>NC_050451.1:60633939-61303356 GCF_903995425.1 Onychomys torridus | reverse complement strand
TGTCAGGGATCTTGCTGGCACAGAATCAGAAAGAGAATTTGCTGTCCAGCCTGTGTAGCAGCATCATTTCCTACATGTTGAAATCAGAACCTTTGCGTCAGGCCCTGCCTCATTGTCCTTGACCTTAGACTCTTTCTTCCGCCTTGATAGTGTTGGGAATTGAACTCATGACCTCATACATGCTAGGCTACTATTCTACCAATGAGCCAGATTCCAGCCCTCCTGTCTTCGCATCCTATTTGCAGATCTTTGATCTGAATTTTAGAGAAAAAAAAATTATAAGGAAAAACACTAACAGCATTTCATTGCAAAACAAACTCAAACAAACAAAATAATAACAACAACAAAAAAAACTTGACATCCCCCCTTCTCCCCAAATGTTTACTGGGAGACATGAAATGAGGAAGTAATGACGTGGAGGTCATTCATCTCATCACATTTGTGTGTCACACGTGCTAGGCCTACAGAGGGACTGCAGTAGGCATCCTGGTGGTAGGATGGAATCGAGGCTGCTGTGACGCTATGGGATAACTGCAAAGACCTGAAATCTCTGGGCTACAGGCAGTCAAGACCTGGGGTTTAGAAACTTCTCTCTCTGTCTCTGTCATGTATATATTGTGTGAAAGGAATGATATTTAGAGAGGAATTGAAGATTAGGTAAATGATAACTAGGTGGTGAGGTGGAACTGAAAGTACATACTCAGAAGAGTTTCCTCCCCTTTTCTCCCCTCATTCCCCCTTTTCTTCCCTCCCCTCCCTTACCCTCCCATCTCCTCCCCTTCTCTTCCCTTCCCTTCCCCTGCTCTCCCTTCTCCTCCTCCTCCATCTCCTCTTCCCACTCCACTTAAGCAGTTAACTAGTCTGTATACCCTAGCATTCTCTCAGAGAGTGTTTGCCAATCTTCTGCCTTTAGACAAGCAGGCACTCAGGAAGGGAGACTCAATGCAGACTAATTGAGGCAAGTGAGCAGCCTTACTTAGATGCCAGATAATAATGGTTATCTACAGTCTCCCTTAATGCACCAATGAAGTGGATTAGAAAACAAGAAAGTTGAGGTTTCAACAATGTAGTATTATCGTATGTGTGTGTGTGTGTGTGTGTGTGTGTGTGTGTGTGTGTTGTGTGTAGTGTGTGTGTGATCACGTACTTTGGCAGGGGCATATGCACATGTCATGGCGAATGTGGGGGGGCCAGACAGACAACTTTGTGGAGTCTATTCTCTCTTTTAATGTTACATGAGTTCTGGGCATCAAACCCTGGTCATCAGGTTTGCATGGCAAGTGCCTTTATCTCTGAGCATCTTACCAGCCCCAAAGTTGGAGTTTTTTAAAATATAATAAATCTATTTGGTTTATAGATATTGTGGACTCATGATACTAACCAAGTTAATGAAAGCTATGGGAATATACAGAAGTCAACACTTAGTAAAAAAAAATGCTTTACAAAATTAAGTCTTTGCTCAAGGAGGCCAGAACTTTCTATAACATGCTTTCTGGGCACTGATGATCTATTTACTGTGGTGCTTGATGTTAGTGGTTAGGATACACATGGCAGAAAAGTTAGCTTTGCAAGTAGCAGAGAAAGGAACAGGGGATTTAGAAGAGAGAAAGGTGAGCTGAAGGAGACAATGCTATCATTGTTCTTGGAGTCAGGGTATCCTTTGCATTTATGGATATTGACCTTCTGTGAGGCTTTAATGCCTGTTGTCTTCTTGCAGATCAGCAATAATTTGGGAGCATTCATTCCTGAGAATAACACACAAATGGCTGAAATTGTGAACAAAACCCTAGTTTTAAGGGAGTAGTTTATCTGAAAATGTGTCCGCAATTGATAGATATTCTGTGTGCAGGAAGACTTTCGAGAAATCACTTACAGTGTACAAACTGACCAAACATGATGTCAATGAGGGTGTGTGTGTGTGTGTGTGGTGTGGTGTGTGTGTGTGTGTGTGTGTGTGTATGATGGGGGTGGGTATTCTGCAAAAGAAACAAAAAGAACAGCCATTTTTTTTCCTTTTATTGAAAATGGATTATTTTCTCCCACAATACATCCTGATTATGGTTTCCCCTCCTTCTGCTCCTCCCCATTCTTCTCTATTTCCACTCCCATCTGAATCTACTTCCTTTCTGTAAGAGCAGCTATTGCTAAGTATCAATACAAGGTGCAAGGATGATTATGGGGTATCATATTTGGGTACATATATTCTAACTTTATTTTTCCACCCATGCAGGTTTTTTTAAGTTTAGATGTTTTTTTTTTTTTTTTTTACATTTAGTGTGTGTGTGTGTGTGTGTGTGTGTGTGTGTGTATGTGTGTCACAGAATGTGCACAAAAGTCAGAGGACAACAGGTGGGAGTTGGTTTTCTTCTTCTAGACTTGGTAGGTCTAACCTAAGTCCTCAGGCTTGGCTGCAAGTGCCTTTATCTGCTGAGCGTATCGAAGGCCCCACTTTTGGATCTTTGCCCTAAATGTGGCTCTGGCAATATGCATCTCTTTGGGGGAATCTCTTCTGCTATCTGTATCTGCATTAAATGTAGGGTGTCTCTTCTGTCTATATTTGCATTTTATGCAGTAGAGGATGTCCTGTGAATGTTCTGTGACTAAGTTCTCCTTTTAGTGGAAGACGGACACAGTGGTGTGTATGTGTCTATGTCCTATACACAACCTGTACCTAACAGTTGTAGTTTCAAGAAGGCCATGGCTTAGGCAAGGAAGGGTCTGGTGACATCTATACGTTCTCATGGGTCAGAGAAAGGCAGAGATAAGTAGACAGAAGCTGAAAGGCACATCTAGGTCAGTAGCTGGAAGAAATAACTGACCTTAACCACCCAACTGCCATGACTTTGAGAAACTGTTTGAAGTAGGAAACTTAATGTCATACAATTTGATGTGCCTGGTCATTAGAACTAAAATATGAAAGATAGTGAAACTTGGAAGTTATTTTGGGGTTTTCTGAATTTTCTTAGAGCATTATCATTTTGGAATTTGATCAGAAAGAAGATCAGATGATCTAATATTTCCCACCAATCCTGGTAGATTCCTGAGGAAGCCTTTGTTGAGGAAGGTGGATGGAAATTTTAGTTACAGAGTAAACAGTTAGATCTGGCAATTATAAGAAAGAAATTTCTTGGTGCATTTGGAGCCACACAGGGACTTTGGCCTGTTGGAGCAATTATGTATTAAGGTCACTCTGCCACCTGGCCCTCAAGGATTCTCTATTCCCTCAGAGCAGTCCCTGATGGAAACCAGAATGGATTTGGAGACTGCTCCTCAGGAGTGTCAAGCCACACAAGGAACCTGTAATATCTCTTGAATAACACTAAAATTTCTCTATGCTGAGTGCCAGGGTGAGTCAGTGTACCCTTGGCTTGGCCTCCAAGAGGAGAGGACATGATAATCCTGAGGCTTCCAATGAGGAATGAACTGGTGGCTGTCCCCAAAAGAAGACAAAAATGAGACACAAAGTGCACAGGCTCCTGAGGGGGAGCTTCAGGCCTGGACACCCCACGAGAAGGCCCTCTGAAGCTCCCGGCAGTCTCTGAAGTAGAGAATGTGACATGGAGAACTAAGGACCTCCTCTCGGGGCTGCCAGGACCATGCATGCTTGTTTGATGAGTTCTGGCTTCCAATGGTGCTGCCAGCAAACCTTTCCCCCACGGACCCAGATATTGACTACACATAAATGGCAGTTGGCAAGCAAAGAGTCTGGTGGCCCATAGAGTGGCTTCTGCTTTGGGAGCCTTTGAGGCACTCTGGGAGTCACAGATGGACGAATGAGGACATCAAAATCCTCCAGGGTGCTGAGTACAGTGGAAATGGAGCCAGGGTGTCCGTTCCTTCTAACAGACTCTGGAAGCCCAGTTCCTCATATAGAGGCTGTCACAATCACAGTTATTTTTATCTGTGTGTGTGTGTGTGTGTGTGTGTGTGTGTGTGTGTGTGTGTGTTTTGTCTCCAATAACTTAGTTTGCTTCAACCTTTGGAAAAAAAAAATCTGAAGGGTCTATGAAGGTTTGCATTTGTTTCCAAGATGAGTTCAGGGTCTTCTGCAGCTCAGCTCTACCTTTGTAGCTTAGACTTTAGGGGGAGTCTCAATGCTATGTCCCTGTTTTGAGGGCATATTAGTTATTAGTCCAGTACTCTGCTGTCTAGAATTTGGAGAAACAAATACGCGTGTGGAATTTTCTGGCCTGGAGGAGGGCCACGTTCTCTCTGCATAACAGGGAACTGCTTTGGGGATCCTGTACAATAACAGCAGATACAGTGACCCTTTCTGGTGTTTTCTATGACACAGGCTCTGGCCTATGTGTCATTCATATGTATCCTCCCAGCAAATCCATGAAGTATGCATTTTTACCATCACTCCCATTTCATTGGCAAGAAACGGAGGTAAGAGCTAAAACTACCTGCCCTGGGTCATAGAGCTAGCAAGTGAAAGGACAGAATTCAGATCCTGAGTTTGTGCTGTCCTCTCTGTCTCTCTTGGTGCCTCTTGCTGCGGATGGAAACAGGGAGCACAGCTTTCACAGTTTCTAAATCATTGCACCATCTGTCTGTCTTTGCTTTCATAGTTGTACCAATGTCTGAGGAAAACGTGCCTCCTTAACATTAGACTTGGGGAGGTGGAGGGGAGAGAGTTTGGAGCTAGCCAGCTTAATTCAGTAGTGCTGAAGTAAGAAGGATGGGTGGATTCTGATCTCCATAGATTTAGTGCTGCCCAACAAAGCAAGGGGTCTACTCTTCAAAGCTTCGGAGAAGAGAGGAGGTATTACATTTCAAGGAAGCAGGTTTAGTGAATGTTACCCTAATAGTTATGGGAGTGGAGCGTACATGACTTAGGCCTTGTGACATTGGTCACATTTTCTCTGGCTTGGTTAATGTGTAGCCATGCAATTTGACAGTAGTCAATGCAGTCAATGTGCCCCTGAGCCCTAGATAGTGGTGGTTGTGGGGCATGTTCTTGCCTTGCTTGCAGCCCTCTCTGGTTCACAGTTTGAGCCCCTGAACACTTTTCCTAAGTCATACATTTGAAATCGAATAATAGTAGTGAATATCACCGAGCCCCTCCCCCATCCCTCCTCCCCCCCACCCCCGTTCCCCCTCCCCCATGCTAGCTGCATCCACTGTGGCATTTGTAGATACAGACACTGAGGCCCAGAGAAGAAAAACTACTTGTTCAAGATGCCTCAGTGATGTAGCTTTGGCTCTGTGACCTTCAAAAACCTTCTCCCGTGAACATTCCAGTTGTAGGTTCAATATAAAAAACGTCCTCCATGGGCTCATGTGCTTACACTTGGTTTCGGCTAGTGGTGCTGCTCAGGAGGGTCAAAGACACATTTGTAGCTGGAGTCTTACTAAAGGAATTGGGTCACTGGGGACAGACATTGACGTTTCATTTGGGCTTTACTTCTGGTCTCCTCTTTGCTTCCTGACTGGATTGAATGTGACTTGCCACCTTGTATTCCTGCTGCCATGCCTTCCTGGCTATAATGGACTATGTATCTTTAAATCGTGGCCCCAAATAAACCCTCCCATCCTTAGGTTGCTATGGTGAGAAAGTCATGGAGTCTGCTTAAAGGGCAAGGAATTTATTAGGGGATAAAATTCACTGCAGCATGAGAGATTTATTGTAGGGTCTTGGAAAGCCGAGCTATGGTCCATGCTGTTCTTTGGCCTGGTCCGACTCAGCATCCAAAACCAGGAGAAGAGAGAGGGATGCCTACAAGCATCCCAGGTCTTGAGGGTCCTTGGGGCCACGCCCCAGGGACGTGTACTTCAAGGTCATAGGCAGGTAGAGTAGTTCTACCTGCTGCATCTCTAGGGGCAATGCTTCAAGGTCATAGACAGAACAGCTACCCACTCTAGGTTTCTTTTTGCCAGGCATTTGTTTGTAGCAAGGAGAAAAGAAAGTGTAAGAATTGTAAATCGGGAGGTTCCTCAGTGTGCAGTAGCTGTGGGAGGTAAGATCCAGTTAGGTTCTGAAGTTTGGGGATAAAGTGAAAAAAGAAAATTGTGAGGAGAGTTAGGAACTGCAGGGTGTTAGCAAGACAAAAGCCTCTTAGCACAGAGGAATCAACCCCACAGCTAATAGACCAGATGTAAGGGAGGAGGGGACCTAATAGGACACCAGATTCACCTGGACCATCAAATCCCACCCCCTAAGGGTGTGGTATGGTGACATCCATTGGTTGATGATGGGGTTAGATAAGATCTCTCCAACAGGAGCCTGGCAGAATTGCCTAGGCAGTGCATGGGAAGCTGTTCCTTCCCTGGGCGGTGTGATGCATGGAAGGGCCAGGATTCAGACTTGCCCTGCTTTTCGGGGAAAATGTGTGGAAGTCTTTCCTTATCCACTGTTTAAGTTATTTGTGGTCAACTGTGGCTCACAAATAGGAAATGGACAATTTCCAGAAATTATTTCTCAGTTTCAAATACTAAGATGTTTTGAGCAATTTGATAAAAATCTCATGAATCTTGCTGCCTCTGCTGAATATGTGTGTATCAGCTACCTTCCTGTTAGTCATTTGGTGCCTTGAGATTATGTCTAGGTGTCTTGAGAAAGAGGATCTGGTCTGCCCTCTGTGACTCAGCCTCTGTCAGCAGAAAATCCTTCACAGCATTTGCAGAACTGAGGATTAGCTGTTCTGCTTACTGTAGTCACATTTTCAATGGCTTGTGAGAGACTTCCTTAACAAAAGCAGTGGAAAAAATACCTTCTAAAATATGAAGATTTAAGTAAAGTAGGTAGTCTGGGTAAGCAACTAGTTACAGCAAAAACATGATTAATAAAAATGTACACACCTTTAATCCCAGCACTTGGGAGGCAGAGGCAGGTAGATCTCTGTGAGTTCCAGGCCCTCCTGGTCTACAGAGTGAGTTCCAGAATAGCCAAGGCTACACAGAGAAACCTTGTCTTGAAAAAGAAAAGAAAAAAAAAGTGCCTAGTACTATCCTTATTTATAGCTTCATTAAGACTAAGGTTAGCATTATTCCTATCACTTAGGAATATACCAAGGAAAGATATCTTAAATGAGTTAAAATATCTAAATATAAAAGGATTCAAAACATAAAAAGTAAGAGCTAGTGAACCTGTGTTAGAGGGTCATACGTTCCATTACTTGGAGTGTTGCCCTGTTGATGTAGTTGAGATCAGTATTATCTAGTTTTTATGGGGTCTGTGTGCTGTGTTCTTTGACGTCACTAAGTGTGAGATGAGTAGTATCAGTCCAAGAGTTTGTCTTCTGAAGTTCTTTAAAGCAGGGAGTGGTTAGAAGCGCCTCCCAAGGCCTTTCCCTTCATGCTGAACTGAGTCTTTAATTGGTCCCTTTTCCAGTTGGTGAAACCATCTATCTGCATTTGGTTGTTGTTCCCCTAGTTCTTTGACCCCTGGGAGCTCAACATGTGAAGACTCTGTAATGGGTGTGACCAAAGCTGAATCTGTAAACATCACGTTTAAAAGTCCCTCATGAGCATGTGTAATGTCACTCTTTAGCCGAGATGGCTTAAGGCAGTCCATTGTCCTTTTTGGGTGTATGTGTGTAGAAATTTCTCATTTTATGTATATGAGTGTTTTGCCTACATGTTCATATGTCTGTCTGTGAACTGGTGTGTACCCAGAAGAGGGCTTTGGATCTCCTGGAACTGGAGTTATAGATGGTTGTGAGTCACCATGTAGGTGTCCCCTGCAAGAGTAGCAAGTGCTCTTAACTGCTGAGCTAGCTCTCCAAGCCCTCCTCTGTCCATTTTAATAAGACATCCATGTTTATTTTATAAGGAGATAATTGAGGCTTCCCCAAAGTGCAAGTCATAGATTTAGAAGGACTGATGGGAATGCCTTAGGTCAAGGAAGCTTAAGCCTTAGTCAGTTTTGATGGTCTGTGACATTTGTTTGCTTTACCGCCAACCCGTAGAACTGATGACCATGACACAGTGGACAGTTTCTACAGCAGGACACATTTTTACCAACGGATGCTACTGTCTGTACTAAATTACGTTTATGATTATTATTTAACCTAGCAAGAATGGCATAGGTAGTAATAATTTTTTAATAGGATTTCTCCACTACAAGTGCAGGCAGCGAAGAAAGAGAAGAAACGTGAAGCCTTTACCTGTAGCAAATCTGGTTTTTAATTCGGTCTCAGCATCAGGTTTTAACTGTTCATTTGGTAAAAAGATATAATCCATGTTCTCTAAGCCAGTTTTTCTATACATATCACCTGAGAGAGGATCAATAATTAAGAAAACTTTCTTATTGTAAACGGAGAATCAGCCCAGCTCTACCTTTTAACAAATTTAAGTTAACCATGTGTTAAAAATGTGACTCTTATTGTAACAGGTACCTAGAAATTGCTTTTCCTAAAGAGGATTTAAAAAAAATTTAGGCAACTAAAAGCAGAATGAAAGTCAGACATTTCTGTCTCTGCCCTTTAAAAATTTTTCCTTACTTTTGAGTGTCCTGTTTGCCATAGAAGTAAGCATGAGGATCATTTAACTAGTACATTCCAAATTATTTTACCCCTCTTTAAAGCTGAAGGAGCTGAAGGGGCAGAGATAAATTATTGTCCAAAATTCATTGTAAAAGAGAAATGATCTAATGCTTATTGGGCTTATCTGTAAACTGTATGTTATTTTTTGTAAGCCTTTAAGAAGACTGAGCAGGTTTTAAAATAACAATTTTACTTTTTTAGAGGCATGTAAGTTTTAGAGTTGTGTCTATTTTGGATTGGTCAAGAAAAGACCTTGACATTTTTTTTCAAGAGTCTGTAATCAGTCAAAAAAAATTACCTTAAAAATGTTTGTATTATATAGATATGTATACACACACACACATACACATACACATACACACACACACACACACACACACACACACACACACTCACACACACACACACTAACTCTGAGGAAACTATTTCTGTTGTTCCAGTGCAATGCAGGAGTCTTCTCTGACCATCTTGGTTTCTCTGTCAGTTTCAGCTCTGTCTTCAGCACCAGCATGAATGCTCTACGATCTTGAAATCTCCTCTGCAAAATAAATAATCAATCCATCACCTTTAAGTCAACTCTTCTTAGCCAAAGTATCATGAGGCGCCTGATCCAGGTCCTGATTCAGCCCTTGCTCTCCTCTGAACACTCATGAGCTAGGCTTCTGCTGTCTCTATGTCTCCAAACACCACTGTCTTCTAAGCTCCCACCTGAATGGACTGCTAAACCCTGCTTCTAGCACCCAATGGCCTTTCTAAGCCAAAGCTCCAAACTTTTCCATATTCCAGTCATAATGCATCAAAATAAAATTTTCTTAAATTGCTGACAAAACCCACATATCTCCCCTTAGAGATACAATGTATTTTTTTGAGGTAAATTTAGATAACCCTAGCCCAATAACATAGGTTCATGTTGCCCCAAACAACATATTCCAACAAGGAAATGGTTTCATGAAATTTGTGTAGATATAGAAGAGAAGTCATAATTCAAGGATATTCCAAATCTGTAGTTAGATACAACAAAGTGGGGGAAGTCTCTGCTGTAGGCTTCAGATGCTGTCTGGTGACATTCTTAGAGTCTGGGGTGGTGGAAAGTAGTGGGCTGCTAAGTTAATGCATTCCAGAAAGTTTTACCTAATCTTCAAAAAGATGTTAGGTCAGACCCAGAGGTGAATGATTAATGGATATTAAGGGGAGTAAAGACAGCCCCAGATAATCTTGACTCTCTATCTGTGATGTTCCAATTCCTCACAAACACTGCAGCCCATTATCTGAGTAGAATCTTTAACAGGCCCTGTGGTTTTTTCCCTCCCTGGAAATTTCAGTTCGCAATACTTAATACTTAGAATCTGATTTTCTAAGTATAAATAAAGCAATTTCCGTGAGCTTTGGAACAATTGCAGCTTTGCTGGGACTATCAGCACTCTCTCCACAACTCTGCAAGTTACCCATGCCCTCAATGTGTAACTGACCACCCACCATGCCTGGTTGTTTTCCTGACCCATATGTGGCCTCTCCATCTGCTGCTCCAGTTTCTCTTTGTTGTTTGACTGCCAGCATGGATGTGGGGGTCAGCTTTATTCTGTCTTAGTTCTGAGCTCTTCTCTCAGTAGAGTAAGTTGGGCCTGCTTTCCCTCCTCTACCTCATGTGAGACAGTGGAAATTATGTTGCCAAATGATTACCCAATTTCTCTGCCATTTTTCTTCTCCGTATATTTCTCAGCTTCCTGTCATTTCATTGGGCTGGGTGGCTGCTGCTGCTGCTGCTGATGATGATGATGATGATGATTTTTACAGTCACATCTATCAGGCAGACCCTCCACACTCATTTTTCTCCTCTTTAATTTTATTACCAGCATAGTGAAAGGCTGTTGCAATGTGGTATTCTAAACCCACCCAATTCGGGCAGACGAATCAAAGCAGCTGTGGCACTCAGTGGTACCCTTGGTGTTGATTCTATCCTTTCTTGTTCCCTGGTTCTATGTGGGGGGTCCCTGCAGACACCACAATGGCAGAGCAACAATCCACGTGAGGCAAGAAGGAAATCTGGTTGAACATGGCTTAGTAACCAGTGCCAGTTCAAACTTCCAGAGTCTGACACCAGACAGCAAACGTTTAAGTAAGGTTTCCTGGTAACAGTTATCGCAATCCCATGTGCATGATAAAGCTTAAGGCATGACTGCGCTGAAACTCTTTGGCAAAGTACATGTAACCTCTTCCTAAACATGGGTTCTGTAACTGAAGGGACTAGGGGAGGATCTGGTGTGGTCTTGGTTGTACAGATAGTACAGAGGGCAGCAAGCTATAAATCACATGTGACATCTCCCCCAAGAATGGGTTCTATTGACTGAGAAACAAGACTCAAAATAAAGGACTAGGGAGGAAGAGTCTGGGATAAACATAACAGTCTGGGGAGATTCAGGTGTGGCCTGGCCCTACAGACAGCATCGATCGCCTGGCTGTTAACCAAATCCATTCCCAGCCTTTTGGGTGGAAAACAGACATACACATCTCTAGTGAGGAGACAACCCCATGTGTTTAGTATTCCTGGTTCCTGTAGTGCTGATCTGTGAGCACAAGGACACTGTGTCCTCCATGGTTCTAAAAGCAACCTTCTTCCTTCTTCTTGAGATCTGTTCCCCAATTCACCAGTGGCTATGGTCCTCCATATTCCCCACGGGCCAGAGTCTCTGTGTCTTAGGCTTGGTCTGCATGCATACTCTACTGCACTCATGGCATGTCTGCACTGATCAGACCTCTTCCTAGCTCCAGAGTCCTCTGTTTCCACTGTGGTCTGGTGCTAAGTCTGCTTTGTGATCTCTGCATTTTCTAAATGTTCAAGGAGTCCCTGTGGCCGGGTCAAGGTGAATCTGTCTGTTCTTCTCTGTTCCTTGGTGGACCCATCTTTTTTGATGATCTTTTGCATATGGTCATATTTGCTGGCTCCCATGTTATGCTGATGATAAGTACTTTCCTGAAGCACCTGTAATTGATTGTGTACTTGAAGGCCAGCCACACTTCTATGAGGAAAGAGGCCAGGGCTGTGACCTAACCCAAGCCATTCTCCTTATACTCACTAGCTCCGTGGCACATTAGATGGAATGGGGTCTTCATTGTAAAGGAGTTTAAGGACTTGATTGCATACAAATCTGTCTCAACCTTCTTAGACCTTTCTCTGGTCGCTTAGGTATTAGCTTTCATTTTGATTCTAACAGAATCTGGACTCCAATATCAGCATACAAGGAGGGTTAGAAGGAATAGACTTGAGATAAAAGGAGGGAGTGTTTTTGAGCATGTTTCCCTGTAAACTTATTAGAATAACCTGAGAGTAATCAATGTTTCCATGGAGTACACCTTTCTAAAAAACACCAAGGAGAATCTACTCTCAGTATCTCATGCTAACGTGAAAGTGGAGAAGTTCGTCCATGTGACCATTGAGATGACTGGGATTGGAGCTAGATCATTTCTACATTCATTTATGAGGGTGGAGCAGTGAGGGAGCCCTTCACCCAGGGCCAAGAATCATCTGCAGCACATTCTTTCTGTCTCTTGTATTTTCCTTACAATCATTTCATGAGGTAGACAGTATAGATCCCTGTTGTGGGGTGAATTAGGCCCTGCATAACAGCACACATACATATTTAGCTCCGTTTATCTATAAATGCAACCTTATTTGGAGATAGAACCATTGGCAATGTAAGTTAGGACAAGGTAATCTAATAATAGGTAAAGTGAGCACAATATGACCAAGGCCTCTCAAAGAAGAGAAGAGCCAGGGACACAGACACAAATAGAGGGGTGATCTGAAGATACAGAAAAACATCAACAACAAACAACTCCCTCCTATTACACAGATTGGAATGATATAGCTGTAAAGCAAAGATTGCCAAAGACTGCTGGTATCTACCAGAGGCTAGACAGCAATAAATAATAAATAAAATAAAAAGGATTCCTTCTTCCAGTATTTGAAGAAAGCACAGCCCTGATAACTTGAGTACAAACATGTAGCCCAGGACTATAAGAGAATAAGAATAAAGTTCTGGTGTTTTGAGATACCAAGCTTATGTTACATTGCTAAGATAACCCTAGGAAGCCAGCACAGTCTCAAGGCTTAGAAATGCTAATTTACCTGATAGTGAGTGCTTAGAAACACTTAGACCCAGCTCCCTGCTTTTTCTTATTGCCTGGTCTCTCCACCAGGTGGTACGCCCTTGCTCTTCTATCAAAGTCACACTGCAGATAAGTTGCACAAAAACTCGAGCAGTTATGTGGGACAGCAGAATGTGTCAATGTTCCAAAAAACTATTTCCTAGGAAAGACAAAATGAAACAGAAGGAGAGAAGCTTTGCCTAAATCAGGCTTCTGCTTTTACAGGGCCCTGTGGAGCATCGTGAATTCCCAAAAGAAAGGGTGACTAGAGATTGCTATATTTCTCAGGCTAATTTGACTATAGCCTTTCCTTTGACAAAGGATCTCATGGGATTCATGTTCAGAAACAAACAAAGAAAGAAAACCAACTTGTTTTACCTTGTATTTATGGTAGTTTGAATGTAATTGGCGCCCATAAGCTCATAGAGAATGGCACTATTAGCTCATAGAGTGTTGGAAATGTGTCACTGTGTGGGTGGACTCTGAGGTCTCCTATGCTCAAACTACTCCTAGTATCACAGACCACTTCTTGTTGCCTGAAAGATGCAGGACTCTCAGCTCCTTCTCCAGTACCATGTCTGCCTGCATGCTGCCATGTTTCGCCATGATGATAATGGACTGAACCTCTGAACTGTATGCAAGCCACCCTAATTAAATATTTTCCTTTATAAGAGTTGCCATGGTCATGTTGTCTCTTCACGGCAACAGAAACCCTAACTAACACAATATATTCATACCAGATAGTTTTCTTAGGACTTAAGTTATTTTATTGGTGTTTATTCATTGCACATAGTGATGAGTTTCATAAAGATAATTTATTCCAAGTATATCATGTGCTTTTAAAAAATAATAAACCAACTATTTCTGTGAGTCATAATTTTACATGAGTGTCTGAAGGAAAATTGGAGAGCATTCCTGCTGCATCTGAAATTAGATTCTATGTCTCTGAATAGCTTAAACTAGTGCCTTCCTGTCTGTTTCTTATTCTTTGGATTATTATGTGGACTCTCAGGGCCAATGCCATCTAGTCAAAAGTCATTATGAAAATGCCTATAATTGAACAAAGCCGGGTCAGTGGATTTGTACTGAGGGAGAGTGCACATTATTGGTGTGCTGGATTCTTATAATTTTATGTTGCCTAAGGATATATTTTAAATTCAATTGGAAGGACTAGCAGGATGGTTGAGAGTACACACTGTTTTTGTAGAGAATCAGAGTTAGGTTCCTAGCACCCATGTTGGGTAACTCCTGACTGCTAGTTACTCCAGCTTCAGGTGACCTGATACCTCTGGGCTGTTTGGGCACTCATGTACACACACCTATTACTCCTTCCCCCATAATTAAACTAATAAAAATAAATGCACATATTTAATGCTTTCATACCAGAATCAAGACTCAGTCACTCTTGGAGGCTTCTGGTTCTAGCCCCTCACCCAAAGGTCCTCGGGGTGATTGATCCAGATGACTGTAGTCCACATGGTGGCCATTTCCTCCTGCTTCCTGGTGACGGCTCTCTGTAGAATAGCTAATCCACCCTCTGTGGCTGTCCTCACTGGCCACTGTGCTCCACGTGCACTGTGAAGATAGATAGTACTACTTCTGGATCTTGTGTCTGCTCCCATAGCTCCACACGGGAAGCCTGGCCCCAATAAAGTCATTCCTCTGTGAGTTCCTGTCTCTCTCCCTACCTGTACCTTCTGACTTGAGTGTGTCTAGCTTCCAGGTAAGCTCTGTACCTGCCAGGACCTGTAAGTAAAATCTTTTTATTTCTACTTTGTGAATCTCTTAATTGTGGGAGAGGTGCTTCCATCTTCAAGATCTGACATTTAAACAACTGGAAAATGAGGGTCTTGGGAAGAAAGCGTTAGAAGGGAATTGTTACAGGCTCTGTGCTGCTGTGAGATCATTTGGGAATGGAGTTAAAAGGAGACAAGAGTTGGCAGCAATAAACGCGGTCGTTAGTCCTGTAATAGATTCTGGAAACAGGAAAACTAGTACCCAGACCATGAGTATACAGTCCTCAAGTCCGTATTTGTGTGTGTGTGTGTGTGTGTGTGTGTGTGTGTGTGTGTGTGTGTGTGTGTATGTATGTGTGTATGTGTGTGTGTGTATGTGTGTGTATGTGTATGTGTGTATGTGTGTGTGTGTGTGTGTATGTGTGTATGTGTGTGTGTGTGTGTGTGTGTGTGTGTGTGTGTGTGTGTGTGTGTGTTTTCTTCCTAGTTGTCCAGTGGGACTTTTCACACCCAGGGACTGCTCTGTGGTATTTATCCAGGTGCAGCCAGAAATTTTTCCTCTAGTTAAGAAAACACTAAAGTTAATGTGATTACTTGTGACAGGTCTGCTTCATGAATTTAAAAGAAGAACAAAAACACTATGCCTTTTTCTGGGGTCAGACGCAAACTTTAGATTATCATCCTAATTCTATCATGCTGGCTGTGCTAACTGCTACTCATCGCATAATAATATAGAGGGTCTGGGTCTTCCGCCAGCGGTTTTCTCAAGTATCCTGTGATTGCCTTTTTTTGAGGTTTCTCTGAATCCTTTGGGGATAGAGGTTCATAGAAGGGATGGTAGTTAGAACATCTGAACTTCTCTAACTCAGAGGACAAGTTCTTGTGTGTCAATTGACTGTCCCAGTGGGGAAGACTGTATTATTAGGGGCATTTAACAGTCATTGATTATGACAGGAATGAGCTTTGTGGGGGTTATTGTTGGAATGAAATGACTATTTTTTTTTAACCTGGTAGAGGATAAATTTTTTTTGTTCTCATTTCTAATGATTAGGTTTTTCTGATATGGTGTAAAGACTTTGGCAGATGTGTGTTGGTGATGTGAAGTCAATGTATGATGTTTATAAGATGGTGTCTGTGGCTGGTAATATGGCTCAGTTGGTAAAGGTGCTTGAAGCCAAGCCTGAGGACCTGAGTTCAATCTCCAGGATCCACACTGTAGAAGGACAGAACAAAGTCCCTCAAAATGTCCTCTGATTTTCACACACAGTATGACATCTCTGTGTGTGTGTGTGTGTGTGTGTGTGTGTGTGTGTGTGTGTGTGTGTATGTGTGTGTATGTAAGCACTTGAACATGTCCTCATTTGTAACTGCACACTTGCACACATGTACAATAAATAAAATGTAATTTTAAAAACTAAAAGACTTATGTCTGGAATTAATTATGCAATAGAAACTTAAGCATTGGTGGGATATGGAAAGAAAATTTATTTTTGGAATGCTCTTTCTCCTGAGAGTTATTTAGCTTTGTGAGCAATCAGTTAAATTCAGAACAGTATTTATGGTCTATGTTAAAAACAAAATTACAAAGAAATTAGCTTTCTTCCCCCTGAGCAGCAAAAGACCGAAATTGGCTCAGAATGAGAGAGGGAGAGAAGGGATATTGAATCTGATAATAGAGGTGGCCACAAGTCAATAATGGACAGGTCGGTCATGGAGTGACTGATGGAGATCAGAACACGTGTTTTGTTAATGTCTTATGTGAAACTACCTATTTCTACAATCAATGGCTGTCCCACAGCTTACAGCAGAGGCTGCCTACTTCTGAAACTCAGCAACCAGGGAACTCCCACAAACATTCAGGGTAAGGATTCTTTAAGTAACATACACCTAGTATTTGGCTACAAGTGCCATTTTCGTTGAGTAACATGATGCTGAAGTTTTTTGGCTGGGTTTATTTCTCATGGTTCCCCTGAAATCTTTTCCCTGGAGGTTCATGAGTGTTTCTCTGATGTCATTTCCAAAAGACCAGATATCTAACATGCAAATTACACAGAAGCTGCCCTGGGGAGTTTTTGAAGACACCAGTTTCCTGTAGTCCTTCACTGGGGAATCAAAGAATAGAACCCAGGATTGAAAGCAACCCCCCAAGTTCCCCTCTTAGGAACTCAAAGGGAGGTGATTAGTTACTTCTCCAGGAGAAGGCCCCTGGCATAGCGGGTGTCTTAGTCAGTTGTCTATTGCTGCAAAGAGACACAATGACCATGGCAACTCTTATAAAGGAAAACATTTAATTGGGACTGGCTTATAGTTCAGAGGTTTAGTCCACTGTCATCATGGTGGAAAGCATGGCAGGCCAATATGGTGCTGGAGAGGGGCTGAGAAGTCAACATCTATGTAGTCAGGCAACAGGAAGAGAGAGTGAGCCACTGGGCCTGGCTTGAGCTTCTGAACCTTCAAAGGCCACCCCACCCCCTGTGACATACCTCCTCCAACACAGCCATACCTACTCCAACAAAGCCAAACCTCGGCCTATGGGGGCCCATTTTCATTAAAACCACTTCAGCAGGAGACAGCTGCAGGTTGAGAATTTCACCCCCCCCCCACTTTTACCATACTGGGGAATCAAACCCAAGACATCCTGCATGCCAGGCAGGCACTCTGCCATTGAGCTACAAGTCCAATCCTTTTTTTTTTGTTTGTTTGTTTGTTTTTTTGTTTTTTAGAAACAAGATTTCTCTGTGTAGTCCTGGCTGTCCTGTAACTAGCTCAGTACTCACAGAGATCCATCTGCCTCAGAAGGTCTCAAGGCTCTGGCTGTCCATGGTCTGCTCTTATAACACCTCCACAGAGGGAGGTGTTGCTGTAGTCAGGGCATGCATGGGGGTATTTTTGGCAAGCCTTTAAACTACCCCATCAATCCTGGCTTAACATCACTGTAACTGTTGTAGTGGGAGTATCTGGAATCAGTTTTGCCAAATGTAACTTTTATTATAGCTCCTTCAATAATAGCAAATTACCTCTTGGCTCTTGAATTAATTTACTGTTTTATAGAGGTTCTTAGAGTGCCCAGAGAGCCTCCTTCTTCCTCCTGTCCCCCGTCTCCTCTACCCTTTTCTAGTATCTTATTATGTAGCCCATGTTGACCTCAAACTTGAAATTATCCCAGTTTAGCCTTCCAAATCTGGGATTAGATATATGGCCCACTTTAACCTAAAGGATCTCATTTCTAAATATTTTGAAATTATGGAGTCATTAAAATTCATATGCTTTATATCAGCATAAGTATCTTTTCTCTTTTCTCAGCTGGCAGGTCTAGCTGAGGCCAATTTATTCAGCCATCCAAACATTTTGTTTCTAGAAGAAATTTATATTCCAAGAGTAAATTTAAGTCAGTGACAATATAATCTTAGCAATTTCTAGTTTCCTTTTTACTCATGAGCCAGTTACACACAAAAATTAAGTCAGGAATATCTGAGGAGATACTAGAAGGTCTATAGAGTGTATGGTGATTTCCTAATAGAGGTACCCGAACATGGACATGTTTTTCTAAGCACAAGGGTGCATGATTGCAGAGTGTTACAGCAATGCATGGAGGGAAGTCAAGAAAGCTGCAAAGGAGGGGTGACTGAGTTCACCCTCCCCCATCAATAAAAGCAGCAGGGAAATTACTAAGTTTAGTTGGGGGTCCTAGAGCTAACTCAGTTGGGTTGGCTTAAAGCTTCTAAATGCCCTGCTGAAGCAGATATGACTCTTAGCCAAGACAGGCACACAGGGGCCACTAGACCTAAGGAAAGACCAAAATATATAACAGGTCTCCAATGTTTCTCTTGTTAGTTTACTTGACACCCTTGTTGGCTTGTTCAGACTTTGCATGGCTGAAAAGAAAAGTGATGTTGTGAACCTAGACTCTTAAAAGAAAAAAAAATCTCTTGGCACATACCTGTTACAGTAAGTTTGTTGTCTAGGCATAAACATGTTTCTACTAATTTTTTAGTATTTAATTTTAATTATCTATTCTTTGAGGATTTTGTAAACATATACAATGTATGTTGATCATATTCACCCCATATTCCTCCCCAGCTCCTCCCAGAAGCCCCTCATCTCTCTCCCAACTTCATACCTTTCATTTTCTTTATAGCCCACTGAGTCATGAGTAGCTTACTTTTGCCTTTCCAATTCAGAAAGGTCCAAGTCTTACTTAGGGGTTGCTTCCAATCCTGGGTTCTATTCTTTGATTCTCCAATGAAGGACTACAGGAAACTAGTATCTTCAAAAGACTCCCCAGGGCAGCTTCTGTATAATTTGCATGCTAGATATCTGGTCTTTTGGAAATGACATCAGAGAAACACTCATGAAACTCCAGGGAAAAGATTTCAGGGGAACCATGAGAAACAAACCCAGCCAAAAAACTTCAGCATCATGTTACTCAACGAAAATGGCACTTGTAGCCAAATACTAGGTGTATGTTACTTAAAGAATCCTCACCCTGAATGTTTGTGGGAGTTCCTTGGTCCAAGTAAGAAAGAATTCACATGGCAGGTAAGGCCATCTGTTGGAGCTTGAGTAACTTAGGAGGAGCCTAGGAAGAAAACTTAGCCCTCTCCTTCAGTCCATCAACTGCCAATAACTCTTGGCTAGGGGTTGGGGCCATGTGAACTCTTTCTCCACTCAATAAGCATGCTTTTCAAAACCTAAAACAACAGTATGACCCTTGAAATATATTTTTATTAACATATTTTACTTCTATATATTTAATTTTGAGAAAAAGTCAACCTTCATTTTCATTTGTCAACTTTTTATGACTAAGTTCAATAGGCAAAAGAGAGCTCATATGAGTTTTAAATTAATTAAAATTCAAAGGATATTTAGAAACCTGACTATCCATGTTGTCTTTCTTGTCACAGGATGAAGGCGACCATTTATTAGAGGCCACTTAGAGCAACCTGAAGACAGTTGGAGCTCCAGAAGACATATGATGGCCTTCTTATTGTCATTTGGGGGAATATAAGAGTCAAGAATAGTTGTTCAAGGGACAAGAGGTAAGTCCTACCTATCTAGAATCAAGAAATAATTACTGGCAACATTGTAAAATCACAATTCACAGTTGTTGCTAGGAGCTTAACTTCGATTTTTGGGAAAGCAGGGGAACTTTCTGAAAAATGACTGAAAAGGATATTAAAGAAGACAAAAATAACAATATTTTATTGACAAAAACTCCTTGTGGGCATAAAATAAGAATTATTTTACATAAAGACCCAAACTCTAATTCTACTTGTTTTGCACATTATTTGTGTAACAATGTACAACAGATATTTTATTACTATGCCTTTATATTTGTATATCTAGATGTACACAGACATTCAAATAACTGGTATTTTTAAAATGTTTGGCACAATTCTGCTACTCTACCAGCTACCTGAGCTAGACAGAGAGATGCTAATCTTATCCTTACTCAGAGAAGCTTCTCTTTGCAGTAAAAACAGAGATCCATGGTTATCCAAGGTGCTGAGAACAGGTGACAGCTGAGTGCTCAGCCCCAAATAGGATATTGGAGCATCCCCAGAAGCTCAGAGGGGAGCTAGAAGAGAAGGGAAGGCAGGAGATGGGGCAATGTGAAAGTAGGAAGAAAAGGGAAGGGCTACAAAGTACTGTCTTCTGGTCACAACAAAGGCACTGGAAACCCCAGCTCACAGCAGCTGTGATTGGGTGCATGGGGCCTATATGAGACTGGCTTTGCCAACAGACAACCATCCATTCTATAGGGGCTCATGGCCCTACCGCTCTCTGCTGAGCAATGGTCTGCCGAAGGATTCTAGAGGAGAGGCAGACTCTTGTCTTCAGCTGTGCAGCCATCATGTTTCAATGGATGGTTTCAAACCAGTGGTCACACAAAGATCCTGGTTAAAATCAGTGGGTCACAAAACAAAGATGTGACTGTAGGTAGGACAATTGTGAGAATGATGCATATGTTCTGTGAGTCCTTGAGAAGAGAGTATATTCTGTGCTTGTTGAATGAACTGATCTGTAGATGCCAGTTCCATCTGTTGGCTTAGATGCTTTTAGTTTCTCAGTTTTCTTTGCCTACTTGCTTTTTATCAGTGGTTGGGGAGTTTGGGTGGGGGGGAAGGTCTTAAGGTCACTAATGTAACTGTGGACTCCCCACACACAATTCTGTTGGTTTTGCTTCACATATTTATAGCTCTGTGGCTTGGTGCATCCCATTAGAATTTGTGTGTCTTCACAGTGGAGAAGTTATTTTTCCAGTACAGACTATTCCTTTATTTTCTGTTTTCTGGTAATTTTTTTTCCTCTTAAATCTGGAGCCATTTCTGATTTGGTTTGATTTGAGTAACTTATTTTTGTTTCCTTTTTCTTTCTACCTGTCAATATTACTATCTGAGGTGAGTTTTTTGAGAAAAGTATCTAGACAGGTCTTTTGTTTTCACATTTCAATCTTCTAATCCATCTTTTTATTTATATATTTAGACCATTGATATAGTGTACTTATCAATAAACTGGGGTTATGAATCCCCATTTTTTTCTGTTTATATTACTTGTTTTCTTTTCCTGCCTTCACATTGGTTACCTGAACCCTTTAAAATTTCATTTTAACTCATCTTTAGAGGCTTAGTATATATTTTTGTATAGTTTTTTAGTTTATGCTATTACATCATGTAAATATTCTTATCACAATCTCTTAGCATAATGTTGCTAAGTTTAAATGGTTAGAGAACCTCATCCTCTTCATATATCTTTATTTCTCTTCCTGTAGAATATAGTAATCAATAACTCTTCTACATTCATTTAAAACTGTATCAGACAGTGTTATGGTTTTTGTTTCAATCATCAAATGTAGCTTAAACTTGAAAAAGGAAAGGAAGCTGATGTCCGTACATTCATTGCTCATCATGACCGTTCCTTTTTCCTGATATTCTAAAGTTACCTTTTCACTTATAACTTCCTCCTTGGAGAGCTTTACTTAGCCATTCTTTTAAAAAAGACTTATATATTTTTATTTCATGGTAGGGCTGTTTTGCCTGCATGCTTGTAGGTCCACCGTGAGTATGCCTGATGCCTGCAGAGGTCAGAAGAGGGCGTCAGAAGAATCTGCTTCTCTCCAAGAGAAAATGAATGCTGCAAATGTTTGATCAATGATCAGGAAGAAAAATGGAGTTGAACAAAGTAATGTTTGTGTTTATTTCTTTTTAACCCACTATAGAGAGAAAACGCATGTCCTTTCCTCTATCCAACTCCATATCAGAAATGGAACCAACTAAGGTCCTCAGCAATGATAGTGGCAGGAACTGCACCATAGAAAACTTCAAGAAGGAATTTTACCCTGTCATATACCTGATAATATTTGTCTGGGGAGCCTTGGGAAATGGCTTTTCCATATACGTCTTCCTGCAGACTTACAAGAAGTCCACATCTGTGAATGTTTTCATGCTCAACCTGGCCATTTCAGATTTCCTGTTTATAAGCACCCTGCCCTTCAGGGCTGACTATTATATCAGAGGGTCCAATTGGATATTTGGGGATCTGGCCTGCAGAATTATGTCTTATTCCTTATATGTCAACATGTACACTAGCATTTATTTCCTAACTGTGCTGAGTGTTGTGCGTTTCCTGGCCACTGTCCACCCCTTACAACTGCTCCATGTCACCAGTGTCAAGAGTGCCTGGGTCCTCTGTGGGATCATATGGGTTTTTATCATGGCTTCCTCAGCGATGCTTCTGAATAATGGCCATGAGAAGAAGAACAACATTATATCGTGCCTGGAGCTGAATCCTCAAAAGTTTAATAATCTACTGATCATGAACCACATTGCATTAGTGGTAGGCTTCCTGCTTCCCTTTATCATACTCACCATCTGCTACCTATTGATCATCCGGGTCTTGTTAAAGGTGGAGATTCCAGAATCGGGTCTTCGGGCTTCTCACAGGAAGGCGTTGATCACCATCATCATTGCCATGATCATCTTCCTCCTCTGTTTCCTGCCTTACCATGCACTGAGGACCCTCCACTTGGTCACATGGAATGCAGATTCATGTGGAGACAAGTTACATAAGGCCATGGTCATCACACTGGCCTTGGCTGCAACCAATAGCTGCTTCAATCCCTTTCTTTACTACTTTGCTGGGGAGAATTTCAAAGATCGATTAAGGGATGTATTCAGCAAAGATAACCTACAGAAAGCAAAGGCAAAGTGTGGCCTTCCCTTTTGTGCATAGCTGAAGAACCGACTTAGAGTTCAGGGAGCAGTTATGCATGTGTGCGCCTGAATCTTGGTGTCTACCTTCATTCATTCATTGTCTCCAAATTACTTTGTATTTGTGTCATAACCAACAAGTGTTGGTTCCCAACATTCAATTGACCACAATTGTTGCTAATAAAGCCTATTTCAGAAATTTCATTAGATGTATGTTTAGTAGTTGGGCTAAATGAGAAATGTAGGCAAACTATTTTTACTGGAATCTTGCATGCTGAAATGTGACACTGGGAAAAATTGTGAAGCACAGTAAGCTATGCTTTGCATCAGATCCTATGCTAGGTCTCTTAGCCAGGCAGTCTAAATTCCTAACTTTAGGGCATCCTCAAGCACCCCAGTTTCTCCAGATCCTTTTCCTATTAAAGCCCCTGAGACACAGCCAAACCTACTGGGAGCCTCCATGCGGTCTAGAGAACATCCTAAGAACTCAGAGCAGACTTTATTGAAGAGGAAGACTGCCCTGTAACAAAGCAAGTCCAGGCAAGCTTGGTGAGAGAAAAAGGAGGAGAAGGATTAAGGCAAAATAGAGTGAATGATACGTAGAGGTAAAGAGTAATTTCATTTTTGCCCCAAGACATGGGTTCTAGCAACGAAGTTGAAGAATGTGTCTTTTGTGTCTTTCTTGCCAGGATTAGGAAGACCAAAGAGTGGGGGTGGGCTGGGATGACTTTCCTAGGGCATACAGAAATTGTGTGTGGAATAGGGAAGAGGTGGAGTCATGGGCTTGTGTCTCAGTTTTACTTGAGACTTGGGTTGGGATTGGTGTCATGGTAGTCATTGCCCGCTCCTGTTAACCCACTAGGATGACAATTAAAATAAAGGAGGTGGTGCTATGGTTTGAGTTGAGCCTTGGGAAAAGGCTGGGCAGAACATGAGGAGTGGTATATAGAGAGTCCTTGCTATTAGAAAAAGGCCCTTTCTATTCACAGAAACTGGCTCCAGATACCACCAGTTATTCACATGACCATTGTGTTGACCCTGACCGCCAAGTGCCATCCTCATGCTGAGAAGCCTGAGCAAGTGCGATACAACTATGTAACCCTCACAAGAAAGCACAGGGATTTCACAGGTGAAGAAATGAAAGCTCAGAGAAATTAGGAAGTGCCCAAGTCTACACAGCTAATCAGAACTTTAAAGGGAAATGTTGCCTGGATGCTCCCTTTCTCCTCCACCATTGTGAACCTCCAGAAGTGCTGCTCTAAGGTTCTGGATGAAAACTCCCACTATTGTCAGGCACATATGCCTTCTTATCCTTACAAGAAAACCAACGTTTGGGGGCTGGAGATGGTTTGGGGGTTAAGAGCACTTATGGCTCTTGCAGAGGACCCCAGGTTTGGTTCCTAGCACCCACATGAAGACTCACAGCCATTTGTAATTCCAGCTCCACAGGATTTAATGCCCTCTTGTGGCCTCTGTGGGCATGCACATGGTACACAGACAAGTGCAGACAAAACATTCATGCACGTAAAAATTCTTTTTTTTTTTTTTTTGGTGGAGCTGAGGATCAAACCCAGGGCCTTGTGCTTGCTAGGCAAGCACTCTACCACTGAGCTAAATCTGTAAAAATTCTTAACAACAACAACAAGACCAAAAACAAAGCCAAGATTATCTTGCAGTTGTTGACCCCTAGCACAGTTGGGGGTGGGAAGAAGGTTGCGTTCTGAAGTTGGAGGGGTCTACAGGCAGTGTTTATATAAAACAAAGACTGTGACCTTCCTTTAGTCAGCTGCCAGAATGATGACAGACAGATGTCTGGAACATTTGCCTACAGGACAACTCCCCTATCTCAGAGAAAAGGCTGACAGATACTTGGAAATCTTCCAACATCAAGTCTGGGCATCTGCTCTATCATTTACCTGTCAGTGAAGCCTACAATCTAATACATCCCCTGCGCTTCCAGAAAGCATCTAGCAACTTGGTCCTGCCCCACTCTTGACTGTGCACTATGGCCAGCCACACACTTCCGATGGGAAACCCCTAAAACGCAAGGCACCAGCAAGGAAGAACACAGAGGGAGACATCTTTAGTAGGGAAGGGCTCAGCATTTTATTACTCTTACACTTGTATCAGAAAGCACTGGTGTGCTGCTCCCAAACGAGAGGAGACAGATAACCAAGGAAACGCCAAAGGGGAAGACAACTCCCAGGAGGGTCAGAAAGAAGCTCATACAGGTAGGGCATAGCGCCAGGAACAAGAAACCGCTGGGGGAGCACACACGGAGAGGGAGAGCTGGGGATGGACCAGTGGCAAACACACAGATAAACAGCACAATGTCGTCATTATTGCACTAGAGAAGAAACGTGTTAGCTATGAGAATGAATAATAACTTGAGCACACAATGCAGAATGTTTACATAGAGAATGAGACACAAACATAAAAACACTACAATGGAGTCTTTCTCAGGAAACGAGTCGGGTGAATGTGCATGTAGGGGAAAAGTGCCTGAAGCTTGGCTTTCCATCTTCCATTGGAGAGAATTCACCAAAGCTGGGGAGCAATGGACAGCCACACAAGGTGCTATCTAGCGCTAGGGAGTAAATTCTGAGAGAAGAAGCGAAAAGAACTGGAGGACGTGCTCTCCGGTGACAAGTTGAGGGTGGGATGTTTGCTTTCAGGAATTGTCAAACCAAATAATTTGTGAATGTGCATGGCTGAAATAAAATTAAAATGAAGATGAAATTAAATTAAAACCTTCAAATCAGTTTCTTGTTTTTAAAGAAGCAAGAGTAAGGATAATAGAAAGGCTACCAAGAAAAAGCCTCTTGCTAGGGTAGAATGTCTCTGAAGCAAGAGGCAGAAAAAATAGAAGTCTGTTTGCCAAAGTGAAGGCCAGGAGCCCTGAGGTTTTCATTAGATAGGGCTCTTTTTGTTTGAGAGATTAGGTGTCTCTTCAAAGAAATATACAAACTCTTCAAGTAGGAGAAAGGATTTTTTTGTTGTGCAAATGCTTTCTCAGCAGAGGCCAGGACTGGATGACACTCTTTTATAATTGTATTGAGTAATAAAGCCTCTGCTTTAGATTTGATCAGTGTTTGTTCTCAAGCAGAGAGGGTATTGAACTAGCAGAAAAACAAAACAACAAAACAAAACAAAACAAGTCAGGAGAGGAGACTGGCAGATAGATCATGGGGAATGCTTTCTATCCAGCATTCACTTTTCTTCCTAGAAAAACATTTGGAAATAGAGGGCCGCTCAGAGAAGAATGGGAGCCCAAGGAACGTGGGGATGAGAGATCCTCACTCTGACATTCCATGCTAGATGGAGAGAAGCTAATGGAAATCACAAAGGAAAACACACCAAGAAAGGACTTATAACACCGATATGAAGTTTAACATTCGAAGACCAAAGTAGCATGAGCATAGGCGTCTACAGAGAGGTGAAGAGAAACAGCCCTGAAGAAATGAACCAGGAGGAGTTGGAGAGGTCTCTTTCTGAGTGATGTCTGTGGGGAGCTAAAAGCTCTGCCTTACAGACTGCCAGCTCTTACTCCAAGTGCCTCTGCATTCCGGAATGGGTAGACACAATAGGGCGTACTGGCCATAAAGACAACCTTCTCCATGGGTCCGTGCACCAGTGTGAGCTGGTGTCTGGTGTCTGGTGACTGGAGAGGCCTCCCCGATGAGCTGACTCACAGAGTACCTCAGTCCTTTGCACGACCTCAGATTAGAGAACAGCAGACTGTTGTATCGGTCTCACACCAGGACACCAAGGGCCAGATGGAATTTCCCATCCGCGGATGGAATGAAGACTTAGAGTCTGCTGTAAGTTAATGTTCTTAAAATCGGCTGTGATGCTATGTAGTGTTTTGGCTAGAAGCTTCCATGCATCTTTTATTAACAACGTATTTCACACAAAGACATAAGCTAAAGGGGAATCAAATGGCTGGCTCTGTTCTTACTCCTTACTGGAAGAACTAAGCTTTATTAGTATTGCCATGGTCCTTCACACATCTATGACCACAGACATCGCTAATCTCTATTTCATATTACTCTTAGAAGCAGCATTGCCCACCACACAGGTACCAGTGATCAAACTTCCTTGTTTTATATTCTGTTTTATAATTATTTTATAAAGTAATGGATTCCCATAAAGCTTCTTCATACATCCTTGTTTGACTAATCTACTCCCACCCTTTACTCTCTCCTGTCTCCCTGCTCCCGTCCCCACTTAAACCTTTAACCCACAGCATTCCCTCCAGCTGTTCTTTCCTGCCACCTGTGTTCTGCTGTGCCCTCTAATTACATCTTTGACTTGGGCTGCAAGATCATAGGTTTCCACAAGGCCTTTTCATTCACCGTTCATTTTTAAGCCTTCCTCTACCCCTTTATTTCACCCTCCAAAGCCCTCCATGTATGAACCTTTCTGTTTCCAGTCTGCGCTCTCTACTTTCTTTCTCCCTGTGTTTAAGTATCTCTTCTCCCTTAATCCAGCCTACATTCCATCAATTGACATGACTACTTTATAGGAGAGGCCTAAGAATCTACAGCTTTAGGTATTGGTGGAGTCCTGGAGCTAATTCCCCAAGAATAAGGAGGGGTGATTCTGTTTTACTTCTTGATTTTGGAAATTCATTGATCAAGGGGCCTGGCAGTCACATGTTTTCTTGCTATTGTTAATCTCTTCACACTTTGTTGTGTTGGAATGCATGTATTTTTTCTGTTGAATGTTTATTTTAATCAGTAATTGAGTTGCTTATTAAAGCTGACAAGTAAAGGGGGTAAAGAGATGGCTCAGTGGTTAAGAGCACTCACTGCTCTTGCAGAGGACGAGGATGGAAGACTGAGGGGAAACAGTCTAATGACTAGAGATCTGTGTGAAGAACAGTACCCATCAATGAATACATAAACTGGAATTTTAATATTTATTTAGGATCAACTCCTAAAGTGAAACAGCATTTACTCTTTCTGAAACATTATTTTTAAAATGTCGTGTGTATGTGTATTTTGTCTGCATGCCTGTGTGCCTGGTGCCCACGGAGGCCGGAAGAGTGAGATCCTCTGGAACTGGAGTTACAGATGGTTGTGAGCTGCCATCTGAGTGCTAGGAATTGAACCAGGATCGTCTGGAAGAGCAGCCAGTATTCTAGACCACTGAGCCGTCACTCCAGCCTCCAGAATTTACTCTTGATCACCTTCTATTTCGTGTGGCTTGTTTGTCTTTCCTCAGCTAGAGAGAACAAACAATTAATTGTGCTGGATTTGCCTGTGAGGAACTGGCTGGACACTGAGCACAGGCCCATTCAGTTTCACAAGCATCTTCACCAGTCCTGAGAGCATGTCAGGTCATTGTGGTCTCCTTTGTGCCTTCCAGGTTTGAGCTGAGAACAACAAACCCGCACTTGGAAATTCTTGTTGAGCAGAGCTGCCGTACTCATCAGTTTTTAAAGTGTGATAACAGATTTTTATCTGGTTAAACATTAGTTCTGGGTGGATTTGTGAGGGCATTTCTGGAAGAGGTGAGCATTGGCACTATGGCTCTGAGTCAAGTAGACAGCTCTCTCTAAAGAGGTTGAGCACCGTGCAATTCTCTGTAGCTTGAAGAGAACATGAAGGCAGTTACTTGGGCTGAGACATTGGCCTCTGTCTCTAGAAAGGACCTTTAAGGACCCTGGCTCTCAGGCCTTCAGACTTGTATTAAAAATGTACTGTTATAACCATGGATCTAACTCCAGAGAGAACTCACTGATATTTCCAGGGTCTTGCAACTTGGAACAAAGAATTGGACCAGTGATGCATGGATAACCATAGAAACAGAGACAGATTATTAAGAAAGAGAATGGCATTATGGAGGATATAAGTTGACTAGAGAGCTAGAACAGGCCCCCAAGATCATAACCAACTTTTCATAATTTGAAGAGCACAGAGTCTTTCTTGAGCATGCTCTGTTTTGTTACAAGTGATCCTGGTGGGGAGTGGTTTCAGTTCTTTTTCTGCCAAACAGCTGGTAGTTAATCTTGATGCTGTCCTCTGTGGCTTGCGTTCCTGCCTAGTACCGCTGCCTCCTCTGGGTCTTCTCCTTGTGACAGACATCATGAGACTTCTCAGCTTCCATAATCCCATGACCTAATTCCTTGTTATGACATTGCTTTGTATGTGTGGGTGTAGACATAGACATGGACATGGCTATACACGTGTCTAGTCGATTGTATTTCTCAGGAGAGTCACAGTGAGTACACAAAACTCCATTAGTGACTTGGCAGAAAGTTACAGATCTTGGGGCTACAGACATGGCTAAGCGATTAAGAGTACAAACTTCTTGAGGAGAGGACCTGAGTTAGGCTCCCAATACCCATGTCAGTCAACTCACAACTGCCTGTTACTCCAGCTCCAAGGGGATCTGTCATCTACTTCTGGCCTCAGTGGGTACCTGCACTCATGTGCACATACCTGATCCATACACACATATCATTTTTTAAAAAAAAAAGAAAGAAACATAGATCTCCAGATAGAAACTTTAGGAATCAAATTACTTTCTACAGTTATATATTTCAAATTTAAATATACCCTGAAATGGTTCTAGTATCTGAGTTCTAGGAGCTAGGCATGGTAGTGCAAGCCTGCAACCCAGCACTCAGTAGGCTGAGGCAGGAATATTCAAGTTCAAGGCCAGCCTAGGCTTCAGAGCACAACTCCATCTCAGATAGACAGACACACAGACATAGACACACAGACATACAGACATACATACATACATACATACAGACAGACAGACAGACACACACACACCAATCTCTGGGTTCCATCTCAAGGGAGAGGACAAACCTGAACAAGTCATGTTCTTATAAGGAAAGTGTCCTTTGTTATCCTTTGTCAAGGACACTTGACAGTTGACAGCCAGATTCACCCCTCTGTCACTTTGCAGCTATGTGACCTCAGCAAGGACTATTTTCCCTTTTGCCCTGGCTGTCTGTCACAGAAGGATGTTAGATCATGGGCTTGGAACCTGAAGATGCTAATCACTCTAAGAGATCGGATCTGCAGCCTGGAAAAATCAGGGCACAGCTCCCTACAGTTTGTTCTCGAAGGAAAGGACTGGCAATCCTTGCTGTACACACACAGAATCCATCCTCTTGAAGATATAATAGGATATTGTTTTCTGATCGCCTGTTCCCCCACCGTGCTATCCGTGATGGCTTTCTGTCCTCCTCTTTTGCTTTAAGGGATCTCTCCTAATGTTCTATGATGTCCTTTCTGCTTGCTTATCTCACGGCTCAGTCATGCTGTCTCTGGTGTGATGGACTGTGCTTTCTTATGCTCCCTCACTTTAGGGTCCAGTCATGAACCTCATGGTTGCAGGACTGTCGTTTTTAAGGAAAAACATCTCTGAAGAGTAATTTCTTGTCTGGTCCTTTCCCAAACCCATGGCTCTAATTTCTAATGGAACAATAGTGCATGCCCCTCTTGAGAGTAGTTATGAAGACATAGCACAGGGTTGGGGATTTAGCTCAGTGGTAGAGTGCTTGTCTAGCAAGCGCAAGGTCCTGGGTTCGGTTCTCAGCTCTGAAAGAAAAAAAAAAACGACAAAGCACATGTTGACATGTTTTGGTAAAATTCTAAAGAATGCAAGCTAGAATACACTGCCTGATACTCTGTAAAAGAAAACAACAGGGTTTTATTATTCACATTACATTTTAGATTGCTTTGGGGAGCTTGCTACACAAATGAAGTCATCAGTGAAATTTTACCTAAATCAAACAGTCATTTTGTGTTTAGAGTCCTTCCCTTGTTTGCTTGTTCTCTGAATTTTGCTGTTTTCAGTGTTCCAAAAATAGCACATGCTGTGTTCTCACTTAAGAGGCCACAGTGAGTTCTTTGACCATAATGCAGTTGGTCGGAGGGAGCTCAGAGGTCGGCATTCACTTGGGGATGAGGGAGAAGCAGACTGTTGGAACAGCTACAGGTGACCCTTGGGACTCCTGGAACAAATGACTTCAACCACCTTCTTGAGAAGAAGTGACGTCATGGAAGTAAAGGTCTCGATGACTCAAAGTTCACTGGATTTTCTTAGCTTGTCCTTAAGTGCAGAAGGCTATAAACAGCTTCTTATCTCAGCACATTTACGTACCTTCCAGAAATAGGAGAGGAAAGCCATAATTGTTACTGCAGTTTGGGGCTGTGGCAGCCCCCAGCAAGTTGGGTAGCACCACCTGTTTTCATTAGTCCATTTATGACACGTGCAATAGTGGAAAGTAGAGAAAAAAGACTAATTCAGTTTGGCCACACTGGGAAAATGGACAAATGACGAGGTCTAGTGACCCAGGCCCCGCCCACCCCCCTATCCTTGGAATCCTAACATGAAGTTTGGTTTTAAACAAAAGGGCATGACGAAGCTGACCTGGTCAGTGGGCCTGCTTAGAACTGACATGTCACTGCCTAGAACCCTTGCTTCAGGTCTGTTCTGTATGAAATCTCTTTCTTAGAGACAAAAGCCCCTTCTGACTATCACCAGGACCCCAGCCCTTCCTTCCTGGCATGAGACTCCAGGGGATCTTAGTTCCTCAGGGTCTATTGAAGTGTCTCTCTTTAGAATAGCTTCACTCCTGTGGGACAGTCTTCTAATCTCAGAAAGGAAGGGTAGACATGAAGTTGTGTGTTGAAAACCTGCAGGAACTAATGTTTAGTGGAACTTACTTCCAACCTCTGTCTTTTTAGGACTTTGGGACCTGTCACCCTAAAATAAAGACCTGTAGTTATGATTTGTGTTGTTTGTTCTTATTTTTCCTACAAAGCATCCAAGAAGAGGAATCCACAGATTATAATGAGGCCTAAGTTATGGATCACATGAAATATGCCAGGAAAAGGTTTTCAGGAAGCAGGTGAATGTGGTGGGAGACCAGGAGCCCATCCTTTGCAGACCTGCCTCTGAGCTCAGCTCTGGAGATCTCAGGCAGGGCAAGTACCCTGTCTGGCCTCCATAGAGAGACTAAAGACTGCCTCATAACATCATAGAGATCAGCACTCTATGCCATAGAGTGGCAGCCAGCAAAACCTGGGTCCACAGTGGACACTCGAAATCTTGCTTATTTTAGTAAGAGGAAACAGGGTCAGAAAAATTGTTACAAGAGTGCAACATGACAACTGAATAGAACAAAATTGAAATGAAATTTTTCCTCAGCTCTGGTGTATGTGTGTGTGTGTGTGTGTGTGTGTGTGTGTGTGTGTGTGTATGTGTATGTGTATGTGTTTCTGTCTATGTCTGTCTGTCTGTCTGTCTATGGGGTCGGTTGTAGGTCAAAAGGAAACATTTATAAAATCACAATGAAAATACCCAGAAGGTCTTTATTACTCCAGATCCAGTCCTCCAGTCTCACCCCAGGCTCTGCAGTGGAATAACCATGGCAGCTTTCCCTGTGCCCTGGCTCCTATTTCCTGTGCATCTTCCTTTTCTAATCTCTCTCCCCAAACTCATGTCCCAGGCCCCAACTCCAGCAGGGAACCCCTGCTAACCCAAGGGCCACCCCCCCAGGGTAACAAGTAGGCTAAGGGCAGACCTCTCCTACTGCCCCCTGAGATCCACTCTCCCCACCCCAGTCTCATCCCTAGCTCTGTAGCAGGAAACCGGCTGTGGTCTCCCTTTCTTTTTGGACCCCATCCTCAATGGATCTCAAAGACCTTCTCCTCCAACCTTCCTTCCCCTAGTTCATGCCAGTATCCCAGCCTTCAACACCAGCAGGCTTTCCCTGTGAACACACTAGCTGAGCAGGCTAGGAAAACCGGCAACACACAACCATCACACTCTCTGAAAATCCAAAGAGGAAACAGAAACCAAGGAATAAGACACCTACCCAATCAAGACAAATCCAGAAATCAGCACCTAGACCTATACTCATCAACACAGTTGCCTAGATGTCAGTGTTAAAACACAATCAATTTCTCCACTAGAGCCCAGCCTATCTTACAACAGCTGGGCACTGAATATTCCAACATAGCTGAAGCATAAGAAAAAGACCTTAAAACCAATGACATGAAGATGATAGAGGTCCTTAAGAAATGAATAGATTCCTTAAGGAAATCCCTTGTAAATCAGGCACTCTATCAACTGGCCTTGCAGCTACTTAGTGCCAGCAGCTTACATCATCACCTTCCCTGGCCAGGTGAGGTGCATTTCCACTGTCGATGTGAGTTGTGTAGCTTCATGCTCACCCTTTAAAAGGTCCCTCCAGACACCATGGCTCTCTCTCTCTCATTCTCTATTTCTTTTGTTTTGTCTCTCAGCCTCAATCTTATGTCCCTGTTCAGAGATGCTACACCCATAAACCTCTTGCATTAGATCTGTTGGATGGTGTGATCTGTTGCAGTATCTTTTGACCCCAACCTACCAAACTTACCCTAACAAAATCCAGGAAAACAAAAACAATTGGAAGAAATGAATAAATCCCTTAAAGAAGTCCCAGAGAACACAAATAGTGGAAGGAAAAGAATAAAACGGTTCAAGACCTGAAAATGGAAGTAGAATCAATAAAGAAAATACAAACCGAGGGAATTCTGGAATGAAAAAGGAATTTGTACAGGAACTTCAGAGACAAGCTAAGAGAGAATCTCAGGCTTTGAAGATATGAAATAGATTCATTAGTCAAAAAAAATATTAAATTTAAGAAACTCCAAACACAACACAATCAGGAAATCTGGGATACCATGAAAAGACCAAACATGAGAATAATAGGAGCAGAAGAAGGAGAAGAATCCCAGCTCCAAGGCTCAGAAAATAATATCAACAAAATCATAGAAGAAAATTTTCCTAACCTAAAGAAGGAGATGTCTAGCAAGACACAAGAAGCACACAGAACATCAAGTAATAATCCCTCACCACATAATAATCAAAACACTAAACATACAGAACAACAACAACAGCAATAGCAACAAAAGAATATTAAAATCTGCAAGGAAAAAAGACCAAGTAACATAAACCTGTTAAAATTGCACCTGACTTCTCAATGGAGACTCTAAAAGTCAGAATGGCCTGGACAGATGTCCTGCAGACTCTACAAGACCATGGATGCCAGCCAAGACTACTATTCCCTGTAAAACTTTCAATTACCATAAATGGAGAAAATAAGATATTCCATGATAAAGCCAAATTTAAACAATATCTATCTACAAATCCAGCCCTACAGAAGGTGCTGGAAGGGAAACTCCAATGAAAGGAGGTTAACTACAGCCATGAAAACACAGGCAATAAATAATCTCAGACCAGCAAAATCAAAAGAAGGGAAACACACACACACACACACACACACACACACACACACACTCACACTCACACTCACAATCACATAACACCACCACCACTACTACCAAGAACAAAATAACAGGAATCAACAATCATTGGTCATGGATATCTCTCAATATCAATTGGTCTCAATTCCCCAATAGAAAGACACACACTAACAGAATAGATGTGAAAACAGGGTCCACCCTTCTGATGCATTCAAGAAACACACCTCAGCATCAAGGACAGACATTATCTCAGGGTAAAAGGTTGAAAAAAGATACTCCAAGCAAATGGACCTAAGAAGCACACTGTATGAGAAAAGAATATTTTCTTTCTTTCTTTTCTTTTCTTTTTTTTTTTTGAACAGAGGACTGAACCCAGGGCCTTGCGCTTGCTAGGCAAGTGCTCTACCATTGAGCTAAATCCCCAACCCCAAGAAAAGAATATTTTCAATAAAAGGCAAAAAATAAAAAGAAATTCCTGAGAAGGGAAGCCTTTGGATCTATTGGGATGATACAAGATAAATTATTCATTTTAATAACTTCATGGATTTCCTTGCACATTTATTTCTACAAAGACAGGCAGTTTCGTGGTCCAGTCATAATATGGTATCTCATTAAAAGAAACATAGCTTGGGCACCAAAGAGTGATTACTAGCAATTAGAATATCTTATTACAACCTTTCACATAAAAGGCCCAAGAGAACAATTCTCTTAAAATATAGCAAAAAGGAGTTTGTTCTTCCTCTCTTTGCTGTTATTGCTTCCATACCTGGTAGCTGTCCCAGGATCTCTCTACATCTCCCTGCTTGGTAATCTCAGTCTTGACCTTGGCCCCACATTTGACTACTTGGTAAGAATCTCATGCACTGATTTTTCTGACAGTAGTTAGCAATATTCTCAAACTACTCACATAAAATCATATTTACTGTTCTACTGCTGTGAAGAGACACCATGACCAAGGCAATTTATAAAAGGAAACATTTAATTTGGGGCTTGTTTAGAGTTCCAGAGGGTGAGTCCATGATCATTATGGTGGGGAATATGGTAGAAGCCAGGCAGGCTTAGTTCTTGCGCAGTAGCTGAGAGCTTATATCTGATCTGAAAGATGGAGGCAGATCTGAAACCTCAAAGCCCACTCCTGAGTTATACACCTCCTCCATCAAGGCCACATTCTAATCTTTCCTAAATAGTTCACCAACTTTGAACCAAACATTCAAATATGTGAATGGCCTATGGGGGCTGTTCTCAATCAAATCACCACATATAATAAATTACTAAAGAAAATACCTCAGTATTTAATATTTTTTGTTTTAGACCACTACTTCTGAATGCCCCATAACATTTACAAATGTATTATTATATTATGAAAATTTAATGTGTTAAGAGAAATTATAAATGACCTGGAAATGTAGTTTAGCTAGTAGACTCCTTAGCTAACATTCAGGAAGCTTGTGGGTAGGTTGCCAACACTTTCTATAATTGGGTGTAGTAGCGTGTACCTGTAATCCCAGCACTTTATAGGTGACTCCAGGGGGTCAAGTGTCCAAAGTTATCTTCAGCTACATAGATAGTTTAAAGCCAGCCTGGTTCAAAAAACAAACTCCCTTGCTTGGTGGTGGTGGTGCATGCCTTTAATCTGAGTACTGTGTAAGCAGAGGCAGGTGGATCCCTGAGTTTGAGGCCAGTCTGGTCTACAGAGCAAGTTCCAGAACAGCCAGGGCTACACAGAGAAACCCTGTCTCAAAGAAACCCAAACCCAAACAAAAAATACCCAACAAAACAAAACAAAACAAAACAAAACAAAACAACAAAACACACCTTCCAAATTACAGTCATCACTACAGCACAATCCCAAACAAAAAAGGCATACTACTTAGAACATTATAACTATAAAAGTAGTATATTTTCACCAATCAGGTAACATGGTTACCAATATTATGAAAACATAGCCTTCCCACAAGGAATATGTACATATTTTCCTTTGGTCCCCTCCCCTCATGTCATATGTATATGATGTCAGCAATTATTTATTCAGTTGGATTTTTTTTATATAGAAATTTAGCTCAATGCTGGTATCATCTTTCCCATGTTTAGTACAAACAATCAGGAAACAGTATTAAAGGCTCCTTGGATTCCCAATGCTCCCCTCTCAACTGTTCTGCAAGTCAGAGGGAACCCTTCTTCCCTTCCAGTCTAATGGGGGCACAGGCCATGCTCAAGCTTGCTAAAGACCCAGTGGTGCTGTAAGAAACAGGACACATAAGGCCCTCACCAGAGTGTGGATTAATCTTCTTGGATTGGCTCACACCTACCACCACCACCAGCACCACTATCACCAGTACCAGCACCACCAGCACCACCAGCACCACCAGCACCACCAGCACCATCAACACCAGCACTAGGACCACCAGGATCACCAGGACCACCAGGATCACCAGGACCACCAGCACCAGCACCAGCACCACCAGCACCAGCACCACTAGCACCAGCATGACCAGCACCACCAGTACCACCAGCATTGACTGCAGTTTTAACAATAGATGCTTATTATAATTTTGATGACTAGAACTCCCAGATCGAAGCACTGTCAGGGGTAATTCTGGAGAGGCCTCAGCCAGGCCGGGGTTTGGCAGCCCTCTCACTGTGTTCTTAGCTTTTTGCAGACAGTGGGGGACAGGATGGCCATGGGTGAGATGCCAGAAAGGCAGCCTCTTCCCCACTGGATGGCTTTCTCTGGTGGTGACAAGGACAGAAGAACAGAGTGGCTCCTGGCCCACTCATGCTTTAATGGCTTGGGACACAATGAAGAATTGGCACAGAGGTGACCTTCAGGAGGAGAGGTTGGGAGGGGGTATAAGCCATCACACAAAGGAAACTTTGTCTAGCCCATATCTGCTCAAGATAAAGTGTTTCTGGGATAAAGGGAAGACAGCGGATGGAGCAAAGGAGCCTGAACAAGGCCATTGTCAGTGTGGACAGGAAGGGATTGAGAGCTGCGTGAGGTGAGGCTGGTTCACCATCTCTCCTAGTGCCACAGTAGTGTAGCTCCTGGTGTATTACAGGTTCTCAGGCAGCCAGAAGGCACATTTCAGACACAGCGGGGTCAGGGGGTGAGGTAAGACCAATCAAAGAGAAGCCTGTGGACAGCACAGTGTCAAATGTAGACGCTATGTAAAAGAGATATTGTCAATGGGGTGGGCAGTCAGACAGCTGTGGGTTCCCAGGGACTGGCTCGGGGATCCCAGGGCAAGTGTACATTCCTCTGTGTCTTACTTTCTCATTCGAGAAAAGTGCATGGAACGCTAATGACTTTTAGATTACATTTCAGTCATATGTAAGCTGGCTCAGCATGGCCCTGGCTATGACATATATACTGTGCAGAGGAGAGAGGAGGGATGGGGAAGGGGATTTAAATGGAGAGGTGCAATGGATAATCTTCATGGTCTACTTGATGAGACCTACGCTAGACCTTGAGAAAGGCCCAGGCGCTAGCTCTGTGGGCTGGCCCTTACCTCTCTGCAGAAGGAGGCCCAGGGATGCTTTTGTACTTCCTGCTACCCACAGCTGTGCTGGGCAGACTCAGAATAGCTCAGCTCCACGGAAGATGCTCAGGTCCCAGCAAGATGCAACTGTTTGTCCACATAAGATTCACCAGGCTTGGGTACGGATACCTGCTGGGTAGGAGACAGAAACAGAGGCAAGACTTCCCCCGACCCGAGGCAGGAAAGAAATGAAAAGAGCTGGGGAGTCACTGAAAGGCAGATTTTATGTTCATTCAAAATAAAGTGTTTGATTAAACAGCTGTTCTCTGAGCTGATTTCGGATGTTGTGGGGATGCATAGGCCTTGGCGTAGGTCATTGTATCTGCGCCTCACTCCAACTGTGCCGTGTCTGATTCACCCTGTTGATGACTTGAATGCCAACTAGAGTCGTCCATGCTCTCACGGTAGATGCTTTCTCTGAGCATGAAGCTGCCTCCTCAGTAGGTCATTGTGTGACAGGATGGAATTGCTGCCTAGAAAATTAGGATGAGACGCGGCTGCCGCCTGACCCCGCAGGAAGCTATGTAATTGCCGCTGCTCACTGAATATCTGGGTCAGAGCTATTTTCATAATGTAGCAAAAATGCTACTTACACCTTTTACTCCAATTCCTTCTTGAGTGTATGCTAGTTTTCAGGAGGTTACGTGATACATAGTATGATCACAGGCCCAGAGCCAAAGCAGATGCACAGACCCTGCTGTTCCCTGTGCAGCCAAACACTAATTACATTTGTGTTTACGTGTTGATCTGCATGTGTGTGAGCAAGTGCCGTGGTGTGAATGTGTCGGGGGTGTCAAATGACAACTTAGAGGCCTCAGTTCTCTCCTGCCACCAGGTGGGTACTGGGAATCAAACTTGGAGGCAGGTGCCTTTACCTGCCAAGACCTCTCACTAACCCAAACAGGCAAACATTAATGTACAAACATGAAACATGCTGCCTCTCTTGCATTTTTTTTGTTTTGATGACAATTATTTTTTCTTTAAAATGTGTTTTTCAGATATCCTTTCTAACATACACAGTTTAAGTGAAATTTTCCCACCAGGGATGGCAATGCTCTCCCTAAGAGCTGTAGACTATCTAACAAAATCCCCCAATACCAGGTATTAGAAGCCCCTCCTGAGTTGTTGGCTGGGGGTTGAGGAGACTCCTCAAATGTTGTAGACTATGGGTGTTGCCCTTAGCTGTCTTCCAGAGGCTGAAGATGAATTCCTATTGGTAAAGATACCATGTACTTCGGACACAGGCCCTGGAAGATTCCAGCTGGATCTGACCTGAAATCTTCCTCCCTGAGGACTAGCTTTCATGGTTCCAGAAGGCTGTGCGTACTTCCAAGGGGCAGGAGAGGCAGTCCATAGTCCTACCTAGCTATGATGTCTTATGAACTACAATGGCTACCATGGCACAGTTACCCCACGGGCACAGTAGTGGCACATACCTTGTGGTTACCAACGGCTCTCTATTGGAGTGAAGCCTTGCTCACAAGAAGGAAATCATGCCTGGCACTGGAAACGTAGCTCATTTCCTGGGACTAGTGAGGTCAGGGATCTTGGAGAAGAACCTATAACATCCACGTTACTAAACCAGTGTAGTCCCTCACTACACTCTAAGCATTTATCCTTATGCCCACAGATCAGTGTAGATCTCATTCCTCGCCAAAGGAACCTCTCTTTGCAACAGAGACTAAAACAAAACAAATAACCAAACAAACAAAAAAACCAGAAAACCCACAGCTGGTCAAAATGCTGAGAATAAGTGATCACGTGAATCTCAGCCCCCATAGAGCAACCTACAATGCAACTCCTGCACCCAAGGCTCAGGGAGCATTTCAGAAGAGGGTGTGCAAAGATTGGAAGAGCTAGAGGCCCATGAAGTCTGTTGTGAGATCATGTCTCCTAGAAATGACAGGGACGCTAGACCCATGAATTCTCAACAGCATGGCTGCCTACATAAAACCTGAACAACAGACATGCTAACACCGAAGGAGGAGATCTCCTGGGGCCTCCATCCTAACAAACTACAGGCAGTGAAGGAATGCTGAGAACAGGAGACAATGGGTTATCCAATACCAAGTGCTCAGCCCTGAAATCACGCGCTTCAAGTAACATTATATGGACTAAGCAGATTGTATTTACAAATTTAGGAATATATATTTAACCGTATATATGAATATATATATGAATATATATACATGTTGTTTGAATCTTAGATAGTCTTTTAATAAAAAACCTAGAGCCAGATATCAGGGTGAAAGCTGAAAGATCAGAGAAGCAGAACAGCCAGTCACTAGTTCTAACCTCTACGAAATCCTCATCCTAAAGAGAGTGACTTCCTGTTTTCTCACACCTTACATACCTTTCTTCACCCTGCAGTATTACTTCCTGGGATTAAAGGCATTTGTGCTTCCCAAGCAAGGGCTGGGATTCAAGGTGTGTGCCACCACTGCCTGGTTCTGTGTCTAATCTAGTGGCTGGCTCTGTCATCGGATCCTCAGGCAAGTTTATTAGGGTACACAGTATATCACCACATGTATATTTATATATACAACTATATATACACACAATTAGAGAGAGAGGCAGAAAGAGGGAACAGGGTAATGTGTGTAATGTGTATTCATGGGACAGATCAGTTGGGGAGAAAGGAAGGAAGAAATTATGTAATTGTATTTTAATTTCAAAAAGTGAAAAATGTTGTTTTTTAAACAAATAGCTATTTTAATGGGAAATCTAATGAAATAAAATTTAGTTTTTCATGTTCAAATAAGTACTCATGTATTTAAAAAAGTGTGATGAGGTCTATTTTGTGCTTTGAGACAGAATGTCTTGTGAAGCTGAGGAAGGATAGTCTTAAACTTATGATGCTCCTGCCCCAGGGCCAAGGGTGTTGGAATTACAGACGTTAAGACTACAGAGACATTTCTTCACACTCTCTTAGTTCTTCAGAACAGACCCATGACACAGAGCCTGTGATTTCCAGCTTACGGAAGACAACAAGAAGGTCCATAGAAAAACTCACGCCTCTGTTGATCGTGGGCTCTGATTCGCCCACTTTCTGTGCTGAACCCACGCATCTGGTCTGCACACCCAGTTGCAGCAAAGGGAAGCCTTGAGAGAAAGCAAAAGGGGCTGGGACTTGGCAGGAGGCAAATTTCATTCTCCGCTGCTAAGTCATATTCTCCAGGTGACGTGGTCTCTTGGGGAGGAAAATGACTCAGTTCAGAAAGAGTCTTCTGAGCATCGGCAAGTGGGTGGGGATGGGGAAGACCCCGCAAGCCACATCTGCACAGCGCCCTCTGCTGCTCGTGTCTGCCCTGGCCGCTGCTTGGTCTAGCCTGACTGGGAGAGGCTCCCCTGGGCTGAGCACTCCAGTACCACTTCCACCTCACCTTACTTATGTTTTGGGATTCTTCTGACAGCAAACAGGCTTTTTTGGGGGGGAGGGGTGAGGGGTGCAGACAAGGGTTCTCTGCGTAACCCTTGGTGTCCTGAAATTCTCTTTGTAGCCCAGGCTGGCCTCCAACTCAGAAATCCGCCTGCGGCCCCCTCCCACCTCCACCCTCCCGCTGGGATTGGCTAGTAGGCTTTTAAATGACTACGTGAGGTTGCCTCCAACAGCTAGCCCTCTCTGGGGGCTTCACCAGGATTGCAGCTTCATTCCACCCCTAAACCCCACCCCTGACTCATTTTCCACCCTTGGGACTCACGTTAAGACCCACCCTTCCTCGCTCCCGTCCTCAGGGGAGGGAAAACCCAGACACAAACCCAGGCCCTTTGACAGTTTGCTTAACGTCCAGGGCTGCATTCTTCTGCGTTTTCAACGGAAATATTAAAAATTTAAATGGAAATATTAATATTTGCCTCCAGGGTTACCAGGAGTAAAATGAGATGTTCCAGAAGCTCTTGCAACAGGGCTGAGGGGTGCTGGGTTCTGGTTTTCTGCTCTGTTCTGTGGAGGAGCCTCTGCCCCTGGGCTTCAAGAAGCCATTGCTACTGCCCGCGATCTTGGACTGCAAGGGTGCTTAACACAGCCCTGGTTTTTCCCTCTGCTCCCTCAGTGGAGGTGCGGGTCCCCACACTCCCCAACACTTGTAAGAGAATTGCCCACATCATCATTAAAGACCATTTTTTCACGTGGAGATGGCTCAGTGAGTAAAGAAGCTTGCTGCTAAATCTGGAAACCTGAGTTCAATTCCTGGAAGGGAACAGACCACATGAAGGCAGGCTATGTGTGCCCCCCACCCCCAACAAAGAAATAAATGGAAAAATAATAAAGACCTTTAAAGATATTACTCCTCAGAGCACTTTCTGGTTCCCAGCAAACAGTTCAGAGAGTTTCATCTAACTCTGGTCCTGGCTTTCTCCATGATCAAGCTCCTGTACCACAGTGCACGGCTGTTACCATGGCCGAATCTGCCGTGGTAGCTCATCCCTCATTTTCCAGAGTTTACACTAGTTAGGGCTTTTCATCGTATTCACTTGTTTATTCCATGTGTGTGCTCGGTCCTGTCAAGGCCAGAGGACATCAGATGTCATTCTCAGGAACTCCAGACACCTCCTTGGATACAGGGTCTCTGGTTGACCGGTAGCTCACCAGTTAGTCTGGACTGGCTGGCCAGTGAGCTGCAAAGATTCTTCTGTCTCCACCTCTCCAGCACTGCAACTGTAAATGGGAACCACCATGCTTGACTTTTTATGTGGGTTCTGGGTATCAAACTCAGGTTATCAAATGAAGCAAGTTCTGTACCAATGGAACTATCTTCCCCGACCGACTCTGGAGATAGGGTCTAGCGCTGTAGTCCAGGCTGGACTTGAACCTCTGATTTCCCTGCCTGCCCGGCATCCAAGTGTTCAGATTAAAGGCCTGTGCCACCATATCTGGCTCATAAAAGACTTGGGAAGTGCTAAACTGGATTTGTGTCCTTGGAGGACACCGGGTTGCCAGAGATAAATGCCCAGAGCAGGGGAAGGGAACGTGGTTTGCTTATTCTCTTCAGCTTGATGGGATCATCCAGCCTTACCCCAGGGGCCTCATGGCAGAAGCTCTGAGAAAGCAGACCTGGAATAGGGATCGAGAAGCAAGGACTCTGCTGGGCACCTTCTGGGCAGCAGAAAATATGTCAGCTAAGGTGCGGCACAGTTATTGAAGGCCTAATCACCATTACTTAGGCTGTGGGATGATGCATGACACACTTGGCCACGTTAATGAGCTTGATGGCCACACAGGCAGAAACACAGTACAAACGTTAACTGAGCAGTGGTAGAGTGGAGTATAGGAGCAAGAAAACCAAAGGAGTGGAGGGACTCTGGAGTCCTCAGGAAGGGACAGAGAGTGTCAGGGACAGTCTCAGGAGGAGATAGGGTTTCACTGGCTGCTATCCCATGTAGCATGAATCTTTGAAGGTCTTATTAATAAAATCAAACCTGAGGCCAGTTATTGGGGTGAACGCTGGAAGATCAGAGAAGCAGAACAAGCCACAGCTACCTCACCTGGCCAGTTCCTCAGCTGGTCTTGTTTCCTCAGACTGGATGCCTCTGAGTCCTCATCCAGAATGGATCTCAGCTGAACTGTGCTGCTCCAAAGCCTGAATGCTTAACCAGCCAAATGCTTAACCAGCCAAATGCTTCTAGTTTCTGGTCTTCACACCTTATATACCTTTCTCTTTCTGCCGTCACTCCCTGGGATTAAAGGCTGAATTTCTGGGATTAAAGGCATGTGTCACCAAGCCTGGCTGTTTCTAATGTGGCCTTGAACTCAGAGATCCAGAGGTATTTCTGTCTCTGGAATGCTAGGATTAAAGGCGTGTGCTACCACTGCCTTTCCTCATGTTTAATCTTGTGGCTGTCCTGGTCTCTGACCCCAGATAAGTTTATTTTGGGTAACACAATACCACTACAATCGCCGGCGAGAAGGAGTCAGAAACAGGGGTCAAGGTTATCCAGCTGGGAGCTGTGCTGGCCAGGACCTGGCTGAGCCTATTGAATTTGCACAGCTCTGAGACTAGTGTCTGACTCCAGCTTTCCTGGAGAAGGACCAGATATTGAAGCTTCCAAAGGTTAATTTTGTTCCCATCCACAAAAACTAGCAAATAAGATATCACGCTCATTCGTTTGGATCAGAGCTGTGCGTATCTTAAGCTGGCCTCAAATTCCGAGTGTGGCTGAGGATGGCTTTCAACTCCTGATCTTCCTGCTTCCACCATCGAAGGTGGTGGGATTTCAGGTACGTGCCACCATGCCTGGTTTATGCCAGGCCATGGTAGACAAGTACTCTAAGGAGAGGCCTTCCCAGCTCCAGATGAACAGGCCTGTCTGTTCAGCACCATCTATTGTTTTAAGATAACCGTCATAGAATAAAGACTCTCAGCGGTGAGAAGGGGCAGCGCGTAGTCTTTGCATTGGTGCTGAAAGAGAAGCCAATCAGGAGCTTGCTGTTTACAGGCCAAGGCTGGGCTCAGGTGATACACCAGGATCTACCACCAGAGGGCGCCGTGTTGTCTTCAGGCTCCTCGCCTCTGTTTTCCCACCCAGCCGCTTCCGGCAGAGAGGCTCCTGAGACAAAACTGAACAGATCTTGGCTTCCATCCCTTGCGGGATTGTGTTGGAGCCAGAGACTGGGTTGTTGCTGTCATTAATGCTGTTTGCGCCGTAAACTTGTTTTTGCTGTTGTTTGTACTCCAGCAGTCCTCCAAATGAGGCACCTGAGGCATGGGGAGGGTTGTTTTCCTTACACAGGGGACCATTTATCACATTTTCCTTATTTGAAGTGATGAATCTCATCACCAAATTGAGTTTAATTGATTTTCATATTTCATGAGCTCGATAGCTACTAACCATATCCACTTTGCCGGCAGCTTATGAAAAATATCCGTGTCCTTCCTCGGACATCCGAAAAGGCTGTACCTACCCCTCTGGAGTAAACCGATTTGTATACCAGGCCACACGGAAGAATCCACTGGGTGAAGAGGAATCTCAGTAAAACACAGCCCGAGGATTTTAGGACAACAGATGAGTGCCGAGAACTGATGGAGGAAGATGGAAGGTGTTCCAGTCAGGAGATGTCTTTTCCCTTCCTATAGGTTCTGGAAAGTGGTCTGGGTTCGACGCCAGGGCAGAAGTAGATACCACTCAAATAGTCCCATCAAGTTAGAAGGCCCTTTGCATAGAGCTTAGCCAGTGCCTCGCCTAGGAGTCTATGGAGCCGTGCAAATAGATTTTCCACGTTCGTTTTCCAGTGTCTTAGAGAAAGTGTGTGTCTGAGGGTGTTTTCATGCCAATTGTGGCCACTTCAGGTCTCCTGTCCAGCACACACAGTTTTCTGGGCTGGCTGGAACCTCAGACTGTGCCTGGACTTTGGGCCCTGGCCTAAGGGTTTCTAGTTTATTGTGCATACATCAGTATGTCAACAAGGAGCATTTCTTCCTGTATTGGCACAAGAGTGGTACTTATACGTGTTCAAGACCGAAAGACAAACATAGCTCACTGTAAAGAGCTTGCACATGCCCAGTGTGTGCCAGATTCTGGCTTCAACTCTCAGCAACACACACACACACACACACACACACACACACACACACACACACACACGCACAAACGCGCAGAAACATGATAAACACATACACAGCCATATACATACATATACACACACTTCAGAATTTATTTACAAACGCACACACTAACCCAGGCAGGGCATAATCTTTGTATTTTCAGGGAGATTGTACAATTAACATCCCACAACCTATATTTAGTACTCTGATAATGATATTATTATTCCAAATATATAGTAAGTACTATCTTGCTCCCCAATAGCTACCGCACTGAGTGTTGATATAATGAAGTCCCCAGTCACAAGGCATTCTCCCATATTAACCCTTGGCTACTCCTTACAGTGGTCTGGTTTCAGACCAAGGAGTCTCAGGCTCAGACTGTCTGTAAAGGTTAATCATCTTTGTCAAGTGTACTGGATTTAGAATCACCATGGAAACACCTTTGAGGGGGTTTCCAGAAAGGTTTTACTGAGCAAGAAAGAGCCCCTTTGGATGTGGGTGGTGCCATCTCCACTGGCTGGGGTCCTGGACTAAAAAAAAAAAAAAAAAAAAAGAACTGAGGAGTGTCATTCACCTCCTGCTTGGGGACTGGAAGCAGCATGACCAGTGGCCAGCAGGAGCCCTTCTCGTTCTCTCCTCCACGCCTTCCTGCCATGATGTAGATAATCCTCAGACCATGAGGCCAAGTAAGTCCTCAGTCAGTCCCTCCCTCAGCCCCTCCTCCATCTCTCCCTCCGTCCCTCCCTCCATCCCTCCTCTCGTTTTTTGTCAGATATTTTGTGCCCAAGATTATGGAGCTCCTAAGTAGACGGTGCTGCAGCTGACCAGGTCTTCCCAAGGAGCATTGCTGCGTCTTCTGCACACTGTATTCTGGGACTGCAAACACTGAGGTGCTGTGGTGATTATAAAAGGAATGCCTGCTGTTTAAAAATGTATACCTTGTGCCAGGCATTGAACTAGGCACTTCTTACGTGCTGCAGCATGTGGTAAATAGCCTAATTCTTATTTTGTTGCTGAAGAATCTGTGCTCGCTGTGGTGATGACATACTGAGAATCTCACAGCCTCACATCTGCTTAAGCGAGGCTTTAACCCAGCTCTAGCCGACTCCTAAGCTCAGTGAGGTTACCTATCCGTCAGTTTCCCTTTAGTCAAAATTTAAGACAACCGTTGCTCTCTTTTGTATGGGTATTTGCATTTTACTGTGTCTTTACGTACAGAAGGAAAGGACTTGTTCCAGTGCTAAAGCAAGTTCCCGTCCTTGGGGGCCAGATGGGACAGAATCTCCAGAGGAGTGGGCAGCCTTCTGGGTGTCCGAAAGACAGATCTCGGGACTGATTGGCCAGGTGGCTGCTGGGAGCACAGCTTCAATTCTCCAGGGAGGAGGAGGAGCTCATCTGGGGAGAGCTGGGTTAGCTGCCAAGTTGAGAAATCAGTAGTTTCAGTGATCCTGTGCCACAGGCTCTGTGTACTGTGACAACTCCCTCAGTGTCTGAGGGTCTCTATGTCTGTCTTACTTAGGGTTACTATTGCTGTGAGGAGACACTGTGACCATGGCAACTCTTAAAAGGAAAACATTTAATTTGGGGGTCTCGCTTACAGTTTCAGCGAGTTATCATCATGGTGGGAATGAGCATGGAGGCACGCGGGCAGACGAGGTGCAGGAGAAGGAGCCGAGAGTCCTACATCTTGCAGGCAACAGGAAGTCAACTGACTGTCACACTGAAGGAAGCTTAAGCAAAAGAGACCACAAAATCCGCCCCTGCAGTGACACACTTCCTCCAAAAAGGCCACACCTTTTAACAGTGCCACTTCCTGGCAGGGTGGGGGGTGGGGGTGGGAGGCATTTTCTTTCAAGTCACCACAGCTTCCTTCCTTGGAAAAGCAGGCAGTAAATTGGGTAAGTGTGTGTGAACCGTAGGGAAGAAGCAGGAAGGCATTGTTCTTTTTTCTAGAGAATTCTTTAGACTCTTCTGCTGCACAATTGTCACTAACATGTGGAGAGGTGACTGCTAGGGAAGATGTGCTACCTTCAGAGGGTTTTGTTGGGAGATGCACCTGACGGAGGAGTCTGCATCCCTCTTCACTGCAAAACCTGTGTGGAGGGGAGTACTGGAGCAGGTGTGAAGGAATGGGCCCTGAGCAGCTGAACAGTAAGCAGCGAGCTGTTAGAGGTCCCCAGGAACTAAGCACAGGATTGGCAGACACAACATATGGAGTCCAGATTCATAATTTCCCAGCTCTCCTGTCCGCCGAGCAAGTCTCCCTGTCCTTATTAGTATGAGGTGGTCGCCCAGTTTGCAGAGCTCCCATGAGGATGGCAGACAATGCCCATGAAATGCCTTGGAGAGACCATGCATTTGGAGCCCGACTGTCTTCTTCTTGGTCTCTTTCAGGCTCACGTTTGGTGCACAGGCAGAAGTGAATCCCATCATCAGAAGGCTCTGAATAGAGAGAGGCCATGCCTGCTCCCCAGGCCTCTCCGAGTCCCTCCTTAGATCCTCTGCCCAGGCCGCTTCTCCCACCTGGGCATTTATAAAACTAACAAAGGCGTATGATGTAGAAAATAATGGCCAAAGCCACATGCACGAGGTATTCAGACACTTCTGTGAGGTAACCTCTGCAGGATTCTGCCAGCAAACTCCTGTTTCTTCCCACAGTGGACTGGAGAGTTGTCGCCACATAAAGCCCCTGCAGAATGTGTGTCTGCCACGTTCTGTGGACCTCCACCCTGGCAGCTTCCAAACAGAGTGTACTGTCTTAGTCCGGCCTTCTGCAGCCTCTCTCTACACTGTTATCAGAGACTTCCGTAAAAAGCTTTGTATCCCCTGGTAGTGTGCACCCCTTGGAAGTGTGAGCTCCTGCTTGGCTGCTGCTGGTATGGAAAAGCCCCCCCCCCCCCATGCAGCCAAACCCTGGAACTTCCTTTTAAACGATTCTGGGAAACATCAGCTGGTCAGCAGGAATGTTAATCACTTCCTATCCAGTCTTCTGTGGGTTCAATATAGACTTCGTGACTTTGGATCCAATGCTACAGAAAGAATGAAAGGAGATACAACTGTTTTCCACTAGCTGATATGCAGGCAAGTGTGTGCGTGCGTGCGTGCGTGCATATGTGTGTGTGTGTGTGTGTGTGTGTGTGTGTGTGTGTGAGAGAGAGAGAGAGAGAGAGAGAGAGAGAGAGAGAGAGAGAGAGAGAGAGAGAACCCTGAGCTCTGGCTGCATGAAGGACACCACCAAGTAAGGTGGAATCTGCATATGTGTGGCTGTGACCCCGACCCCATGCTCAAGGAACTTACTGTATTTATAGTACTGCACCACACACACACACACACACACACACACACACACACACACACACACGAAGGCAGAAAGAAAATTTGGACAGCCTTTCCAACAAGGAAGATAGGGGTCAAATCAGTGGATCTGCAGCTTCAGGGAGGTTACTCTCAGCTGAATTGAGGACATTGGAGGATAGCTAGGAAAGGCGGAAACAGAAAAGTCAACAGGAAGAATCTTAGGCAGAAGCGATGACTCACCTAGAGGTGGGAATTGGCTCAGTGTAGTTAAGGCATGGGCACCAGGCAGCCTGTTTGGCTTCTGTATTTATTCTGTATTTGCAGTCTGAACAGTAGGCAAGGTTGGACGGGTATATAGAGAGTTTGGGCTTCATCTTTTAGACAGCGATGTCCTCGGAAAGCTTTTGAACAAACAAAGGGTGCACAGAAGGGGTGTCGCTGGGAAATGATGGTGGCCATGGTATTTGCAGGGAACTCAGTAAAAGTAACAGAAGGGCCAGGGAAGAAGTCCCTGGAGGACCGTTGCCATGACGCCACATGAAAGCCTACGAACCTGGAGGAGGATATTGGTAGAGTGGAAGAGACAAGGGGTAAGTGGAGAGCCAGCAGAGAGTGGACAGCCAGCGTGGCTGGTGGAAGAACACTGGAGCTTGTAGGCAAGACAAAAACCAAAAACCAAAAACCAAAACACAAAACCAGGAAGAACACTGGAGACAGAGAAACAGGGTAAACATGAGGTCTAGCATGGGACCAGCAAGTGACAGCTGAGGAGCTGCAGGTAGTCAGGGAATGTGGCTGCATTAGACCATAAAGATGGCCTGGCTAGAGAGCCAAGGCAGAGGGAGAGAAAGCAATATCTGTGGGAAATCCTAAGCAGACCAAGGAGCATTGAAGGAGCAGCGTTGAAAAGCTGGGTGAGGCCTTGGGACAGAAGGAGGGATTTGCAGAGAAGCACAGATGGCCTGTGGTGTCGGACGGAAGGTGGTATGTCCGGAAAAGGTGGCTGAGCAGCCTCTTGGCAGTGAGGCTTGCCTTCTAAGGAGGCAGACGCAATGTTGTCAACACTGGTTTGGAACGACATTGATTTGGGCACTCAAGCAGGCCAGTAAGATCAGGACATGTAGTCAGAAGACTGTAATTTCTCCAAGTGTGACACATTACTAGTGACACACGCTGATAATCTCAGCACTCAAGGAGGCCGAGTCAGGAGGATTGTGAACTTGAGCCAGCCTGGGACAGGTCTCTGTCTCAATTTTTAAAATAAATTATAAAGCAAAAAAGTCGGCTGGATTCCATGACTGTGACTTCACAGAATCTACTGAAACAGGACCCAGGATCTCAGAGAAGATTGGGAGACATGGAAAAGCTCAGAGCTGGGCCAAGAGAAGGGCTGGGATGTCAGCCAGGCAGTACACGGCAAATAAACGGCCATGATTCTCTTTTGTTTCCTAAGACCTCACAGTTCACGGAGGTGACCTCCAGGATCGCCAAAGAAGAGCAGCCCCCCCCCCCCCCACTTCCATCCAGCCTGGCAAGCTCTGCTTTCACTCCTGGATCTCTGCGGGTGGACTGGACTGGGAAAATTCCATGACAAAAATGAAGTTTGAAAGTCAATGCTGGAAGACTTGGGCCACTGCGAATAAGACAGAATTGTGATTGGCAGTGGGAAAAAGCCAAACGACCTGTAGGTCCACCAACAAGGGAAGAGTTGAACAGACTGTGGCCTAGCCAGTGTGGGAACTATGTTAGACACCACCAGCGAGAACTCCATACAGAAATCAACCAGCACAGTGGTGTGCCTGTCTTGTTAAGGACCTGGAGCAAGGTTCAGGGTAATGCATGTGACACTGCCCTTATAACACAAAGTGAAGCCTGTGCTATTTTTGTGTTTGTTGATATGAAAGATAAAATAAGAACAAAAAATGGATAAGAGGGCTGTGCACACCAGACCAGATTGATTTTTTTGGGGGTCTTACAATTTAAAAGAGGTAATTACCACATGTCTTAGTGTGGGGGTGGGGACAGTATCTTTCTTTTTATGTGTTTTTTTTTTTTTTTTTTTTTTAAATTTGAAGATAGCTAGATTCATCAAGAGTTGCAAAGTAGCACAGAGATGCTTATTTCTTCCAGGGACAGCTCTTACATAATGGCAGAGTGGGAATGGGTACCAGTGAGAGAGCTCACTAGCTTCATGTGCATGTGCATATATATATATATATATATATATACATGGAGCTTAATGTAGCTGTTACCGTTACCGAGTTCAGGAGACACACTGGTTTCACCACCACAGAATCCCTCCCTTCAGATTCCTGCCCCATCTGCTCTGTTTCTGGCAACCAGTAACTCTTTTTCCATCTCTATCACCCTGTCATTTCAAAAATGATGCATGAACAGAATCATAGTATGTAACGTGTTTTAAACGGCCTTTGATTTCATTCATGGTTGATTTGCAAACCATTCAAGTTGTTGGATGCATCAGTAAGTCATTCCTTCCTGTAGCTAGGCATGTATCATTGTTTGTTTAAGCATTTGCCCTGTGAGGGACACATCCATTATTTCCATTTGGGGAAGTTTGGTTATTACAAATAATGCTGCTTGGAGTACTTGTGTGCACGTTTTAATGTGTGCATAATTTTTCATTTCTCTGGTACAGCTGCTCAAGAATGAGACTGCTGTGTTATAAGATAATTGCATGCTTTGTTATTTTTAATAATGTTTTTAGTTATTACTTGACAATTTCATGTATGTATGTAATATATCCTGGTCACACTCATCCCCTTACAATCCCTGCCCCTACTTCTGTGTCCCCATCCTGATTTCACGTCTTTTTGTTTTGTTTATGTTTTATCCTTGTGATTCCCTGGTTTAACTAGAGCTGCTTTTGTGGGCATGGGTGTGAACCTATCTCCTAGAGCATGAATAACTCACGAGTGGCTACTTCTCACTTGAAGCCCTTGACCGCCATTAGCTCCCCAGGGAGGGTGAAGCCCCATGAGCCCATCCCTGTCTATGACTAAATGTTTACAGTCCAGCCTTGTGTAGGTCCTCTGCCTGCAACTGCTAAGGTTGTGACTTCATGACTGCCATGCCAACAAGACAGCATTTCACAGCCTTGCTTCCTGTTCACTGCCCTCCTTCACTTCTAACATTCTTTCCACCTCCTTTCTTCTGTGATGTTCCTTCGGAGAGGGTGATATTGATGTTTGGTTTAATGCTGAGACCCTACTGTCAATTGTTCTTAGTGCCTTAAACAGCCACTAAGTACCATTTGCTGAAAAGGGAAGTTTGATCCAGGCTGAGGACAGCACTGGTCTATCATAAGCATAAATATTTAAGAGAAAGTTTGACAACATGTCCTACAAAAGTAGTAGGTCACCTCTAGTGCCTATGAATTCCCCAGCCATTTGCCTTTGACCAGATCCATAGTAGCAGACATAGCTTCATCCAATGGAGTGGGCTTCAGATCCAGTCATAAGTCAGGTAGTTTCCCTTGTAAGGGCTATGCCGCTATAGTACTGGTGAGGTCTTCTTGCTTGGTAAGTTTATATTGTAGCATGGTAACCTGAAGGAAGACCATTGCTGCCTTTCTTTCTCAGCTGTCTGCATAGCAAGTCTTGGGACGAAGCCGCTTGATCATGGTGGATGATGTTTTTGATAGGCTTTTAGATTAAATTTGCAAGTCTTCTATTGAGATTCTTTTTTGCATCTCTGTTCATAAGGGAAATTGGCCTGTAATTCTTTCTTCATTGGTTCTTTAAATGGTCTCATAAAAAGAACTGGGAAAAGTTCCTTCTGTTTCTATTTTGTGGAATAATTTGAAGAGTATTGGGGTTAACTTTTCTTTGGCCATCTGGTAGAATTCTGTGATAAAATCAACTGTTCCTAGGCTTTTATGGGTTAGGATACTTTTAATTACTGCTTCCAATTCACTAGGAGTTATAGGTCTGTATAAATTGCTTATCCACTCTTGATTTAACTTTGCTAGGTGATATACATTGAGAAAATTACCCATTTCTTTAGGATTTCTGATTTTGTGGAGTACAGGTTTTTAAAGTGTGTCCTTATGATCCTCTTGATCCTCTGGATTTCCTTGGTATCTGTTTTTATGTCCCCCTCTTCATCTCTAATTCCATTAATTTGGATCTTCTCTTCACCTTTTAGTTATTTAGCTAAGATTTTGCCAATCTTATCAATTTTCTCAGAACCAACTCTTTGTTTCATTGATTCTTTGAATTGTTTTGTTTGTTTCTGTTTTATTGATTTCAGCCGTGAGTTTGATTATTTCTTGCTATCCACTCCTTTTGGGTGTTATTTCTTCTTTTTGTTCTAGAGCTTTCAGGTGTGCTGTTAATCTACTAGTATGAGACCTCTCTGATATCTTTGTGTAAGCACTTAGTCCTGTGAACTTGCCTCTTAGAACAGCCTTCCTTGTGTCCCATAAGTTTGGATAGGATGTGTTTTCATTTTCATTAAATTTTAAAAAGGTTTTAATTTCTTTCCTAATTTCTGTCTTGACCTCCTCTTAACTCAGTAGTTAGTTGTTTGGTTTCCATGAGTTTGTAAGCTTTTTGTTGTTGCTAATATCTAGTTTTCATCTTTGGTGGTCAGATAGGATGTCATTTCAATTTTCTTGGATCTGATGAGACTTGCTTTGTGTCTGAGTATGTGGCCAGTTTTGGAGAAAGTTCCATGAGGTGCTGAGAAGAAGGTGCATTCTTTTGTGTTCAGGAGAAATGGTCTGTAAATAATTGTTGTGTCCATTTGGTTTATGACATCAGTTAGCTCCAGCATTGCTATTACTGCTCCTTTCTTCCTCCTCCCCTCCCTTCCTCCTCTTCTTCCTCCTCCCCCCCTCTTCCTCCCCCCTCCTCCGCCTTCTTTCCCAGTACTTTAGTTTTTGTCTGGATGACCTGTCTGTTGGTGAGAGTGAGGTATTGAATTCTCCCATTATCAGTGTGTGAGGGGTGGTAATTTAAGCTGTGGTAATGTTTCCTTTATGAACATGGATGCCCTTGTGTTTGGTGCAAAGATGTTAAGAATTGCAATATCCTCTTGGTGGATTTTTCTCTTGATGAGTATGTAGTGTCCTTCCCTATCTCTTCTAATTAGTTTTTGGTTTGAAGTCTTTTTTGTCAGATATTAAAATGGCTATACTAGCTTGCTTGGGATATGATTTTCCATCCTTTTACCCTGACATGATGTCTATTATTGACATTAAACTGTGTTTCTTAGAGGCAACAGAAGGGTGGATCCTGGTTTTGAATCCACTGTACTATTCCACATCTTATTGGTTAATTGAGACAATTGTGTTTGAGAGTTATTAATGAGGAGCGTTTGTTTATTCCTATTTTTGTTGTTATTGTTGTGGTGTGGTTTTTCTCCCTTTGATTTACTGCTAAGATATTATTTATTCCTTCAGTTTTCTTGGGTGTGGTTAGCCTCTTTAGGTTCAAGTTTTCTTTCTAGAACCTTCTGCAAGGCTGGATTTGTAGATACATACTGATTAAATTTGGTTTTATTGTGGAATATTTTTCTTTCTCCACTTCTTGTGATGGAGTTTTTCTGGGTATAGTTGTCTTAGCTGACATCTGTGTTCTCTCTGAGTTTGTAGTATATCCACTCAGGCCCTTCTGGTTTTCAGAGTCTGCATTGAAATATCAAGTGTTAGTCTAATAGGTCTGTCTTTATATGCTACTTGATTGTGCTGGCTGCTTTTGTACGTCAGCTTGACACAAGCTAGAGTCATAAGAGAGGAAGGAGCCTCAGTTGAGGAAATGCTGAGATCCAGGTGTAAGGCATTTCTCAATTAGTGATTGAGGAGGGCCCGGCCATTATGGGTGGTGCCATCCCCGGGCTGGTAGTCTTAGGTTCTAAAAGAAAGCAGGCTGAGCAAACCAGGGGAAACAAGCCAGTGATACACCTCTCCACGGCCTCTGCATCAGCTCCTGCCTCCAGGTTCCTGCCCTGCTTGAGTTTCTGTCTTGACTTTCTTCAGTGATGAACAGTAATGAGGACGTGTAAGCTGAATAAAGCCTTTCCTCCCTTACTTATTTTTGGTTATGGTGTTTTGTCGCAAGGATAGAAACCCCGACTGAGACACTGGTCTTTCCCCTTGCAGGTTTTACTATTCTTTCTTTGTTCTGGACACTTAGTGTTTTGGTAGTATGTGTTGTGGGGAATTTCTTTTCTGCTCCAGTCTATTTGGTGTTTTATATGCTTCTTGTACCTTGATAAGCATCTCCTTCTTTAGGTTTGAGAAATAGTCTTTTATGATTTTGTTGAAAATATTTTCTGTGTCTTTGGCTCAGGTTTTTTGATTCGATCTTCTCATCATGTGTCATATTTCCTGGATGTTTTGCGCCTTTTCTTTAGATTTAACATTTTCTTTGACTAAGGTGTCCATTTCTTTTACCTGTCTTTAATCCCCAACATTCTCTTTTCTAGCTCTTGTGTTCTGTCAGTAAAGTTTGCCTCTGAGTTTCCTGTTTGAGTTCCAAAATTTTTCATTTCCAGTTTTCCCTCAGTTTGGGTTTTCTTTACTGAGTCTATTTCCATGTACAAGGGCTAAACTATTTTCTTCACTTCATCCACTGTTTGTGTCTTCATAGATTTCTTTAATTGATTTATTCAGTTCCACCTTAAGGACCTCTGATACATTCATAAAGGCTATTTTGAAGTCCTTGTCTTGTGCTTCTCTATGTCACATTTCACATGGCCACCTGTAGTAGGGTTGTGGGGCTTTAGTGGAGACATATTGTCCTGGCTCCTATTGACTGTGTTTTTCTGCAGGTTTCTCTGATAAAGAGCTGGGGATGAGACTGGGAGATTGGATTTGGAGTAGAGGAGGAAGAGCCTAATCTATTTTGTTTTAATTAAATTTTTTTCCTAGGCAATGTCTCTTTATGTAGCTCTAGCCTGCTTGGAGCTCACCATGTAGACCAGGCTGGCTCTGAACTCACAGAGATCTACCTGTTTCTGCTTTCAGAGAGGTTTTTAAGTGAGACAAGGTTCCCACATGAATGTTCATCCTGGACCAAGTGATCTATAACATTTTAAATTAAAAAGGCCATATATGAGAGAAACCATTTTCTATTTGGCTATGGAAAGGTAATGGATTTGAAGTTGAAGTTTGTCATCTACTAGAGAGATTTGGTTTTAGAAAGTACACTCATGCTCAGACTTCATATCGTCTGTGTCAACAGGCTCCTTTTCAAAAATCCACATGGTTCTCTTTGCTGCCAAAGAAGCATGGGGTGAACAAAGATGGAAAGAGAATCCAATGACCATTCTCCAACTTCCATGTGAGTCTGTGTGGTCTTTCACTAAGTAGGTAGAGCCATGGGTGCCAACATCAGCCAAAGTCATTTTATCTCTTACAATTTCTTCCTATATAAAGGTAGAGCTGAACTGAAATACTTCATATTGGGTTCTCATCTTCCCCATGATAGAACTGTAACAGAAAAATGAAGAAGGAAGTATAATATCCATGAAGAATAAAACCAGTAGAATTACATTTTACCTGAGAGAAACAACTTTTGTTTTTAAGGCAAACAAGCTCTTTCTCCAGCAGGATACATTATTGACTCTTCTGTCACAAGCAATCGACTAAAGCAACAGAATTGTATTACTTTGCAAAGCTGTTTCTAATGAGAAGAGCACAGTGAGCCTGTAATTGCTGTGTGAGGTGTTTGTTCAGGTTTGTGGCATGTACTGAAAGACACTAAGGCACACAATTACCCAAACCCCATTTGAAACCCACAAGCAGACTCCAAGACCAGAAAGCACAGACTAGCTTACAGCAGAATGTTGCTTCCATGAGCATGTATTATACATTGCTAAAGGGAGCTACCTTGTGTAATCAGTTACACCTAAGGCTGGAGATTAGTGGGGGAGATCCATGACTCCCATGGGAGGGAATGGCACCAGAGCTAGAGCTGTCCTCATCTGGGTGACTAGAATAAGCCCCCACCCCCCACCCGAGACTCAGCATGATGTATAGGCACGGGTGGCGGGGGCAGATATACTCCAGTTCTTTCCAGCATGTATATTCTCAACCCTTTCAAAAGTTACTGTGTAGGAATGCTGCTTCCAAAACTAGTACTGTGAACTTCTTTACAAACCATTTCTATAGGCAAATGTTATCCAAACATGACACAAGGGATATAAATAGTGATTTGACCATGGTTGGAGAGACCTCAAAAAGTAGTTAAGAAGAGGGATAGTTGCTATCCAGAGAAAGAAAACACTTGATAGTGTGTAGACGGCCAAGTCTTGTTCTCGATGTCATGTGGTTCCTGTCTTGCTCATCCCAAAGACAATCCAATGAGGCCGTTATGTGATGATGACATTGTATAGGCAAAGATGAGGCACAAGGGGGCTAAGGCAATTATCCATTATTATTCAAATGGCCAGTGCAGAATGTAGTTCTATGTCTTCAGGGTCCTAGTCACCACACTATGAAAGAAGCTTAATCCACTTGGTGAGTTTTGTGCATGGTGACAGATATGGATCTATTTGCAGTCTTCTACATGTTGACATCCAGTTATGCCAGCATCATTTGTTGAAGATGCTTTCTTTTCCCCGTTGTACAGTTTTGGCTTCTTTGTCAAAAATCAGGTGTTCATATGTGTGTAGATTAATATCAGGGCTTTTAATTTGATTCCATTGGTCCACATGTTGGTTTTTTTATGCCATTACCCAGCTGTTTTTTATTACTATAGCTCTAGAGTTTGAAGTCATGGATCATGATGCCTCCAGAGGTTGCTTTATTGTACAGGATTCTTTTAGCTATCCTGAGTTTTTTGTTTTTCTATATGAAGTTGAGGATTGTTTTGTCGAGGTCTGTGAAGAATTGTGTTGGGATTTTGATGGGGATTGCATTGAATCTGTAGATTGCTTTTGGTAAGATCGCCATTTTTACTATGCTAACTAGTAGAAATGCATGAACTGTGCTCCAATAGCTGAGGAGCCCCATGGTACTGCAGGCGAGACAGTTGTTTAGCCTGAACTGTTTAGGGAGTCCCCAGGCAGTGGGATCAGGACTTGTTCCTGGTGCATGAGTCCACTTTTTGGAGCCCAGTGCCTATAGTGGGATACTTTTTGCAGCCTTAGTGCAGGGAGGAGGGGCTTGGACCTGCTTCAGCTGAATGTACCAGGCTCTGCTGACTTGCCTTGGAGGTGTGAGTGGGGGGTAGGTTAGAGGGAAAGGCTGGGGGTGGGAAGAGGGAGGACAGGGGATTGGTATGTAAAATGAATAGAAAATCTCTTAATAATAATAAGAAGAAGAAGAAAAGAAGAAAGAAGCTTAAGAGGATGTGACATATCAGAAGACAGGGAAACTGGTGCCACATCCCTCCAGACCCACAGCAATGTACATAGTAACTTGCCCTTTGGGTGACCCACTGCTACCAAGACCCCACTGTAGTAACCTATGAGAAATGCATAATGAAGGAATGCAGTAACCACTGAGGAAGAATTTCGCTTTGAGGAGAGAAGGGGGATTTGATCAAAAGACATAAAATGAACTGCTGAAGATTCACCAGAAAATTCTAGAACAACCATTTCAACCTGAGCCAAAAGGGAAACACTAGGAAGGCTAATGAGAAAGTCTAAAGTGTCCCCCTGGGTTCCAGGGGGATGGTACAGGTAGGCTTCGGCTGAGTAGCAGACATGAAAACGACCAAGCAGACACCCAGCAATATGTGAGGCATGTGCTGCATGCATGCCTGTCTTCATGGCACTCATGATTTGGCAAAATGGCTTTTTCAACTCGTGATGCTGTGCCTTTGGGAGGTACCAGGGAGGTAAGAATGAAGAAGTGGTATTCCAAAGGCCCCACACTTCAGAGACGAGCCCTTGATTCCTCTGCCGTGTGTTGAGAAGATACCACCAACGCTCAAAAGGAAGCCACAACACTCTGCCCTTAATCTACGCCTTTGTTTCCGCCACTGTCTTTAATAGACACCAGAGTCATCCTCTAACCTTTCAGCTGTCAGACTGGCCAAGTTATGCACGTGATGCTGTGAGGTTCTGAGGGCTGGCTGAGCCTAGAGATATAGCTTATGACCAACCAGACTTCCCTCAAGAGCCCAGGACAGCATTCTTTACATAGTCCAGGTCTCCAGGGGAGGAAAATCTTCTCCCTTCTCTAGGAGCCCCCCCCCCCCAAAGCAGTGCTCATCAGAACAGGGTGTTAGCCAGAACCCATCTAGGCACAGAAGCAAAATCAGTGCCCAAACAAACCGTCATACCGGTCTCTGCTGAATATTGCCCCAGGACTCAGGACCCCTCTGGGACCTGTGGTGCCTTGTGTCTGCTGCTTATCCAACCTGCCAATTTCCATTCATCTCATAGGAATACTGGGTCCCCTCTCCAGGGGGTCCCCTCTCCAGGGGACCAACTCTGTTTGCTCCTGTGTGACTCTTGGTTCCACAAGCTCATCTCAGTGCGGCATTGATGCACACACAATGTCTTGCTTGTCTTTTTCTTTGTTTTCCCCTGGAGTATTTAAGTACTCACAAGGGAAGGCGGTCTGCAGAGATCCTGTCTGACCAATGGGGCCAGTCCTCAGCCTTCACAGATGTTTGAGAGATGGGCGGATTCTGGAATCACAAAGGAACATGGAAGTAAAGCATATCCTTCAGGAAGGGGTGGCCAAGACCATGGCTATGTGACAGGAACTCCAGTCCTGTCACTTGGCAGCTAAATGACATTTTATTAGTCTGAACTTTAATTATTCCACTTGCAAAATAACAACCCTGGCCATGATAGCAATCTAGAAATATAGTTAATTTGATATTATTACAGACACGTCAGGACTGAAATGGAGAGTAAGTGAGATAACGTAATTATTTAAACTAGACTTTGGCGCATTCTCAAGGCTGAGCTACCATTAACAATACTCTCACCCCCTTGGTGCCAGCCTAGTTCTTTATCTGCTGGGGTACATTTTGATGAAGAAAATCATCACGACATTTAGAAAATTCTACGATTCTCATTTTGATAACTATAAAATGGATTTTTTTTTTTTTTTAAAAAAAAACAGCCTCCAACATCCCCGGAACTTGAAGAGTCATTTGCAAAGATTACTAAATATTTATCACGCTGCCATTGGCAAGACTCCCAGAGCCAAAGGGTCTCATTACCAGAAATGCTTATGAATGGCTTCTCAGGAGCCATGTTTCACCATCATAAAACTCACCACTAGGTGGCAGCTGAGCCAGGGTTCCCGGAAGTGAAGACAAACACACCCTTTTGACAGCTGCACCAAAGGCTTTGCTGTTCATACCCAAACATCTGACTCACCCACCGAGTGTCAGCCTGGAAAATGACAAATACAGATTTCAGTAGCAAGTGAAATATAACATCCCCAGGGCCAGAGTAGTAAAACGGATCTGGAAGCCTGAGAGCAGTTTCTACGGAAATGGGAGGAATTAGGGCTGCTGACAAATAAAGACGCACAAGCTCATAAACAACTTAAGTCTTAATGATAAATCAGTTCCCAAGGTAAAGAAGCCTCACAGAGTCACACTTCCCTCTTGCGCAAAGCCTGCAATGACCATCACGTATTTTTAAATCAGTATGGGGGTGGGCAGGGAGGAGGGAGGGGAGGATTGTGAGGTGTCAGAATCTCCAGGGAGAAAAAGGACATTTGGTAAACCTCTGTTCATAACACCAACCGAGGGAAGTGGCTATCGGGAGAATCTATCGGTGATATACAGAGGACAGAGGGCAAAAGCATTGAAGGAGACTTTTAAATTGGTAACAGAAACTCGGTGGTTACAGCAATGTCCATGGTAGTCACATTTATTAAGCACTGATTGCATAGCATTGTCTGCCTTACATGCTAGCTCATTCACCCTCCCAACCCCACAGTGAAGCAGTAGTGATTCCTATCCCCATTTAAAACAACTAGGGAATTCAAGGTTCTGAGAGATTAATTTGTCTCAAGAAGCAGCTGGATTCCATAGCCAAGATTCAAATCTCAGCCATCTGGCTCCAGAGCTATGGTAACAGGAAGAAATCCAAGGTGGTCAGCAGGATTTGTGTGCAGCGTTTGGGACCCTTCTTTGCTTCAGCTCCTCCTAGACCTCTTGATATCCTAACTAGGCTGCAGCGTAACAGCACTATGGGATGGCCAGGAGGCTACAGGTGCTGAGGTGCCATCCGAGGTTGCACTGGAGGTGGGAGGCACTAAAGATGAACAACATCTCCATGTTATTGTTTTGAGGGTATCTCCTGGGGTCACCATGGTTTCATGTACCCCAAGGATTTGTGTGTATCCCCTTGGCCATCACAGCACATTTGTTCTCTGAACTTAGCCTAGATATTGGCTCTTTTGCAGAACCATTCTGGCCATGTGTTCTCCTCACATACAGAGGAGCTGTAAAAATCACCAAGAACTTCTCTTCGATGCACCACCTGTTTGTAGGTCTGACATTCCCGAAGGATCTAAGCTGACCCCTTTTTGTCTTTGGCTCCTCAGTCTTGCCCAGTGCCCCAGGTTCAAAAGGGTACTCATGAGCTCTTTATTGAGTGACAGGATTCTTAGATACCCTGTTTGCTCTTAGGGTAAATGGAGGAACACCCCAAGCTATACAATTTGTACTTAAAGCAGGCTCTTGAAGTTCTGGCTTCAGGTCACAGCCCTTGGGAGTTGAACCATGAGCAGCTAGCTACCTCTGAGACAGGAAAAAAGTCTAGTATACATTAACTTTGTTGTAGCTGCTAAAAGGGAAGTATAGGGATATTACCCTCTCAGCCTTCTTGGGTGCCTGTGGATGCTCATTTGGAGGTCCCTGATTATAGCAAGGTGACATGAGACAGACCATACCCACAACCCCGGCTGCCACTGTGGTACTTCCTCCAGTGCTAAGCAATAGCTAGAATTCTTCCAAAGAGGGTGGCAGTCCACACAGGTTTATGTTGGTCACCATAAGTTCTCAGGCCATTTGTTTTCCTGTAGTGCCATAGCTCAAGCTTGCCCCTGCTCTTCTAAACCATCACAGGTGTGGATGCACCCATTTCCAAACCTATATGGGTGCAGTATTATGGCGTCAACATGATGCTTGGAGTATCAATTTCGAGTTGTCTATAGGCACAAACCACTGCAGCAAGCTCATTGAACTGCAATCAGTCTTTGCCTTATGCTGAGAGCTCCTCCCCCTGAGCTCAGAGCTAGTTACTAACATGCTTCCTACAAAGGCAAAGCAAAACACACATTTTCAGTCCTGGGTCTCCAGAGGTCTCAAATGAATATGGTTGATAGACTTTCTGCTTCTAGGAAACGAGAGAATAGCACAATGAGTGCCTGTTCCCTATCACCCAGCTTCCTCATGTGTTAACTTTTCATTATATTGTCCCACGTTACTTTTCAAACATGTAAATTAGAGATACAGTTGAGGATTCCTATGAGAAGAGGGATAGTTACAGTCACCTCCCCTCGGTCTCTCTCTCTCTCTCTCTCTCTCTCTCTCTCTCTCTCTCTCTCTCCTTCTATTGTAATTGACTGCCAGAAGCCTCTGTCTACTGTTTAAATGTTGATTTCTGTCTATTTCTGTCATCCCCAATGTTTTAAAACATTGGCTCTCTAGATATGGGATCATAAATAGAAGTGATATTCCATTAAACTATTCTAAGATAGAAATAAATCCTCCTACACTCATAATTCTGTAAATTTTGTTCATTTAATAATGTTACAGTTCAGGCCCCCAGAACCCCCACACAAAGCCAGCTTCTGTGTGCACATCTGTAACACCAGCATTGGTGAGGCAGAGGCGGGATTTGCTCATACACAAAACTGGAACAAATGACTCTTTAGCTACTCTGTGGTTAGTGACATTTGATTATCTTTCATTATTTTCTCTGTCATTTCTTTTTTAAAATTATTTATTTTTATTTTATGGGCATTGATGTTTTGCCTATCCCTATGTCTGTGTGAGGGTGCCAGATCTCCTGGAACTGGAGGTATAGGCAGTTGTGAGTGGCCATGTGGGTGCTGGGAATTGAACCCAGATCTTTTGGAAGAGCAGCCAATACTCCTAACCTCTGAGCCATTTATCCAGCCTCTTTCTCTGTAATTTCTTCATTGCTTTTCTTGTGAAGGGATGTTAGACTTCATCCAAGATGGCTTTTCTGCGTCTGTTGAGATAATCATGTGATTACTGCCCTTGCATCTGTTATATGCCCTGTAACTCTTGCTGTTTTCCAAGTATTGAAACATATTTTCATACCTGGAATGAATCCTTCTCTTTTTTGTGGCAAATGATCCCAATGTGTTGTTGAATTTGATTTGCAAGTATTTTATTGAGAATTTTAGCATCCACACTCCTTAAAACCACCTACTTAGTGGTTTTAATGAGTCTACCCCATCCCATAGGCTCAGACGTTCGAACATTTCGTTCCCAGTTGGTGGCATGGTTTGGGGAGGTTTAGGAGGTTTGGCTTTGTGGGAGGGAGTGTGTCACAGGAGGTAGACATTGAGATGAAAAGCTTTGTGCCGCTTGCAATTCCCTCTCTGTCTGATTTGTGTTTGAATTTGAAAATGTGAGCTCTCAGCTTTCTGCTCCTGCTGTCTAACCTCCCCACCACGATGGGCTCTCATCTCTTTGGAACCATAAGCCCAAATGAACTCTTTTTTTCCCTGTAAATTGTCTTGGTCATGGTGTTTTTATTACAGCAACAGGAAAATAACTAATACAGTTTATTTTCTTCTTCTTCTTCTTCTTCTTCTTCTTCTTCTTCTTCTTCTTCTTCTTCTTCTTTTGCCATGTCCTTGTCCAGTTTTGTTTCCATGGCAATAGTGGCAATGTCAACTGAATTTGCTAGCATTTACTCACTTTTCAGTGTTATGGAACAGCTTAAGGAGGATTGGCATTAGTTCTTTCTCTGGGTGCTCTTCCTGTCCCCAGGGACTCAGTAGGCGAGATTTCCACTGGCATCTTAAAGTTCATGATGCTGCCCGTCCCTCAAATGAGTGTAACTCCAGTCTGTGTCTCAGACTGGATTATAACCCAGAGAGCACTGCATTTCTGATCCAAAGACCCCACCTCTAGCTAGAGAGAGAGAGTGGTTCCACAATCCAGTCCTTAGAGTACCGCCCTTCCACCACCACAACACACAGTATAGTGGTTTGAAGAAGAATAGCTCCTATGGGCTCATATATTAGAATGCTTGGTCCCCAGTTAGCGGAACTGTTTGGGAAGGATTAGGAGGTGTGGCCTTGTTGGAGGAGGTGTGGCCTTGTTGGAGGAGGTGTGGCCTTGTTGGAGGAGGTGTGGCCTTGTTGGAGGAAGTGTGGCCTTGTTAGAGGAGGTGTGTCACTGAGGGTAGGTTTTGAAGTTTCAAAAAGCCCATGCCAGGCCAGTGTCTCTCTCTGCCTGCTGCTGGCAGATGAGGATGTAGCTCTCAGTTACTGTTCCCACATCATGTATGCCTGCATGCTGCCATGCTGACTGTGGACCAACCCTCTGAAACTGTAAACAAGCCCCCCCCGTTAGATGTTTTATTTTCTGAGAGTTGTCAATGGTCGTGGTGTCTCTTCAGAGCAACAGAACAGTGGCTGAGACAGACAGACCCAGGGCTCCCAGGGACCTTGTAAAGAGGGACCTTTGCCTCTGGCTTAGTAGCACCACCTAGTCAGTGACTTAGCACAGGCCTTTAAAAAAATGGCTTCTCATCCCTGCTGCAGTTGAATGATGGGGAGAGAGGATTGTCTTAGCACCTGTGTATTTGGAAGACCCTGAGAATCCTGTCTGTCAGACTGTGATTCTGCTTGGTGCTGGGTCCAATGTTCATTGTATTTTTGACTCTGTGAGTGCTCCCTATTTTCTTCCCCATCCCTCTCCCTCTCTTCCCTCTCCTTTCCCCCTCCTCTCTTCCTCTCCCTCCTCTCCCCTCTCTTCTCTCTCTGTTGTCTAGATATGTCTAGATACTGAAAGGACACTGTGTATTTCCTGAAGTTCTCTCTGTGTTTGAAGCCATGGTTCTCACCCTCTGCAGCTGCACTCACTACACGCTTGGAGTCAAGCCCTCTGGAACAGACTCTGCACTCTTTCTGTTCAAGCGTCTGAAGTTTCCTTTCTTTCTTGGCTAATACAAACTCATTGCCTCTCTGCTGTCACTCATCTTGCTTCTCTTCAACTATGCTGGGTTCATTCCCTGGGGATTTCAGCATTGGTGCATGTTTTTTGTCTGCATCTTGACTGGCTCTTGACCTCACAAGACTTTAAGAACCGCATGGAGGGGTGCTGCTTACTGGCTTGTTCACCATGACTTGCTCAACCTGCTTTCTTGCCAAGTTGGTAGCATCAGACTTTCAATTGTTGTCACACTGGTCATGGTGAACTAACACCTCATTATGGTTTAATTTGTTTTTCCTTGATCATCAGTGAAGTTGATAACTTATCATTTTATGTTTTGTGTTTGTATGTGCATGCCCAGGCCACAATACACACACAGAAGTCAAAAGATCTCTCCTTCCACTGTGTGGGTCCCAGGGATCGAAGTCATGCAGTCAGGGTTGGTGGCAGGTGCCTACCCATTGACCCATCTTGCTGGGCTTGAGGAAATTTTTACACATGTGTGATAATTAAAGTGTCTTTATTTTTTGATTTGCTTCTCAATATCATCTACCTGTTTCTCCTGAACTTTATTGGTTTCTAAGAGTTCTTCTAGATATGTTATAGATAGACACTGTTGCCAGTTGAAGGTAGTTTGATCTGTGATGTTTGATTTTGCTGTTGAGCAGCACCTTGAATTTTAATATGCAAATATTTAATGACTTATAAGAAAATTTGTAAGAAACCCATTTCCAAGGTCATAAGAGATTATCATAAAGATAATGTCAGACTCAGTCTCCCTAAAATTGGATTGATCTACCTGCAATCTGTATTTCATGCTAGTACATGGTCAGTCTCTACTGACATTATCCCTAGTGCTATTTGCTGAAGACCCATTATTCCTTCAGTGATTCATTATGACATCCTTTTTTCTACAGAGTGGCCATTTATAGTATTCTGCTCTTTCCAAAATCGAGTACAATTGGTGAATCATAGGGCACAGACTTGAAACTTTACTAAATATTGCCAAATTGCTCTCTAAAGTCTTTGTATTGATTTATCTATCTCTTCATGCCCTGTCTAACTTTTAAAAAATTCCATTGGTTGACTGCCCTATCCTAGAGCTAGTATCTTTTCCTTAGATCAGACACACCTTTGCATTAAGTGTTAGCTGTAGGGAGACCACTCCCTTACCCCCTAGTCCAAAAGAAGGTACTAGACAAGTGTGACAGAGCCAGGCCTCCTCATCTGTGTCCCCATTAACCCCCACTTCCTTCAACCCCTCTCATCGTTGGCTAAATAAAGGGGTGTTCTTAAGTGCTTTTGGGATTTTGTGGCTGTTTACCATGTAGCATGATCAGGTCACTGCAAAACAAATAAGCAAAACCTTGCGAAGCGCTTGTTGTGAAATAAGTATTTGATAAATGCAGACTGTTATCACAGTTCAGCTAATGGCAGTTAATGGGCTGAGTCACTCCAGTCAGAAACCTGGGACTCATGATGGATTCCTTTAGAGTCCCAGCACATGCCCTCACGCTCTTTTTGACCCAGTCATAACAGCCTGCCTCTGCCACTTTGAGCTCAGCTTCCCACTGTCTTTAATCATACTGAGCTATCCACTGTTACCATGAACCATGCTACTCCCCTCTCACTCCCCTGCAGTCACCTTGTACACACACACACACACACACACACACACACACACACACACACACACACACACACATACTTCCACAGAAACAGCTGGATTAAGCTGGATAAATCCATGCCTATTATCAAAGCACTTGGGAGGCTGGGTTCAAGGATAGCTTAGGTTACATAATAAGACTGCATATTAAATCAGAACAAACCAAAACATCAGACATTAAATCTCATAGTCCCACTTACTAGGTGTGCTGGCTAGTTTTATGTCAACTTGACACAAGCTAGAGTCATCAGATAGGAGGTAGCCTTAATTGTGAAAATGTCTTCATAAGATTTGGTTGTAGGCAAGCCTGTAGGGCATTTTCTTAGTTAGTGATTTATGGGAGAGATGCCCAGCCCATTGTGAGTGGGGTCACCCCTGGGCTGGTAGTCCCTAGTGCTATAAGAAAGCAGATTGAGCAAGTCGTGGTAAGCAAGCCAGTAAGCAGCATCCCTCCATGGTCTCTGCATCAGCTCGGGCCTCCAGACTTCTATCCTGTTTGAGTTCTTGTCCTGACATCCTTCAGTGAAGAACAGTGATATGGAAGAATAAGTCAAATAAACCCTTTCCTTCCCAAGTTCCTTTTGGACATGGTGCTTCACCATAGCAATCCTAACCCTAGCTAAGAGACTAGATAGGTCTTCAGATAAGGTATGTGCCATCTCTTACCCCTTTTCTGCTCTGCAAAATGGAACTAATGACAGTATCTCTGAGTGTTTGCAAGCATCTTCAGTGTACAGTGCATAGCACACATGAACACTGCTTTTAGCTGTGTCTCATCTTCATCCTTTATGATACCTGCAGGGGTTCTGCTATGCTGGCTGCATGTGCAGCATTCTTGCCACATTTCCTCTTAACAGTATCTTTTGAGTACCAGGCATGTGATCTAGATTGGATTGGTCCCATCTCAGCTACAAGGATGAGTCTCCGTTCATTTAAGACTATTGTCAAATCCTGTTCCCTTAGCCTATTTAGACACAGAGACTGCCCTTTCTTCCAGTCTGAGAGCAACAATGTTGCAGGCTGCTTTTGTGGGACTATGCACAAAACAGCATTAAACAGGAAACAACTTAGTGTATAGGGCTTCCTGAATCTTGACTTCTCATGAGCCTATTTGCTGGATTGTTGAGGTCCGTTTAGATGGGTTTCCACTATTCATCACAGAGCCTCATGCAGTACCTGTAAGGACTTGTGCGTATTTCCTCTCCTTTGGGCTTTGCTGCTCTAAATGAAGCTCATTCTGAGCACTTAGCTGCGATAGTGGGTTCAGCAGTGGCTCCACAAAAGGTTGGTCTCCCAAGATGCCACGGCTGTGAACTTACTTGGGAAAAGACATGTGCGAAGATGGGGGTGGGTCTGGGAGTTAGGCAATTGCAAGCCAAGGAATGTCTTGAGCTGCCAGAAGCTGCAGGAGGGAAGGAAGTGCTCTCTCCTTGACCCTAGGTGACCTCAGAGATAATTTGATTGTCGATATCTAGAGTCTGTAGTATATTACTCATCAAGTCCTAGGAAACTAAGCCATCCATGTTAGGTAAGTAATTTGTCTTTCTGCCAGGATGAAGGGACACTCATCTTTGAGAACCTCTAGCCTATTCCCAAGAGACCTGAGCACACTTCTCTGTAACCCTTTCTTTGCTATGATTCTGTCTGTAATAGCTAAGAGTTACCTTCCATATGATCAGCTGTCCTGGTGAGGTGGTGGGGTTTTGTTTATTTGTTTGTTTTGGTTTGTGTGTTTTGTCAACTTGAAACAAGCTAGCGTTACCTAGGAAGAGGAACCCCAGTCAAGAAAGTGTCGCCATCAGATTGCCCACAGGAATTTTTTTTAGGGCATTTCCTTCATTAATGATTGATGTGGGATTGGTGCGCTTACTCCGTGGTCCTGGAATGTTTAAGAAAGCAGGCTGAGCAAGCTCTGAGTAGCAAGCCAATAAGCCACATTCCTCCAGGGTCTCTGCTTCAGTTCTTGCTTCCAGGTTCTTGCTCTGCTTGAGTTACTTACTTCTCTTTATAGTAGACTAAGCTGTGAGATTAAACAAAACTGCTTCCTCTTCAAGTTGCTTTTGGTCATGGTGTTTATCACAGCAATAAAAACAAACCAGGATATTAGGTTTTGAAATTTTATCTCGGCCCCTTTCTCTTCTCTTTTTTTAAAATGTCAATCTAAACCAGGCAGCCCTATGTCCCACTTGGTCTGCACTGTTCCTGTGTATACATAACCCCTGTCTTGGTGTCATTATGGCTGTCCCCCTCTTGTTCTCAGAAGGGTTCTGATTTTAGACAGTTAATCCTTTGCTCACCCTTGCTAATAGTATTTGCTGGCTTCCACCAAGCACAGTGTTTGAGGAGCCGGCTATTGTCTTCCGAATCACACTTCCTATGGGACACAGCATTTTCAGAGCTCTGTATCCTCAATGGCCAGGGCCACATGTCCCCTTCTATCATGGTGACCTGGACTGGCCACTTGATGTATTCACAGACTGGTCAGTAGCAAGTGCTTTCTGTCATGCATTTCAAGAAGAGCATGATCTGTTACGTTCTTCTCTAGGAGGTCTGTAGACTCGGATGGTTTAGAGATACACAACCATAATGAAAGAGCATGAGGCAACATTCAGGGCTTGAATAACAATTCATGAAGGGGATTCAGAGAGTAGCAGATTCCTTCATAGGCTTGTACACCTTGATTTACTGTCTTACAGGCACAGGTCACACAGACCACTTTCTGACTGGAGCTCTGGAGTTCTGTGTGGCAGCTCTAAATATCTTGCCTCCTCACATTTTTCTTTTCCAATTCTAGTACCTACAGGTATCCATCAGTGTTTATCAAACTTTGCAAAACATTAGAATTTACAAGGGAAAGATGTTTTAAAAAATCCAATTCTGGTGTGTTGTGGAATATTTGTTTAACTAGGTAAAAATGTGTTACATTTGTTTATGTTGCTGAGCATTGCTTTAACTATGTGACGGTGTGTTACAATTGTTTTTGCTGCCTTTGTTAAGGATGTAAAGTTGTTTTGCATTTATTTATGATGCATCTGTTTAATTATGTAAAGATGTGTTGCTGTTTCACCTTGCCTGCCTAAGGCACCTGATTGGTCTAATAGAAAGCTGAACAGACAATAGCTAGGCAGAAGAGGGATAGGCAAGGTTGGTAGGCAGAGAGAATAAATAAGAGAGAACAAGAAGAGAATGAGGGACAAAGAGAGGGACACATCTGGGGCCAGAAGCCAGGCAGCCAACATCCAGCCATAGAAACCGCAGGAAAGTAAGATACACAGAAAGAAAGGAAGGTTAAAAAGTCCCAAAGCAAAATGTAGATGAAGAGAAACAGATTAAAATAAGAGCTAAGATAAGGCCTACCATTCATAACGAGTAAACAAGTCTCTGTGTCATGATTTGCGAACTGGTTGATGGCCCCAAAGAAAGCCTGCTATACCAGGAGCTATTTCAGTGGTTAAAAGTACATGCTGGTTTTGCAGAGGATCCAAGTTCAATTCCCAGCCCCTGCCTAGGGCAGCTAACCACTGTCTGTAACTCCAGCTTGTGAATTACTGTTGATCCTTTCGCTGCTGTTTTCAAAGTCATTCCAGTCAGTACATCCTTAAATGGTACCCATCTTTATGGGGGTCTGAGCCTCACTCTGTAGCTGCAAGTTTTCTTGTGTCCTGCCTGAAGTCCTGCAGCCATTTATAAAACAGTCATTCAGAGGCTTATATTAATTAGCAACTTTATGGCTTATGGCAGGCTTTTTTGCTAACTAGCTCTTTCATCTTAAATGAACCCACTTCTATTAATCTATGTATTGCTATGTGTTTCGTGGCTTTACCTGAGTACCATAACATGTTGCTCCTTGGATGGCGGTTTGGTGTCTCCCCTTCTCTCTGATAGGATGAATGGGTAGATTATTAAATCTACTTTTAAAGAACAACAACTTATTTGAAATGTTTTACATTGCTATGGATTTTAGTTTATTGATAAAAATTTAAAGTTAATTTTGTTATATTGTCTGTATATTTTTACTCTTGTTTCAGGTATTATGTTTATGCAACTCATTTAGAATTGTAATATATCATTAAGAAATACAGATTAATAGTCATCTATGATAATCAAACTTATAGTCATGTTAGTTAAGTTTTCTAGGTATACATAGGTATATTTCAGTTAGTTAGGTAATCTTCAAATACTTAAAAGACCTACAGAATATGGCAAATTAAAATGTTTTAAGAACTTAGACTTTTCTGGACAGTGAGAAATGTCTGCTCCTGGCAACACCAATTACTTCAAAGAGAGAAGAAACTCATTATGGAGTTTGCTTTCTTTGTGGCAAAAGTTAACTACTGGGCAAAAAAATGCCCTTGCCTGGACTGCTTGACAGGATGTTGTATAAACTGGACATGCAGGACCCATAGGAAAATGACCACAGAATTCTGCCAAAACAAGGCAAGATGGTCCTTCAGACCATGCCTTGCAGAGGAACTTTGGATGACTGTCCAGGCAGCCAGATGTCTCTGTTATTCTAGATTTTTGCTTACAATGTACTTCCTGTTTACTTAGGTAATATATCTTTCTGGGTTCTTTGATGGAGTTGAAGACTAGTTATAATTATAGTTTTCCTTAATCATGATAAAAGATAAAAAAGATATAAAACTTTAGACTTACAAAATAGGACAGATGGTAAAATATTTTCCAATTTTGCCAAGTATAAATAAACCAGATACTGTAACTGTAATTCTTGTTTGATAAATGCTTTGCTATATATAATTTTACTGTGTTAAAGTTAAAACCTTCATTTTTGATTAGACAAAAAAGGGAAAGTGCTGTGGGATGTCTTTCTGTGAATATGTGTTACTCCCATTGGCTAATAAATAAAGCTGCATTGGCCTATGGCAGGACAGGATGGAGCCAGGTGGGAAAATCCAAGAGATAGTGAGAGGAGAAAGGAGAGTAAGGGGAGACGCCGAACTGCCATCCAAGGAGCAGCATGTAATGGGACGCAGGTAAAGCCTCAGAACACATGGTGATACATAGATTAATAGAAAAGAGTTAATTTAAAATGAAAGAGCTAGCTAGTAAAAAGCCTGTGACAGGCGCACAGTTGGTAATTAATATAAGCCTCTGATGATTATTTTATAAATGACTGTGGGACCTCAGGGCTGGGCAGGATACAAGGAAACTTACAGCAACAGAGCACCTGGTGCTTTGGATGGTAGGATATGGTCTATGACATCCTCTTAATTCCCCAGCTGTCATAGTGCGTATCTAGAAAAACTTCATGCACTTTGCCTGACATCTAAACATTGTGGTACTTCTATCATTGCCTAATTTCATGAGCTTTTGAATAGCTCTTTGCATGAGAATGAGAATTATGTAAAGCAGTCTTGTATTTGTTCATCCCTTCGGTCTCATTCCTTCTGTTTTCATATACAGCTTGAGTCATGCTTAGCACCAACTGGGCTGGAGTGCATTTAAAATGTGTAGCTGGAGTTGATTGTTATTGTGCCTTTTTTTTTTTTTTTGTCTTCTGGTATTCTTTTCATTTGTTCAACTGGCTCATTTTTTTTCCCACTTGGTTTTGTCCCTCTGCCTGTATATAAACATGCCAGTTCCAGCAGCAGCAGCTGTAGATGCCTGTGACTTACAAAGGAACACAAAAGACGTAAGAACTATATTTGGGAACAGCCACTTCTTATGACAAAGTGTCTCGTGCCCTGGAATTTTCTTTTTTTCAGTGCTGGGATTGAACTAGCTCCTCGCACATGTGATGCGATGTTGCCACTGAGCTGTATTCCTGGTCCTCACTTCTCTTTATTTGGTGATAGAATCTCACTGAGTTGCCCAACATGGCCTTAAACTCACTCTGGAATCTAGGCAGGTTTTAAAATTTGAAATCTTTCTGCTCTGGGTTCCTAAGTAGTTAGTATTACTAGCCACCAGACCCAGCTGGAATCTCCGCTAGTTAAATGGACAATGAAAGGTGGACTTTTCTGTTTACAAGGTCATTTACTCTACTGGATAGAAGAATTATTATTTATTATAGTTAATAACAACCACCCATCCAGCACCTGAACACAACTTTTAGAAATGATGTCAAAGGATACGACTCCAGAGAGGAAAATCTTCTATGAGCTAGAGGGACAAGTGGAATTCATTGTCTACCAGACACCATCATTGTAATTTGCATAGCCCCACCCCCCACATGTAACACAGGGGAAAAAAGTAGGAACTAAACATTCTTGGTGGATAGACTTATATACCTAGTTCATTTATGGTACTCTGATTTCCACTGCACAGTAGGGACTGGTCATTCTTGGCTTCTTTAATGGGCCCAGTACTCTAAACATTGAATACAGATGCCAGCCAAACAAGAGGCTGTGAAACTGCTCTCTCTGGCATCTGAAAGGGAAAGAGATGTACTTGTGCGTAACTGGAGTTTTCCTATGTCCACCTGGCTCCTGCAGCCGCTCAGACCCAACTAAACACACAGAGACTTATATTACTTATAAACTGTATGGCCCTAGCAGGCTTCTTGCTATCTAGTTCTTATGTCTTAAATTAACCCATTTCTATTAATCTATAATTTGCCACATGGCTTGTGGCTTACTGGTACTTTTACCTCTTGCTTCTTCTGTGTCTGGCTGGCGACTCCTGACTCAGCCTTCCTGTTCCCAGAATTCTCCTCTCTGCTTGTCCTGCCTATACTACACTTCCTGCCTGGCTACTGGCCAATCAGTGTTTTATTTATCAACCAAATCAGGGCAACACATTCAAAGCATACAGAGCGATATCCACAGCACTTATGAGCACTGAAACACAGCACACCTTTCTGTCTTGCTTACCCACTCTTTTTCCCTACCTGGTAAACTCAGTCTCATCGTTTTGAAACCCAGTGACACCTCAATGACATTCCCAGGTTGAGAGACGTAGGCCCTGGGTGTGACATTACTGTTGCCTGCATTCTGCTTTTGAGCTTGATCTAGTCTTTGTTTTTTGTTTTAATTAGCGTACAAAGTATTGGTTTCTCTCTCTCTCTCTCTCTCTCTCTCTCTCTCTCTCTCTCACACACACACACACACACACACACACACTTCTCAAAGAAAGAAATATGAATGACCAATACACACTTGATAAATTGTTCAATGTCTTTAGCTATCAGGTAAATGCAAATTAAAACTGCTTTAAGATTTCATCTCATCGCATTCAGGATGGCTGTCATCAAGAAATCAAATGATGGCCGGGCGGTGGTGGCGCACGCCTTTAATCCCAGCACTCGGGAGGCAGAGCCAGGTGGATCTCTGAGTTTAAGGCCAGCCTGGGCTACCAAGTGAGTTCCAGGAAAGGCTCAAAGCTACACAGAGAAACCCTGTCTCAAAAAACAAAAACAAACAAACAACAACAACAACAACAACAACAACAACAACAACAACAAAGAAATCAAATGACAACAAAGGCTGGTGAGAACATGCGGATCAAGGAACCCTTTTTCACTGCTGGTGGGAATATTTATTAGCGCTAAGGTTTTTAGTAGTGTCTTTCGAATCACTTATGTGTAGAATCGTACCAGTAAATAGGGGTACTTTGACACCTTCATCTCCTATTTCTATCCTCTTATTTTCTTGTGTTATTGCTCTAGTTAAGACTTCAAGCTCTAAATTGAACAGAAGAGGAGAGAGTAGAAACCCATGTCTTGTTCCTGATCTTAGAGGTGACATTTCACATTTCCCCCTAGAGCGTGATGTTGGCTGCAGGTTTGTTTTGTTTTGTTTTTTAATGTGGTGCATGCTGCCTCTCTCCTCAGCCTCTCTGTGACTTTTATCATGAAGGAATGTTAGATTTTTGTTAAAGGTATTTTTGCACTAATTAAAATGATCATATGACTTCTGTCCTTGAGTCTAAGTGCTATATTATATTTATTGATTTGTAAATGTTGAACCACCATCACATCCATGGAATGTACCCTTCTTGGTCATAGAGTATGTGTTTTTTACTTTGATTTACAAGAAGTTTATGAGCACCACTACCTCTATGTTCATCAGGGAAATTGGTATATAGCTTTTTATTTTTTCTTTGTTGCATTATTATTTGATTTTGGCACTTTGGTAGTATGTCATTTATTTCAATTTAATAGAGCAATTTCAGGAGCATTGATGTTACTTTTTCTTCAAAGGTTTGATGAATTTGGCAGTAAATCCATCTGCACATGGACTTTTCTTTGCTTCTTATTACTGCTTTAATATCATAATTGTTACGACTCTTGTTGAATTTGTTTATATCTCCTGGGTTTAATTTCAGTAGGACATATGCATCTAAAAATTCATTCATTTCCTCTGGATTTTCTGGTTTGGGGCAATCTAAGTTTTCAAAGTCTTCCCTAATGACTGTCTGCATTTTGTCCAGACCTGTAGTAACCTCCCCTTTTATCTCTACTTTTATTGATTTGGATATTCTTTCCCTTTCTTTGGGGTAGTTGGCCTAAAGGCTTGTCACTCATATTTATTTTTTAAATAAAGGCAAAGAACCAACTCCTTGCCTACACATTATTCTTTCTGTCTCCATGTCATCGATTTTTGCCTCATATTAGTTGTTGTCATTACTGCTTCTCAATGTGGATTGCTCTTGGTTCCCTAGGACCTTGATGTGATCTTCTGGGCTCTTGATTTTAGATCTTTCTAATTTTTTGTAACTATTCATAACTATAAACTTTCTTCTTAGAATTCTTATAGATATACCTCCCAAGTATTGGTAACTTGTACTTTAATTTTCATCTGAACCTAGGACTATCTGAATTTCCTTTTTGATTTCTTCAATGAGACACTGAACATTTAAGAGAATATCTTTCAGTCTTCTTGTATTTGTGTGGTCTCTATAGCTATTTTGAGTAATTGATGTCTATTATTGTAGTATGACTTGATGCTACCAGAGACCATTTTGATTCCTTTGTATTTGCAAGACTTCACTTGTGATCTAAAGTGTGGTCTATTTTTAGAAAAGATTTCATAGGTTGTTAAACAAAACTATGTGTTCTGTTTCTGTTAGTTGGATTTTCTGCAGATATCCATTACTTTCATTTGACCCATGGTATAGTTAACTCTGACATTTCTTTTAGTTTGTATAACCTACCTAGAGATGAGGCTGAAGTATTAAAATCACCTACTATTATTTTATTGGACATATTTGATCTGTTCCCCAGTATCTGTTTTATGAAAATGGGAGCTCAAATGCCTGGCAATACACATTTACTGCTGTTGTATCTTCTTGATGTATTTTTTACATTCATTAATATGTCATGACCTTCTTTATTGCTTAAGAATAATTTTGATTTAAAGGTTACTTATCAAATATCAGAATATCTATGACAGCTTGTTTTAAGTCTCTGTTTTGTGGGTAGATTGTTTTGCATCCTTTGACTTGAGAGTCCATGGACTTTACCAGTACAGTATGCTTCTTAGAGATGACATAAGGTTGGATCTGTTTTTTAAAAATCTCTCCAGTCTGTCTGTATGCTTTTATTGATGAGTTGGAGCCACTTACATTTAAGGTTATTACTGATAGATATTAATTTCTACAGTTTTGATTGTTTTCTAGTTGGTGGGTTACTGTGTTCTTTACTTTCTTCCCTATTATTATCAGGGGTCTGATGGAATACTGTGCTGGTTATGATGGACTCCTTTCCAGTTCTCTTTGCTTAACCCTGCCTCTCAGGAAATCTCTCCATTCTCATGCCCTTCAGATTTGCTCCTCCCTCCTCCAGCTGCCCTGGATGTAATTCCTTAAGTACCTTCTGTACTTCCAGTCTAGTAGTCATGAACTGCTTAATTTTTGCTTATGAACTATCCTTAGCTCTCTGTCGGTTCTGAAATATTCACAAAGGAAATACTCCCCTTGTACTTTACTTTGTCTTTCACATATTTACTTGCCTTCTGCTTTCCTTCCGGGGTTGTGATGCATGATGAGGCCCCACCAGGTTCAGCTACCCAATCTCCAGGACTTTGAACTCCCCAGTTTCAGGTATTCTATTTTAGAAACAGAAGAATGGATTCAAACATCATCTTTCTTACTAGACTAAAAATATTTGGAGCTGAAACTGTCTTTTACATCTTACTACTACATTGCCCATAAAAACACCCATTGGCACATAACTAGTAATAAATGGTGTATTCAGAAGGTTGTATAGGTCACACTACAAGACTAAATAGGAGTAAACATTTCTTTGTGATCCTGTGTGACCAGGACTTGTACATATTTTAATGATGTTTCCTGAAAACCTTATGAGGCAAATATAACTAAGACACCAAGCCTTCAAAGCATTTATCATCTTTCAAGCTAATGAAAGGTAGGATCAGCAATCCAAAAAGGGTTCTCTGACTGCCAATCACATTCTCTTTTTATTCTGTGACAACCAGAGCTATCCTAAAAACTCATTGTGAAGTGGAATCACATACTGCACTGTAACAGATCTTTAGAAGACACTGCCAGCGGTATGACAGTCCAGCACCTGTAGTCCCAGCACTTGGGAGTAGAGACAGGAAGATAGTGAATTCAGACCAGAAAAGGGACATAATGAATCCAAGGTTATTCTAGGCTACATAGTAAAAGACATGATTATCATCTGTGAAAATTTAAATACACATACTCTGTAAACCATCCATTCCATTTTATATTAGCTCAAGAAAAATTCACTCAAATATGTCTACAGGAGACTTATTTGCAAGATTATTCTTATGACTGGAAAACCTAAAACAAATTTTAGGTTATGTCTTTAAAGAGGGAAATCACATTAAAAATTATAACATATCCATACTACAAAATAATAGCCAAAGATATAATGCCACTCTAGTAGTAGCAGGTATACAACATTATAATAAAATACAAAATACTATGTAAATCTCACATTTTAGAATATTAATCTCATTTCATCTCTCTCTCTCTCTCTCTCTCTCTCTCTCTCTCTCTCTCTCTCTCTTTCTCTCTCTGGGAAATGGAAGGAAAAAGGATGGAAGGAGCCAGTCTAATAGTATCAATTCCTCTCAGTGTTTGGACCGAGGATGAACCAGGATAAAGGAGGCAAGTGAAGGGAACTTCAGCCTTGTTTGTGGACAATGAAAGCATCTTCTTTTTGCTTCCTTGTCTCCTTCTGGCTCAGTTTCATACCTGATGGGTAGCATCTATATTACATCCAGGAGCCTAACTACACATTGCCTTGGGATGTTCACTCTGGCTTTCCAGCATCTCAGTATGATGTTATTGAAAAATGCTGGTCTACATGTTGGGCTTATTAGTGTACATAATAATATCTTGTGTAATGAGATTTAGCCAAATTGCCAAATAAAATCAACCTGAAAAGATATAATTGTGAATCCCATGAATTTTTTTTGCATAATTTTGTAGTCTATGGAGTCAACTATAGTCTAAACAGAGATAATATAAATGCAAACGAAAGAAGCCATGCTAAAAGTTTTCATCTCTTAGGAGTGTTGACATTTCTGGTACCCTCCCCCAATTGCTGCTCCTTTATCCACCTGCTGAAAGACAGCTAGCAGACAAAAGCATTGGTTTGGTGTTGTTGTAAATGGAAGTACTGGCATAATTTACTTTTTATATTGTTCGTTGTTTGGATAAAAAATACCCTTGGTTTTTAGTCTGTCGATTTTGTTTTCTATATTGCTGGTATAACTGTGTCGTGTGGGAGTTCTGTCGGTAGTTTCACGAAGAACCTCCATGATTATTTTATAGCAGTTGGGACCAGGTTGCATCCCTCCCAGCAGCGTGTAAAGGTTCCTTTGCTTCTGAGTCATCAGTTGCATTTATTGTTGGTTGTTTTTAATGCTGGCCGGCCATTCTGGCTGGGGTAAGATGGGATCCTAATGTAGCTTTGACTTGCATTTAGCTGGTGGATAAGAATGTTGGACATTTTTACTTATGTTTATTGGCTGTTTGCATTTCCTCTTTTGAGAACTCTCTGGTCATTTAATTGGCCGACTTTGAGATTGTCTTGTTTATTTTATTACTTCGTGCGGGGAGTTCTTTGTATATTACAGATGTTATTCTATGGCAGGTATATACCTATGAATGATTTTACCCTGTTCTATAACGTGTCACTTCATTCAATTGTTTCTTTTCCTGTGCAGAAGCCTTTTAATTTCATGAAGCCTGGCTGGTCAATTCTTGGGCTTGTTTCCTGAATCATTTGAGTCTTTTAGAAAGTCTCTACCTATATCTGTATCTTAATCCATGCTTTCCTGTACTAATTGCAGATCTAACATTAAAGGGCTTTGATCCACTTTGAATTAATCTTTGTGGAATGGAAGATAAGGGTCTAGTTTAATTCTTCAGACATCCAGTATTCCCAACCACCTGTTGAATAAGCTATCCTTTTCCCAGTGTATGTTTTGGCATACATATCATCTTTGGTGTACATGCCTTTGGCTGTATGAGTTTCATTCTAGGTGCTTTATTCTCTTTCAGTGATTGATGTCTCTGTACCAGTGCACAGCAAGCTTTATTACTGGGGTTTTATAGTATCTAAAATTTTTCTCTATAAACTTTTCATTTACTTATATGTGGATGGATGTTTTGCCTGCATGTCTGTGTACCACTTGTGTACTTGGTGTCCGTGGAGGCCAGATGAGGGCATCTGATCCACTGGGACTGAATTAGACTGTTGTGAGCTGCCATATGAGTGCTGGGAATCAAACGCAGGTCCTCTGTAAGAGCAGCAAGTACTCTTTTTTAAAAATGTATTTAATTGGCATTTTAAAAATTTATTTCACATACAACTACAGTTTCCCTTCCTTCTTCCCGCCCCTCCCGCCCCCCACACTCCCATTTAACTCCTTCCCCATCCACTCCTGCTCCTTCTCCATTCAGAAAGGGGCAGGCCTCCCATGGGCTTAAACAAAGCATGGCACATCAAGTTGACACAGGACCAAGCTCCTCCCCCTGCATCAAGGCTGGGCAAGGTAATCCAGCATGGGGAACAGGTTCCCAAAGGCCAGCTAAGTGCCAGGGGCAGGTCCTGATCTCCCTGCTAGGAGCCTTACAAAGAGACCAAGCTACACAACTGTCACACACACGCAGAGGGTCCAGGTTGGTCCCATGCAGGCTCCCTAACTGTTGGTCCAGAGTCCATGTGCTCCCACAAGCTCAGGTCAGCTGTTTCTGTGGGTTTCCCCATCATGACCTTGACCCCCCTGGCTTATACAGTCCCTCCTCCCTTTCTCTGGGAAAGACTCCTGGAGCTTGGCCCAGTGCTTGGCTGTGGATCTCTGCATCTGTTTCCATCAATTACTGGATAAAGGCTCTCAGATGACTAGGGGAGTCACCAATCTGATTACAGTAGATGGCTAGTTCAGGCACCTTCTCCACTATTGCTAGGTATGGTGATATTTTGTGCTCTAACAAATAAAGCTTGCCTGGAGATTAGAGTGTGGAGCTAGCCACTAGTTAAGCATAGAGGCCAGGCAGTGGTGGCACATACCTTAAATCCCAGCACTTGGGAGGAGGAAGCAGGAAGATCAGGAGTTCAAGGACATCCTGGGCTGCAGGAGATTGATCCAGTCTAAAAGGGAAATAGAGCCAGGCAGTGGGTATTCATGCCTTTAATTCCAGCACTACGGAGGTGGAGACAGAAATATAAGGTGGGAGAAGACAGGAGCTCAGCCCCTTTTGGTCTGGGGATTTTTGTAGAGGTAAGAAGTCTCTCTAGTGGCTGGCTCCTTTACTTCTCTGATCTTTCTGCATTTACCCTGATATCTGACTCTGGGTTTTTTTAAATTAAGACCAATCAGAATTTGTACTGCAGCTAGGAGTCTTAGCTGGGGCCATCCTTATAGATTCCTGGGAATTTCCCTGGCACCAGATTTCTCCCTAACCTTGAAATGCCCCGCCCTATTTAGTTACTCTCCTCTTCTATCCCAACCCCAACCTGTTCCCTCAAGTTCCTGTCCCAACATCCCTCCCACCCTTGCCCCCAGTTTACCCAGGAGTTCTCTTCTATTTCTCCTTCCCAGGGTAATCCATGCATCCCTCTTTGGTCCCCCTTTGTTATCTAGCCTCTCTAGGGCTGTGGATTGCAGATTGGTTATCCTGTACTTTACTCCTAATATTCACTTATGAATGAGTACATACCATGTTTATCTTCCTGTGTCTGGGTTAGCTCACCCAGAATGATTTTTTCTAGTTTTATCCATTTGTTATTATTATTATTTTTTTTACAGCTGAGTAATACTCCATCATGTGACTGTAACACATTTTCCTTATCCATTCTTCAGTTGAGGAGCATTCCAGGTTCTAGCTATTATAATTAATGCTGCTATGAACATAACTGAGCAAGTGTCCTTGTGTTATGATTGAACGTCCTTTGAGTTCATCCTTTGAGCCCAAGATTGGTATAGCTAGGTCTTGAGATAGATTGGTACCCATTTTTTTCTGAGAAACTGTCATATTGATTTTCAAAGTGGCTGTACAAGTTTGCACTCCCACCAGCAGTGGAGGAGAGTACTCCTTACTTCACATCCTCTCCAACACAAAGCTGTCATCAGTGTTTTTTATCTTAGCCATTCTGACAGGTGTAAGATGGTATCTCAGAGTCATTTTGATTTGCATTTCCCTGATGACTATGGATGTTGTACAATTCCTTAAATGTCTTTCAGCCATTTGAGATTCTTTTGTTGAGAATTCTCTGTTTAGATATGTACCCCATTTTTAAATTGGATTATTTGGTATTTTGATGTCTAGTTTCTTGAGTTCTTTATATATTTTGGAAATCAATCCTCTGTCAGATGTGGGGTTGGTGAAGATATTTTCCCATTCTGTAGGCTGTTGTTTTGTCTTATTGACAGTGTCCTTTGCCTTACAGAAGCTTTTATTTCAGGAGGTACTATTAATTAATTGTTGTTCATGAGGTCCTATTTATTAATTGTCTGTGCTACTGCTGTTATATTTAGGAAGTGGTCTCCTGTGCCAGTGCATTCAAGGCTACTTCCTACTTTCTTTTTTATCAGGTTCAATGTAACTGGATTTATGTTGAGATCTTTGATCCGCTTGGACTTGAACTTTGTGCATGGCATTCTTCTACACGTCAAGATCCATTTGTTAAAGATGCTTTCTTTTTTTCTGTTGTACGAATCCTAACTGGTCTTATAGTAAAAACCTGGAGCCAGATATTAAGGTAAATGCTGAAAGATCAGAGGAGACAAGCCACAGCCACTTCTCCCCTCACCAACTCCTTAGCTCCACAAATACTTAAACTGAATGCCTCAGAGTCTTCAGCTGAAAAGCTCTAGTGAGTTCTTGTCTCCTCAAGCCTTGTATGCCTTTTTCCACCCAGTCATTTTACTTCCTATCTCAACCTTTTTAGTGCTGGGGTTAAAGGCATGTGTGCTTCTCAAATACTGGTAGCAAAGACATGAAATCTCAAGTGCAGGAATTAAAACTGTGTGCCACCACTGCCTGGCTCTATTTCTTTTAGACTGGATTAATCTCCTGTAGTCTAGGGTGGCCTTGAACTCACAGAGATCCAGATGGATCTCTGCCTCTGCCTCCTGAGTGCTAGGATTAAAGGTGTGTACCACCACTGCCTGACTTCTGTGGCTAAATTTGTGGCTAGCTCTGTCCTCTGATCTTTAGGCAAGCTTTATTAGAGTACAACAAAATATCACCACATTTTTCAATTGTACACTTTTGGCTTTTTTTTCTTCAAAAATCAGGTGTTCATAAGTATATAGGTTAATGTTAGAGTCTTCAATTAAATTCCATTGATCCATGTGTCTGTTTTTGTGCCAATACCAAGCTGTTTTTATTACTATAGCTCTACAGTAGAGCTTTTGGAAGTTCCTTACTGCACAGGATTGTTTTGTATTCTTGGTTTTTTGTTTTTCCATATGAAGTTGAGTATTGCTCTTTTGAGGTCTGTGAAGAATTGTGTTGGGATTTCAATTTGCATTGAATCTGTAGAATGCTTTTGGTAAGATTGCCATTTTTACTATGTTAATCCTACCTACCCATGAACATGGGAGATCATTCTATTTTCTGATATCTCTTTCAATTTTTTTCTTCGAAGACTTAAGGTTCTTGTCATACAGATCTTTCACTTGTTTGGTTAGAGTTACCCCCAAGATATTTTATATTATTTGTGGCTATTATAATGAGTATTATTTCTCTGATTTCTTTCTCATCCCATTTATCAATTGAATATGGGAAGGCTACTGATTTTTTTTTGAGTTGATCTTGTTTCCTGACATATTACTGAAGGTGTTTATCAGCTGTAGGAGTTCCCTGGCAGAATTTTGAGGTCACTTATGTATACCATCATATCATCTTCAAATAGTGGAAGTTTGGCTTTTTCCTTTCCAGTTTGTACCCTCTCCATCTTCTCGTGTTGTCTAATGTCTTTATCTAGGACTCCAAGCACTCTATTGAATAGGTGTGGAGAGAGTGGACAGCCTTGTCTTGTTCCTGATTTTGGTGGAATCGTTTTGAGTTTCTCTCCGTTTAATTGGATTTTGACTGTTGGCTATCAGCAAGTACTCTTAACCACTGAGATATCTCTCCAACCCCTCTATGAATTTTCTCTTGGGTCTTTTAAGTATAGGCTCATGCCATCTGCAAATGGAGAGAATCTGACTTCTTGCATTTCTATTTATATCCCTGTTGTTTACTGTTGTTTTGTTGCTTCAGCTAAAACCTCTAACACCATATTGAATGAGAGAGGAGAGGGTGAGCATCCTTTTCTCATTCCAGACTTTAGAGGAAACAAATGCTCTTCATCCCCACCCCCCCAATTTGGTACAATGTTGGGTATTGTTGTCATATATCCTCTATTGTGTTGAGGTATGGTCTTTATATTTATGAATCTTTAGAAACTTTTGTCACAAACGGAATTTGGACTTTATCACAGGCTATTTTGTAACTGTTGAGATGATCATGTGACTTCTGACCTTGAGTCTATTTATGTGCTGTATTACACTTACTGACTTGAGAATGTTGAGTCATCCGTGCATCCCTGGAATGATGCCTTCTTAGTCATGATGAATGAGACCTTTAATGCATTGTTGATCTCAGTTTGTATTTTATTGAGAACTTTTGCCTCCATGTTCATCACAGAAGTTGGCCTACTTTTTATCTTCTCTATCCATTTCTAGACCCAGGCCAATACTAACTTGGATTAAAGAGTTTGGTAACATCCTCTCTCTTTCTCCAGCTGTTGATTTCTAGTTTTAGTCCATTGTGATCAGGAAGAATATAAAAAAAATAACTCACTTTCTTGTATGTTAAGACTTGCTGGCCGGTGAGCCCTAGGTATCTGTCTATTTCTACTTCCTCAGGGATGGGATCATAAGTACATACCACCAATACCCTGCTTTTCAGTGTTAGTGCTGGGGATAGAACTTAGGTCCTCATGCTTGCATGCAAACACTTTACTGACTGAGCTGTCTCCTTAGCCCTGGTCTATGTATTTTGACTGGAGAATTGATAGTATTAATATTCATAACCATTATTTAAAGGTATTAACTTCTGTCATTTTACTGCTTTGTAATAATATTTGATGTTTTCCTAATCCTCATTTACTTATCTAGTATTTTAGCAGAATTAATTTTTTGATTATATGATCTAATGGGTGTATTGTCTCCTCAGAATGTTAGTCTTCCTTCAAATATTTTCAGGAGTGCTGTCCTAATAGTCATATATTTCCTTAGTATGTGTTTAATCATGGAAAGCTTTTTTTCTTTAACTAGGAAGGACAACATTTCTCGGTAAAATAATCATGGTTGGTTGTGGCAAGAGTTCTTGCAGAGTTATGTAGCTGGTTAGCATCTAGCTTTGATCTGTCTTTTGGGACTGTTACCTCTTGTGTCCAGCACCTTCTGTTTGAAGTATGGAAATCCTATCTGAGAGTTTCCTAAGGGTTCAAAGCCTATGCAAAACCTGGTTACAGGAGGACTCAGCAAACTGAGATGTCCTGTGATTTTGGGAATTTGTATTAGCATTGCCTCTTTGGGGAGCTTAGGTAAAAGGTTTTGGTACATGGAAATTGAAGTCCTTTGCAAAGCTGTGGTGAATCAGTTCATCAGAGTTTGAACCCCCACCCCCCCCCCCGCAGCTGGAAAGGCTAAAATTTCATCCTAGAGTGCCTCTGTGTCTTCTTTCCACAGACCCTTGTGAACCCACTCTCAATACAACAGTTGGTGATTATTGTTATTCAGATCTTGAAATACAAACTTCCATGCCGTCCTGTGATATTGAGTTTCACTAGAGAACTGCTCTAACTCTAGGGGCTTGTTTTCATAGTACTTCTTTTCTGCAGATTTCAACAAGTTTTCTTGGTTCCTTGTGCTTCTTGTTTTAGATAAGATATGATGGGGAAGGGTTCTTTCCCGATCTTGTCTGTTTGGTTTTCTAAATGGCGCTAGGGTGATGGCTGAGTTGGTAAAATAGTGCCTATCTCGCAAGCTCGACATTCTGAGTTTGGATCCCCGGAACCTCAAATAAACAAAAAACTAGATACAATAGCTTGTATCTGAAATCTCAACACTTCCATGGTGAGATGGGAGACAAAGACAAGTGGCGGAACCAGAAGATCACAGGCCAGTCAGCCTCGAGTATGCAGAGTAGTGTCAGGTACAAGAGAGACCCTACCTTGGAACAAGGTAGGAGGTGAGAACTAATGCTCCAAAACTGTGTGTAGTGGACATCTGTTCTACCCTATGACCTGGAAGTATCAGCCCCTGGAGCATGGTCTCGGGGCTACCCTTGAGACTGGAGAGGCATGTAGACCCCTCTCTTCTCTCCCTCATGGGCTTCAGTGGTGCCGACTGACTCAGGTGTTAGGAGAGTGGGACAGCACCCCAGCCTTCCAGGACCCTGCGAAGATTCTCCTGTTCGGTGAGTTGTCTTTCTTAATAAATTCCTTTTACTCTTTAAGTAGGCTCCCATGGATTTCTTGTTACACCTCTTGACCTCCACACATGCACCTGCACATGTATGTCCTCACGTGTGTGTGTGTGTGCGCGCACGCACACACACTTGCATGTACATGACTAACTAAATATCTCTTGTATCTGGATGGCAATCTCTTTCCCTAGATTGAAGAAATTTGCTATGATTTTACTGAACACATTTTCTATGCCTTTATCTTCTTCTATGCCCATGCTGAGTAAATGTGATCTTTTACTTGTGACCCATACTCCTTGCATGTGATGTTCATATTTTATTATTTTACCTTCGCCATTATCTAGTGTTCTAATTCATCTATTTTTTGCCTTTATGTTCTAATATTTTGTTTTCCACTTGATTCTTTCTATTGGTGGCTTCCTGTTAAACTTTTAAAAGTGACTTGTTGTGTTTTCATTTTCAAAATTTCAATTTAAATTTTTTCAGTATTTCTATTTCTTTATTGAATCCACTGGATTCATATTCTGTATTGTTCCCTATATTTCACTCAGCTATTTATATTCTCTCCATTCATTCAGGACATTATGTTCTCTTTAATTTTGTTCAACACTACACTTGTTATTTGGAATTCTTTGTTTGTGATTTTACATCATTTTCCCTTATTGGAATACATTACTGTTGAATTAATAATTTTTGGAGAAAACATATTCTTGGTTTCTCACCCAGCTGTGTTTCTGTGGTGTGGCTTGTGAATCTAGGATTAAGTCATTTGTTGGGCTTTCTTTCTTTCTTTCTTTCTTTCTTTCTTTCTTTCTTTCTTTCTTCCTTCCTTCCTTCCTTCCTTCCTCCCTCCCTTCCTTCCTTCCTCCCTCCCTTCCTTCCTTCCTCTTTTTTCTTTCTCTACCTGTATCCTTTTGGTTAAATTGTTTTCAGTATTCAGGCGGGGCTAGCACTGCGGTGTAGTTCTTCCCTCAGCCCACATGTTTAGGCCATCAAACATCATTTCTAGCACCACTTTAAACACAGAATACTGATGGAGGAAGAAGCAAGCACAAAGATGGGATAAGCCATCTGTGAAAATGTGGTAATAATCAGTAAGAAGTAACTGCTTTGGTGTGTGACAAAACTGTTCCTGGGAAGATACAACACACATGTCTACTCCCAAGATAGGGAGGGAGCCCATGACAGGCCAAAGTACAGATACCATTAAAGTCCAATTTAGTGAACCAATGAATTTTATTGGGATTACCCACAGGCATATGGGTGAAGGGTCACTTACAGGCGCAGACATGGCTAAAGGCCAGCTGCCAAGGCCCACCCTAGCATAGGTGATGGCTCACAAAGCTGGGAACCTGGGTGCACTGCACAGCCTGCAGGCAACTCAACAGGTTGGAGAGTGTCCCTTTCAAGTGACTCAGTTGCTCTAAATGTCTTCCAGGCAGCTCGGCTGTTTTCTGCTTCTTCAGGCAGCTGGTCTGGTCTCAGAGTCTTCTTTGCAGCTTGGCTTGTCTGAGAGTGACTCTCAGCAGCTTTTATTGCTTACTCTGGCAAGGAGTGGCCTAGTGAATCTGGTCAGTTTCAGGGACTTCCTGAACCAATTTTGAGTTGTTTAACCTTCCTGATTTAAGGAGCTTCCCTGCAGGATGGAATGTTTCAATCCTAGAAGAAACTATTATACACACAGCCTTCAAATATTATATTTATTATATATTTATATTAAATAAAATATTAACACTGGGTTAATACATTGTGTACTAAACTATTAGATATACTAAGGATTAAAATACAGTGAAGGGGTTGGGGATTTAGCTCAGTGGTAGAGTGCTTGCCTTGCAAGGGCAAGGCCCTGAGTTCAGTCCTCATCTCCAGATTTAAAAAATAAATAAATAAATAAAAATAAAAGGAAAAAAAATACAGTGAAAACAAGCAAAATGAGTTTCACAATTACCATTAAAGGATCAGATAACATAAAGAGGATGAAGTGAATGGAAGAGTAGAAGAGAAAAGATAAAGGGAAAACAAAAAGAGAATGAGCTATGAAATGCAGCGAGACTACCTCAAGTAATCCCAGATCTTTGGGTTCAGAAGGAGGGAGAATTCCAGCTCCAGGCCAACCTGTACTCTTTGAAAGAGCCTATCTCAGATAAATAAATAAAAAGGAAACAGGCCAACTACATGGACATTAGATATTGAACAAGGGAAGTACAAATGAGAAACAGAACTGGGTGGTTCTTTGCAGGTACTAGCCTGGGCGCAGGTGCAGGAGTTTCTAGTCTTCACAGTATTGCAGGTGCAGAGTCTTGTATAATCTTTTGTGTGGGTGCAGACATAGCACTTGCCCCTCCATGACCCTTGTGTGGGTGTGAGCGCAGGGCATGTTATGTGCTGTTCCTTGCCTGGGTGCAGGCGGAGGGCCTGCCTCTGTGGTCTACTCATATCTTAACAACCAGATTTCCACCCAGTGGAACATGAGGTGGTTTTGGCTTAAAGTTTCCCTCCTTTCTATCCAGAGGTGTTCTGCAGATCTTGTTTTAGAGGATAATCCTCTAATGTTTGCTCTGGTCTTCCAGAGCAAGCCATTCATAGAAAGACCTTTGCTTCTAGTACCTTATGTCCATTGACTTACTTAGCCAGGGGCTTTTTAAAAATGGCTTCTTGTCACTGCTTCAATCTACTGCTGAGAAGAAAGGATTTTTTCAGAATCAGTATGATCCCAAGACCCATACCTAATTGGATTGAAAATCTGCTCAGTGATGCATCAAGTTAATTGTAATTTTGAATCTTTGATCCCCACTTTGGTCTCTGCACCTCTGTATGCTGGTGGAGCAGCCATATGCACCTAGGCAAGGAACAGCACATAACATAATAATGGTGGGAGTAGGCATCCTTGCCAAGCTCCTTGATCTTAGACAAAAGGCTTTCTGTCTTTCCCCACTGAGCGTGGTGTTAGCTGTAAGGTTTTCATACATGGCTTTTGTTGTGTTGTGGTGGTTTGTGTCTACTCTTAGTTTGTCCTGTGTGTTTGTTATTTGTCAAATGCATTTTCTACATTGATTAAAATAATCTTACACTTTTTGTCCTTTGTGTTTTTAATGTGGAATTATTGCATTTATTAATTTCCATGCATTGAACCATCCTTGCTTTTCAGGTACAAATTCCACTTGGCCATCACAATGGTGCTGAGGTACCACTATCCTTATATAGTGAGTTTGGGATTCTTTCAGAGTTTGAGAATGATTGGGATTCCTTGTCCTTTAAATGTTTCTAGTCCTTCGTATTTATGTGACATCAGTTGTAATGTCTCCCTTTTCATTATTAACTTTCGAAATCAGGATTTCTCTCTTTATCTAATTGAGGTCTTGTCAGTTTTTCTCTTTTGTCCCTTTTTACAAAACCACCTTGCTTGCCCCCATGATCCACATGCACCTTCCATGCCACACTTAAGCTCACTACCCAGCCAGATCCTGCACATCATGCCTACAGAGACCATTACAGACAACCACGACCAACCAAAATGCACAAAACAAGTGACTGTGTAGTGGCCAGTCCCAACTAGTATATCCACAACACAATTTTTGCACCTACAGCTCAGGGAACAGGGAGGAGAGGAGTGGGGGCACAAAGATTGTAAGAGCCAGAGGAATAGAAAGTCTACTGTGAGATGATTGCATCTCCTAGAAATTACAGGGAAAGCTGCATACTTAACTCCCACAACATGGCTGTTTAAACCAGACCCGAACAAGGAAGACACCAATAAGCATGTTAATATGGAAGAAGGAAAGCTCACAAGACCCCAACCCCTTTTTCTTAAATGTATGGCCACTCCCACTCACTCTCCATTATTTAAAATCTTTCTATATTTTATATTTTTAATCTCTAACATGAACGTATTATATAGAGCTCTTGTTATCTTTAGTCCATTACCCAAATTTATTTCTTTCAATTGGGACATTTAATGTTCATAGTTACAGTGTTCTGGTAGGAAGGGATTTCTAATTGTCATTTTGAATTGCTTTCTATTTTGTAGATTTTTTGTTCTGTCTTACTGTATTTACTTATGTTTTGTTGAATATGTATGTGTTGGAGTGATACTTTATTTCTTGCTTGTTGGTGTTTGGCTATATTCTACGGATATTTCCTTTGTAGTTACCAATGCAATTACATAAATTATATCTTTGAGTCATATTAAAAGCTAATAATTTAAAGCTAATAATTTCAACTGAGCTTTCAATGTTTAAAAATTCTACTTCCATAACTTTTTGTCCCTTCTTTTAGTTATTGTTGTTGACAAAACTTATCTTTTAAAGTTGGATACCAACATGAGTCTATACATACATTTTAGTTTAAAAAAATTTGTTAGTGATTCACTGACCAATACTACAGAACTAGACAACTCTTTATCTGAGAAGTTTAGATTTTGACCTGGTTTTGTGTTGGTATTTCTAACTTTTGTTTCAACTTTTAGAGTCCCTCCAGCTTTCTCTAGGGCAGGGAGGTGGGATGAACTCCTTAGCTTCTGTTTAACTGGCAGATCTTCAATTCTTCTGTGTTTTTGAAAGGGTGCTTGGCCAGACATAATTCTCTTAATCGGTAAGGACATTTTTCTTTCAGTGCTTTGAATATATAACTTCGTCCCCTTCTAGCGAGGCTTCTTCTGGGAACTGGCAATTTAATAAGAACTCCGTTCTATGACAAGTCACTTTTCTCTGGCTGCTTTCAAATTTTCTCATTGTCTATGACTTCTGACAATTTGATTATGACATGCCTTGTAAGTCCCTTTAGATTTATACTCTTCAGAGTGAAGCTCTTTGGGCTTCTCAAATGTGTGTATTCAATCCCTTATTAGATTTGGGAAAACGTCTATGATTTTTTAAAACATATGAATATGTTACCTGCTCCCTTTTTCCTTTTCTCATCCTGGAACTGCCCATTCATATGCACTGTTGTTCTTGATATCTAGAAGTCCCTCTAGTCATGGGCTCTCTTGTTATTCTGCAGATTTGTCCTCCACTTCGGCCATTTAAGACGTCCTCTTCCTCTGGTTCATAATTCTTTTTCAAGTCAGCTGTTGAGGCCATCAAGTGGGCTTTCCCTTTCCCATTCCTGCGCTCTTCAGACTGGAGCTTCTGCCTTCTTCCTGTTACAGTTGCTCTTGACAGGACATTTTAACTTTGTTCCTGAGTTGTTTTCTGGATTTCATTTATTTATGTATCTATGTTTTCTTTTATTGGAGGTGTTTAAGGTTGAAATTGTTAATTATTCATCTGGCAATTTACAGATCTCTCTCTCTCTCTCTCTCTCTTTCTCTCTCTCTCTCTCTTGCCAGAGCTGAGGACCGAACCCAGGGCCTTGCGCTTGCTAGGCAAGCACTCTACCACTGAGCTAATAAGAGCACATTTCTAGAAATTTAACTTGTTCCTTAAAATATGTCATTGTTTCCTATTTCTTTGAATGTCTCAGCATTTTTGTTGTTGTTGTTGTGATTTTGGCATTTAAAGAACTACACAAGTCTACAAAGTCCCAGACTTTGTGATTCAATTTTATATAAGGGAAATTTTCCCTAGTCAGCTAGAAATTCTGGAAATCTCTCAGGGCTCTTCTGGGCTTGTGTCCTCTCTGAGCTGTGGGTATAACCTATTTGGAGAGGTTTCCCAGTTCCTACTCAGACACTCCATCTGATGTCTGTGATTCTGTAGCCCATCTGGCACTGCGGTAAACCATGGTACCCATGTATTTCTGCCACACAGTAGAATCTGGCTGACCATGCTCATTCTCTGACTTCCCAGATCTGGTGGGCTGTTTCTGCTAGTATGGTCCTCTGACATAAGACAGAAACCAGTCCCAGGTCAGAAAGCCTGACATCTAGAAGTTGGAGGTTTCTTATCTATTCCCTGGTATAGTATGTGAGGTGTTCTGATAAGAAACAACAAAGAACATCACAGATTTTCTACAGGGCTTCATCATCTGGGCTTGAGGAATCTTTACTTGGACGCTGGATTTTTCATAGATACATTTAGAATGTTTGTTGTTGAAGTATGTTTTGGTGGAAGAAGACAATGTAGGCCCTCTCTGCTCACCATCTTGCTGATGTATTTCTTCTGACTTTTATGGACAGAAGTACAGTAATTTGCAGTTTTCTCCAAACAAGAGCACACAGCATTCATTTTTTCATGGTTCCTATTTTCCATCACCTTTGCTAACAATGGTATTGAGCTTGATGTTTTTAAACTACCCACGTTTGAACAAGAAGCTTATACTCTGTTTCTGTCTTGTTCTCTACATCTAACATCATTTTGTTTTAGCTAAGAGCAGATTCTCACCTTTCCACTGGACAACTAGTCACAACACAACGTTGTTACATCATCTGAGACAGACATTTCTAAGCAGGGAATGGCAGGGATAAGAAGTTGCTGTTAGATACCTACAGCTACAGCAACCTTTAGGAGGCTCATCTCCAGATGGAAAGAACTGGAGGAGGAGGGGGACACCAAGAAGCAAGAGATGCAAGTTTATAAACAAAATGACACAAGGCACTGAGCCCTGCCAGGGAACCATTTGTAAAGCATGAACTGCTAAATGCACTCATATGGGGCCCGTAGCTCAGAGGAACAAGGCTGTTGACTCTCTGCAGCATTTCTCACCCATGACTAAGTCTCAGGCCTGGCTGCCAGTTAGCCCTGCACGTTGGTGCGACTCCAGAAGCTGAGGTCACAAAAAAGCATGTGAAGGAAAGAAACAAGAGAAACAGATCTTCTGAAGAGTTTTCTGGAATAGTCAGTTCTGAGGCCAAGCCACTTCATGTCCTCTGTCAGTAAGAAAGGTACTCACTAACAGCTGGTGGGGTGGGCAGGAACCACTGAACCCAGTGTGTTAGACTTGCGAAAAAGAGGGTTGCTGCAGAGGTGGAGCCGATTGGCAGGACACTTACTTATTCTGTGCTGGACCATTCAGTTAGAATGAGCTCCTTCACAAGTTCATTAGGAATTGTAGAGAAAAGTAAGCCCTGCTGTGGAACAGAGTAGACTGTAGACTCTAACTGTGATACTAACTTCCTAGAAAGCAGGGACCTTGTTCTTTGTTGCTGTATTTGTGGTCTCACAGGTGCCAGAATATAATTTTGTATAGAAAATCCCAGTGGAATGGCCAACTATGGATAGACAATCTGTAAGAGTGTGTGTGTGTGTGTGTGTGTGTGTGTGTGTGTGTGTGTGTGTGTGTGTGTACACCTTTCCTGTGTCTATTCCATGTGGTCTAGATTCCAGTCCTTTCTGATTATACACCTTTGGACAATCTGCAATCTCTCAAAACCCATCTTCTCTCTGTTTTGTTTAGCTTTATTTTCATCTGTCAGGTGGAAATACCACTCTCTGGGGTCTTGAAAGGATTCAATGAGATCGTGCACATGTTGAGGTGATTTGTAAAATGATTTAAAATGCTAAGTGTTGCTGCTTTTGCAATGGCGATGAGAACATAGCTAATAACGAGGGCAGGGAGCTGGTGCTCTGTTCTAGACTGGATGGAAATGGTACGAAATGGCCAAGCGAGAGGCTGAGGAGCTCAGCCAAGGAACGAGAGTCAACGTGAAGATGGGATGAAAGGGACACAGAACCCAGGGCCCCAGGCTTTTCCCTCATGCGCTTGTGTAACTACCTTGTGTACTAGCTTTGAACCCCACACAAGGGAAGTTCCTCTGAGGGGTAGAGTGTCTTGCTTGTGTTTGCTCCCTGTGCATTTTATATTGTGTATTGCCCACAACAAGCCATAAACATTTGTTGGGGTTTTAAGGAAAAAAAAATGAAGGAATGATTTGATGAAGGGTGACTTCAGTGCAGTGGCCAGAGAGAAATGAGGAGCCGAAATTGCTCCCTGAATGTAATTTGTCCAGGCAGAATCAAAACTCTCCTTGTCATTTCCTGATTTAAAAACTCCATTGGCTCATTACTGCTCAAGAAATAAAGTCCCATCATATTAGAAAGGAACAGAAAGGTCCTTTAAAAAACCAGATCCAACCGATGGCACTAATCTTATCTCTCATCATGCCGCTTCTCTGACCTCTAAATTCCTTGCACAGCCGTAGTCCAAGGATTCTGAGCATGTTATAACCTACCCAGGCTTTTTCCTTAACTCAGAAAACTCCTGTGTTATTTGGAGATTCAGCATCAATCCTTCTTGCTCTGGGACATGATCCATAATGTCCCATTGCATGTACTCGTTCATTTGTTCCTTCATACAGCAACATTTTCCTGAGTATCTGATATGGGTCAACACTGATCCAAGTGCTGTCCTCAAACATACTCATTCTGAAGGGGATCTTTACAAATGAAAGGCATGTGAGTGGTGTGAGGAGGCAGTAAAAGTAGCAGTGAGGAAGAGTTGAAGAAGGCTACAAGTCTTTTTTATTTACATCAAATATATATGATCTACCAGTCAGAACTGGCTGGTTATGCTGCAAATAACAAACAATCCTGAAGACCTTAGCGATTTATATCAACAACAATTTTCTTCCAGTTCCTATTGACTTAATAACACACTGATTGGCCAGTAGCCAGGAAGGAAGTGGAGGCAGGGTGACCAGACTAGAAGAATTCTGCGAAGTGGAAAGGAGAGATGGAGTTGCCAGCCAGACACAAAGGAAATAAGATGAGAATGCTGGACTGGGAAAAGGTACCAAGCCATGTGGCTAAACATAGACAAGAATTATGGGTTAATTTAAGTGAAAGAGCTAGTTGGTTATAAGCCTGAGCCATAGACCAAACAGTTTATAATTAATATAAGCCTCTGTGTGTTTATTTAAGACTAAACAGTACGAGACCAGGCGGGACAGAAACTACATCTACAACAGGATCTCTTTAGTTCTTTTATCCCTGGACTGAAGATAAAAATTCTTGCCGGACTCATTGTAGTGAGGTAATAAATATTTTTAAAAATATGTGAGGTCTGTGACAGTGGCCGTGATTTTTTTGAGTTGAGGAGAGAAGAGTTAGAGGATGGTAAAGGGTCAATGTTAAGCACAATACAGAACTTCACAAGTGGCTATCACAAAGCTGCCATGTTTTATTAGTCTGTCCAGAGATCAGGGCGGGATTGGTGGTGATGAGCTCATGCTAGTAACATAGGACATCAACACTTGAATAAAGGTGTTATGAATAAATAATGGAGGCCACTGTGTTTCTATGGAGAAGACAAAGCAAAGGCTCATTCTAAGTTTAGCTTGGTGAACCAAGGAATTGATTGTACCAGTTACAGGAACGAAGGCAAGAGGTTGCTTATCGGTGCATGGTTAACTTTAAAGGCAGAGGTACCACTGAAAAGTCTGTCCCAGCATAAGTGGTGGATCACAAAAGCTACATGCCTGGAGGGCCCTGCACAGCTTTTGAACAACTCACTGGGCCAGACTCCTCTTCTCTCCAGCCATTTTTGTAGCTTATATAACCTTGGTGAGAGACAGTGTGAATCTTGTATCGTTCTGAGAAGGTGCATGAAGTTCCTGAGTGTCTGTGTGGGTTCTTGTTTATTTTTCAATTTTACAAAAGCTAAAATCATCTGGGAAGAGTAACCTCAATTGAGAAAACGCTTCCATTAGATTGTGTGTAGGCAAGTCTGCAGTGCTTTCTTTTTGATTAATGATGGAAGGGGGTGGACCTAGCCCATGGAGGGTGGGGATGGCTGGGAGGTACCACACCAGAGCAGGTGGTCTAAGTTATGTGGGAACAGGCTTAGGAAGCCATGTAGAGCAATGGCCTGTAAGCAGTGCTCCTCCATGATTTCTGCTTTAGTTCCTGCCTCTGGGTTCCTGTTCTGCTTGAATTCCTGCCCTGACTTCCTTCATGATGGACTATTAAGTGGAAGTAAGTGACGAGATAAATTCATGCCCTGGCCCCTAAAAGTCACCCTTGGTCATGGTACTTTATCACAGTAATAGAAACCTACAGCACCAGAAAACTAATTAAGACACAGAGCTTTGTATGATGCACAGACTATCTTCCTTCCAAGGAAGTTTCCCTCAGAGGAAATGGATACACAGGAGAGGCAGACCCTGTTTACCAGTGGCAGTGCTTCTGCCTACTACCTAAGGGATCCTTTTCATTTACTCTGGTGGCCAGAACGTTGCTTCATTTTTATTGAAAAAAATAGATTTATTTATTTTATTTTACATTTTGCAAGCATGTATGTCCTACATCTGGTGCCTGTGGAGATCAGTAGAGGACACTGAAACCCCTGGCTCTAGAGTTGTAGCTATTGTGAGCTGCCATGTGGCTGCCGGGAATTGAACCTAATTCCTCTGTAAGAACAAGGGTTAACTGCTGAACTTCTCTCTAGCCCCAGAAGGTTGCTCTATTGAAAGGGAACTTTTAGTGTCTACAATTGGATGCACCAGTAAATAATGCACAGAGAATTTATTAAAGTGATATTGACAACATTTGTAATCATGAATGATGAGAGAATCAAGCACACAACTAAGAGTGGGACTCCAGATCATGTCTCAGCACAGGCATGATGGAGACACTGCTTCAGCCAGTAGGCATTAAACACTGCAGTTTTCACTGAGAGGTGTAAGTTGTCGAGCTACCATATGGTCAGTAGGAATAATCGATGCTCACCACAGTCCAGTCCTTTGCTGTGCAATGGTAATAGACATGTTACCTTATAGACTAAATAATCTGCTGAGTAAAATGTATCACCTCCTGAAATCTTACATGTTCTCACTATGTCCCATCAAAAAAATAACCATCTCTTGACTCTCTTGATACTGCATTTAGCTTCTCATCCTGATCTTTGCTTGAAGCCTTCTTCTATTCCTAGATAAGGAATGCCCATATTAATAGTCTATATTTTCTGTAAGAGTCTCTAGTTTTAATTTCTAAACTATTAGTGTGAAATACTGGGAAAAGAAGAAAAACAGTTATATAAATATGATCATAAAAGAGAAAAACATACGTAGACTCCATAATCTTTTAAAAACTATTTGGGGGATGGGAAGATAGTTCAGTTGATAGATGTGAGTTTGAACCCACATGAAGAGCTGCATGCAGCAGTACACGCTTGCAATCCCACTGCTAGGAAGAGAGACAGCTGCTGTGGGACTCATTGGCCAGTCAGACTAGCCTAGCTAGTCAGGTCAATGGGAGGCCCTGTCTCAACGAACAACACTAGGTAGATGCTTTATAAAGCATGTTACCTGAAGTTGTTCTTTTGCCTCTACACACATGTGCACCTGCACACATGCAGACATGCACCTGCACACACACACACACACACACACACACACACGGAAAAAACTTTTCCAGTATAACTCACTCTAAAGTGTGACAGGTATTTATGACTTTCTTCCTACATTCTCTGTTCCACATTGACTTTGCTAGAGGATTATGTAAGTCTGTACTTAGCCTCTCACTCCCCAATGCCCCTGTATACATGATACTGTAAAATTTTCAGATTCCACCACTGACTACGATAGCTTTTAGATGTATTCATGGGATCCTAGAAGAGCTAGTGACCCTGGTCCTTGCCCTGTGTGCAGCTGCAACTCACTTCTTCTAACTCAGAATTTACCACCATAGCTAGTATTTGTTGGAGAATGTTATTTTAAGATGTGTTACATTTGTTGACACTGTGGAACATTTGTTTAATGATGCAAAGATGTGTTTCATGCTTTTATGTTGCATTTGTTTAACTCTGTGAAGCTGTGTTACTTTGCCTACCTAAAACACCTGCTTGGTCTAATAATGAGCTGAACAGCCAATAGGTAGGCAGGGGAAAGGACAGGCAGGGCTGGCAGGCAGAAGGAATAAATAGGAGAAATCAGAGAGGAAAATAAATAAAAAAGGAATAAGAGAACAAGGAGAGGAGGATGCTAGGGCCAGCCACGCAGCCACTCAGCCACCCAGCCACCCAGCCACTCAGCCACTCAGCCACTCAGCCACACAGCCACACAGCCACTCAGCCACTCAGCCACACAGCCACTCAGCCACTCAGCCACCCAGCCACCGAGCCACACAGCCACTCAGCCACTCAGCCACTCAGCCACACAGCCACACAGCCACTCAGCCACTCAGCCACACAGCCACTCAGCCAGCCATGGAGTAAGAGTAAAAGTAAGATATACAGAAGTAAGAAAAGGAAAAAGCCCAATGGCAATAGGTAGATGGGATAATAATGTTAAGGAAAGCTGGCAAGAAATAAGCCAAAGTAAGCCGTCTGGGCATTTATAAGAAAGAATAAGCCTCTATGTGTGACTATTTGGTAGCTGGGTGGAGTACTCCCCCCCCCCAAAAAGAGACCAAAGGCCAAAGAGCAAAACAGCAGAAAAAAAACCAACAAAACCACAAATATTTTTCCTTTTAACTTCTGTTATGACACCCCTAAAATGACTCTATGTCAATTTGAGTTTTGTTATTATGTCTCAGCCCTCCTTATTTGGAGTCAATACCTCAAAACTGGACAGCTGGGAATTATTGGGACATGAAACAAAAGAAAATTGCTACTTGATCATTGGTCACAAAAATGTAATTTATGGATACACGCACATCACCCCGTATCCATTCCTGCTTAGGAGATAAACAGGGCCACTGGTTCAGAGCATGTAACTAGTAAAAAAAAGTACAGATGCTCCCTGGTTTATGATGACTGACTTACAATTTTTGACTTATGTGGGGAAAAAGCAACATGCTTTTAGTAGAAGTCAATGTTTGATCTTTTTCCAGGCTAGCAATATGCAACACAAACTTCCTCAGGATGCTGGGTAGTGGCAGCAAACTGTAGGTCCATCAGTCACTTGTCAGAAGATTCAGAGCTGGTACCCTACTGTGTTCAGAGTTGCTAAATGTTGGAAGGTTGAATGTACTAAATGCCTTTTCAACTCACAAGGTATTTGACTTCTAATATGCATATCAGAGTGTAATCCTTTTGTAAGATGAGAAACAGTTACACAATAGCTTTGCAAGATGTTGTCTCCTGGCTGCCATGGAAAGGTGTTTTTTTTTATTTTATTTATTTTTTTTTAATAGCTCACATCTCTAAATATGACCAATTCTAAGTAAAACAAGTTCAACATCCATAGGAGACTAAGTTGCTTTATCTATTGCTCTAAACTGAGCTTCTTGCTCCATATCAAGTTAGTATAGGATGCTGTGGTGGAGGAAATGGCTCTATATGGGTCCAGTTTGATTCATTGGCAGCCATTTTGAATCATAACTGTTGTGATTGCCCTAGTGAAACTCCATTTGGATTTTTTTTTTTTTTTTTTTTTTTTTGTAGTTTCTCAGAGGTCTGTAAATGGACAAAACCATTCAAGTAGTATATAGAGAATGTGCTAGGATTATGCCCCATACCGACAGGATACATCGGGTATATTCTGGGCTTTGTCTTTTGTCTCCATCAATGTATATGTCTGTATGTACCCTTCCTCCTGACCCAGATAATGAAGACATTGAGTTCTCTCAACTAACTGCACTCTGTGAAATTCCGGTCATGTTGTCCTCTTTTTCTTCAGTCTTGTATAACCTTGAAGCTAGTGCTTATATACTGGAATTAAGTTCTTCTAGAACAAGGATTTAGTAAACCCATGAATTGGGTGATAGTTAAACCATGGCAGACAGGAAAACTATATCCAGGCATATATGTCTCTGAGGTATTGAAGCCGGATGAGGGTTTTAGTTTGGTTGATGTTGCAGGCAGATTAGTAGAACCTAGAAGCTGGCCGTCCCTGGTGTAGGGAAGACTAATATTGATGAGCCCATACATTGACTCCTCCCTGGCATGAACTATTCCCCAAAGTCTAACCATCATGTTTATGGGTTCATTGAAAAGATCAGTTTAGGTGTGGAAAGTGGCTGATAATATCCACAAGGGAGGACAATTTTTGTTCTTGAGTTCATGTCTGGGATGATATATAATTAACCCCAAAGAGCTCAGACTCTACAAACACCTATAGTCCCATCCATTTCCAACAGGGCCTACTATAGCAAGCCCAAAAGACATGTTTTTCCCAAAGGTGATTAGCTCTTTCATTTTCTTTAAAAGTGTAGGGATTGTTTTTCCAGGGATGGTATACAGAGGCACCAGAATGGCTCAGGGTTGGACATCCTACCATGGGCCTTCCAGCAATGTGTCCTTTAACAAAACTGGGCTACCTGAAGTCTTTATACCAAGAAGGTTGGAAAAGCACCTAAATATACATGTCTGTCCAGTGTTTTCATAAAATCTAGCTCTTAATGTGTGTGTCCCCAGTCACAACAGTACAGATTAAGTTTCAACGAGGTTCTGCATCCAAGATCTCTATCTCAACAATGTAGTTGAACACTATGTGCTTTCGTAAGATGACCAGACATATAGTCAAGGTCTCTGCAGAATGATTTGGGAGTTGATGTATCTTTGAGGCAGTACTCTGACAGTAGAGACTGCTACTTAATACATTTTGACTTAGAACTTTCAATTTTACAGTGCAGTGGAAACAGTGAAATTCAATTGAAACTGTAATTAAATTTTAAAATTTTAATCTCTTCCTGGGATAGAGACATTGAGTACCTAAAGGTGCTGGGCAGTAATTGTGAGCTGTAGCTCCCAGTAAGTCACTTAAATACCAGGACAAGCAACTAATGACCTACTGTGATGTGTGGTAGGCTAGGTGTATTAAATACATTTTTGATTTAAAATATTTTCAACTTCTGATGAGTTTATCAGGTTGTAATTTCTTTATAAACGAAGGAAAGTCTATATACCATTCTATCCTATTAGGTCAAAGCAAACTATGCCTGGCATTTCATGCTTTGAAAGACAGAGATGGATAGCTGCATTTTAGATGTTGTTAAGATGCATGTATACTTTTAAAAGATTTATTTACTTTTATTTTATGTTTATGAGACTTTTATTTGCTTGTATGTATGTGCACTATATACATGGCTGGTGCCCATGAAGGACAGAAGAAGGCATTGGATCCCTTGGAACTGAAATTGCAGATGGTTGTAAGCCCCCCTACGGATTCTGGGAACAAAAGCCAGGTCCTCTGTAGGGGTAGCAAGTGCTCTTAACTGCTGAGCCATCTCTCACCCCAGATGTGTCTGTTTGCTTCATAGGACAGGCATGTTTGCTTCAGAAAAGAGATCAGATGAGTGGTTATAATTAGAATCGCTCCACGATTGGCCTTTTAATAAATTTCTATCATTATCAAAAAATATATCCAGTTTTAATAATGACCAAGCTGTCAATCAAATGAGAATGTGAAAGTATGTCTTTTCAGACCCACAATAATGGAATTTATGGCTTAAATTGACCAAGTACTATGAAGTACATTGTGTACCCCCTAAAATTCATATGTGAAGCCTTAGCCTTGTTTCACAGTATTTATGAGAAGCAAGTGTAAAGTGATTGCTCTCTTTCTTGGAGAGAGAGTCCTTAGAAAGTAGTTAATATTAAAGGAGACCATAAGGCCCTTATTCTATTGCACTGCTGGTCTTTTCTTTTTTTTTTTTTGAGACAGGGTTTCTCTGTGTAGCTTTGCACCTTTTTCCTGGAACTCACTTGGTAGCCCAGGCTGGCCTTGAACTCACAGAGATCTGCCTGGCTCTGCCTCCCGAGTGCTGGGATTAAAGGCATGCGCCACCACCGCCCGGTTACACTGTTGGTTTTTAAGGCAGACTCACTCACTCTCTCCGACCCCCCCCAGACATGTGTTCATATGTGCCATGAGGCACACACAGTGTGAAGAAACAGAAAGGCCATGTGAACACATAAGGAGATGGCGGTCAGCTGCAAGCTGAATGAAAGGCCTCAGAATGAAATCCACCTTGTGGACACCTCCAGAGCTACAAGGAATGTACTTGTCTTGCTTAAGCTGCCCAACCTGGGATATGTTGTTAGGAGACCCGAGCAGACTAAGGCATCCAAGGTGGAACATTGCTCCTGACTTACACTTTTGGTGAAAGTGGGCAAGAATCCAGTAAGTGGACTCTGAAGACAGATCTCACAGCAGATCTATTCTCGTGTCTGTACTCATGATCCATAAGAAACCAGGGCAATAAAGCTGGGGTAGGTTTGGGCTCTCCCTGAGTTCCCTATCAGGTGGAACTCAAGTGAAATCTATTTGGCATAGGACTTACATAACACACGACAGGGAATGAGAGCTAAGCTTGGTGTGTGGACATTAGTGCTGCTCAGGGACAGGGTCTAGTGTCCTGAATACGTTAGCTGTTTCTTTTTCTCTTAGTAAATAACCACAAAGTCCTTTAAGAAGCCACAGGATGATGTATACAGTACAAGTGTGATAATTACATGCTATTCCCTAAGTAATAGCAACCTACCTAACTATCCTTTCAAGGGCTGGTAGGCGTTAAACTGACCCCCTCTTTTTAAAAAGGTATTATTTTATGTTGCCTCACATACAGCCTTTATTCATAATACTTAATACTTGAGGGTTTTGTCAATTATATATCAGTTTCTTTATAATGTATCTTTATTTTTGTTTTTTAGGTTGGTACTTTTCAATGTGTCCCTGGATCCCAGTATCAATATAACCTGGGGAGTTATTTGAAAGGCTAATCCTTGGTTCCCATGCACATTTACTGAGTCATAAACTCCAGGGATGGGGCCCAGGCATCTATCCTGTTTTTATTTATCTCTTGTGCATTAGCAAACTTTCCTAGTGTTTACAAAATCTCAGAACTGCTGAATTTGTTATTTATACAACTTGTTTATTCCCACGTCCATACTGATCTTGATGCCTGTAATGATGGCCATATCTGCTCTGCCTCCCATGGTTACCTGATCTGCTTGCCCTCTGCCACCCCACGTTCCTAGGCGCTACATGTAAAGGTGGAAACTCCATGTCAGCTGAGGCATTTCTCATTAAAATCTCTGGTCGATATTACTTTCCACATAATCATAACATTTTCTATATCAATTGTCATATTTCTCAAAGCTGGTGGATGAGGGTGTGCTGAGACTTCTTGGAACACTGTTAGCCTGTGGGTAAGTACTATGAGTCCCCTCCAAGGTGCCTATTCCCAAACCTTGCACTTCTGTGCTCAGTATTATACTAAAGAATTTCTGTCCTATAACCTTCAACAAATGAAGATCTGCTAACCTGAGGCACTAGTCAACCAATAAAGGAAATATTTAGAAACACTCCCAAGTAGACTGAATCCACAGCCTTTCATAAATGACATATCTTTATCTGTTTCTGTTGCTATGGAAACAGTTATTTATAAATCACTATGTATAAAGAAACGCTAGCTTTCTTTTTTTCTTGCAGCTCTTGTTCCTGTGTTCTCACATGGCAGAAGAGATGGAAAGGCAGGGTAACTGTCTGGAGACTCTCACAGTAAGTTAAGCACTTCCTGAAAGGCTGGATCTCCTGGTATCACCATGTTGGGGCTTGAATGGCTCCATCCAATCTCATGTTGAAACTGATCGCAATCATCAGCTGTTAAGAAGTAGAAACAGGTGGGAACTTGGAGAGATAATAGGCCCTGTGTGCCTCCTCACTAATGGATTATCCTGTTAACAGGTTAATGGGTTAGTGGATGAATGGATCATGGGAATGGCCATCTTACAGGACTGAGCTGCCTCTGGTTGGCTTGCCTGATCCCCTCCACCAAACCATGACTCTGCAGGAAGACTCTCACCAGGGGCCCAAGGATATTGCCATGCTCTTAAACTTCCAGAGCCACAAGTGGAAAGAACTCTTTCTTTCTTTAGAAATGACCCAGTATATGGCTTTCAGCTGTAGCAACGGAAAACAGACTCAAACAAGGCTTTGTTTTCAGCATAGGAATTTTGCGGGGACATGTAATAGTCTAATATGTAAGAGAAATCTAGCTTGATCTAAAATTATATCCTTTGTTCCTGAGGCTAGGACTCCCACAGCCACTTCCACAGGTAGTCACAATATTTGCTGACAAACTGACAGATGTTTTGACTGTTCAGTCACCCTTTTCCTTTTCCTGTCTGATTGTGTGTTGGTTCCCTGGTGGTGCTGGGTGGGTTCTGACCCTGGTTTGAAGCCTAAAAGGCAACGACGAAGAGGGAAGATGAGGTTTGAGAATCAGCAGATCCTTTCCAGGCAATTAATTCGAACAGGATCATTTTTAAAGTATAAAAGCGAGGTAGGAATACCTTCTCACCCAGAGCAAAGAGGTTTAGCTGACAAAGAGCCTCTGTGAGGCATTAGGTGGGATGTGCTCTGAGGCTAGGGCGTGTATGACTCAGGTGTGCTTCCACAGACACTTCACATACACAGTCCATACACACTTTGAGGTTATAGTGCTTTCTAAACGATGCCACATTCTCACAGGAGAATTACAGCACTTTACTATGACTGCTACAATAGGCATGTATCAGCCTTTACTGACCTCTCTGTTCCCAAGTGTCCCAAGGCCCTCCCTCCATAGCGACAGCACCAGATAGGTGTTCTCAGCTCTCATCATCCTGTTGGTTCCAGTGGACTCATACATCTGTATGTCCCTCCGACCTGCACCATCCTCACTGTCCTCCACAGCCTTCCTACTTATGCAAGATTCTTCCAGTACGTGTTACATAGCTCCAGTAACAAATGTTCATGCCCTCTTGTCCAGCCCCTTATGTGTGTTACCTGCAGTGGGGCCTCCTTTTGACATAACAGCTTCTGGATCCTCAGGGAAAAGGTTGAGGGCCCTTCTGTCTTCTACTGTGTCTCTGGACACTGCAAGAAGGCCTCAGGATAGCAAAGCTTTATTACATCACCATCCTCCCCAGTTCTGTGTTTAGCTTTGTGATCTGGACCTTGAAGAACTCTTTGAATTCAAACTCTCACAAAGTCCCTGTGCCATGTGTCCATGTTTCTGCTGGGAGATGTTCTTTCAGAGAGTCCAATGTGGTCCCTGGTGCAGTATGGGCTTAGAAATATCTAATACTGCTTTTCTTTTTGTGGTTCCCCTCACTGTATCTCTCATGCTTTAACCTCTCCTTTCCCCCATGAACTATAAAGGTCATCTCCATCCTTAGCATGTTATGTTCAGATGGGTCCAATTTCTCTATAGGTTTGCTCAGGACCACTCTGCAGCATCCAACTTAGTGAAATTACAAATAAAAGAACTGGAGAGGATTTTTAATTTAGGAATCAATAGCATCAACAATGCTTTTAAGTATGGGAGGGTAAGTATTTCAGTGTTTGTCACAGTGGCTTGTCATCATGAGTCATACTTCACAAGCCTTCATTTAGTTCTACATCACCAGAACATTTTAATCCAGCAAGAAGTGAATGTTAGTCATTGTCCCAAGGCAACATAAATAGATGTGTTGTCACCAGCTCAGAGATCAGCATTTTCCTGTATCAGTTCTTGAGAGCTTGTCTCAAAGATGACCTACACATTCCCCATACCAAAAGTTCTGCTCAGGAACCTGGTTCCAGGAGCTGAGATCTTGCCTGGCATAAGGGTGTGTGTGACTGAGACTTAGTCCCAAGCCTGAGACCCCTTCACAACACTGCAGTCCATTTCTCCATAGAAAACTTGGGTTTTCTTTGGAGGTCCCAATGGTTTCTTAAAGGATATCCAAGGGCGTTTCTGTTAATGAAGAGATGTATTCCAGCAACAAACTTTGTATTAAGAAATGTATCAGGATTAAAGCTAAAGCTAGGCACGTAGGGATGCATCCCTTCAAATCTATAGGGTTTCCCATACCCCCTAACAACTAAATTAAAGGGAAGCCTCTTGATTATCTTATTGACTTCTCTTCCTTGAGTAGGCATGAACCAGAGAAGCAGGAGAGAGTAGAGGAAATGCTGGGTCCAAACCCTTGCTCTCAGCATGCTAGCCATAGAGTTCCAGGAAAATCAGTTAACTCCCCTGAGCCTAAACTTTCCATTTTCTGTGAAAAAGGTAAAGTGATGTATGAGGAATTTCCAAGGAGAATCATAAGGTAGGGATACACTTGGTATTCAGTAACTAACTGATAGTTATTATCATACATGGAACAATTTTTACTTCTAACACACACATACACACACACACACACACACACACACACACACACACACACACACCCTGTTTTCTTTCTACCTCATTTTTTCCTTCTCTCATTCATTCACTCAACAATATTAATGAAACATTTATTATATATTAGGTATTTTATTAGGTATTATATTCAAAAAGTATAGTCTAGCAGGTACAGCAACATATAAGCTCTAACTATAAGTCAGTATGGTGGTTTGAATACATATGACCCCCATAAACTCATGTGTTTGAATGGTTGGCCCATAGGCAGTGGCACTACTAGGAGGTATGTATGGCCTTGTTGTAGTACATGTGGCCTTGTTGGAAGAAGTATGGGGGCAGGCTTGGAGGTATCATATGTTTAAGCTAGCCCGGTATGGTAAGCAGTTCACTTCCTGTTGCCTGTGGATCAAGACATAGAACTCTCAGCTACCTCTCCAGCACTATGTCTGCATGCATGCTACTATTCTCACAATGATGATAATGGACTAATCCCCTGAACTATAACTCAGCCCCAATTAAATGTTTTCTTTTACAAAAGTTGCCATGGTCAGGGTGTCTTTTCACAGCAAAAGAAGTCCTAACTAAGACACTCAGCATAATAACTGCATGACTACTGTAGTGGAGGCTTGTGTATTCATGGCCTAGACATCAGACACAATGACTTAATGTATTCATAGGAATGTTTGCAAGCTTGAACTTTGCACTGAAGAATGGGCCAATTCTTTTCAAGCAAACAAGGAGGAAAAGATGTCTTCATAAAAGGAGAGTTTTCTATAGCATGGATGAAAATAGCAGCATGTAGCAGCATCATGAGATGCAACGGAAAAGATTTTACCATTTAATTCAAACTTGGAACAAATATGTTATGATTACTGTTGTTCACAAAGTTTGAGCTATGAAGGCATTTTGACATAGGATAAGAATGATCCTTGAGCAACGTTTACAAATATACATATAAGGAGTTTCAAGGAGCTGGAGGGATGGCTTTGTAATGAAGATCACTTGCTGCTCTTGCAGAGGACTCAGGTTCAGTTCCCAACACCCACATAAAGAGGCTCACAACCACTGCAACTCCAGTTCTAAAGTATCTGACATCCTCTCTGGCCTCTGCAGGCACCTACATGCATGTGGTGTACATAAACATATGCAGGTACATATGCATACAGATAAAATGTTTTACAAAACCTCAATTTAAATGGGGTGATATTTATGCAACATGAAAAGAAACTAGAGTCTATAAATCTTAGCTTAAAAAGAAGTTTCAACACAGTACCCATATCAATATTTCTGATCTAAGGGTGGAAGGAATGGAAATCATAGCAAATCTAGACTCTCAATCTGTAAAAGAGCTCACCCCCAGAGAAGCCACACTAAAACTCAGACCAACTAAAGAAAAGCAAGTTTCACTTTTCCTTCTAAACTCACTTGTATTGAGGGAGGTGAAGGGAATGAACATTTAGGTTTAAATATGGTCCTTTTTCTGGTTTACCCCTCTCTTGTGGGAATTCATTCTATTCAGCCAACGGCTTTGGGGTACAAGCCCAGGGTATGGCTTTGTCTGTGTACTGACCCCATAAGAGTGGAGAGAGAGGAATCATTCAATTCTCTTGGGTGGCCAGGACCAGGTCAAGCTGTGTGGAGTAGCTTGCAGTTGGTGTCCATCATCTCTGGGGCAGAAGGACAGGACAGCAGCATCTGGACCAGCCCGATCAGCAGCGGTGTCTTCCTTGTTCTGTATTAGTGAGTCTGTATCCCCATTGCACCCCTTAATAAATTAATAATAGACCTCTGTGGATTGTCACATTACCCTTCCCATGCCTTACCTTCCAGTGTGTATTGAGTTTGCGCCTATCCAGTTCATGTCTGAAGTGATGTCCTAGTTCGAGTCCTTATTTAAGAATTTTTAGGTAATTTGATACGATTACTTTTTAAAAAATGGCTAGAATATTTAAGTGCACTCCTTAAATCTTGTTTTATTGCAAAAGTCTTAGAGGCAGTTTAGTGGAGTGTTAAAAATCTTTGCTGTGTTTGATTGGCAAGCATTGTTTACATAGGTGCCCTCAGGAACGTCAGATGACATTGAAATTTTGAAAAGCAACTTGCCAGTCATGATGGTGATGATGGCGACAATGAGTATAAAGTGGTATAGAATTCTTTTTTCCCTTTGAGCATTAACAGAAATTAAATTACTTTTAAGCTGAATTTTATAACTTTATGAAACAGAAATGCCCAAACAATATAATTATATTTGAAAACTGGATATCAAGTGAACATGCTGTGTGTGAAGATTGTGAAACAGGAACAGAATAACTTTGAAATGCCTAGAAAAGCACTGTTGTTAAAACAAACAAACAAACACACAAACAGAAACAATACTGTTTAAGTATATTGTACTGAACTTCCAAGTGTATGCTTTCCATCAGAGCACTGTTGAAGCACATTAAATTAATCCAGGGCTTCTGAACCTTTAGTGCATTTAATATGTTTTAGCTTTTCATAAACCAGATCCAACCAGCATGTTACATTCCTCATTGCTCACAAAAGGATTTTATATCTTAAAATAATGATAGCATTTTCAGATTTGTTCTTCTAACCTGGAAATGTTATGGCAAATTTGCTCATTTTTGAAATGCCTATGACCAACTAGTTAATACCTTACTGGTATAAAACTTAGTCTGCTAAACAGTTCCTTATGCAAATCGGGTGTGGTGGCATATGTCTATCATCCTAGCACTCAGAAAGTCCAGGCAGAAAGAGCAGAAGTCTGAGATCATCTTCAGCTGCATAGGGAGTTATAGCCAATCTAGATTGGAGACACTGACTATCTCAACAACTAAAAATCCTTTATGATGTATCACAGTAACGGACTGGGGGTAAGGGGATGAAACTCAGTGGTAGAAAGGGTTGTGTAGACCAAAGTATGCAACAGACTGCAATTATTTTCATCCCATTTGAGGAGGTTACCTAGCAACTTACCAGACAAACTCAATGATACATGAGAGGTGGTACACGGAACATGGCCTCCCAAAGATAAATGGCACAATTGAACATTTTTTTTGATGTACATACTGTATTCCATCTTGTCAAAATTTGTCTATGTGGATTATTAGTGTGTGTATGTGTGTGTGTGTGTGTGTGTGTGTGTGCCCACCCATGTGGAAGCCCAGACTTTGATTTCAGGTGTCTATCTATCTATCTATCTATCATCTATCTATCTATCTCTCTCTCTATCTATCTATCATCCACCCACCCATCCATCTATCTATCTATCTATCTATCTATCTATCATCTATCTTTTATTTTTGAGATTGGCTCTCTCACTGAACCAGCTTATAAACTTGCTAGACTAGATGGCAAGTGAAGATCCCAGGATTCTACAGTCTCTGCCTCCTAATGCTGGCATTTCAAGAGTGTATGGTTTCTTATTCATTTTTATTTTAAAAGTGTATTTTTATTAACTCTATGAGAATATAATGCAATTTATTTTGGTCATGTTCACTCCCACCTACCTCTTCCTCAATTCCTTCCAGATTCACTTCCAACTTAGTGTGTTCTTTTTTATTTAATCCACCAAGTCCAGTTTGTGCTGTGCATATATCATGGGTCTGGGATCTACTAGGGGCCACACCCTTAAAGAAAATCTGCTCTCCCTTCCCCAAGAGTCACCAACTGCCTATGGCTGCTGGGTGAAGGGTGGAGACTCCTTGAAGAGGGTTCTTCTGCTTGTTCGGCAGGTACATTACTCATTGATTAATTCCCTCAGCCCTGTGTCTAGTGAAAATACAGTAATAGCTGAGAACAAGGCAAAGCACTGCTTTCTTTTCCTCTGTGAGATGGGATTCTGCCACATAGTCCAAGCTGGATTCTAACTTGTGATCTTCAGCTTTGGCCCCCTGAATGCTGGAACTACAGTGTGCACCACCACACCTGTCCAGGGAGTTGCTTTTTAAGAAATAAATAACAGGCCACTATGAAAGTTTTTATTTTGAATATGGTAAAAGCTCTTACACAAAACTAATAGAATATATTGCTTTCTAGACAAGTGCCATTTCAGCATTTTACCAAAGTGTGACTTTAATGAAAGTCTCATGTTATTAAGAATCTAGGAGTTAGATAAGAAAAGATTATTCTATACTGCACTCATGGATTAAAAAGCTCCTTAAGTTGATATTTAAACATCTCAATTTCAGTTTTCTTTTTATAAGTTTTTGTATCCTTACTTTTCATTGCAAGAATATTTGTTGCATTTGCCTCGTTCTCGTATTTGAAGGTTTCCTAAGTTCTGTCAGACTGTGATGAAAGAATCCTGAACATATTTGAAAGGAAATGTGTGTTCTGATGGTTGCAAGAAAAAGTTTACTGCGTTGCCTTTCTTCAGTGACGTTTTATAAGTAATCAAGATTGCCTCCTTACGCTACAAAATTAACCTACCTGGGGATTTAGCTCAGTGGTAGAGTGCTTGCCTAGCAAGTGCAAGGCCCTGGGTTTAATCCTCAGCTCAAAAAAAGAAAATTAACCTACTATCTGAACTTGTATAACCTCTGAAGTATTAAAACTGTCTTTCCAACAGGATCATTAGTTAGCAGTAAAATGTCTTTGGTGATGTTTGTATTTTTGGGAAACTTTTTTAAAAGGAGGACTCTAAAAATACAAAAAAACTGTTGATGCGAAACCATTTATACTACAAATCGCTGAAAGTTTATGCAGTAAGTCTAAGGCAGAAATGCATTTTAGTGACATGGTACTTTACTTGAATAGTCAATAAAATTTAATGGTATTATGTAACACATTTCTTGAAGAATAGTTTTAATTTTAGATAATAATAGAGAAATTCACATTTGTCTCATTTAGCATATTGGTGTAGATGTTTAATGGATAAATAACTAATATTAAAGGGAGTTAAAAGTTGTTACTCGCCGGGCGTTGGTGGCGCATGCCTTTAATCCCAGCACTCGGGAGGCAGAGGCAGGCATATCTCTGTGAGTTCAAGGCCAGCCTGGTCTCCAAAGCGAGTTCCAGGAAAGGCGCAAAGATACACAGAGAAAACCTGTCTAGAAAAACAAAACAAACAAACAAACAAAAAAGTTGTTGCTCGTGTTATCCAGACTTACAATGACATAACCACACCAATCAGATTTATTTTATTTTATTATTTTAGTTCTTTTGAGGCAGAGTCTTATGTAGCCCAGGTTGGCCTTAGTCTCTTTCTCTAGACAAGTTCTAGCTCTGAACTCCTGTTTCTTTCTCCTCCACCACCCAAGTGCCCGGATTATAGACAAGCACCATCAACATGACTTCAGTTTATTTTCCAATACTTCTTTTGAAGTATCTTGTCAATCTTTAGAAAAGGCAGTGCTTTGATTTCTGTTAACCGAAATGATTACTTAAATATAAATCTAACCACGGGTGTTTATACCTCAGATATTTACATCAAGATTTCTGGACTGTTTTCATATTTGGTATTTATTTGAGGCAGGTGAACCAAGAAACTACACACACACACACACACACACACACACACACACACACACACACACACACTCTTATTCTATGTGTATGAGTAGGTGACTGATTGTCTGTCTGTGCACCACATGCATGCTTGTGCCACATAGGCCAGAAGAGGGCATTGGAGTGCCCTGAACTAGAATTACAGATGCTTATGAGCCTCAGTGTGGGTACTGGAAACCAAACCCAGGTCCTCTGCAAGAGCAGCAAGTAGTCTTAACCTCTGAGTTGTCTCTCCGGGCCCATTTATCTTTATTGCTTAAGAAACAACAAATAAAATAATAACTTCATGTTTTTTCTTTGATTTTCATACTCAGATAATTATTCCTATGGGTTATTTATGTCAAGAAGGTTTTTTTTTAATCACCCTATATTTTATATCACCCTATATTTGTGACATTAATGATGAAATTGCCTGCACTCCTTTTTCTTGTGGATTCACTGTAGCAATAAAAGGGATAATTGTATGGGAATTAGAGTACTGCTAGACAATAGTAGTGCTATACATAAAGAATCATGTATAGTGGAAAGACCTAAAGAAGTTGGCTGACAAAGTCTGTGGCTCTAGCATTAATCTGGCATTATCCAGTCATTAAAATGTGTGCATCTTCCTCTAACTGACAGTAGATGCCCTTTATGCCAGTTCTTTATACACTTTTAGTACATACTCTCTTGCATGCATTAACATTTAATAAAAGGATTCTATATGAAACCATTCAATTCCATAAAATGTTTCCTATATATTGAAAATGCCAAAATTACACCTGACCAGACCAAAAGCAAAATTTAAAGAGATCAGGCTAAAAACTCATTTTATCACTGTAAGTCTTGGCTGGAGAGCCAAGCAACCATCAAGTGTGATTGTGTGGTTTTCAAATGCATGCTTAGTTCATTTTAAGTTAAGTCAACTAAAATTAACATCTGGGGCTAGAGAGATGGCTCCACAGCTAACAGCAGTCACTGCTCTTTTCAAAGACCTGAGTTTAGTTCAAGCACCTCTGTTGGGTGGCTCACAACCACCTGTAACTCCTGCTGTAAGGGTTCAGACCCTGTCTTTTGGCTTCCCTGGGCACCTGTATATGTGTGGCTCATGCAGGCACAGACATAAAAGTAAAAGTAATTTTTTTAAAAGTTAATTTGTACATGTAAAACATATTTAAAGAGATGTATAATAACTTAAACATTTTTTTTAGAGATTACCAAGAATCTATGGTAACCTCTATGTTTCATAGCAAGATAATGTCTATATTTAGTTAGTACATTTATTGTTTTTTTTTAAATTGAGAATAATAGTCTTCTCCAAGCATTTAAAGAGTTCATAAAAATTGACCTTAAGATTCTGCTTGTGTCTCTTCTAAGAAAAAAAGCAATATAACAAGATGGAGTTAAGAAAGTGGTGCTATGACCTTTTTTTTTAGAAGTCACAAGAACACAGAAAACTTGAATGCAGACTTCTCTACCTGAAAAAGTATAAGAAGATAATTGCAACATTCTGGCCCTTTACATTATAAAATACATGAGGATTGAGTTGTACTTTGCACATCTCTTAGAGCTGTATCAAATTTCACTCCTATGAAGCACACTGGAATTCAGAAGACACTGAAGTGTGATCCACTGTACTAGAATTAGACAGACCCACTAAACACACAATCTAGAAACTGTGTATAACATTGTGCACACGGCTCGTTTCTAAGACTAGCAGCTTTTCCCAATTTCCAAGATTCTCCCCAGAGATTCAGAAGTTAGCATATTTGTTTCAAAGCAATTAATAGATAAACCAATTTCCAAAAAGGCTTTTGGAAGCAACTGTGCATTTTACAAGATTTAAAATGAAGTTTTTTCACATAATGAGGTAACACGACTCTCCTTAATTTGCAGGATAATCCCAAGGTGAATACAAGACTTAAAACTGCAGACCAGAGAACATTATCATGCTTCTTTTAATGAACTCCCCTTTAGTACTCCCACACAAAGCAGTAATGCCATCAACTTCCCAGACTACAGTATATAAAATAAAATATCCTAAAACTACCCGTTTTCATGAACATGTGTTTCTACTGCCCCACATTTTATCCTTTGGCAATGTGACAGGAGGCTGCTTAGCTTAACCTACAGCTGCCTTGAGAGTTTTGAAATGCATAACATTGCTAATGTTACGTGCTAAAAATTCTACTATTTTAAATCAGCATGCATAGCCCTCTACGGATGACAATGACACACGGCTAGAGCCAACTTAGAAGGAAAAGCAGTGCATTCATTAGGTGACAGCAACAATGTAATGATGTACACATGATGAAGTTTCATACACTGATGCCTGCGTGTCATAAGGCCACATTTAACCTTATTTATACATTAATTTCATTAGATATTAGTATGATCAATTGCCAATGTTTTTTGTTTTGTTTTGTTTTGTTTTGTTTTGTTTTTAATTAACTTCAGTTGTCCATGAAGTCACATACATTTTCAATCTGGAGAACTAACATGTCTCACTCATGCATTTGGTAGACTTGCTGTTGCTTAGAATGTGTAATTATGATGTGCCCTAACACAAACAAAAGAGGAATTCTTCATGAAGGTATTTGCATATTCAAGTGAGCATTTTAGACGCAAGCTTGGCGAGAAAAAGGCAGTGGTACATGAACCTCTTTTCTAAGTGTATTTCCACACAAAATAATTGAAGATGTAATTACTATGTTCTTGTATGGTGTTTATTTAAACAAAAAGTAATTAAATAGGCGAGTGAATACAACAATACTTCACAAATTGAGCCCTTTCATAAGTGTAGTTAAACCTTAGAATTTGGAACAGGCAAGCAAAATATTTGGAAAGCTGCATCCTTGCTGCACACTGTCCTGACTTCTGCCATGGCTTTCCCACTAGGAGACTGCATACATGCCTTGCATGGGTAAAAACGATGCTTGGTTTACTCTTCATAGAAATAACATGGATGCAAATACAACAGATGGACAGACAATGGCTTTATTTGTACACTGAAAATCTGACTGCCTCTGTCTAATCCACCTGCTGATAACTGTGTGGTCTATTGAAGAGTAAACAAGTAGTTGAGGCTGGATTTTAGTCAACCCTAGGTTCCTTGGTCTACCCCAAATTAATTCTTGGTTGATGCTGCAAAATCACAGTGTGCGAGTTTTCTGCACATAGTTGTTGTCTTATCATGTGCACAAATGCCATGGTGTGATCATTCCCCACAAATTTCCCCACTGTTTTGCACATCTAGCTCATAAGAATTTGGAAGTTTTAGTTTTAATTTAAGACTTTCAACGTAGTTCCCATAGTTCTATTGGTAGAACACTGAATAGATTTCTTCACTAGACCATTGACTAAATTGTTCCACCACTGCCCTTTATCCCATAAACAAACTAGACAGCTGGCGATCCATGGCTCACTTTGATCTGGACAGCTTCCCCATCTTGATTCCATGACATTCATTTGAGGCAGGTTTATCAGTTGTTCAAGTATCACCTTGGCCATTTTCCTCAGGCTGATTTTGCTTCCCAAAAAGCTTCCAGTGTTAAAAAAAAATGTCTTATCACTATCATTTGAGAATGAAGCAAGAGTGGAGGCAAGTGTCCAATTTTTCTCTATTTATCTAACCATTTTAATGCTATAAAGTTGTCTACTGAATATATATATATGCATATAGATACACACACATATAACTGTTCCTCAGTGTTTGGAAAGTTGGGCTGCTTCCAGTGACATATAACACTCTGTTATAATTTTTGAATATACTGTTGCCCATCACGAGGAATGTTTGCTATGGATGGATTCCCAGAAATCCGCTATGTTGTTAGTGTTTGACAGTAGCATGCACACATCAGTGCATAATATCTGGAATCAGGTTTGGATGCTTTTGTTTGGATGTTTGCTCTTCTGTATACTAGCTATGAGATGTTGGGCAAGTTTACTTAGTTTCCTATATAAACAGTATTAGTGCTACACAGGGGGCGTATGTGTGTTCATGTTTGCATGGGGACATATTGGAGGTCTTGTTCATGTAGCTCAGGTGTCAGCTGTGGTACAATTTCCTTAACATTTCTGATGGATTTGTACCAGGGACTTGGTGATATTCCTTGGACAATCATGACTGTCTTCAGAGTGCACCATGAATATCTTACAGAAGCTATGGAGACACCCTGTCACTGTAGTTGGCTTGATCAGATACCCTGGACAGATATAGTAGGTAATGTCAGGATTGAATTTTTTTTCATTTTGTGTGAATGTGGAGAAATGAGCCATGCATGCATGTGGAGATCGGAGAAAATCTTGATGGAGTCACTGATGGGTTCCAACGATCAAACTCAGGCTTTTTAGGCTTGCCAGTGAGCGCCATTACTTACTGAATTATCTCACCGGCCGGCCCCAGGATTGAAATCCTTCACTAAGTATTTCTTTGAGGTAGCTATTTGTGGATTAGATGACTTTTAAGGAATACTAATCAGATGAATCTAGATTCCAGATGGTAGAGTGTTGATCTCAGTAATATGTCCAGAGGCGTGAACATTACTGTCTAGATTTGTTATGAGAACACTCCTAGGGCATCTTGTCATTTTTTTTCCAGTGGCCATATCACTAATCCTTGCCAGCTGGCACACTAACAGAGTAAAGTGAAAGAACATGTATATAATTTTGACAGCTGATTTGGTATGCCTTAGTCTCCATGCATACATGAACACAATTCTCCCTCTGTGTAGCACCAATACTGTTTATATAGGAAACTAAGTAAACTCGCCCAACATCTCATAGCTAGTATACAGAAGAGCAAACATCCAAATAAAAGCATCCAAACCTGACTCCAGATATTATGCACTGATGTGTGCATGCTACTGTCAAACACTAACATAGCAGACTTCTGGGAATCCATCCATAGCAAACATTCCTAGTGATGGGCAACAGTATATTCAAAAAATTTATAACAGAGTGTCATATGTCATTGAAAGCAGCCCAATTGTCCAAACACTGGGGAACAGTTAATAATGTATCTCTCTCTATGTATGTATATATACATATGTATATATTATCTACATATCTATATATGCAGTCGACAACTTTATAGCATTAAAATAGTTAGATAAATAGAAAAAATTGGACACTTGCCTCCACTCTTGCTTCATTCTCCAATGATAGTGATAAAACATTTTTTTTTAACACAGCTTTAAGGCCTGGAAGGAAAGAAGAGACAATAGCAATGGTAGCTGTAAAGCATAGACCTATATAAACTGTCAAGCAGAATATGACTTAAGACATCTGAGACTACAGACCTGTAGATTACCAGCAAAGGAAAGCATAAATCTACATCGAAAGCATCAATTTAATTTATGTCCAGGGTTTTCCATGGCTCAGAAATTGCTGAAATCATCAGAAAAGAAGAGTGGAGAATGGGGTGAGGGGCTAACATGTGGGAGGAAGGCTGAAAGACTAGGGAGCAATTTGATATCCCATTATCTCTTCTACAGGACTACACAATCCAGAGGTTATTTGTGTCTTTCCCAGTCCCAACAAAAGCAAAAAAGTTTGTTTCTGCAGAGGTCAAGGTGCATGCTCTCTGGGCTGGGTGAACTCAAGGTCTTAGAGGCAGTATTTCTTCTGCAGCACTTGGTATGTTTGATCATTCACCCTTCCTTGAATTAGTCTTCCAGTTGGCTTTCATATAGTGCTTGCTCTCTTTTGACTCTCTACCTTCTTTATAGGGATGCCCTCCATTCTTCTTTATTGTTCCCCACATCTCTTCAACCATTAGACACCAGAGGACCATGGGATTCAATACCAGGAGCCTTTCTCCATCTCTATCAGTCCTTAGGCAATTTTACCCCATTGACATCTATCCTAGATTCATTCATGGTTTCATTACAGTTGCCTCTTAGGGCTTAAGCACTGCTTGTAATGTGACAGACACTCAATAAACAGTGTGAGTAGGCATAATCAGCCATATCGAACATAGAGTTTAGAGAACATTTCTATATTGGAACCTGAGAATCTTGCCATATTCTCTCATATCACCCCCTAAAAGTTCAGACTCAAGACACTCAAGATTTTAACTACCAGACACTATATTGGAATCAAATTATCTAAAGAACCTGCCATATTAAGGGGAAAGAGTGAAAGAATTGACATTGGGTTCCCAATAAAATTCTCAGGCAGTTTTCCAAAGAGAGTTGTCACATATAGGGCCTAACTGTTTATCGGCACATAGTACTTTCAGTGCTAAAGCTGAGACTGTCACAGGCAAACCAAGGCGGTCGTTGACCAATGATCAAAAATCCCTAGATGATGCTCAGAGTTCCCAGTCTCCAAGCTATGACTAAGATCACTAGCTGGCTGAGCAAAGCTGGTAGCTGGTAAGACAGACTAAATACTCAGGAAAAAAGCAGCTAGATAAAAAACAAAGCCCATACATAGAATAGCAGAAAAACCCAGATCCCTCCAAAGATGTGCATGAATATTATAGCTATGAAAGGAACATTAAAGGGGCTTAAGGTGAATTAGAGCATTAACCCAGCGGCCTAACAGCAGGAGCTCAGTGAGAGAGAACAAAGGAGAACTGTGAACAAATAACTCAAGAGCATTTTTCAGAATGGGAAGAGTTGAATCAGTTGAAAGGGCCTGTTCAGTGACTAGAACACTGGATAAAATTAGATATACATATGACAAAAGTTGGCAAAATGGAATTTCAGGTCCTTAGACTCATACAGAAATTGCCCCAAGACAGGAGACACAGATCACGTACACCAAAGGAGAAGAATGACTACAGACTTCTGAGTATTTATTTACTTATTTACAAAGTCACATGAGAAGCAATGTCACCAAAGTTCTGAAGGGAAATTATTTTAAACAACGAATCCCACAGCAAACTAAATCACTGATGAGCTATAAAATGAAAACATGTACTTGCGTGTGCAGGTTAACGTTCTTACATCTCATGGACCAGTTTCTCAGAAGCTACCAGAGGGTGCTGTCTATTAAAACCAGGGGAAGAACTGGGTGCCACTCAGTGGTAGAGCACTTGTCTAGTGTGTACAAGGGCCTTAGTTTTCAGTCACATCACTATGACAACAAACATAAAAAGCCAAGGGAATAAGATAATAAAATAAAGGACATTTGGAGAATGGGAAACAGAAAACCAACACAGGGAAAGGCAAAGTGAAGCCCAGGAATAATTTTTGAAGGGCGTCTCACTCAGGGTAAGTAAGAGCTGTGAGACAGACACACACATAGTAGAACCATGCCTGATGAAGCAGATCACTGGATTCTGGATGTGACTTCTTCCAAGATGAAATGGTTAGCTGAGCAAGTCTGCCTTGCAGGGAAATTTAAACAACTGGTGGATCAGTAGGGACCAAAATTTTCTGAAAAGCAAGCAAGCAATGATAAAAGGGAAAACCAGAACAATAAACATGATCACAGTTTACTTGTTTATTACATGGCCTAGTTGTTAGTCGTACTTATATTTTAAACATATGCAAACTTGATTATTAATCAAACCAAAAAATAACAAATATTTGATATTTGGAAATAGAGGTGAGAAAGATGGACCTCAGTAGAGAAATGAACAAATGGAAATGAGCTACATTCCCAGTTTCTATGTTAGAAGACAACAGAGGATCCCATTTAAAAAAAATTTTTTTTTGTAGAGGATTCTTAAAACTGAATAATTGAGACATGAAACAAAGCATGTGAATTAGAGACATGGAGATCGTTTGATCTTAAAGCAAGAGAAATCAGTTTTAAGGAGTTGACCGGGATCATCTGTGGGGAGACAGACTTTAATGTGAGGGTGAGGGAGTGGAAAACAAATTCTGTTTTTAATGTGCTAGAAATATTCAACTCTGAAAGACCTGCAAGTAAAGTTAATTTTTATCTTTAAGTCAACTTCTTAAACGAAAACAGAACTAACACACCCAAACATGAAGTATTACGTAAGTAGTGAAAAGTTCATGCCGGGCATGTTATATAGCAGCCCCCAGGTCAAAAACTTTAATGATACCCAGAAATTTGGGCAGATCTTCCCATCAGCACACTAAGAACAGTCCTCTTCCTTATGACATCATAAATCAATACCCCCTGCTTTGGGAATTTGTATGAGTCAGGTCCCACTTGTACAGTCTTGGTTTCTGGCTTTATTTATTCTAGGGTCTTTGTAAGGATTATCTGTGTTCTTTTATGAAACAAGAATTATGATATTGCTGTGCAATACTTCTTTTAACGAAGTCTCCATAATTGCCTATTGGTAGGCTCTTAAATTATTTCTAGTTTGGGCATATATATACATGTATAATTTTTGACAAGTTTAAAAATCATAATACAGCAGCATGGGCATGTATATTTGGCACAAAATAGCAGTTTATAAAAATTACGTTTTGTGACTGAAACTATTTATAAATTCACTCAACCCCAACAACAGTTTTTAGCATTTGCTCTGTGGCAGCAGCTGCTGTAAACACTGAGGTCTCCATAGTGAAGATATTATGGCCTTTGGTTTTCTTGGGACTTTTAGGGAGATAATATAATGGTTAAAAAAAGTGCAGGTGTCCTAGTTTGTCCTCTATTGCTGTGATAAAGCATTATAACCAAAGCAACTTGGGTAGGAAAGTTACATATTCTGATCTCTGTCCATTATTTCAAAAAGCCTGGGCAGGAACTCAAGCAGGGCAGGAACCAGGAGGCAGGAACTGAAGCAGAGGTCATTGAGGAGTTCTGCTTACTAGCTTTCTCCTCATGGCTTTTTTAGTTTTCTTTCTTATACATGGCAACACCCCCAGTGATCAGAGCCTTCCTACATCAATCATTAATCAAGAAAATGCTCCCCTCCAGACTTTCCTATAGGCTAATGTAATGGAGGCATTTTCTCAATTGAGGTCCCCTTTTCCCAGATCACCCTAGCTTATACCAAACTGACAAAATGAAAACTAAAACAAAAGAACCAAGAACCAAAAAAATCTAACCAGCACTAGGCGATACAGAAAGAAGGGGATATGGAGGGAAAGAATCAATCATTGCATGCCTGATGAATATTTTGAAGTAGAATTGCTGTGATCTAGCCTAGCATCCTGCACCATTTGTGTCGAGAACCCAAGGGGTCAGAGGAACAGGAAGGGAAAGCATGCCAAGGAGGAAATTTAGAACACACAGAAGGCCCAAGGAGAGGACCAAACAGTGAGTCAAGCCAAGTGGGCCTAAGACGGGAAATAGAGAGGTAGTACACAGGTCTGAGCTGTGTCAAGTGTCCCAGCAAACTAAGACGGAGAGATCCAGAGTTTAGGACATGGTGACCATGACAACAGCAATTCCAATAGTTTAGTAAGGTTAAAATCTGGAGTAGGGTGGACAGAGATGAGTAGAACACTACTCCCTGGGCATCTCTGAACATTTTCTTTGTTGTTAGCAGTTCAAGGTTAATGACTTTCAGTACCAGACCTTCAAAAGCAGCTAACAACATCCTGTCAGATTTACTCCGCTTACGTTCAGCCAGGAGGGGAATGAGTGAAGGGTATAGGACTTTTTATTGTACAACTGTGCTTCTTTTTCTTCTTTAAACTTGCCATGGTTTTCAATGTCCCTTTGGCCATTAGGTCACTGCTACTACTAATGGGGCCAAAACCCAACACAGCCTGAATTCTGTCGAGCTTTGGGCTACTCTCCTTGAGCAGTGAATAGCAGTTTCATTCACACAGGATGTTGGCCCCAGATTTGAACCGATTGCTCATGTTACATTCCTTTTCTTGCCTAGTTTCTTCCATAGTAGCCATGTCTCATAATTAGCATTATGATTACAATGTAAGCCTTTGTAATTCATTTTACTCACATACCCTTTATTCCCGAGAATCCATGACTCATTTTTCTTAATTTGCAAAACATGCTTTATTTTTGAATTTTATTTTTAACATAATTTGCTACAAAATTGATTTATTTGGAGTCTTATCCAAACAGACGTGCTGAGATCAAATTAGAACACAATTACCAAGTCCCAGTGTTGCGTCACAGCTACTCTTCTTATAGTTGAAGTCACTCATCCATTTATTCCTCTGTCTGTCCATCTGTCTGTCCGTCTGTCTGTGCACACATGCATCTATCTATCCATCATCTATTATTCATTCAGAACAGCTTTCTTATAGGGACATAGCTTCATTAAATAAAGAAATGAACAATTACTGCTTTCAGAGAGTCGGCCGTTTGCTGACAAACACAAGAAAACAGCTTTTTAGCAGAAGGTTTGCAATGGTAGAGAAGGGGTAGAAATGATGTGCTTTTGCACATGTATCTATGGCTTTATCAAAATAAACTGATAAAGATACTTATGAGGAGGCCAGACTGCTGCTTCCCACAGCTACCAGGATACCAATGATCTTGTGAAAGGGTGCAATCTAAGAAGAGGTTAGGTTGTTAAGGGGCAGTGGCTTTGGTTTTTTTGTTTTTTTGTTTTTTTTCTATTTAGCTATGGAGTTGTTCTTTAAAGAAAATCTACAGACATAGAAGCAAAACAAACAGAACACAAGATAAAAGCAGCAGATTGGAACCCCGTTCAGTTATTTTGCCCTGGGCGTCCATGACCCATTTCTAGAACCTCTTGGAACACTGCTGAACGTCAATGAAGAACAGTTACCATCCTTTTAAGTTCAAGTGGCAATGTATGGAATCAAATTCTGGTCATCTGGAAAAATTAACATAGGGCCTAGACTGGTTGAAATCTGACTGGGATAGAAGTAATCCACTTATGAATAACTGGAATTCTCTACCAACATGGACTAGAATGCTTCCATGGTTTTCCTGGTTCATCACCAGAATGATTTTTTGGCGCTGTTGTTTTATCCTAACAACATGCAAAAGGCCTTCAGGAATATTAAGTAACTTTGCTCTCTTCCTTTCAAAACCTGTCTTTGAGGCTTCATTGTATATAAGGCCTAGAGAAGAATGATTGACAAGACAGACATGGCTTGTTGCCTAGAAGAGCACACTGCTCTCAGAGATATATAAAGACTAATAAATATACATATGTCCATCATGACCAATATTCAACACTACCATCTCATAATTGAAGTCAACAAATAACCAGTGTTAATGCTTAAAGACCAGGCCTGCTAAATGAATTAATAGTATCTTCATTCTCAGGAAGCTCAGAATATGATATACTATAAGGAAAAGACAAGAATCTAAATGACTGTTAGACACCAAGGTGGATTACCACCATGGTTCCCATGTGGTGAAGTTTGAATTATTGAAACTGGGTAAAGAAAAGATCATTTGCAGAAATCATTGGATGATCACTTTCTTTGGGAGTCCCAAAGAACTTCCAGCTCTCTCTCAGATAGATTGGAAGAGACAGAGGGCAATTTCACTCAGATATTTCTCTTGGATTTAACTCACAAACTTGATAGTCCTGCATCTTCTCTATCTAGGTAGGTTATAACCCATCTAGCTCTTTCTTGTAAGGTGCTCTTCGCTCATCTTCACTAACCACCCCGTATCCTCATCCACCCCATGTCTAATGAATCACCAAATCTATTGATTCAACTTGCTAAACATCACTTGAATGTATCCTCCACCTGTCTCTCCAATTGCCCCATCTACAAGTCTTCACCTCAACTGTGACATCCACGAGGCTGAGGACCATGTCTACCTTTTTCACTCAGTGCATGCTCAGAGAGGAGAAGTATGGATACAAGAAAGGGGGAGGGGAGAGAGAGATAAAGAAAGAAGGAAATAAATTAAGACAATAATGTTTTTCCCTTAAAATGCCTTATAGAGAAACTATAGATAGAAATATATATCTATTTTCTGATTCACCATAAGACAATATCATTCTTTCCCTCACTCAACTCCTGAACATGTCATATATTCAAGTTTACTCAGCATTATTATGCTCAATTTAAAGATTAAAAAGTAGAACAATATGTCCCTTCTAAAGTTGGTATAATGCAGCAATAGAATCCATGCTCACATTTAAAAAAATCTTTTAATTAATCAGTTTCTCTTTAAACACTGTATGGCTTGTGCTCTGAATTTTTTGCCTACAAGAAGGCTCAGCCTAGTACCCAGCTCAGGGCTGAGAGTCCATACTGACATCTGTGTCAGTAAATCCAAACTCCAAAATAGTCTTTCTGAGACATTGGCTTGTTTTCCGTTTGCTTTCATTTACTGGGAAATAAAGAGCCTTTCGTGTCCAGTGTTGGTTTGAGGACATATTCTCTGCTTATTAAGATTGTTTTGTAACATAGTCACAGGTATATGTGACACATGCCAGCACTTCCCAGATCAACAGACTGTAAAGTAGAACAGAATTTCAACCATATAAGGAGAAGGTGCCTCTCTCACCTTTCCGAGTTGGACATCTGCTATCACTTGGTAAACAGTCATGTTTTATCCTCTGCCCAGCTGCTGCAGAAAACCTCACATCCTCCAAACCCAAATGCCACTCGAAGATTCAGCCTCTAGCCTGGATGTTCTTTATGATGTATAATCCCCAATCCTCACCAAGCAAAGCCAACCTCATTATGGCCCATTCCATCTGCCTCTAGTCTTGGAAAGGTTAAAACTTTGCAGAAACTTAATGAGTCATGACTGGCCCCAAGAAATACAGATTTGTTATTGTCTTACATAGAAACAAAACAAGTGGAATAAAAACAGGAGTAGATCCTATGAGTCACAGGATGTGGGGAAAGAGCTCAAATTAAATTGAGAATTTAAGGACTAATTCACTGAAGGGAAAGCCAGGAAATTTCAGGTCAGATTCCTGCTCTGGGTGAGCTGGGTGAACCCGAGCTAATCATAAAACCCGGGCCTTTGCTTCCATACCTTTAAAATGGGCATAATTATATCTGTGGTAGTATCTCTTCAGGATGATAAAGGGTTGAGATAACTTAAGAGGCTTTTATAAATGTCTCCCCCCAAAAAAAGAACAACAAATACAACAACAAACAAATGAACAAAACCTTATAAACTAAAAGGTATTCTGAAGGAACCAAAATCACTCCAGATGGGAACAAGAAGTAAATAGGTTGGTTCCTTTGTCATAAACTTGTTTTCCTACATGAAAATTCATTTAGCACCCGTTGAGTACATGTCTATGCTCAACCATTTTGTAGAACTGAGAAGAACTCATGATCCTAATTATCCTACAGAAATTCACATTCAGTTTGACTTTCTAGCTAGCTCTGTTTCTATTATTGTAATAAACACTACAGGCTTAGGGGTCATGTCTTTTACTGGAGGGAGGGTTGGGAAGATTTATTTAAGATACATAGGGGCAAGGATTTCAGAACCATCTTTATCTTTGTTGTTCACTCAGAGAAGTGGATCACATTAACTGTCTGTTTTGCTGGATTACCATGTCATCAGTATCCACATGTGACATGACTGAGCAACTTCTATCTTAAATCTTCTTTTGAGCCTATTCTTCCCAGAAAAATGATCACAAGACTTGCCTGTGGTCACTGTCTTCATTTCCTAATGTACAGGTTCTCTTTAAACCAATCAAGTTTCTCCTACTTTATGGGAACTCTTCTGGGGAAAAACACCCAAGGCCTCCATTTTGCCCCATGAAGTGGCCACATCCTTCTGTTTTTCATCTCAACATCATTAGAAATAATTAACAACTCCCTTATTCTAGAATGTTGCCTTTGCTTTGCCAACTCCCATATGTCTATTGTGTAAGACAACAACAGAAACCAGCTATCATCCTGATCTTACTAAGCAATATGATCTTGCTTTCTGGTTTCCCATTCTCTTTGAGACCTTTCATGTGGGAATGTATCTGGTAGTCTGTCTTGAGCTTCCTTCCCTATGTAAACACTTTGTGACTGACTTCCCTCTGTGCTTTGGCTTTAGTTATCTGGCTACATGATACCTGGTTTCTGATGGTTAATCTTGATTGTCAGCCTGATGGGATTTAGAATTACCATGGAAACACCTCTGGGTGTGTCTGTGAGGGAGTCTCTGGATTGGGTTGAGATGAAAAGACCTACCCTAAATGCAGATGGTATCATTCCATGGTATAGGGTCCTGGACTGAATGGAAAAAAAAGAGAAATCAAGTTGTGCACCAGTGTAGCCAAAATCAGACGTCCTATTTCCATCTGCCAGGGAAGCCTGCACTTGACCAAGGTTTCTTTTCTCAATACTCAAGTCAGAACCTAGGATTTTGTTTTCTTCTTCTCTTGTTTATATTTCCCATCCCCAAACCATCAGGAAATCTCACTTCTCTACACTCAGGACATCTCCTAAATTTGTCTACAATGCTCTCTCTCTCTCTGCTGTGCTTCACCAACTCCTTCCTATTTTCTCCAGCCACAGTGTCCCCTGTCATCACTTTTAATGTACGTTTATCCCAGTCTTTGAGCAAGCGGCTTCCTCTGCTTAGATTGCTCATTGCTGTGACCTGTGCATGTCTCAACATGCTTTTTCCACTCAGATCTCAAATTAAGTGGGGTCTCTTCAAAGCTACCTTTAGGAACATCATATAGAAACTACCCACCTACCCACTTCCTGTCCAGCTCTCCATTGTAATATCAGAAAATAGTCATCTATATAATATTAAATGTTGTGTACATTTAAGCTTCACAGAAATCTTAGAGATTTTATTCACTTCTGTGTCCTTGGCATCCAAGAACATAGAACAAACTCAAGTATATTTATTGAACATACGAGAAAACAGTTAGAATGTACATCACCATTTAGAAAACTGAATCTTCCAGAGTCTAAGGTTGCGTGATATAGGACCCAGCTTAATCTGACTACAGCCACCTTGGTTCTAACTACCATTTTGCCTTTCTGGTAAGCCTGATAGGCATCCCTAAACCCTCTAGACTACATAGTCATTATGAGAGTCAGTGAGCATTTTACAAGATGATGGATTGGTGTTTAAATAATGATTGACATTTCAACAGTTTTGCAGTTAATTCAGATGTGTTCTGATTGGCTGTGGCTCACTTTTGTCTAGCTTCCTTCTGCTTTAAGGTACACTTACTCTCCTGTCTTACCATCAACAAGATGTGGTTTTATTTTTAAATCTCTAATAAATGACACTCTGTGGGTTCTTGGATTTCTCTCTCTCTCTCTCTCTCTGAGACAGGCTTCTCTGTGTAGCTTTGGGATCTCTGTATTTCTTTGCTCTGGCATCACCTCTTTCCTTTGGTGACCAGATCTCACACAATGAGATCGCCTGCAACACTTGAGTTTATTTTCCATTGCTGCATCTCAGAAGCAATATTCTTTATCACCAATTCCAGCATCTTTTAGCTCCATTTGCACGAACTCATTCAACTCTGTACAATTTTTATTTCCTTTGTTCATATTCAGCAATGCTTTTGTAGATAGTGAGGTGGAAATAAAACAGGAAATGAATAAAACTTTCCATTACTTTCTTTGTGTCCTATAAATCTTGTGGAGACCCATTTAAAAATTTCTTAAAACAAATATAAATGTACAATTACTTGAATAAATCAAACATGATAGCATTCATAGGGTTTTCATATTGATACTTTGTTCTATTTTCTTTCAGATTTTAATTCTATGATTGTACCTTAAAACATGGATTTTCTCCTTGTCAATCTTACTCAGCATGTCAAACAATTCTGGACACTGTTTAGTGTTCAGTGCAAATCCCTATACTCTAGATCCTTCTCAATACTTCCCAATGATCCCGGTTTGTAAGGAAGATGACACACATACCTGCCATCTCTAGGTTAGAGGACGTGAAAATTGGCTTAAATGAATGTAGATTTAATATAGTCAATTGCAGAGCACTTTTGCTTTGGAGTCTTGAGGTCTTAGCAAATAACCTGTGTGGCTAGAAATTTCTGACAGGTGCAAACTAGTTCTAATTCTTTCCTTCCTTAGTGGGAAAACAGGCCCGTGCTTCAAGCATCTTGTGTAATCTACTCATATGTTCATGTCTCTCATGGCCATTTTTTTCCCCTTAAGCTACATGCACAATGACATGTAGTGAGCAAACGTGGTTGTGAATCATTGCTTTACTTCTGACCAGCCATGGACCTCTTGAAGATTATTTTTGTTGTGGTGGCTTTTCTTCTTGAATGTGAACTAGAGCATATTTGTGTTGAAGGGTTGTTGTCTGAATTAGAGATAACACTTAGAAAGGGCCTGGTACAAGGTAGGTATTCAGGGCAGGCAGATAAACTCAGAGTCTGTCCAGTATGTGTAGCTGTAAAAACAAACAGAGAAACTGGTTCTGTGTTCACGGACTATGCAATACCATGGTTTGCATAGGAAACATTTCCTAGAAGGGCTTGTGTGCTCATAGCTTAGTTCCCAGTTGGTGGCACTGTTTTGGGAGGAGATTAAAATTTTTAAGAAATGAAACTTAGATGAAGTAAGTGGGGCCTGCCTTTGAAGGGCATCCTATGTCCGTAGCTCTTACATTTCTCTCACTGTTTCTTGTCTACTGTAGGATAAGCTGCTGTGCTCCCACTGTGATATTTAGTCTCACTTCCAGCCCACAGCCAGGCAACCAGCTGACTGTGAACTAAACCTCTTCCCTTAAAGACGATTCCCCTCCACTTGAAGTTGTTTTCCTTAGGTATTCGTCATACAGGTGAAAAGCCTGACTAACATGGGTAAAACATTAAATTCTGTCTCTGGAAGTCACCGAGATGTTCACAGACCTCATGAGAATGTCAGTGGGAAGAGAAGGACATGAGCATCATCAGGAAGGGGGGCTTATGTGGATAGTGGAGGCAACAATCCTGAGAGACCTCTCCATTCAAGTGCCTGATGTGCTGTTCCTGGGCCGTTCTGGTAACCTGGTACTCTGAGTCATAGCAGGGATGGGAGGGAAGTGGTCACTTTAGCTTCCACTTGGTTATGTTCTGCTAAGAGCCATGGACAATGCTGAGTTGAAGCCTCTCTTCCATATCAGAGCACGTGGAAGTCACACAACTCTCTGGCTCCACCATTTTCCCCTCTTAGTCACCCCCTCACTCACAAGGGTAAGATGGAAATGTGTACCATGCCCCCACCCCACCCCAGAGCCAGTAGGAAGATGTTGTGGCTAAAAACTCCATCACTTTTCTCCCTTCCTTTAGAGGGGCTGAGGACTGCTGCTTTCTTAGGAGGACAGATTTCAATGCCATTGTGGAAAAATAAGGTTATACCCCTTATGGCTGCAAGGCCCCTGTCTTAGGTTAAACACATCCATCCTACAGGATGCCCAAGTCATGAAGAAGACTTTCTCTATCTAGAGGAACAAGGCCAACTCAAACTCTCAGCACAGACATGCCTATAACCGGAATATCATAAAGTTGAGATCATGAGTTTTAGTTTCTTTTTCAAAATGTACCAAGAAAATAAATTCCTTGGGGCAGGTGCTAATTATTTATGATGGCTGAAAATAATCTCAGAGTTTTATTATATATATATAAATATAATATTATATATATGTATTATTGATGCCCTTTGATATTAAAAGGGAGTCATGAGACTCAACAAATAACTTGGATTGTGTGTGTGTGTGTGTGTGTGTGTGTGTGTGTGTGTGTATGCTGGAGTAGAGGCCAGAATATAACCTCACATGTCATTCCTTAGGAACATCATCCACCTTGTTTTGGGACAGGGTCCCTCACTGGCCTGAAACTCGCTAAGCAGGTAAGGCTAGATGGCCGGCCAGCCCCAGGGACTCACCTGTATCTGCTTCTTCAGTGTTGGGGTTACATGTACATGCTACTCCACCTGGAAACTGAATTCAGGTCTGGTGGTTACCAGGCAAACATTTCATTGACTGTGACCTCTCTACTTGTTGCTTATGTTCCTGCTCTTATTCTTGGCAACAAGGCTGCATAGTCCTGAGTGAGCAAAACATAGAAAGTGGTGGAAGTCTGTGGGTTCTGGTTGCTTCGACAGATGATGAAGGCTGCTGTTGGTAAGCAAGGGTGTTGTAGACCAGGTCAAGTCCAAAGCCCTATCAGGGAAGAGATCTAGTAGGCTGTTTTGCTTTGTCTTCCTTCAGCTCTGAGCAGAACAGTCTATCATTTTTCTTCATGTAACGTTCACCAGCTTTGACCCGAGAATGAAAAAGTGACAGACTAAATGGAATAATCCTGTAAAGTCATCGATCTTTTCCATGAGCAGTCATGACCTCAGGCTTAAGAGATATTTTTCAAACTGTAGATCTGGCTGGCAACTGGTTTAAAGGTTTATTCTGTAGAGACTGGATGCCAACCCTTCAGCTTGACTTTATAATCCTTTCATCTCACACCCACCTCTAAGGCTATCTGAAGCCAGAATAGGTTCTCCATCAAAATGATTGAGGTATCAGCAGAAAATTTTTCATCATACTTTCTTTCCTTTAACCAATCAAAATTGCTTTCTTTTCAGACATTTCTCCATGTTCCACACAAGTTCTCAGGTTCCTTTCCTGGACTATGAGCCCTGCGGTAACTTGACCTTACTGGACTCTCCCATTGCCATCTCCTACCAATGCTGCTTGGCCATCATCTCTCATGAGCTCATCTGTATTGGTCTGTGAACAGAACCCCAAGGCTCACCTTTCATCCACACTGACACTATTATCTGACATGTGCTCATTTTCTTCTTCTGTGTCCCATGGCCCTTTCTGTCGCTACCCTGAGTATAATCTCTCCACACTGGACTCCTAAAGCGTGCCTGTCTACATACTACAAGTTACCAATCTATAATCCATTCCAAGTTACCATTGCCTTACACAGAATCTTTCCTCTGTTTTTTTTTTTTTTTTAAACTCTTTCTGCTCAGAACAATTTTAACTTACAGAAAAGTAGTAAAGAATAATGGAGTTCCTTCATACCCCTCACCCAATTTTGGTTTTCCCTAATGTAATGAATGTTGTGTTATTTTGGTACATTAGTCCAAACTAGGATAGCAATATTGGAACATTACTGCTTACTAAATTCCAGACCTATTTTGGACTCTGGCATTTTTTATAAACATTCCTTCCTTTGTGAGGATCTCGGGACCTGGAATACCGTGTCACAGTCACTCCTGCTTCTTGGGACATCTGTTCTGGTTCTGACCTCACAGTTCTTCCCTGTTTTGTCACTAGCTTGTCTTTGACAGTCTCAAGAAACACTGGTCAGATGTTTCATAGCACAGCACTCGGTCTGGCTTAGTCTGCTGTTTTTCTTCTGATAAGATCGAGTTTCAGGACTCTGAGGCAAATACCATAAAGGTTAAGTGCACTTTTCATCACGTCAGCTTGGGGATACGTGACCATGATACAGCACCACTGACGGCTGCAACCTTGGCCACTCCCTTGAGGTGCTGTTTCCCAAATTTTTCCTTTCTTATTTCTGTCTTTCCCTTTTCTCACTCTGTTCTTTAGGAATGAGTCATCATGTCTAGCTCACACTAAGTACCCCATACATCTAAATTTGTGGTGTGTTTTTAAACTCCATTTGGCTGCAGTCTAGGGAGAATTGTTCAGAAATCCCCATGTTTCTTCCCAGATTTTTTTTCCTCAAAGAATGTAATGTTGTCACAGGGTCTTGTCCATTCAGGCTGCTGTGACAATGTGTCATAGGCTCGGTAGTAATAGACACTTATTTCTAGGGCTGTAGGTTCAAGATCAGAGCGTCAGCATAACCAGGCTCCAGTGGAGACCCTTTTCCCAGTTGCAGGAAAAACTTTTTGTGTCATCATGTGATGGAAAAATCAAGAACTCTCTAGGGCCTCTGTCATGGGGGTATTCATCCCATTCCTGAGGGTCCCATTCTCATGACTTGGTCAATTTCCCCACAAAGCTCTTGCCTCTTGATACTATCACATGAGGGGGTAAGATGTCAATATATAAACTAGAGAATGGCACAAATATTTAGTCCATAACGTACATATTTTATCAATAGGATAACAACAGGATAAATATTAAAATTTTATTTGCACATTACACTCTGAAGGACCAGATAGTAAGAATTTTATGTTTTGTTGGCACATAGTTCCTATCTATTACAGACATATTCTTTATCTTTTAACAGCCTTTTAAAAAGGTCATAAACATTATTAGTTTGAGGGTTGTACAAAAATTGGTCATGCACCAATGGAGACAGGCAGTTCAGCTATGGACCTCTCTTAAGAAAAATGCATACAAGAACATTAAAAATCATGGAAAGATTTATAGAATAGAAATCTGTCTACCATTGCCAAACTTAACTTATCATAAATTTATTTGGTCATGGAATTCTCTTTTCTCTTATCCATTTAATGTCTTGTGAAATTTACTTTTAAAAAACTCTGATATTGTCTTTGGGATATCATAATTTTATTCACATATGAAGAATAACAAAGTCAATCTCTATTCAACCTATACATAAAGAAACATTCAGGATATCTTAAAACAAATAAAATAGTACCAGAGATTATCTCTGGACCCTGAAAGATTCCCAAGCAATGCTCTAAAAACATTAAGCATGAGACATAAATTATGTATTAAACCATATTAAAAATCAAGACTTTCTATTCAACAAACTTCACCAATAAAAACTTAATAGAAAGGGTAGGGGAAAACATTTGCTATGTTTGAAACCATAAGAGATTTAATGTGACAAGGAGTGTTTTCTAATTAATAAGGAAAGGACTGGATATTTAATACAAAATGGCTGAGTAATAGGAGTAGACAATGCCCAGAGGGAGAAGACGGAATGACTAGCAAGTATATGGAGATGTTGAAGCTCATTAGCAACTGCAGAAATGAAAGCTGAAGAGAGATGAAAATGCTCACCCTATTAGCAAGTAGTTTTCAAATTGGTTGTTTGCCAATGTTGGCAGGAATGTAGGAAAACAGCTTTTCTTCTGCACTGCTGTGGAAGCATTAGACCATTCAGCCTGTCTGGAGAATTATTGGTAAATCTCAGCGAGATTCAGTATGTGCACACTCACTGTTGACTGCAAACCCAGAAAGACATAGCCACAAATCCAAGGATAATAAGCACAGAGAAATTCATTTGAGCATTTAGTTTAATGTAGGAGGAGATGGAAGGCAAAATACTTCCTGTTACTGGAGAAATGGGATAAGAAAATCTAGCACAAGTTCACTATGGAACTACACAACAGTCAAAGCCAATGAACAGGTCCATCAGAGTGGGCTGGGTGGGGCTTTCAAAAACAGCATTAGACAAGGGCTGGGGAGATGGCTCACAGGGTCAAAGCACTTGCCATGCTAGCCTGACAGCCTGAGTTCAATCCCTGGAACCTAAATTAAAATGTCAGATGTGGCAGCATGCATATGTAATCCCAGCACTCAGACAGCAATGTGAAGGAGACACAGGAGAATTGGCCAGAAGTTCCATGGCCAGATAGCCTCAAGTATGAAAACCAGAAACAAGAGGGACCATGCCTCCCCAGGGTGGAAGGAGAGAACTGGCTGTTCACAGTTGTCCTCTGACCTCCACAGGCATGCTGTGGCAGGCACATGTGCTCCTCCACATGCAAATACAAACAAATTAAATAATTAAAAATAGTGTCGCATAGGGACTATGTGTGCAAATTATGTATAATGTAACGTCTGTCTATACACACTTGCATGTATATGTATGCGCGCGCGTGTGTGTGTGTGTGTGTGTGTGTGTGTGTGTGTGTGTGTGTATGTGTGTGTGTTTGTGTATCCAGGGGCAGGGGAGACACAACTAAGTGGAATGTCACTGATCAAAGGGTAAAATAATAAATAGAAGCTGGAGATGAATGCTGGTGTGTTATGAACAGAATGGTGTAGTGAAGTCAGCTCTTGGCAGTGCTGGTTTTACCATATGTGTGTCTATTGTGCTCTGCTGTCCTGGAGAATACGATCTTTGACACCCTCTGCCAAAGAGAAAGACTTAGCTGATCTGTTTGGTTTTCTCCCACCCTGATCTTTTGCAAGCAACAGAAATCCACCTGGCTTTAACATATCAAACGTTTCATGGTAAATCTAGTGTCCTTGCATATACTGTGTGAACACGTCTACCGTCTCCAAACTCTGTTTCATCTTCACCAACTGAAGCCGTAATTCCTGCTTCCCCATTCCCAGCCTCCCATGCATTGATGGCTTTTATCATTGCTTTGGCCATACACCTGACAGAAACAACAGAGGAAAGTTTTCTTTTGCCTCAAAGGATCAGAGGGTCAAGTCCACGGTCACGTGGCAAAGCACCATAGAGGCAGGTGCTTGCAGCAGAGGAGTTATTAGTATCATTGTAGACAGCACATAAGGAAGCAGACTGGGGATGTGATTTAACTTTCAAATCCACACTCCTAGTGAGGACCCAGTTCTTCCAACTGGACCTCATTTTGCCTTATCACCTAATAACACTACCACATGTAATAACTGTCCAGAGATGACGCTGTTCGGTAGGTCAGAGCTAACATCTCTGGAAGCCATTGCAAACACAGCTAGAGGAATGATTTAACAATCCCCTGGGGGTTTCTCAATCCAATAGGATTAACAAAATTAACTATATACCCTGACAACCACCATTTCTACCTCAGAATTCCCCTTTTATGAGTAGAATAATACAGTATTTGTCACTCAACACAATGTCCCAAAGAGTCATCCAAGCTGTAATGTATGCCAGAATTTTCTTCCTTTTGAAAGCGGAATAATAATTCATTGTATGGGTATTCTGTACTCTATTTGCTCAGCTGTTAATTGATCAATGATATTTTGACTACTTCTGTCTTTTTTGTTTTTTCTTTTGAGTATACTGATAGGAACTTGGTACGCAAATATCTCTCTAGGTCTCTTGTTTTGTTTTGGGGTGCTGTACACTCAGAAGCAGAACTGGTAAATCACAAGCAAGTTTGTGCTTCCTCTCTTGAGGAGCCTTCACAGTGCTATGTTTAGTGGATATACCATTTTACACCACTGGCAATACACAGGATCCCAAGTTCTCTGCATTCTAGCATGTAATTTTCTGTTTTGATTTGCCTTTTATATTAGGCATTTTAGTAAGTATGAAATGATATCTCACTGTCACTTTTGATCAATGTCTAGTGTGTGTGTGTGTGTGTGTGTGTGCGTGTGTGCGCGTGTGTGCGCACGCGCATGTGCTTGTATGTGTGTGCATATGTGTGTGGAAGCCAGAGGTTGATGCCGGATTACTTCCACTATCATTCTCCACCTTTTTAAAAAAATTGTATTCATTAATTCATTCATTCATTTTGTGTGTGTGTGTGTGTGTGTGTGTGTGTGTGTGTGTCCATGCACATGCATATGTTCTATGGCATACTTGTAAAGGTCAGAGGGCAGCTTGCAGGAGTCAGTTATCTCTTTCTATTGTGTGGGTCATGGAGCTCAAACTCAGTTCAGCAGGTTTGGTAGGAAACACACTTACCTGTTGAGCCGTCTCCTCAGCTCTACCTTATTTTTTGAGACATGATAGCTCACTGGCCAGCAAGCTCTAGGAAGCCATTCATCTCCTCCCATTGCCCCCAACAGCCCTCGGGCCAGAATTACAGTCACATATGACTATGCAGAACTTCTGTAATGCTGGAGACCTCAACTTGGATGCTGTACTTTACTATGTGAGCCACCCCCCAGTCATCTCATTGTGGTTTGGATTTGTATTTTCCTATTGAACAGTGAGGTTGACAATCTTTCATATGCTTATTGCTCAAGAAAAGATGCATCAAAGTTACACAATAAGTTAAGAAACTAATTTAATATCTATCTCTGGTTAATTTGTTTCATGAAGTCATGAACATGGACCTAATGACTTGTAGTCTTTAAAAAATATGTATTATATATGTATATGTATGTATGTATATATATATGTATACACACACACATATATATATATACATAGATAGATGAGAGAGAGAGAGAGAGAGAGAGAGAGAGAGAGAGAGAGAGAGAGAAGTAGAAATGAAAAAAAGAAAAGATGAAAAAACTCTCAAAACATGTAAGGATATGTAGAATTGTCAACAAGCTTCCCATCATATACTACCCTTTTCTGATCAGTTAATGTTTCCCTAGTGTTTATGAAGGTCAGGAGACTCTGGTAACCACACTAAACCTTTAGGGAGTAAACACAGTGGGTGCTCTCTTCACTCTATGAGGGTCAGGGTCAGGGTTAGATCAGGGTTGGAGCCACTGAGGGATCAAAGCTCTTCTCATCTGGGCTTCTGCCTACACTAGAAAAGCCTTGCCCTCCACCACCAGATCCTCTCCCCTAAACCTGTACCCATTCCCTTTATTGCCTGGTCATTTCCCCTTAAGTGCCACCATGGTGCTACTCAGATGCAAATGGGCTAGAGATTTTAGAAAAAAAGAGAAGAAAAGAACATGGCTTTTAGTAGAAAATTAACCAGTATTTGCCACAGATAATGATAAGAGAGTAGAGGAAAGGAAAATTTTAGGTTTGAGGAGATTAAAGAAAATGACAACTATTTCTTTTATGATCAAGACTTTAAATTATTTACTTCTTGAATTTTATAGTAAAAGAATCTAGTTTTCCCAAAGTATACATTAAACTAAATACCCAGAGTGATAATTTTATCAATGATAGGGCTCTTAAACTATTCATGTCCCCTATGTAAACACACACCACCTGAAAACCCAGTTCATTCTGAGAAATACTATACTATATTCAAGAGTGTCTGGAGTGGGTGGAAATAATGTAGATTCATTTTCCCAGATGGAAAAGCAGAACTGAAGCAAATACACCTAATAGTTCCTCATTACCTCTACATTTGCATATTTTCTTTCAGTTTTAAGTAAAAGCCCAGCTATATTCTGTCTACGACAGGATGCTATAAAGTCAGAGTAAATATCCTATTGAAAAATAATCAAGGCGAAGGAGGTGGGAAAACTTAGGAGAAACTCAGGAAAATGGGCTGAATTAGAGCTATTCAACACTAGCTTGAAAAAACACACACAAAGCAACTGCAAGCAGGCGATAAATTGTCCTGAGTTACACCATAATGACAAGACAGATGACCGGGGAATCGTGAGCTGGCAGTGCTGCCCGAGACTGATCAGTCAGCCACCCTCACGCTCAGGCAGTAGGACCCTTTCAGCTCCAGCCTGCCTCTGCTGCTCCAGATTTGTTTTCCCAGCCACCTTAAAAATTAGAGAAGAACCCATTGCTTCAGCCCTGCAGTTGGTGTGGAAGCTCATTCTGCTCACAGGATTCTGGAGGACACAAACGCCATCCTTTCTTGTCAAGCAATATAAAACATGGTGCACATTCATCTGGTGCCATCCACACCTAATCTCACAGAGCACTTCCCCAGAGATTGATTCCAAAACGAAGAAGCAACAAGCCAAAGGAGACAGCCATGAGCATGCCATAAAATTGAGGGGAGGGAGAAATATGAGAGCAAATTGATCACTATATTGCAGATTCCATAGGACAACTAAAAAGCAGCAATGATTCCCAGCCTACAGAGCAGTGCCCACAGTAGTATAAGGAATGTCCACCTGTAGGGGAAAAGAAAATGTCATGGCCAAGTTTTTAGATTTGCACAAAAGTCAACCAAACAGACTGGTTTAGAAGAATCTCTCTGGAATAAATGATGCAAACCTGACAGTGGTAGGGATGAATCCAGCTTAGAATAGATACACAACTTACAATATGTCAAAATCTCATACATGGGCTAGAGAGATGGCTCAGCAGTTCAGAGTACTTGCTGTACTTAGGGAGGACTCGAGTTCAGTTCCCAGCACCCATATGGAGGTTCACAACTCTCTGTAACTCTATTCAGGGGATCAGACACTAGATTTTGGCCTCTGCAGACACTGGGTATGCATGTGGTATATGTACATACATGTATATGGGCAAATACTCATACACATAAAGTAAATACAATTAAAAGAAGTCTCTTACATAAATTGTGACACTTTGAGCATCCTTCTCTCTATATCCACATCTGGGATCCTTGTCAACTTGCTTTCTCTTGGGGAGAACTCTAGACTAATCCAGCATGAGCCTTTTGGATACAGGCACAGAGCACCAAAGGGGATAGCCTAACATCTGAGAGATGCTAATTACAGACACTACTGTACTTATGATTTTTAATTATATTAATCATAAAGCCTTGTTTACTTAAGGCCTGTGGTTTGATTTGAAATCTTATTAGACTATTTATACATCTAGGAAATTATATAAAATAAAGACAAGGCATGTCTGCATTTTAGCCGTTTACACTGAATACTCTAAGAACCTAGTCTAATCCCTTCAGAGGCCAAATAGGCAGCTGTAACCAGAATAAAACAATACATTTCCTCAAATATCTCAAATATTTAGAAACTTTTGTAAATATAATAGATTAAAAATTCTAAGTTATCTGGAATAGTACTGTAGTGTTTATAAGTACATTTCTCATGTCTTTTTAAAATGATATGCCCAAATCCAAATATATATCTTACATAGAATGCATAAGGCTAGCTACTGAACTTCTCATATATTAAATTCTTTATGACATATTTACTTTTACTCTTAAGTGTCTGTTAAGTATTCCTACATTTAACACAAATCTTAATATTGTGCTTTTGAAGACTTTATCATCTCTATATTCAAGTTTTCATTTATTTCATATTTTAGACAGGTTGAGGCTTCTGGTGTCACAATGACCACAACAGGATCATTATCCCAGGCAGCCTGAGGTTGGCTATTCTTTAGAGAGCTTAAGCCAGGATACAGGTCTGGGGGACGAGTCAGCCCCAAAGTGATTCTTTCTGCATCATGATGGGAAGTATGGAATGTTTTCCTGATAGCATCTATGGAAATAAAGAATGCTAAACCCATGTCCATCAGATGGATGTTCCTGCTTTACAGTTAGACATAATTCTTTCATCCAATGACATGAAATTTTCAACCTGTTGTTCAGGCTAAGCTATTTCCTTTTGTCTCTAATTGAATTTCAGAGAAGGCAGAGAAGGCAGAGAGGCAGGCAAAATGGCTCAGTGGAGTAAAGGTGATTGTGGCTAAGTCTGATTGCCTGTTCAGTCCCTGGAATCCAAGTGGTAGAAGGAGAGAACCAACTCTCACCAGCTGTCCCCTGAGACTTGGATAAAGACATTTACAGGAGTGCCGGGCAGCAGTGGTACATGCCTTTAATCCCAGCACACGGGAGGCAAAGCCAGGTGGATCTCTGTGAGTTTGAGGCCAGCCTGGTCTACAGAGAGAGATCCAGGATAGGTACCAAAACTACACAGAGAAACCCTGTCTCGATAAACAACAACAACAAAACCAAACACAAAACAAAAAAAGACATTCATAGCAGCTCCCTGACATGGCCAAGACTACAGATAACTAATAGAAGTGCAGATACATAAACTGGACTATATACACTCAATGAAATATCACAATAATTTTCTAGGAGTGGTAGTGTCTGCCTGCAACAACAGTATTAGAGGAAGAGTCAGGGAATCATGGGATGTAACCCAGATTGGGCTACAGACTAAGTTCCAAGCCAGTGTACACTAAACAGTGAGACTGCCACAAAAGGAAGCCGACAAGCCAGGTGTTGTGGCACACGTTTTTAAATTCCGGCACTCAGGAGGCAGAGGCAGGCAGATCTCGGTGAGTTTGTAGCTAGCCTGGTCTACATAGTGAGTTCCAGGCCAGTGGGGGCTATGTAGATCCCTTGGGGGCAGGGAGACAGAACAATAATTTACTTCCTAGGTGGTGGTATACAGCTAACACCAGTACTTGTGAGGTGGAGTCAGAAGCATCAGGAGTTCAAACCAGCTTTGGCTACATAATGAGTCTGAAGGCAGCCTGGACTACACAAGAAACCAGAGGGAGGGGGAAGGAGGGAGGGAGTGAGGGAGAGAGGAAGGGAGGGAGGGAGATAGGGCAGGGTGGGGAGGGAAACTATACAGCAATTTAAAAAGTAAGCAAGTAAGCTGACAGGTGATGGTGCACACCTGTAATTCTAGCACTGTAGAGGTGGAAGCGAGAGCATCAGATCAGGTCAGCTGTGGTTACACAGCCTGTGCTATATGAGATCCATGTTAAAAAAAAAAAAAGCAAAACCTAGAAAATAATGACTATCTTACAATATAGATGACTCTCACTGGCATAATGGACCCTCTAAAGACAGTAACCCCATTATTTGTCCCAGAGTCTTCTAGAATGTTTCCATAGCCAAGTCTAGAGATAAAGTCTATGTGCCCTCCCCTTGATTCCAGAGAGACTCTATCTCAACACTGAGAAGGTGGTAGATATGAGGCAGTATTACCTAAGGCTAGACCATAAAGTCTTGCTCTTTCACCTTGCTCTCAGGATGGTCCTTTCTTAGAAGGAGCCACCATGCTGTACAGAAACCCAAGCAGCTCAGGAAAGACCCACATGCATGAGCAGTAAGCCTGAGTAAGCTGCACTGCTGTAGCTGGGCCTCTCACTAAGAGCAGCACACACACTTGTCCACCATATCCCTTCCTGATCTGTCCATTCCAAAATGGGTAATTTGCTTTCTTCCCATCTGCATGTTCTCCTCATCTCCAAATACGTAAGCAACTGACGATGTTTAAAGAGCAGGCATGGTGGACACATCTGCAATCCTAGCCTTTGGGAAGTGGGAGAAGGGGATCAAGAAGTCCAAGGCCAGCCTGGGCTACCCAGTGAGCTACAGGACAACCTGGGCTACAAACTGAGACCCTGCTTCACAAAACAACAAAGACTGGGAGCTGGAGAGATGGCTCAGTAGTTAAGCAAATATATTGCTTTTGCAGAGGACCCAAGTTTGATTCCCAGATATATTATAAATTATGAAAGGTTAACGTCTCTAAAATATAAACTCTTACAAATGACCCCCCCCCCCAAAAAAAAAGAAAAGAAAAAGAAAAACCATGTAAAAGCTCAAATCAAGGAAGGTGAGAGGATAGGGATGTCACAAAGTTACTTTAAAAATTCAAAGTTAAGGAATACCAATGAGTGTCAGGTGTGGTGGTGGCCCATGCCTTTAATCCCAGCACTCAGGAGGCAGAGGCAGGAAGATCTCTGAGTTCAAGGCCAGACTGGTCTACACAGCTGTTCCAGAACAGCCAGGGCTGTTACACAGAGAAACTCTATCTTGAAAAAATGAAAGAGGAGCCTTGGGGATTTAGCTCAGTGGTAGAGCACTTGCCTAGCAAGAGCAAGGCCCTGGGTTCGATCCTTAGGTAAAAAAAAAAAAAATGCAAAACGAGGAGAGGCAGAGGAGAGGAGAGGCAGAGGAGAGGAGAGGCAGAGGAGAGGAGAGGCAGAGGAGAGGAGAGGCAGAGGAGAGGAGAGGCAGAGGAGAGGAGAGGCAGAGGAGAGGAGAGGCAGAGGAGAGGAGAGGCAGAGGAGAGGAGAGGCAGAGGAGAGGAGAGGCAGAGGAGAGGAGAGGCAGAGGAGAGGAGAGGCAGAGGAGAGAGGCAGAGAGGCTCCCAGAAGTTACCACAGTCCTCACTGTCACACCGTGGGTGGAAGCTCTCTCCTTAGCCACCAGCTCCTCCTCTGACTTCTAGCTAAGGCCAGAGAGGAGGCCCCTTTTCTATATTTGTTCATCTCTGTGTTGTTTCTATCTTCCCTTGCTTTTTAAAATTGTATGCTCTGCTTGTCCATATTATATTTCAACCATTAAAAACCTTTAAGTCGTTTTTGTATTGTTGCTATGATTACTTTGGTTTTCTCTGTTCTTTCGGCTATTTCCTGTCTAACTTTGAGGTCTAGCTTGGAGCCTGCGAAGCCCCACTCACCTCAGTTCTTCTACATCCTGGAATCCTAACCCAGACTCTCCCAAGCCCTGACTTTCCTGAGCATATGTCTTTGAATGCTCTTTATTTTCATACTGTTTCAATAGCCGTTTTCATATGAATTTACTGTTTGTTTATTAGCCATTTTGGTTGTCTCTGGTCAAAGGAATTTGTTGGAAGGACATAGTGGCTCAGAGGGTCCCCTGGGGACTGGAGAAATAAGCACTGAACTAGCAAGATCAACAGAAGCCAAGGCACCAGGAGGCTCAGACAATAAAATCCAGCCACAATGGTGAGTAGCATGGGCTTCATAGCCATGGCTTTCTTATCTTTCTTGACCATTTACTTGAGACTCAGATTCATGAGACTAAGATAGAGGATGTATCTGAGGGGTACAGCACTTTCCTAGCCTGTATGCAGCCCTAGAGTTAGTCTCTAGCCATGTAAATTCAAACAAACACATAAGAAAGCAAACTTCTCAGACAGTGAGTTCAGTCGGTTGAGCCCACATGTTTTGCTCATCTCTCAGTGTGTCAGAGGATCTGAGGATCTCCTTTGGTTTTCTTAGAAGGAAGGGCCTGTTCCTTCGACCATTAGGGAGGCACATGGGGAGGGGGAAAGTTCTGATTAAATACAATCAGAAAGGAAGCAAATGATGCTGGGTTTCCAAAAACAACAAATGGCCACCGTGTCCTGCCCACTCTTGTGTGTCTCAGAATTCAAGACTAATCCTTTTGATATTGCTGTCCTCCAAACCTCACACCTCTGTCATTTCTCACTCACTCCTCCTACTTTGGCCCACCTTTAAATGCATATCTTAGAAAGGATATTCATCTTGGTCTGAGTTGCCAATCATTCGTCAGAACTTTGACTGAATATATTGCTATCTCTTCTTAGGCAAGCTCAGAGGAGATGTTATTTTTCCACACTCTGAATAGTTCTGGAGTTTAGGACATTATGTTTCAGGTAGACATCTTGGATAAATAAAGAATCTGGGTTTGTTTTCTTAAGCTTCTGGCTTACAATAGACAGCACAGCATGTCCTCCACAGGAGTGCTCAAGATGCAGATTATTCCTCTGGTGAGACAGGCAAGGGCCATGGGGCAGTCTTCAGATGTTTGTAGGATGGATACTCACTTTGCATCTGCCTTGCTTCCCTTTGGTGAAAGCGTCAAGGTTTATCTTTCCTCCCTGGTTCTTCTACCATCCTCATCTCCTTCCTAAGAGGCCTCACTATGGTTTTCACAAGGCTTGCTTGCTATGACTAATGAAGCCATGTTGCTGTAGGTGATGCTCATCAGTGACTTGATACCAGGATAGAGCTGCTTTTGATCCTCTACTGGCCCCTTTCCATTCCACGAGCATTTGAAAACGGAAAGAGAATCCATACAATGGAGCAGTGACAACAGCAGTGTTTCTTTGAACCAGCTACCGTCTTCATTTTGGCTTCTGTTTTTGTGCCACAGCCTGGATCTGGAAAGTGGCTTTTCTCCTTCCTTTCTGGAGACAGAAATCTAGAACAGCTCACACTGTTTGCCTGTCATGCATTAAGCAATACTGACCACAGGCTACCTGTGGTGAATCACTGTGGCGTATTATACTTGTCTAGAGCAGAGAAATCCTTACTGAAAATGTTCCAAGTCACTGATGAGGGGCAGGCTGCTGGTAACTTTCCTCCCATCAATCTGAACGATATTGCTAACGTGTGTTCTGTGTTATTTTTGGAAGTGATTTCATTACTTGCTTGTTGGTCTCTGGTTACGCATCTTACTCCACCATAGCTCATATGATGAAGATCAGTCTCTTTGTTGAGCCTTATTTGTCTTTCTTAAACTCACAGCACAGAATTATATGCCACACACTACAGGACTATTAAAAATACAGAACAATTCTCTCTGCCTCATAAAATCCAATAAATACTTGATGACAAGTTGCCAAACCCAATCCAAGAAGAGAAGAAAAGCCAATTATACAGTGATTCCCCTCTATAACAAATACAAAGTCACTCCTTAATCCATTCATTAAATTTATTGAGTGACTACCATGCCAGGCATCAGGCTAGACACCGGGGAAGCAACAATATACAACACAAGATGTTGTTATTACAGAATAACAATTATCAAGTAATTCTGTAAATACAAACTACAGTGGTGATCAATATCTAAAATACTGTAAACCCTGGACTGATGAGAATTGATTGGTTGACAGACAGGTCAGGAAAGTTTCTGAAAAAAGTCTTTAGGGTGAGCTCAGAAAGATGCAGAGGAAGTCATTTATCTTTGTGTCTGTTACAGAGACACATTCTGGTAAGGGTAGAGAGAGAGAAAACTGAACATAGTGCTTATGGGAAAATAAACATGTAAAGCCACTGTAGAAGTCAGCATGTAGGTTTCTTTGAAACACCAAAGATAGCACTATTGGGTGAGTGTACCACTCCTAGGTACAAAGATCCACCAGAAAATGGAACCAGCCTAAAGGGACAGAAAAGGTAAATGTGGTACTTACACATGGTTGATTTTTTATTAAGCCATCAAGGAAATCATGACATTTTCTGGAAAATGGATGAAACTGGAGAACGTTATGTTTACATGAAATAAGCAGAGTCAGAAAGACAAATACAGTGCTTTTTTCTTTTCTTATGCTGAGCCTAGATTTAAGTGTGTGTGTGTGTGTGTGTGTGTGTGTGTGTGTGTGTGTGTGTGTGTGTGACTTGAAAGTAGAATGTGGACAGGGACCATGAGAGAGTATGTGTGATATGGGCTGTGGTGGGAGAGTAATGTAATACATGCAACATGAAAGCAGAAAGGTGAGCATTCAGAGGGAGGAAGAAGACCAGCCAGGGGAGGGCAAAGAGGACCCGGAGGGCAATGGGGGACAAGTGTGAATAAGGACAAAGTATAATGATATGCATGTATGAAAATAATGAAATCTATTGCTTTGAATGCCAAAAGAAATTAATTAAAAAACCAGAATTATTTTAATTATCTTCACAGATTTACTAACACTCTAGGTTGTCTTAAGTGGCATATGTCAAGGCAGAGTTTTGACTTACTGTGAACTCTCCAGAGTCTGTCACCAATATGAAATGGTTGCCATGCTTTTTGTTTCTTTGAGGTGTGAATCCAGAATTGCCACTGTGGCCCAAGCAATTCGAGTGCCCGCTCATTCTTAAACAACATCTCAAACAGAACACCCAATCCTTTCGTGTTCAAGATGTTGATTGGGTGGACCTGAAACCAGTGACGAGAATGAGTATGAAATGGAGGTGTCCTGAAGCTCCTGAAGCTGTGGATGAAAAATATTCTTCATTAGCTTGTTTAAGAATGGACTGAGGACTCGTTGTATAGATGTTGAGAAATATGAAGGGACATTTCAAATTTGATCCATTTTACCTATCCATATATAGGAGATAGCTGTTGTGCAATGACATTTGAAGTGTTCAATTTTTGAATAATGAAAATGAGAACAAAATGAACCAAAGACATCATGGATGCTGTGAGGTCTTCAGGAGCCCTTTCTGTGTCCAAGTGTCTTGGGGTTCAGCAGTGGTCAGTGTTTGCCAGTGTTGACCACTTATGAAACCCCATTGAATCACAAGGTTTCCAGTATTTATTTTCATATCACATCTATGGCCAACAGTTCCTCTACTTGGAGGTCCACATTGCCCAGGCCTCAAGCCTTGATCTAAGGGATGAAATCATTGCTGGACTGCCTTTAGCAATTTTCTGTCTTCATTGCAGAACCTGGGAAATTCTCTGTTTATGTCTATTCAGGGGCTTTCCATTGGCAGGCTAGCTGTTCCTGGCCACAAGTATTTAGGAAGAAGGTGAGTAATATAAAGATATTTTTGTTTTGAAAGTACCACTCTGGCACCAGCCAGTGTGTAGACCAGATTAGAAGAGGGCCTACAGGGGGCGATGAGGTCTTTAGAAGATGGTGCCTTAGACTAGTATAAAGATAAAAGAGGTCAAGTGGGTGGAGCCAGGGAGCAATGTAGACAGGGCTCTATAGTAGCTACAGATAAGATCCCAGGTTTACAAGTCACACCACTGGATAAATCATTAAGAATATCTGAGAACTCATAGCAGTGGCATTCTCTAAGACAAGAAACTGGAGAAAAGGACTAGATCAGATCCTGGTAATAGCAGTGGCCAAGAGAAAAAGACATTGTATGTGCTGGAGATGGAAGCCAAGACCATATTCAGGCCAAGCAGATGATCTACCACTGAGCTGTACCCCTAGCTCTCCAAAATCTTTTAAGGAGCAATGGTCTCTGTGCTGAGGAGGAGCTGTAGTGACTGTGCCCTAAGCACAGAGAAATATGTGGAAACTGAGTAAGACAAAGTGGGAGGACTTGAACCTATCCATCCTTGACCAATTCAAGCCCTTTTTGCTCAGAGGCCAAAGGCAGGCATAGAAACCAGCTGACTCTATGGACCACAGCTGGAGTGCAGAGGGCAAGCTCCCAGAACAATGACACTAGAGATGGTTGGCGAAGGTTCCTTTTGTGAGAGCACACCAGATTCTCCCAGCATCTCCACAGCATCGCTGGAAGAATTCCATTCCAATTTTTTGGTGACTTGGACTTAACTCCAAACAGATCATCAGGCTGTGTAAACTTGGTGTGGTATGTTTTTGAGCTGGCAAGTTTGTATTACATGGTCATTTGGAAGGCCTACTAGATTAAGCTAGTGAAAAACTGGACTACCAGGCTTACCAAATTGGAAGTTTCCTAGTAATCCCAGGGGATTCAAAGGGCAATGATGGAGCCTAAGAGGAAGAGAAGAGGGATGTAGCCAAAGAATAGAACCCATGAGGGACTGCTTCTCTTTATACTGTACAGGTGATGTCCTAGACTCTTTTCTATGAGGTTATTCAGGACAACAAATATCTTACATTCCAATTCTTTTGTCATCTATGAGGCTGCTGGTCACCCCCAGCTGCTCAGGTAGTATGAATGCTTTATTTGGCTATAGAAAAATACAGAAATTGGGCGTGGAGAGATGGCTCAGTGGTTAAGAGACTGGCTGTTCTTAAAAAGGTCCCAGGTTTGAGTCTTAGCATTCACATGGTGGCTCACAACCACCTGTAATTCCAGTTCTAACGGATCTTGTAACATTGTCTGGTCTCCTTGGGTACCAGACATGAATGTGGTACACAGACATACATACAGGCAAAACACTCATCACATTGAATAAAATGATTACGTTAATATTTTTAGAATACAGAAATTGAAGGCAATTTGCGAGTTCCATTTGCAACTTTTTAAATTGCCTCTTTGTGTCTAGTACAGTTAGGGTTGAGCTGTTTTCATTCAGTAGATGTTTTCTGATTTAAAAGCTAGCTTTTACCTTCAGAGCAATGCTGCGTTGTTCACTTTCAATGAGTCTGCTACATTAGTGTGCCCATTTCATAGATGGCAGATCATCAAAACAGTAACATGCCTGCTTATGTTTGTGATCGCATAAGGAGAAAAAACCCTAAAACCCTTTTATTTTACATTTAGTGACAAGCAGTACAATTCTACAGGTAGAAATATGTTGATATTGGCGAAGGACACAGAAGACAGAAATATATTTCCAGGAATGTTTGTAAAAATCCTCACTATTCGCTAGCAGTTCTCCAATGCTAGGGGAAGTCCTTAACCATTGTCTCTACTGTAGGGACCACATTGATGCCACCTAGCTGTACAATGAGGATTATGACATCATTTTAGCAGAAGAATAATATCAGAAGTGTTTTATTTCTCAATATGAGCATCAAAGAATGAACACAAGTTAAAATAAAGTTACAGATGGCAAGGCACTTCAAAATATGGATCAAGGGAAGTTGGGAGGAGCAGCCAAGAGAATAGACAGAATTCCAATGTCACAAATGTGGATCAGAGAGCATATGGGTTAGCAGACACACAGGTAAGAGACTTTAGGTGTCTAAACTGCTTAAAAAAGCCAATATTTGATAACTGTGTACATACACCCAGTCGTGTGTTTCACTTATGAAGTAGGATAGTGTCCACAAAGCAGAGGTAGGTATTCTGCTCTGGTGAAATGCCACATAACCTAGCCATTGTACTTCTTTCTGAAGAACACTTGATTAGGACCTGGCTTAAGTAACGTCAGTCTAGGTTGTTGATCTAAGAGATCAATTGACACAGTGGTATAATGCTGCATTGTGTATTTCATTGATCTGCTGCTCTCTTGTGGCACAGTCCCACATGATACGCTAGGGCTGGCATGCAGCTCCATTCCATGATGCTGGCCAGGGAGCCAAGCTCCTTTTATACTCCCTCCCTCATCATCCACCAGACTGTCACCTACCACAGGATTGAAATAAACAACAGTGTGTCCAGGTTACAGTTGAGCTGACATAGGAAGAGACAGTGGGACATGCTGCTGCCTTTTGATACTGAGCATTCAGGCTTACATATCACAGTCACCCATGACTGCTCACACCTACCTAAGTGGAAGACAGGAAGGCAGTTTAGCTGTCAGCATGCAACTATAGTTCCAAGAAGAAGAAGAGGAGGAGGAAGAGGAAAAAGGAGAAGGAGAGGAAGAGGAGGTGGAGGAGGGAGAAGAAGGATGAGGAGGAAGAGGAGGAGGAGGAGGAGGAGAAGGCGGAGGAGGAGAAACCATGCTTGTTTTTTCACAAATGTAATTTAAGCTACTCAGGAGGCTAAGGCAGGGAGATAAGTTCAAGGTCAGCCTAGGCAACTTAGTAAGACCCTGTCTCAAAATAAAAGGTAAAAAGGGAGACTTTGGATATATCTCACTTGTAGAGTGCTTGTCCAGTATGAGCTAGGCCCTAGGTTCAAGCCACACTTCTTAAAAACAAAAGGGATGGAGAATGGAATGGAGGATTCAGGTGGCTAGAATATAATCTGGAGAAATAGCAATCAGATGAGGACAGAATGGTACAAGAAAATGACTTGGGATAGTTCTGTGTGACTCCAAAGCCATGCCAGGCCAACAGGTATTGGATTTTCTGGATGATCACAAGATAAGAGAGCTTTGTGTTGGTGACAGAAATCCCCTTTTATTCCCAGAGCTGGAAACCCTTTGGACTTCTTAGAAGCTGTCACATTTATCGAAACATTCCAATTAGCCAAGTTAGCTTGTTGATGCTCCCTTCTTGTGTAACTCTATCCTAACTTGTTTTTCTAGCTGGTAAGCTAAGAAAAGGAAATCCCAATACTTTCTAGGTACCTCCTGTGTGCAGATCCTTTCAACTATTCTGTAAGGCCTGTGTTGCTCACATGGCTCTGATGCCCTGGGAGATCAGTGCAAGTTGTCTAAAGACCCAGCTTGTGGGTGCCATTGCTGGGACTGCACACAGCATGAGCTTAATGGCTAACCATATGCTGTTTCCACCATGATACTGCTGGTCTCCCAGGAAGAAGTCAAAACTAAGTGAAATGTCTCTCCCTATTTCCCTCCATCTCCCACACCCTTCTCCTCCACACCTTTGATTTGAACAGGGTTGGTTCCTTGGCTAGGACTGGCAGTTATGCAGGGGGTAGCACAATAACAAGACAGGATCATGTTCTCTTCCCCTTCCAGCTCTTTTCCTTAGGTCTGAGGACAGATTTGTCACCCATGCTTTATCTGGCCCCAAGGCAGAGTCATTTATTCATCTGGAGGTTTCTGCCTGTCTCCTGTCCCCCCACCCCTGCCCTGCACCGAAAAGGCAGGCGACCCTCTTCCATACACGAAGTCAGTGAGTCACTTCCTTCTGTCTCTTGCCATGCTGCTACCCAAGCTTCTCCCTCCCTAGCTCCGAGTGCTGTCGAAAGGGTTAGGCTTAATTTGAAATTAATTCTTCATCCCTTGTGCCCTGAAATGGATGTCAAAAATGAATTAATCACCACTGAAGCTTCCGCCATAGAAACGTCACCCGCATTCCCTCCAAATAGAGGGTGACAGAGACAGAGCACCTTTCCCGTCTCCTTAGTAACTGGCCTCTCAGATTTCCCTCATGTATTTGCAGGCAGGCAAGCAGGGCAGATTGACTGGGGGAAGGGAAACGGTTCACAGCATCCAGAGAGTGCTCTGGGGGGAATGTCACCTGCACTGCTGTTTGCTAACCATCTCCTGCCTCAAATACTGGCTCTGTGTCTCTGTTATAACTGGAGCATGGATTCAACCACCAGCCGAGTGTAGGGAGAAGTCTGGAAAATTACTAATGGCCTCAGGAAGGTTTGGTGACTCTCGACAGGCATGGATGCTGGTGGATTCATTTCTGTGTTCGATATGGTGTTAACCTTGACTTAACCTGGGCCTGCAATTAGAGGTAAACACACAGTTTCACCAAGACAGAGATAGACAGGGTGAAAGGGAGACATTCAATTAAGCCACTTATCTACCTATCCCACAGAAAATAGTATTGTAAGAATCAGATGTATGCAGTAGTATGCATTTTCCTGCTGTAGTCACAAGCCCCACCCCCAACGTTTGGACAAATTAAAAAAATAAAAATAAACAAATGAAACTCTAGAGACCTATGGTCCCGGGAGTTCTGGCCACTAAGGAAAACTGATACCTGTGGATAAGCTGCTTCACTCTGCTAGGCTTCCTTCTGGAAACTGTAGGATCCAACTAAATGATGCTATCATCCCTTCCAATTAAGAAATTTAGACTTCACTTTTGGGCTCATATTGAATTTTAAAGTGGAAACTAGCTTACTATTTAAGTTTCTTGGGTCAGAGGCCATCCAAACAGAAAGGTTAATCTATCCCTCCCCCGCATTTTGCAAATGGGGTCAATGGAGGTACAATTACCTGCCTAGGAGAACATACATTTAAGGAGTTTTCTTCTTTTGTTTTTGACAGAGTCTCTCTACTGTGAGGCCTACTAGGCTTGAAGTGTTGGTCCTCCTTCCTGAGTCTCTGGAGAGCCAGGATCACACGCATGTGCCCCCACACTCTGTTTTTATTTTGACCACAATTCACCATACCATGGTGTTCAAATCGTGTTACCAGGCTTGTGGAAAGTTGCACCAGAGTCCACTTGCCCTTCTTACCCACTTACCCAAAGGAGCAGGTTTCAAATGTATATGCTTTAAAAAAGCTAATTCTTTTTTTTCTTTTGCTAATTCTTTAAGTTATTATTTTATTCCTACCTTTTTTGTTTCTGCTTTAGGTCTCAACCCAGTTTTTATCCCCTTCCTGTTCTTGTATAATTTTACAATCGTTTTTAGGTCAATAAGTGGTGTTTATTTGCCTTAGATACTATTCATAGTGGAACCATGAAGTGAATTATAATTATTCTTTCATTGTTTACTCTTCCCAGAGTTCATAATTGTCACATTTTGATTTTGTTTAGTTTTCTATGAGTAACCACAAATTCTACCCAAACTCTTTATAACCGTGCCTATTTTGTATACTCAAAGACGTCTATATGTAGTGCTAATGTTGTCTTTTTGAAAATTTTGTTCTTTATATTTTTTATTACATTTGATTTTTTGAGAAAGTTTGAGTGTGTGTGTGTGTGTGTGTGTGTGTGTGTGTGTGTGTGGTTTGTAGAAGCCAGAGGAAAACATCTGGAGAGTAGTTTTCTTCTCCCACTATGTTCTTAGGCTTGGCAGCAAGTACCTTTTCCAGTGAAGCCATCTGGATGATCCCTAATTTCATTTTCTTCAAGAAATTCCTCCAGTCCTCTAATCTGCTTCTGTCTGTCCAGTCGCTCCACAGTGGTCATCTTGGCTCTCCAATAACCATTTACTGGGTGACGCCCTTTCTGTCTCTCTAGATCTTCTATGTCTTGAACCCTACATCTTCCTGACTGAATACTCAATTTCAGCGGGAATGCTTCCTCCCGTAAATTCCAAAGGAAAGATACATAAGTGGTAAATTCTTGATATCTTGCAGATTTCAGAGATGTTTTATCCCCTCCTCACAGATGATTGTTATGTCAGACTATAGAATTCTAGGTAGGAAGTTATCACTATTTATTACCATGGAATTCTGAAAGCATTTGTCTGCTTCAGTAGGACCCAGTGTCATGGTTAAAATGTCGCTGCTTGCTAACTGTGAAGGAGTGTGCTTTATTCTCAGGGTATCCCAGAGATCATTCTATTACTATTTATATCCCTGTAACTCATTTTCATGCTGTCCTATAACTGTGCCTCTGTCTCCTTATTTGTCCTAGGAATCTGGATTTATGGATTCCTCTTGGCTCACTTACAATGGAAACATTACAATACTTGGACTTGCTACTTTCAGTCATGTGGGGTTCAGTGGAATAACAAGCATTCCCCTTGGAAGTTTGTGCTGGACAAATCACATCTGGATATTCAAAACACCATCTCAGAAATCTAATTGTACTTATTCTTTATAGTTTCCTTCACATTAACTTTAATTAAAAAATAATAAATAGCCCCCTGTAATGATTTACAAAGATGGTTTCATTGAAGATCTGTTGGTAGCACTATCTCACATTGACCTTTTACATCACTTCTATACACGCAGATAACAAATGCATGAAAAGATGCTTTATGAGAAGAGGGCTTACAATTGCAAGGGAAACATCCATCTTCCTTTCTTTCCCAAATCACCTGAAATTTTAAAAAGGACTTTAAAATATATATAAAAGATTAAATTTATACAATTGGAACACAGAGAGTGGGTACCTACTGTGGCCTATAATATTAAGAATTTTGGGGAGTAGAAAAATCAGGTAAGAACAGCTCCAAAAGAAAAATGGAAATTCTATTTTAATTTTTAAAATTATACATTTCTTTTGTGTGTGTAGGTACACACGTGCCACAGTGCATATATGGACATCTGAGGACAGTTTGCAGATTTCGGTTCTTGTCTTTTACCCTGGAAGTCTTAGAGCTCTAACTTACGTACTCAGGCTTAGAGCACAGGCTTTATCTACTGAGCCATCTCACTGTCCTAGAAACATGAAAACTTAAGGGATTATTATAGCACACTTCATGACAATAAAATTGAAAATGGAATTCTTCTTGTAAAAACAATACAAATTATTACGATTCACATGATAAAGATCAGTAAAACTATATAAAGCAACAATTTTAAAGAAATTGAATTAGCAGTCAATAACTTTCTCATTCATTCCTTCTTTTAGTACTGGCCTCTTTATATTTCTAATATCGATCAGTGACACCGATAATAACACACTATTATTTTGATTCCCAGACACTATACATGTATACATTAGGTATACATCAATATATCTAAACTTCCTTGTCTGTGATATTACTGAGGGCATGTGGGATGTTTATAGCTTGAGATTATTCTAAATATCCCTTAAATAAACATCCTTTTATCAAGATCCGACATTTTAAAGAACTACATTTGCATTTCCAGAGGATATATATGTAGTCATGAGGTTGCCAATGTCAGTAGTGGGGTTAGGCCTGCATACATTTAATTCTAGTAGATACTGAGAGTCCTTAAATTGTTATTTTCTCCAGCAGTGTGTGTAACTCCAATCCTTCCAGACCCTTACCTATTCCTTGGTGTTATTAGCTTTAAAAGTCCAGCTATCCATCAATTTAATTTATATTTTCTGATAGTGTTATTAGGCACAATTTTGTGTGTCTATTGGCCATGTGAACACATTCTGTAATGAAACCTGTACTTAAATTTTTTGCTCATTTTTTTTTGGGTGGGGAAAGACAGGTAAGCAATGGCTATCTTTTCTTACCAATGTGTAAGAATTACTATGTACATGATATGCTAAATACCATGGACATATTTTAAACACAATTATGTCATCTAGTATAAATATCCTCTTCCATGTTTGCTTTTTTCTGGTAAAGAAAAGGTCTTAATTTTAATAAAGTCCAATTTGTCAATTCATTCTTTTTTTTAAATAAATATTTTTATTTTACAATTAATTTGATTTTACATATCAGCCACAGATTCCCTGTCCTCCCTCCTCCCACCCCCAAGCCTTCCCCCACAACTCACCCCCCCATTCCCACCTCCTCCAAGGCAAGGTCTCCCCTGGGGAGTCAGCAGAGCCTGGTAGATTCAGGTGAGGCAGGTCCAGTCCCCTCCTCCCTTCACCTAGGCTGAGCAAAGTGTCCCAGCATAGGCCCCAGGTTCCAAACAGCCAGCTCATGCACCAAGGACAGGTCCTGTTCCCACTGCCTGGGGGCCTCCTAAACAGTTCAAGCTAATCAACTGTCTCACTTATCCAGAGGGCCTGGTCCACTTCCATGGGGCTCCTCAGCCATTAGTTCACAGTTCAGGTGTTCCCGCTAGTTTGGCTGTTTGTCCCTGTGCCTTTTCCAATCATGGTCTCAACATCTCATATAATCCCTCCTCTCTCTCTCGCCGTGGATCTCTGCATCTGCTTCCACCAGTCACTGGATGAGGGTTCTATCGTGACAGTTAGGGTGTTCGGCCATCTGATCACCAGAGTAGGTCAGCTCAGGCTTTCTCTCAACCATTGCCAGTAGTCTTTGTGGATTTCTGGGGATCTCTCTAGCACTCTGTTTCTTCCTATTCCCAGGGCGTCTTCATTTATTACGGTGTCTCTTTCCTTGTTCTCCCACTCTGTTCCTGACCCAGCTGGGACCTCATTTTTCTTAATGCTTTTTGATGAATTGTAAAATACATCTTTGCATTATCAAATTTCTTCCTATACTGGCTTTACTTCCAGGGTCAACTTGGATTTTGTTTTATAGATGAGGTCAAGATGATCCAAGGCCCATTTTATTCACACAGCTATCCAGTTGACTGAGATGCTTACATGTTCCACACTGTTTATAGTAGCAAGGTATTGTCATGAGTCTAAATGTGACTATTTCTGAAATCATTTTCTATTGATCGTGTATGTGTGTGTATTCTCCTTACACCACCAGCACCATGCTGTTTCAACTATTGTGTCGCTGTATAACTTTGTTCTTCAAGATTCTTCTTCAGTAGTCTTATCTTAGTTACTCAGTGTAAAATTTAGAAACAGCCTGCCTGTTCACATACACACACACACACACACACACACACACACACACACACACACACACACACACACACACACACACGCACACGCAGAATGGGATTTGGATTTGAATTGCACTGTATTTAGGAAGACTTGAAGTCTTTCAGTAGTGGGTCTTCCAATTCAGGACAGTCTGTTGCTGCTGTTTGACTCTTTCCAGCTTTCCCTCCACTGTGTTCTGCAGTTTCCAGTGTAGACATACTCCACATATTTGATTAGATAAGTATTTAATGTTTTGTAATATAAATGCCATCATTTTAAAATTTCATTTTCAGTTGTTTATTGTATATAGGTATGCAGTTGATTTTAATAATGACCTTATGCCCAGAGACCTTGTGAATTCATTTTTGATTGTGTTTATCTTTATGGTTTCCCATGTACTCAGTCCTATTATCCACAAATTTTGATGGTGTTATATATTTCTTTGTTTTTTTTTATATATATATATTTTTTTTTGCCAGAAGCTTACAGTATGATGTTGATTAGGATTAGAGATAGTTCTCTTTCCCCCAACCCTTATCCTTCATTATCCCCCTTCACATCCAGTTTGCTCATGTAGATCTCATCCATTTCTCTGTCGTTGGGTGTTCCCTGTATCTTTCTTGGGGTCCTCTTCATTAGGTAGCAGTCTAGTCATCCTTTTCTTTACATCTAGTATCCACCTACGAGTGAGTACATATCACATTTGTCTTTCTGAGTCTGGGTTACCTCACTCAGGATGCTTTTTTCTAGATCCATCCATTTGCCTGCAAACCTCATGATGTCATTGTTTTTCTCTGCCGAGTAGTACTCTATTGTGTATATGTACCACATTTTATTTATCCATTCTTCAGTTGAAGGGCATCTAGGTTGTTTCCAGGTTCTGGCTATTACAAACAATGCTGATATGAACATAGCTGAGCATGTGTCCTTGTGGTATGATTGAGAATTCCTTGGGTATATGCCCAAGAGTGGTATAGCTGGGTCTTGGGGGAGATTGATTCCCAATTTTCTAAGGAAGCGCCATATTGATTTCCAAAGTGGCTGTACAAGTTTGCATTCCCACCAACAGTGTAGGAGTGTTCTCCTTGCTCCACATCCAGGAGACCCTAGCTGGATCAAGAACAGAGAGGGAGAACAAGGAGATACCATGATAAATGAAGATCCCATGGGAATAGGAAGAAACATAGTGCTGGAGAGGTCCCCAGAAATCCACAAAGATATCTCCACAATAGACTATTGGCAATGGTTGAGAAAGCCCGAGCTGACCTACTCTGGTGATCTGATGGCCGAACACCCTAACTGCCATGATAGAACTCTCATCCAGTGACTGGTAGAAGGAAGCAGATGCAGAGACCCACGGCCAAGCCCTAGGTGGAGCTTCAGGAGTCCAATCGGCAAGAGAGAGAGAGAGAGAGAGAGAGAGAGAGAGAGAGAGAGAAGGGATTATATGAGCAAGGGATATTGAGACCATGATTGGAAAAAGCACAGGGACAAACAGCCAAACTAGTGGAAACACATGAACTGTGAACCAATAGCTGAGGAGCTCCCATGGGACTGTATCAGGCCCTCTGGATAAGTGAGATAGTTGATTAGCCTGAACTGTTTGGGAGGCATCCAGGCAGTGAGACCAGGACCTGTCCTTAGTGCATGAGCTGGCTGTTTGGAACCTGGGGCCTATGCTGGGACACTTTGCTCAGCCTAGGTGAAGGGAGGAGGGGACTGGACCTGCCTCAACTGAATCTACCAGGTTGAGCTGAATCCCCAGGGGAGTCCTTGCCAGGGAGGTGGAAGGGGGGTGGATTGGGGAGAGGGCAAGGTGGAAGGACGGAGGACAGGGGAATTTATGGCCAATATGTAAAATTAAATTAATTATAAAATTTAAAAAAAGAAATATTTTAGATTAAGACCCCCCCAAAAAAAAAAAAAAAAAAAAAAAAAAAAAAGTGACAGCAGACATCTCTATGTAATTATCCATGCTTCGTATTTTCCATTCAAGATAATCTGATGTGGGGCTGTCTCTGACTTTGTTACGTCCTTTCCTCCTGCTGGGTTACCTCATCCATCCTTAATAGGAGAGAAGGTGCCTAGACTCACTGCAACTTGGTATGCCATGGCTGGCTGATATACATGGGGTGGGTGGGGTCCTGCCCTTTCTGAAGAGAAAGGAGAAGTGGATGGGGGGGCCTGGGGATGGGGGACCTTGGGGAAAGGGACTGAGAGGAGAGGAGGGAGAGGGGAATCTGTGATTGGGCTGGAAAATTAATTAATTAAAATAAAATCTGCTGCATTTTTAAAATTTAGATTTCAATAGTCTCCTAGTTATGATTTTCTCTCATTTCCTGAGGTGGTGAAGTCCATCACATGAGCAGGTTTCCCTCACTGACAGTCTTTTCTTGTCTGTAGCACGGGAGACTGAGTCCAGGGTCTGTGCAACAGGAGCCTTATCCTTGCCCCACTGGGATAACTGTGTAATTTTATTTTCATTATGCTAAGGCACATTACATCAATTAATTTTTCTGATATTAAACAACATTATTTTGTTGTTCAAGACTTTTCTGGAGTATTCTCGGCCCACTTATTCAGTGTAAAACTAAGAAGCAATGTCAGTTTACACACAGACTTTCTGTTGCTGTTATAAATACCACAATCATGGGCAACTTGGTGGCGGTTAGTTTCAGTTGCAGTTCACGGACCATCATGGAGGTAAGCCAAGGCAGGATCTCAAAGCAGAAGCCTGAAGCAGAGACAGCAGAGGGAAGCTGCGATCCGGCTTGCTCCCTCTGGCTTGCTCACATAGCTTTCTTATACAACTGCGTATGGATGGTGCTGCCCACAGTGGGCTGAGCCCTCCTACCTTGATTAGCAATCAAGAAAAATGCCCCCACAGACATGCCCATAGGTTAATCTCATAAAGGCAACCCCCCAATTGAGACTCCCTCAGATAATTCTAGGGTACATCAAGTTGACAGTTGAAGCAACTTACTGTGATCATTACAGTCTGGCTGATTGAATAAATAACTGGATTTTAAAATATATATTGCTGTTATGATTATTCTCAGGGGAGCCTTTTGCAACACAGCTGTGCACTCTTAGCCTTTTTACATCTGGATAAGCAAAGTGAATCACCCCCCCCCACACCCACACACACATACCTTTAGCCTTCTGTTCTGTTTCAGTTCCTGAAAAGTTTTTTTGTGCTACCAAAACTATAGTTTTGCCTGTTTCCTTTAGCTCCCTGTGTGTTTGGGCAGAGTTGTGGGGATATAGAGGGAGTTAATCACAGCCATAAAATTTTATTCCCTTAAAGCAAAAAGGCAAGAAGACACAAACATTTTACTGAAGATAAAAATTAGGACTTGACTATTCCATCCTATTCCAGTTCTTACTAGGAGGATTCTCTACACATCAATTTTAAATAAAATAGCAGGTAAATAAATTACTAGACTTTGGCCGAATAATAAGATATGCATCCTATACTAACAAAACATATGATAAGGTCAATCTGAAGGGGATGTAAACATTAAATGGGAAGCGGGAGATGAGAGCTGCATTGGGACATCATTACTGTTAGGGAACTAACTCTTCGTGTTCTGCTCAGGGCTTTGCTGGCTTTATCCCAGTCTCTTTGAACAGAGACGATTTTATCCTGATTTTACAAAGGAGAGCACTGAGACCCAGTCAGACTAAATAAATTCCCAGCCACCACAGAGAGAGACCTATGTCCGGCTGGGGGACATTAGAGCTCTCGCTTTCTTCTAAGCTAGGCTGACAAGAAACAGAGCAGAAATCACAGCCAGGAAAGACGGGGACTTTGTTAGTGAGCCCTCTGAAGGGCACTGAGAAGGGTTGAGCTTCATGGTTGCAGTTTGCTGGGGGAAGACTTTATTTTGGCCATGCAGTTCCTTTGCCTTTGGAGCTCCTGGTATACTCTCCAATACAAACATTTCCTGTGTACTGCAGACTGAGCTAACATCCAACAATCAAGAAAGAGTTCCAAATCCCAGTGTTTCTCTGCCTCATGTAGGGTTAGAATCTGTATATTCGTGATTGACCTGCTCAATGGTTTAGGAAATAGTTCTGAGTAAGGCCAAGTCATGAAATAGGTCTGTATTCCCTAAATGTATTTTACGAATGTGCTAGTTCTGCACAATATGGATGGAGCTGGGGGTGGGGATGGTTCTGGGTGTGGTTCATTGCTAATTACATTTAATAAACTCCAGATCAAGCCTATCTTAGCCAACTTCTTTTAGCATTGTCTAGACCTTAAAATACTACTGTGCCCTATGACTCTTTAAGAAGAGTCATACACATGCCCTTACTTCATTTACTCGGCTCCAGAACACGTGTCTGAGGGAGCTTTAGAGGCCAACTAGCTGTCCAACAAGAAGGTTTAATATGACCAAATCACTCCCCATGAGTGTCTTCCTGAAGACATCCAGCACGAGGGGTTGTTTCTTAGATGACGAGTTGAACAACATGACCTCCAATATTTTTCATGTTATAAGGTTTTTCAAGTCTGTGAAAACTGTTATTTCCTTTAGAAAAACAAGTAAATAAAAAGCGGTCTGATATTGGGACACTTACAATAAGAACGTATATGCAATCTTCTTTCTGGTTCTTAGCCACAGATCCTGTAACCTTGAAAAGTCCAAAGTGACCATTATTGTTTCCTATGGCAGTGAGATGACTGGTGAGTAAAGGCCCCTGGATCACCTCAGGATGGGGTTGTGGTTGCTAAGGAAACCAACCACATCAGTACATTGAAACTTGCATTCCCACTCTTAGGTCTTCCAGGGAGGAAGGGTTATCTTAGTCAGCTTTCTGTTACTATAATAAGGTACTCAAGGCTGGGTAATATACAAGGAAAAGGATTAGGGGAGTTTGTTTCTTTTTCTCAGTTTACAGTTTCAGAATCTGAACATCCAGGATTGGGCAGCCCCATTGGTTTGGGGCTTCTAGTGAGAGCCTTCTGGGAGGTGACTTCACATTTGTGAGAGTGTATGCAGATGAGGTCACGTGAGGCAGGAAGCCAGAGTGATTCAGCAACAAGCTTTGCTCTTTTGAAGACAGTTTGCACTTGAGGGAACTAATTAGGGTCTCAAGAGAGCTACATTAATCCTCCCCAAAAGGCAGAACCCCCAGTGACCCAATTACTTTATGCTAAGCCTTGCCTACTAAAACTCAACCTCTCAAACCCTGCCACACTGCAGAGCAAGCTTCTAGCACACAGACCTTTGAGGGGATGGTTCCATCCCAAACCATGGCAATGGCTAAAGTTTGAGTTGATTAGCAATGGCCAATGATTAAATCTAATCCATCATGCATATATAATAAAGACTCCAGAAAAACTCAAATGGATAGGGTAGAGATTGCTTCCATGTTTCAAAATACTGGAAGGTAGGAGAGTGATCCATAGGAGTCAGGAGATCTCTCCACCTCCATTCCCCACTTTGACCTGTGTTGTCTTTTTCATCAATGCCCCTTATAATAAATGGGTAAACAGGTTTCTCTGAGCTCTAGGAGCCATTCCAGCATGTGAATGATTGAAGGGGGAGTGACAGGAACCTCCAGTGTATAGTCATTTGGTCAGAAGCACACACAATGGCCATCTAAAGGGGTGTGCAGTCAGTCTCTCATGGGGCTTAAATCAGAAGTCAGAAGACCATTGCGTTTGAAAGTACAGTAGAGAGTACCAATAGAGTGTAGTTTTGTTCTGTCTTTTCCTCTCTTCATCTTATAACTATGTGCATTAACTGTGTAAAGTTTTGGAAACTACAAAGAGACCACAATACAATGGTTTAAACAAAACCTAGGCTGGTTTCTTATACAATTGTCCCAAGGTAAGCATTTTAGTTTGGGATGAAGTTTCTCAGGATCCCCTGTTCCCTCCAACTGCTCTGCTCCTCTAAACCATGCACTACTTCTAGATGGCCCAGCTGGCTCACTAGTGTGCTGTGTTCCATTTTATACAGTAAAGGGGAGACCCAGGTAAATGAGTCCCTTCAGTTAAATAAGGGAAAAGCTACCTACATCAATTTGCTCCCATTTCATGGTGAAAAATTTAATCACACAGTCAAACTTAGCTACAATATTAGTTGGGTAGTCCATTGTCTACCCAAGAAGTTACATGTCCAAGAAGAAACCAAACAAAGATTCTGGAAGAGAAACAAAAACTGCCAGACTTTTGTTGGGACCGTTATGAGTTGATGATCGTTACTTGGGCCTTACTAACGTTACTGAGGCATAGCCAAGAAAAATGCTATCTCCCTATCAGTAACTGATATTCAGTTACTTCAGCTGATGAAGCACAGACCTTCTCCAAACAGCTGATTATCTGTCAGGGCTGGAGGATTAGTACAGCGAATCTTCAGGTGGCACTAAGGACTGTAAGCATTCCACATCCAGTGTGCTTTGCACTCACTCTTAACTGTGCTGCAGGCTCCTTAAGTCATCTTTTAATTTGTGTGTGTGTGTGTGTGTGTGTGTGTGTGTGTGTGTGTGTGTGTGTGTGTATTTGGTTTTTTTGAGACAGGGTTTCTCTGTGGAGTCCTGGCTGTCCTGGAAGTTGCTCTGTAGACCAGGCAGGTCTTGAACTCACAGAGATCCACTGGCCTCTGCTTCCTGAGTGCTTGAATTAAAGGCATATGCTACTACCAACCAGCTTCTATAAGTGACCTTTTAAAAATGGCTTAGAAGGAGAAGTAAAACTGTATATATATATATATATATATATATCTTCAACCTCAGTGACAGTGGGGGAAAGGACTTAAATAGGAAACCAATTTTCAAATGAAGAACTCTCATTTTAAGTGACTATTTCCAGTTTTGAGGTAGGAATTCATTTGAGAGTCGGTTACACATACACAGCAAAGCAGAACTCTCTGGAAGCAGATCTACTTACTGGCTTCCCAGCCTTGCCTGTCTCCCTCTCTCCTTTCCTGGGGGGTGCTGCTCATGCCCCTTGTATTTGAGAATCTGCTCTTTCCCTCAGCTCTCTTACTGTTGCCGAGGTGACACTTCCCAGGGCCAAGGACAGAGTCACGACGGCAGAGTAAGTAGACTCCAATCAACACTTTGGGGGCAAAAAAGAACTCCAAATTATTTCTTTCCCCATCTATATTACAAGCTCTACCACCTTGTATGTGTGTGTGGGGATTCTAAAGTTTCAAAACTAGGGATCCTAGACTTTTCAAAAAGTCTCTGTTAAAATGAAAATACCTCCAAGAGAGAATAGCACAAGCAAATTCTCTTCAACCCCAGACACTCGCTAGGATCACCTGAAGTGCTTTTTCAAAATTATGAGTGCTTGGGTACCACTCTCTACCAACTAAATAGTAATCTTGAGAAATGGACCCTGGGTTTCTATGTCCAACTTTCTAGATGATTCTATCTGGTTTGGGGAGTCAGGGACTTAGGACATTTTCAGCTAATAATTTGGAGACTTGTCTGTGACAGAGTTAGGTTGAGGACTGTGATTGGGAAGGGGAGGGAATGGGATGAAGTAGGCTCTGGAGACTGCGTGGGGAATTCTAGTGACAGAATATTGTTTAGGTTTATCTAAAAAAAAATCAGCTACTTGTTGGGATCAAGAATGAAGCTCACTAGTAGAGCACTTGCCAAGTATGGGCAAGGCCCTGGGTTTGATCCCAGCACCATGAACTGAATTATAATAATAAGAAAAACTAGCCATGATTAGAACAATATACTATGGGCTCCTGGCTTATAGCAGTGCCTGCTCCTGTTCTGTTCTATTATCATGTGACACCCTAGTTTATCCTTAATCCCTAATTTATAAGATTTATAAACCACGGATATTGGGATTGGAATGATCTTCTGAATTTCTGAGAGAAAGCCTAGAGAGCGAGATTTTGAGTTCTATATACACTTCTGAGTAGATGTGCAGGACTCAGGGAGGTGGCTGGTTCTCCCTGTGTAAAGCTAAAGGAAAAGACAGCCTATGGTTGGGGGAGGAGCTTGGTCCTGCCTCAACTTGAAGTGCCATGCTTTGTTGACTCCCATAGGAGGCCTTTCCCTCTCTGAATGGAGAAGTGGTGTAGTAGTGGCAGGGGTAGGCTGGAGGTGGGGGGAGAGAACAGCAGAGAGGAGGGATGGGAAACTGGTTTGTATGTAAAATAAGTGAAATAATAATAATAATAAAAAGACAACCTATGCTACTCTGCAGCTTCACTTTCTCTGTGTGATCTGATCTCTAGACAAAAGACCCTCTGCTTACATCAACTCCAACCTTTGGACTTGTTATTCAAGATTCCTTTCTCTGCCTTCTGGAGAGATGGAAGCAGCTGCTGGGAACACCCTGATCTCTGAAGCTAAAGAATTCCTCTATTAGCATCTTTTTTTTTTTACAGGCTTAATAACTCATTTCTGAATCCTTTTCATATGGTTTTACTTTTCAGTACTTTATTTTCATAGCTCTCCATTAGATGCAGTTCTTCCAGGAAATGAATCAAAGCCAGATACGTACACCTGTAACCCCAGAACTCCAGATGCTAAGACAGGAGGATTACTGTGAGTTGTGAGTTGGGGGCCAGTCTGGACCACATAGTAAATGCCATGTGAGCAAGGTTTCCTAGTTTACTTTCTATGATAAACATCCTGACCAAATGCAGTTTGAAAAAAGGGTTCATTTTATTGTACAGATTACAGTCTAGAATAAAGGAAGTCAGGGCAGGAACCTGGAGGCAGAGATGGAAGAAGAGACCATGGAGGAGTACTGCTTACTGGCTTGCTCCTCATGACATGCTCACCGGGCTTTCCTGTACAACTCAAAACCACCCATATAGAGGTGGTTCTACCTTTAGTGGGCTAGACCCTCCCATGTCAATCACCAATCAAGAAAATGCCCTACAGATTTGACTACAGGCCAATCTGATGGAGGCAATTCCTCAACTGATGCTCCCTCATCCCAGATGACTCTGTCTTGTGTTGAAAAGAAACAAACAAGCAAAAACACCTAACTAGCATACAAGGGGCAGCAGAATAATAGAGCTATCTCAACAAACAACAACAAAACAAACCTAAGTCTATTGTAGAACCATTTCCTTCCAAATGAACCATTCATTCCTGGATGGACAAGAACAGCTCAACAAACTCCAGAAGCTAAGAAAGTGTACCAGGCTCAGGGGGCTCAGAAAGTTGGAGAAGCCACAAGCTCTGCCCTGAGGTTATAAAAGTAGGAGACAGTTGCTAAGGGAAGGAGAATTGTAAGTAGATTTGCAAGTTGGGCAGGGAGCTGCAGGATGCAGCTTTTGGAAGACATCACTCAAACTTGTTGGTTTACCAATGCAGACTTGGGTAGAATACTCCTTTGGTCTGCCATGGGTGCCCTGCCCGCTGTGAATAGATGCTTGCTTTCTCACATCTCCCCAGGAAATGTCATACAACAAAACCAAATATAACTGAAGCTGATTAATCAAACAGTCTTGCCTATCTTCTCTATCATATTTTCCAAATAATAGGGCTGTTTTATTTTTTTCAAAAGATTTTATTTTATTTTTCATCCTGTGTCTATCAGGTGGAGGTTATGTACATTGAGGACAGGTTCTTACGGCGGTCAGAAGATAGAGTTAGATCTTGTGGAGCTAGAGTTACAGGCAACTATGAGCTGCCCAATGTGGGTGTTGGGAACCAAAGTTGGATTTTCTGCAAGATGGTACATGCTAGTACTACCTCATCTTAGTTTGTTGTTGTTGTTTTTTTTTTAAACAGCTTTAAGAACAGGGTAGATGTCTCAGTGGGTAAAGTGATTTCTATACAAGCATAGGGACCTCAATTCAGTCCCCAGCACCCAGTCAAACAGCTGAGCCTGGTAGTGCATGTCTTTAATTCCAAAGCTAGGAGACAGAAACAGAAGGATCCTGAATGCTTGCTAAATAACCAGTATTGGTGGTTTGAATGAGAATTTCCCTCCCCACTATAGGTTCATATTGAATGCTTGGTCCTTGGTTGGTGGAACTATTTGGGAAGGATTAGAAGGTATTGCCCTTGTTGGAGGAGGTATGTCACTGGGGATGGGCTTTAAGATTTGAAAAGCCAATGGCAGGCACAATCTCTCTTGTTCTCTGCCTCCAACTTCCAGATAAGTTCTCAGCTACTTCTCACCATGCCTATCTGCCTTTTATCATGCTTCCTGCCATGATTACAATGGACTCTAATCTTTAGGAACTTTAAGCAAGCCCCCAATTATAGGCTTTGTTTTATGAATTGCCTTTGTTGTGGCAATTTCACTTTGCTTCACATTAAAAATACTTCACAGCAATAGAAAAGTAAGACACAAGTCTAAGCTGGGCAGCAGTGGCACACTTTAATCCCAGCACTCGGGAGGCAGAGCCAGGTTGATCTCTGTGAGTTCAAGGCCAGCCTGGTCTACAGAGTGAGATCCAGGACAGGCACCAAAACTACACAGAGAAATCTTGTCTCAAAAAAACCAAAAAAGAAAAAAAGACAAGTCTATCCAATTAGTGAGCTCTATGTTTGGTGAGAAATTCCCTCTCAAGAAGCATGGTAGAAAGCAACAGAAGATGACTTTGAGTATAGAACTCCAATGTCCATACATATGTGCACACACACACACACACACACACACACACACACACACACACACACAGAGAGAGAGAGAGAGAGAGAGAGAGAGAGAGAGAGAGAGAGAGAGAGAGAGAGAAGGGGCAGGGGAGGACACACTTTTCTGGCTACTGCTAACTTGTATTCAACTTATGTTCCCATGTTCTTGGGTTACTGAAGAAAAGTTACTTGTTGGAGGAAATAGTTCTATGGTAGAAATATAGAGATCTATGCTCTAGACTCATTTCTGTCACAAATAATATAGCTTCTCACTTATTTATTTAAAACATGTGGATATATTTTTTCATCTATAAAGTGAATCAGACTCTGACCTTCGGGTTCACCCCCATCTAAAATTTGTGTTCTTACTTTATTTTTGTTCACCATTGGTTTCTCTATGGAAAGACAATCTGGAGTCCACTTTGATTTGTTCCTGAATTTCTCAGCTGTATTGCTTTCTTACCTGCAACATGACTATTTAAATCATATCATGCATGTCATAGCTTTCCTACAAGACCAAAAACTCCTTACAGACAGGAAGGACCCAAGTAATTTTGCAGCTGGCTTTAGCATGTTTACTTCCTAGGAGCCATCTCATTAATGAGTCCTTGTATACATATTTAGTGTTCTTCTTCCAGGTCAAAAGTCTACAGTTTTTGAAATAGGAAAAAATGTTGTTGGCAAATCTGGTCTCTGAACCCTAGTGGCTCTGTTTGCCCCCTGCAGTGACATGCTTCCTCTATTAGTACTGCCCTTTTGTATATTATCTATTACACATAGGTATGACGATGGTGGTAAGACATAATATTGTATAAACAAGACTGTTTCCCCCCCGACAAAAAATGAGACTTTAAAAGAGTGCAGTACAAAAATATCAAGGATTCCATGAATACAGTGTGTGTGTGTGCTGAGCAGGGGGAGTCAGAGAAGAATCTGGGTAGAGAAAGATGCATCCAAAGGTAGAAGGAAACAGATTTCCTGGATGTTCCAAAGCCAAGAGAATAAACTCTACCCACAAGACTGGTATAGAAGTCTGATATTTAGATGCAGAAAAATTGGTAAGAATTGTCTCCTTATCAGCACTACACACCTGTTATTTCCTATTCTGTAAATACTTTGAATTTGTGTTCATTCATTACTGGAGAGAGCTTAGAATACCGCAGTCCCAAGATCCAAAGGACTTAGACTGCTGCCATGGTGATAGTTTCATTATGAAAAGTGGCACCACTGGTTGTAGGGGTACAGTGTGAGAGACTGAAGATGTGTGAGATTGAAAGCATAAGAGGGCCCAGCTCTTCATGGAAGTGGAGATTAGTGGAGTTCATTGTTGTCCTGCTCCAGGCCAGCAAGCCAGAGAAGGCACAGTTAATCCCACTGTTGACCATTCCTCTGCTCTTGGAATCTGGTAGGTTTAATAAATAGAAGACAGTCTACAGTTTGCTCTGGTCTTTCCTTTTTTGACTCAGTAGAATAGAAACCAGGAATCCAGAATTCAATAGAACACTGTAGATGTTTGGGTTCATACAGAGATCACTGCTACCCATGAGCCGGGGACACAGAAGTGACTTCTCACCACCCTGGTAAAGCATGGCGTATAGACAGAGGCAACAGTTGTGACTTCAGTCGTAGCCCATCCCCCTCCCCCCTTTTATCCTCCTATTGAAGCTATTTCTGATAATAGTCAAGGACTCCAACAAACAGAATGGCAAGAATTAGTTTATCTGACATTATTTGCTTTTTAAAACAGCATTCTTAAAAAATGGTCCTTGTGACTTGACCACTTCTAGGAAAAGCCATGAGTTACTATTCCAAGACCAAGGTCCCTATTTCTGAGCCATCTCCCAACTTTAGCCAAGCTCCTGTCTGGGTGAGGGATCAGTGGAACATCTACTACAAACATGGTCTCTGAGGTCACTCTCAGGTTGTAAATCTTGGTTTCATCTCAACACTTGGGTGACATTTATTTAATAATGCTTGGTCACCCCTTTCCCCCTGTAAAGTGGATTTTAATAATAGTTCCAACTTTATAAGGCTGTTGTGAAGGTCAACTATATTTCTTATGTAAAATGTTCAGACTAGTGTTCAAGAAACAATATTTTTATACACAACTGCTAACCCTGTCTACTAGACACCATCCACTTGTAAGACGTGATATTTCAAAAAATACAAGCAGGCTTAACCACATGAAGTATGCATTCATTCTGTAGGCATTGTTACTGTGGTGTTTGGAAGTAGATGAACAATTACTTATCTACTTAAAATGATTCCCAAGTAGGATACTTGTGGCAATGTTGAACATCTTAAAAACTTGGGAATCTCCTTCATCTCTTTGTCTTGTATTAATGAGCATCTGGGGCCAGTGAGATGGTTCATGGATAAAGGAGCTTGATACACAGTCTCAATGATCTGAGTTGAATCCAAGAAATTATATTTTTAAAGAGACTAGACTCCTATAAGTTATCCTCTGAGACACACACACACACACACACACACACACACACACACACACACACACACACACCCCTGAGGATTCCTTTTGGCCCTTATCTCTCTCAGTTCAACCCAGAGACAAAGTAGGGTGGCTTCTATTTAAAAATTGCCTCTCTCCAGTTCTTTTTAACAAGTATTTTATGTTCTTTTTGTTTTCAAATCTCTTCCCCAACTCCTCCTAGATCTATCCACCCAACATTGTATCCTCTTCCCTACCACAACCCATCAAGGCCAATTTGTGTTGTCTATGTGTTTTCAGGTACGTGGCCTTCCACTGAAACGTGGTCAACTCATAACACTGTGTCAGTTCTAGCTAAGTTAGACTGTTTTCAGTAATTTTACCTAAATCAGTTTTAGTTTGATTAGGAAAGGATGATTTTTAAAACACACAGTTTTGTATCAAACTTGCAACAGAAGAGAGCTGCATTTGAGATATTAGTCAGAAGTCATAATTTTCAGCATTTACCATAAGTTAAAAATCATCAAAAATCCTGCTAAAAAATACTGGCACAGAAATACTCAGAGTAATGTTTGACTAAATATCTGGCCCCTGTGCTCAGCCAAGGTGACACATGAAATTACATCAAGTGCTACCAGATTTACAGAGTCAAGGAAAGTAATAGGGTTTTTCCAAACCACCCAAGTTATTATAGACAGTAAGGCAGACCATAAGTTGGCTGTGGCAACAAGTACTGGAGTTGGTTGTTAACTACTGACTGTGCCTATCTGTTCTCAGGTCTGCACTCAGTGGCCTCACATTGGTGGCCAACCAGAGACTGTTTATACTGTAGAGACATAAATCAAGGATGCCCAGTCCCTCTAAGAGCTGACTTACCATTACACCACTGGGTGTGCCAGCTTTTTGTTAATGCCTTTAGAAGCCTATAATTTGGTTTAGTAGGCATAATATTAAGTCTGAAAATGGAATACAATCAAACTTCAGAGTACATGGGGATGCTCTCCAGGCTTCTCAAGGACACTAAACTCCTCAGATATTCAAGTTTCTAGCATAAAAAGCTGTTTTATATGCAGTATATTATGTACAGCCTCTGTACATACTGTGAATGATACTGTGAATCATTCCTAGATTGCTTATATCTACTGCACAGTAAATGCTGTGAAAAACCTTTGCTCTGCTGGGTTGTACAGAAAATAATGACAAGGAGAACAGTCTATATGTGTTGAGTACCGATGCAATTTTTCTAAATGGCTCTGATTCATGGTTGGTTGAATTCACAGATAGAGCCTTAAGGAAGGAGGGCTGACTGTATTTCAATTCCAATACCAAACACAAGGTTGAGTGATCCTAAAATATAAGTTCCTATTATGGGATGCTCTTATGAGACAACAAAAGTAGCCAACACTGTCAACTGTCCAGCATGCTCACTTAATCTCTTAATTGACCTACACACAGCAAACATGTACACTGGCTCATTTCTTTAAGAAATAATAGGCAAATTGTTACAGTAAGACAATCAATAAGATGTGGTATTGCATCCCTATTATCTCAGCACATAGCAGCCCAAAGCAGGATGATGGTAAGTTTAAAGCCAGCCTATCTCATCGGGGGATGTAAAGCAATCTACAAATCTATCTTGTGGGATTCAGATTGTATAAAACCATACAGGGCTGCATTACCAGCAGTCCTCTTCAAAGGAATAGAACAGAACTAATAGACTATGTGTAGAGAGTATTGTTTGATTGGCCCATACATGGAGAGGCCAAATAGCCCCACCATGGTTGTTTTCAGACAGGAGAGCAGTAGCTACTCGGATCAAGAAACTCTAAGATTTAGAATGAGTGTGGGACACTGGTGCAGCCCTATCCAAGGCTGAAGATCAGAAAGCCCCCTCCCTCAGAGCTGCTGGCTCTGGTGGGTATCCAAAGGCTGAAGAAGCAGGGGCCGGACATCCACAGGAGACAGCACAGAAAAGTTCACCAATTCAAGAAGGGCTCCTCAAGGTCTACTTGCCTTCCCTCCTCAGCTTTTTTTTTTCTGTCCTGGCCTTCAGCCTATGAGACAGCACTACCCACATTCAGGATGGATCTTCTCTACTTGGTTTGCTGGGTTACATGCCAATCTTCCCTGGAAACATTTTTCCAGGCACATCTGGAAATGTGCTTTCCCAGTTCTGCAGGTATCTTTCAATCTTGTCAAACTGACAGAACCAACCATCACGAAGGCGAGCAAACAATTTCTTTACCAAGCAGACAGAAAGCAAGACAGAAAGATGGAGTTAGGGACAACATAAAAATTAGGACTTCTCAAACTTTACTGTCACCAGAATCTGCCCCTCCCCCAACCTTGCCAAGGGCTACTTGTGAAGTCCCCGTCCTAGCTTTCTGAGTCAGTTGCAATACCAACAAGTTCCCAGGTGACACAGTTGCTTCAGGCCTGGGGATCACATTTAAGGACCACTGGGTTAGAGAGGCCTTTGAGACAATGTCACAAGTTGTAGAATATGGGTTTTACTGGGATCCTGTATCAATTGAAAAGAATAAATAATTGGGGAAATTTTAGTACTGATTCATTTTTTGATTTTGAGAAATTATTGCTCCTTTCTTTATAGACATGGCAATTATGCTCTAATTGTTTTCATTGGAAGGCTGTTCTATTTTAAAGGTCTGTGGTGAAGTCTGGGTGGAATTCCATGACATCTGTGATTACCGTGGTTTGAATGCTTATGTTCTTCCAAAACTCATGTTGAGTTTCCTTTGTCCAAAGTGCTTGAGACCAAGAATATTTCAGATTTTTCATTTAAAAAAATTGAATAGCTGTGATTGACTAATTCAAAAATACAAATCTAAGCCAGGGATCACCTGCTCATACCCCAGCATTTGGGGTTCAGGTTCAGACAAGAGGATGTACCTCCTAGGATGCACAATTAGTTTGAGTCCAGCTTTGGATACATGGTAAGATTTTTGTTCTGGCAACAACAAATTCAAAATCCTAAACTTTAAATGGGATGAGAACAGTGTTCTTCCTAAGGTTACAACCCTCTAATAGAATAGAATAGAATTTAATAGAATTCTCATGTTGTGGTGACCCCCTCCCCCACCATAAAATTATTTTTTCCTCTTTTTCATAAAACTATTTTCATTGATACTTTATAACTAACTGTAATTTTGTTGCTCTTAGAAATTGTAATGTAAATATCTGATAAGCAACTCCTTTAAAAAACATCATTTGACCATGAAAGGGGTGGTGACTCACAGGTTGAGAACCACCGGGTTAGAGTGTTAGTCACATTTCTGTTGCTGTGATAAAATACCATGATCAACAGCAGCTTTAGGGAGGAGGAACGTATTTGGCTCATCCAAAGGGATTGATTATATCTATTATGGCCGGTGCTGGATGCTGGCTGGTCACATTTTCCACCATCTCTAAGAAGCAGAGAGATAGAAGAGGAAGTAGAGGAAGGTTACAAACCTTCAAAATCTACTCCCCATGGAGTTCTTCCTCCAGCAAGACTTTGCTCATCACCATCTAAATACCTACCTCTTAATATTGCTGGTTGAGCAGCTCCAATTTGCAGATCCCCAGACAAAATGCTCTGAAATCCAGAAGTAAGAGTCTGAGTGAGAAGTGGTCCCCACAGGCCCATTGTTGGAACACTCAGTCACCAGTTAGTGGTGCTGTTTGGTATAGAACATTTAGGAGGGCAACTTTTAAATAATTCCTTTAACTAGAAAAGTCCCTGAATTCAATCCCATGCTGTTGTAACTCAGATGTTAAATATGAAGGTTCATGACAGCCCTTCATCCATGACAGAATGCATGACAGAATCTAGTGTAGGCACTGCTGTTCCTGACCTCACTTCTCCTTCCTTCACTGAAAACCCAACCTATTTCATAATTAACACCCAGGGCCAGATAGCTTGGGAGGAAGGGACCTACATTGAATGCTCTTCCTTCTATGACATCACAGTTGGGATTTGGTCAGAGATACAAACACTTACTAACTTATTACAGACTGTAGCAGGCTTTCTCGTGGGCCACCAACCAGTTCCCAAATCATGACATGGAGACTTATTATTAGTTATGAATGCTCGGCTTTAGCTATGTTCATTTCTGGCTAGCTTTTTTTTTTCTTTAACTTAAATTAATGATTCTCTTTATCTTCATTTTGCCTCAGGGCTTTTTACTTCATTCATCCTCTACTCTGTGTCTGCTGGCTGGCAGCTGCCTGGTCCTGGGCATCTCCGTCTCTTTCTCCCTTGTTCTCTCCTCTCTTCTTTTTCCTCTTATTTTTCTTGAGCCTAGATTTCTATTCCTATTTATTCTCTCTGCCCACCAACCTTGCCTATCCCTATTCTTCCCAGCTATTGGCAGTTTAGCTTTTTATTAGACCAATCAGGTTCTTTAGGCAGGCAAGGTGAAACACATCTTTTCATCATTAAACAAATTCAGCAGAAACAAATGTAACACATCTTTGCATAGTTAAATATTCTACACCAACAAACACTTAAAATAAGAAACAGGAAAGATGTGATGAGGAGTCTAAGTAAACATTGGCTTTATTTTTGTTATGTTAGATTAATGTATTTCCTGCGTTCCCAGAGACAAATACTATCACTTTTAGACTTTGTGGATGGAGTAAAAACACAACTTCAAACAACCAGGTAACTATTGACACAACTTGGCAGTTTATAAACTAAAAAAGAATGGGGGCAGTGGGAGAAGATGACGGACGGACTCACAAAATGTCTGTATTCTATTCAAGTTGTCCATATAGTGAAATTTTAAATAAAAATTCTATGTACTTGTTGTTTGTTCTAAATTGGAAATAGAGTTAGGAGTGTGGTCTGTCGATGAATTTGGTTGAAAACATTTGATAACTGCACCCAAACTATGCTCATTGGGTTGCAGTATCTAAAACCATCACACACAGAACATTTAAATAACTTAGTAATTTTAAATTTAAAATAAATTTAGTATTTTAAAATATTTAAAATAATAAAAAAATCTAAATTTAGTCATTTAGAAATTACTAAACATTTTGAATCCTGTGAACCGGCGAGTCTTGCGTTGGTGGCAATGACAAGGTAAATTTCAGTCTCCTCATTGTGTGGATGTGGAAACAGTGGCTCCAAAAGATCGACAAGCTGCCTGAGGTCACAAGGAGGATGGATCTATTCCATCCCCTCCCACAGTTTCATCACTAACAGCTTTCTCAAAGCCACTAGGTGCAGTTCTACAGCTTGTGATGGGCAAAGGTAAAAGGAAGCATGGACTGAAATACAGTCCAGACTTTGTTTGCTAAGTCATGAGACTGTTTCTGGAGAGGACACCTTCCTAAGTCACACAAAGACATTTTTATAAACAAGTGGTGCTTCAAGTCCTTCACTAACCAATTCCTGTACCTGGGGAATTCTTACTCCAATGAGCCAGTGTTCTTGGAATTTGCCCTGTGTCGGAATGGATTGTTGCCTAATAGAAACGGGAGTGGTTTTGTCTGTGGGAGTTGCTGTCTTCTTAGGCTTTGGAGAATAGACTAGATGGTACTAGGTAGGATGTGATATTTTGAGACTATGAGAGGTTTTAAATCTTGACCTGTGTGGTAAGGGGTGAACCACAGTATACATTTACTAAAAATTATCTAACTTCACATTTACCTTAAGTAAACTGTATACATGTTATTATTTCTTTTATGCGTATGAGTGTTTCACTCTGTATGTATGTATACACCTCATGTGGTACCCACAGGTACAGGCAGGACAGTGTGTTAGATCTCATGGAACTGGAGTTACAGAGAGTTGTGAACCATTATGTGGGTGTGGCGGGTGTTGCTCTTAACCACTGAGCCATCTCTTTTTTGTTGTTGTTGGTTTTTGTTTGTTTGGTTTTTTTTTTTTCCCCCGAGACAGGGTTTCTCTGTGTAGTTTTGTGCCTTTCCTAAAACTCCCTTTGGAGACCAGGCTCACAGAGATCCACCTGCCTCTGCCTCCCGTGTGCTGGGATTAAAGGCGTGCGCCACCACTGCCCGGCCAAGCCATCTCTTTAGTATGCATGCACTTTAAATAAAGCCTACATTATTAATTAATTAATTAATTTATTTATTTATTTATTTATTTATTTTGTGGCTTAAAATGAGTTATTATTATTATATTTGTGTTTTAATTTTACACATCAGCCATGGGTTCCCCTGTCCTCCCCGCCTCCTGCCCCCACCCCCACCTTCTCCCCATCCCCTCCCCTCCATTCCCATCTCCTCCAGGGCCAAGACTCCCCTGGGGTTTCAGCTCAACCTGGTGGATTCAGTACAGGCAGGTCCAGTCCCCTCCTTCCAGGCTGAGCAAAGTGTCCCTGTGTAAGCCTAAGGTTCCAAACAGCCAGCTCATGCACTAAGGACAGGTCCCAGTCCCACAGACTGGATGCCTCCCAAACAGTTCAAGCTATTCAATTGTCTTACTATCTAGAGGGCCTGATCCAGCTGGGGGCTCCACAGTCTTTGGTTCATAATTCATGTACTTCCATTCATTTGGCTATTTGTCCCTGTGCTTTTTCCAATCTTGGGCTCAACAATTCATGCTCTTACAGTCCCTCCTCTTTCTCAACAATTGGACACCTGGAGCTCCACCTGGGGCCTGGCTGAGGATCTCTGCATCCACTTCCATCAGTTATTGGATGAGAATTCCAGCTCGACTGTTAGGGTGTTTGGCCATCTGATCACCAGACTAGGTCAGATCAGGCTTTCTCTCGATCATTGCCAGCAGTCTACAGAGGATGTATCATTGTGGATTTCTGGGGACCTCTCCAGCCCTCTGCCTATTCCTATTCTCATGTGGTCTTCATTTATCATGGTCAGTTATTCCTTGTTCTCCCTTTCTGTTCTTGATCCAGCTGGGATCTCTTGCTCCCCTAAGCTTTCTTTCCCTCAAACCTTGCCCTTCATTACTCCCACTGTCGTCTAGGTTGTTCATATAGATCTCATCCATTTCTCTGTCATTGGGTGATCCCTGTGTCTTTCCTAGGGTCCCGTTTTCTAGGTAGCCTCCCTGGAGTTGTGTAGCAGTCTAGTCATCTTTGTTTTACATCTAGTATCCTCCTATGAGTGAGTACATACCATGTTTGTCTTTCTGAGTCTGGGTTACCTCACTCAGGATGATTTGTTCTAGATCCATCCATTTGCCTGCAAACGTCATGATGTCATTGTTTTTCTCTCCATTGTGTATATGTACCATATTTTCTTTATCCATTCTTCAGTTGAAGGGCATCTAGGTTGTTTCCAGGTTCTGGCTATTCCAAACAAAGCTGATATGAACATAGCTGAGCAAATGCCCTTGTGGTATGATTGAGCATTCCTTGGGTATATGCCCAAGAGTGCTACAGCTGGGTCTTGGGGGAGATGGATTCCCAATTTTCTAAGGAAGCGCCATATTGATTTCCAAAGTGGCTGTACAAGCTTGCATTCCCACCAGCAGTGGAGGAGAGTTCCCCTTGCTCCACATCCTCTCCAGCATAAGCTGTCTTCTCTGTTTTTGATCTTAGCCATTCTGACAGGTGTAAGGTGGTATCTCAGAGTCGATTTGATTTGCATTTCCCGGATAATTAGGGATGTTGAGCAATTCCTTAAATGTCTTTCAGCCATTTGAACTTCCTCTGTGGAGAATTCTCTGTTTAGTTCTATAGCCCATTTCTTAATTGGACTGTTGGGCATTTTGATGTCTAATTTCTTGAGTTCTTTATATATTCTGGATATCAGCCCTCTGTCAGATGTGGGGTTGGTGAAGACCTTTTCCCATTCTGTAGGCTGTCACTTTGTCTCGTTGACTGTGTCCTTTGCTCTACAAAAGCTTCTCAGTTTCAACAGGTCCCATTGATTGATTGTTTCTCTCAGTGTCTGTGCCACTGGTGTTATATTTAGAAAGAGATCTCCGGTGCCAATGAGTTCAAGAGTAAATAAAGCCTACTTTAAAAATGCTATGACCAGATCAATACCTCCTTTAGTGGGAGTCCCCCTGCACTGTGCTTCTGTATAGATAAAACATGTTTGGGAATGAATTGAGTCATAATACAAGGAAGCCTGTACATGTGCTCTGAAGATTCAAGCATCAGAACTTGCTTTGTGGGCACAGGGGACCTGTGCATTCACACAGAGCCTTGAGCTCTGAAGGTTACTCACTCCAGTGTGAATGGTGAGTGTTTGCCATTCATATTGAAATTTATAATATCATCTTTGAGCTTCTGTTCTATTAAGTGAAGGTGTATGGGGAGCAGATGAAGTCCTGGATGAATGTGTATTATTGACATGTTCTTGGCCATGTCAAGATGCTAGGGTTCCTCTACCTGATGTTGGTATTATGTGCAGAAAGTATCAATCACAGCTTCTTCCTCCACAATGACTGCAACCTGAGGATGCTTCCCTATACAGACTTCCTGCTGGGATTAGCTACTCTCCTCCTCCTCCTCCTCCTCATTCTTGCTGCAAATAATAAACTCACTGGGCGGCTGTTAATGCTTCTCCACAAGAGCATGTGGCCTACCTGATCCTAGCTTTTCTGCATGTGTGTCTATCATTTCTTCATTCCCTATTGCCCCCCATCAGGTCAACCCCTAACCCATGCTGGTTGTGGTGAAGATGGCAAAACTGGGCATATGTTAATACAAGGGACAATTGCAACATGCATCCACAGTTCCACACTGCTCCACCCACATGTACCATGTGGAAGAATTCTATAAACACAGACTTCTAGGGACCCACCGTGCATAGGAGTTCAGCAAGATTCTAAACCAGTGAAGGTAAGTGTGCTTTTTCTATGACTAAGGAGCAAGGGAGGCAATGACTGTCCCCAGAGGCCACACTTTCTGTTTGGACCAGAACGTTCTTCAAATGCAGATAGAAAGCCATGGCCTATGAAGAAACACAGATCACCTATTAATCCCATATGAAAAATTTGGCTATTCCACCACAGCCCACCACCAGCCAGCGTACCTCTAACAAATCCTTTCTCACATCACTTACTGCTCTGTATAACCCAACCACTTCCCCTGAAATGCTGAAAGTGGAGGAGAGGAGAAAAACAGCCCACAGTGTCTCTTTCCCCCTCATCAGGACACAGAGAGCATGGTAGAGAGTGTTGGCAGAATGTGTAGTTGTGTGACATCTATTTCTGGGGAGTCGTGAATCGGGATTTACTCACCTCGGTTAAGGAATCCATAACAGAACAAAGCGAGGATTCCACAGAAGCCCAACTTGGCAAACCAGTGAGTTTTATTGGGGTTTCTTACAGGAACATGGATGAGGGGTCACTTATAGGAGGAAAAATGACTCAAAGACAGCTGTATCAACCAGGACCCACCAAAGCATGGGTGACAGCTCACAAAAGCTGGAACCCTAGAACACACTGCATGACTTTTGGGCAGCTCACCCCGAGTGTCTCTTCCAAACAGCATGGCTGGTCTAAGAGACACTCCATTGGTCCTTACTGCTGGCATAGGCTTGGAAAAGGAGGGTCCTCGTATATCCAGTCAGTTTCAGAGTCCTCATGGAGTCTCTGAGTCTTTTTACCTCCTGAGTTGTAAGGGGCCTCCATCTAGAACACCCCAAATCTTAAGGGGTTTTCCTGCAGGATGGAATATTATATCTTTGGGGAAATTGCTACACAATGTGTGTCCACGTTAAGAAGTGGGCGAAAATAAGTGAGCTGGTCTTGGGTGGTTTTCTGCTGTTCTGAAGATCAATGCACACAACACATGGAAGCTGAGAGAGGCAAACTATGTCAGGGACTCCCGTGAAACACTTTTACTTTTGTCGTGAAAGCTGACATCGCACCAACAAAGATGATTACGAACTCTCATGTCCATTTGAAGTTTTCATGTGTCTTTAGCATGGTATCACATGGCAAACTTTACAAATTACCAAACCAAGCCGAGAAGCTGTAGAGCAGGAAAACAGTGGCTTTCTTGTGTTTAAACAACGGGTGTCCCGTTTTCACTTTGCACCAGGTCTTACAAGTTCTGAAGGGAACTCTTTCAAATAAGCCACTCCACCTTCTCAACACCTATGTGACAAAATGGAGTGGGAGGGGACATCACTCCTTCCACCCAAGATGACAATTAAGAGCAGACTTGGCTCTGCAGGCTAGCATTGCCTTCCAGGGATTTCTACCATTCCTGCAGCTTGTTTTTTGTTTTTTTTTTGTTTTTGTTTTGTTTTTTTAAATTGTTGTTTTTCAAGTTGGCATAAAAGTAGGCATTCATGTTTTAAAACAGCAAGTTCAAAGAATGTCCATATTAGACATGCTTGCTGCAAATGGCTCCTGCGAGCTTTGAAAGATGGCATTTTGTTTGAAGCAATTAAACATATTTTCTGAGCTTAAAATTTCCTCCTGTCACTGCAGAGTCCAAATAGATGGTGAAAAGGGCCCAGAGAACCTTCCTGGAGAACCATTACAACTAAATGTCTATTTGTAAATGCAGCTGGTTTCCGGTTTAAAATATTTAAAGGGAAGAAAAATAATGTGCTTTATTTAAGCATGAACAGCAGAAGGCCTAGGTCCTTTTCTGAGGATTTAAAATGCTAAGCTCATAGATGACGCAGGGTCTGATGACCAGGCTAGACAGACAGCAGGAGGCAAAGCCCCTCCTTTGATGTGTGCTGACAGTCTTGGTAATTGTTGACAGAGAAGTAAACACAGGCTGACCTCTAGTTTTTAAGTTCCCAAGTGGCAATTATTAAAAGCCACTTTAGCCACCTTCAGAGAAATCTGTCTGTACAGTTATGAGATGTAGTATGCCAAACAAAAGAAAAACCTAAGCGACTAGGAACCTTCACGGTTAAACGCCTGCTGCCGACTGAATTGTCCTTAGTACTCCATGCTTCAAACCTATCCTCAAGTCGTATCCCAAAGAGTTTTGTTTGTGGCCCACCCCCCAGTGACCCTTTGTTCTGTAAGCCCTTCTCCTCCTACAAGGCCACAGAAGTCATCATCTTCTCCTACAGAACTGCGGGCAACGTCAACACGGAGGGTTAGGAGTGGGTGTTGAGAGAGGAGAATGACAAGCATAACTACCTCAGCTAACCTTGACTGAGAGCCTTTACTGTTTCCTGCGAGCCGCTGTTATAAACTCGATAAAACTTCACAACAATTCTCTTAGGTAGGATTACTCCATCTGAAGATAAAGATACAGAATCTCAGAGAGGAAAGCAGCTCCTTTGCACACCCCCTCCCCAGTCATATCATATCACAATTCAAAGCCGATCTGGCATCAGTTACCTAACTGTAGAGTGTTCAAGGACCTGAGCTTTTACTGTTTCCTACACCACCATCCTGAATCTTTTTCTTTTCCTCATACTGTTCGTCCTCAGCATTGTTCTGCCAACGTCATTGTTCATTCAAGCAGTCAAATACAGAACGTAATAGGCCAAAGCTCCTTTCATCAAGGCTGTCATCAGCCAATGGCTTTCTAGGACACAGATAAAAGCACCCTCCCTTTGTTTTTGGCGCTCAGGTCTGGGCCAGATATTTCCAGGTGCTTGGCTGCTTCTCTAAAAAACTGAAAAGAAGGGCTCACACAGTTGTGCGAAAGCAGCAACACGATGCTACTCAGAGTGACGCAGTAGCATGGGTTAGGAAAGGAGGCACTGTCAACATTGACAACAGGCCACATGTTATAGGTTCTCCTGGGAAGGAGGGGATGGTTAATATGTGCAGCAGCTTGGGTGGTTCTCTATTTTGATTGATAGATTAGGTCACATAACTATTTTCTGCTGCACATGCCCCTTCCCACAGTGCGTCTTATTTTCATCCTGTGGACACCTGAGTAAGCACAGGCATATGATAGTAAATAGAGAAATATCTCTGCAGGTTCACTTTGAGGACACAGTCTTCCTTACTGCATATGCACACAAAACCAATTCCTGACAGATTGGCCTTTCTGACCTATCTTATACTCAGATACACTGATAATATTCTTGAATAGAAACTGTCTACATTTGATTGTTGTTAGGGAAGGAGAAAACTCTGTTATCCAGAAAGGGAGGCACGGGCAGCTCTGTAGGTGGAGGGTGGGGGGAATGGGATTTCTAGACGCATTTGTTTGGAGAGTGGTGGGTGTGCCTAGTATATGCAGGTAAAGCAGCTAGGCAGTCAAGTGCGTCCTTTAAAGAAAGGTATGTGCAACCCCATCCCACCTGAGTCCCATGTTGCTAAGCTAGTCCAGATGCTTGTTTGCCTGCTTTGTGCTGATTCCTTACCCCAACCCCTTCTATGCTGGACACCCTCAGGCAGGACACAACCTCTGCTGTGCTGTGTACAAAGAGACTTTGGGCTTACCAAAGTGGGTGGAATGGTGGTCTTTTGCAAGTACAGCCATTTTGCATGGCAGCCAAATCATGACACCACATGATTGCACACCAGCTATCTGTGTTCTACAAACAAACATGGACTCATCTAACACACTTGTACGCTTGTTCAAGAAATCTTTGCCATGAGCCCCAAGTCCCAAGAGATTTTTTTGAATAAAGACTAGAGAGCTGGGTGCTTTGGAATAGACTCATTAAACTCAATAACACTTAATTGGTAGGCATGTAGGAGAAAGCTCTGTGTGTCTTATATAAGCATGTTCCTGAGAGAGAGCAGGATATGACCATTAGGGAAATACATCAAATCAATACAGTTTGCCTGGATACAACTCAAGCTGGGAGGTAAAGGCAAGTGCTGGGTCTGTTTTGAAAGCAATTGCCTCATTCTGACCCTGATGGTAATTTTCTTCTTATTTAACCAAGAGTTATGTTGCTTGTCACTTGCCTAAATCTCCACACAGCCACTTATGTAGAAAACTGAAGAATTTGCTTTGTTGTGAGGGAAACCCTTATCACTAAGCAAGTTTCTAGGATTTATATTAGGGGATAAAAATCTCCTCTGAGCACATAATAGAAGCTAGCCATTTAGCATGCCAATATTCCTATATTAAATTATATTAGAGTCTTTATTTTTCAAGAAGTATTAGGTCAAGCTGTCTTATCAAAATTTGACTGAATGAAATGTCCTTTCTATCTGCTGTGGATGAGATTAAGTTTCTGTTGGCATGATCCCAGTGAAACTGGTGCCTCTGAGCTGAACCTTCAGAGCCCACGTAATCATGGCTTCCAGTTTGGATGGTCCACACTGTGACTGCAGAAATCTTAAGCTAGAAAACACCCTAGTGAACGCTCACAGCTCCACTAGCCTTCAATAACAGGATAATAGAGTTACAATTTAGTTTGAAGTGTATCTAGGGAGAATCCATGCTGGGAATCTGAGCCTCAGAGAAGGCAGCCATCCTGCCACCCATAGGAAGCCACAGCCCTGTCAGCAAATCCTCTGAAGTGGAGGGTTTCCTTCAGGATACACTCTTGCAGAGTCAAAAAGAAAGAAAGAGTTTGTAAGAGAAGGAAGCAAGTGTCAAACAGATAGCAGATGTATTTTCAGGATTATATAAAACACACACACACACACACACACACACACACACACACACACACACACACTGAAAGGACTTCCACTTGCACTGTTGTCATGGTTACCTGATTTCTTATCAAACAGGAGAATCAAGCAGGGAAGGGAAACCTAGGAAATAGAGTAACCAGAGAGGCCCGAATCTCCATAGAGCTTTCATCCAACTGGGGTTGTTTATGAGGGCTTAAAATAGGAGACAGCTCCATGCTGCTTTATCCAAGGTTTTTAAGGGACTTTCTTTGCTATGTAGGATGGGACTTTGTCCTGCTGTGTTTTTTGAAAGATGAAATCACAATGACTAAAATGTCATTGTTCACAGGGATCTCTAAATGAACAATAGCATATGAGTACCTTTAAAGTTTTCTCTTCATGCACTAAAAGAAAACGTCTTTAGAAATGCATATAAGTTTGGCTGTTTTTTTTTTTCTTTTTTAAATAAAACTATATTTTACTACTTTGAATATTTTAGAATATTTTCTGTGGAGGTTACAGTTTTAAATTCTTGAAAAATTTAACATCATATTATTTTTATTTTTTAGTGTATGGGTGTTTTGCCTGCATGTGTGTCTGTGCACTGTGTACATTCTGGAATGTTCGTGGAAGCTAGTAGAAGGAATTGATCCCCTGGAACTGGAGTTACAGATGGTTGTGAGCTGCCAAGTGGGTACTGGGCATCAAACTCAGATCCTCTGTGAGAGCAACAAGTGCTTTTAGCCAGTGAGCCATCTCTCCAGCCCCTTAAATTCTTTTTAGAGATTTTGAAGAATATGCCCTTAATGTGGGGATTTAACAAGGCAACTCCATGCAGTTAAAAAGGAGGTTTATTTTGGGGGAAACTTACATCTAGTAAAGGGGTTGGTTACAGGATCCAGGAGAGGTGAGATGCAGTCCAGTAGAGTTCTCTGGAGAACTCTGACTTGGTCTTCCATCCAGCATCCAGGATCATGAGGAATCAAGAGGCCTGACATGTCTAGATCTCAGGTCTTAAGGGCTCTCATCTCGGCCCGCCCCAAGGGCAGGTCATCGATAGGCATGGCAGTTACCAGAAGCCTCACTAGGGGGTAGTCCTTCCAGGTCAAAGCTGGAACAGCTACCCACTCCATGCCCTCAATTTCTCTTCACAATTATTATAGGAGGAAAACCATGGCCACCTGCCTCTACAATGCCTTCACTTTCTCAGCCATTCCCTCCCCTCACCATCACAAACCATTGTTCTAGAGAAACAATGAACTTATAGATTTCTGGGTGCAAATTCTCATGTTTTCAAACACAATCAACACATATAACAACAGTTTACCAACTAACAGGCAGACAAAACGCATGTAGAGCTGGCAATATGAAAAGGCTAAGCATGGAAGAGATGGCAATATGGCTGTTTATTTGAGATATTTGAGAAATGGTGGAGGGGGTGAGCTTAGCAAGGAAGCAAAGAATCAGTAGTTTAACAACCTCCCAGTCACTCTAGTTCTCACAATAGAAAGGCTTGAGACCCAACTTGGAAGATCTTCAACCTGGGAAAGTAAGTCTTAGACTCAGTAATTTTGACTTCTCAAAGAATGTGTTGAAAAGTAACACTTTGAAAACTTGTATGATGGTTAATAGTAATTGTAGCCTTGATAGAATCTAGAATCACCTAGGAGAGAGATCTCTGGCCGTACCTGTGGTGGACTGGGTTAACAGAGATAAGAAGATCTGTCCACTGTGGGTGGTACCATTCCCTGGGCTCAGATTGTAGGCTGTATTAAAAGGAAGAAGTGAGCTGAGCATAGGTACTTATCTCTCTGCTTATAGTGATGTTGCCAACCACTGCAGGTTCCAGATGCATTAAATTCCCCACCATGATGTAACTATGTGTCAAGACAAACACTTCCTGACATTGCTTTTGTCAGACTATTTATCCCTGCAGCAGGAAAAGTAAGTAGGACATGTTAGTAGGGTCTGGAGATTGTTTTGGGTGCTATGGAGTTGATATTTTGTGTTACACAGATAGCATCCCCATGAAACAATGGGAAGAAACTGAAGCTCAGAGCAGACAGTTTATCCTAAGACTCAGAAAGCTGTGTCTTTGTTGTTACTTAGAGGAGTTTGTTTGTTTGATATAGGGTCTCACTACTCACCTTGAGCTGACCTCAAATTCACTATCTTCCTGCATCAATTTCTCAAGTGTTGGGGTCACGGGTGTGCCTAACCCAGCTAATGGGCTTCTACACACATTTATTTCATTATCCAACAATAGGCCCGGCAAAGGGCTAAAGGATTCTTACCTAAATAGTCCCACTCCTGATGAGATGTTTTAGAATACACATTTTAAGTTACATTCTTTTCATTTCTGCTTTATAATACAATTTGTAGTTTGTATATTTTTTGTGTGTGTATGACTAGGTGGAATGTCAAGTTATAGTACCTGCAAGTTTTATTTATTGTAGCACAGCAATGGAGACTCTTTAAACATGCTTGACAGAGAGGAGGACTTAAATCTTGACCAGGCCCAGCATGGCTGCACCAAATTGTTACTCTTGAGAATTGATTCTAATTTTTCCTGTAAAGTTGAAGATACAGAACCATTCTCAAATCTAAACTGAGAAGTCATTGTTCATAAAGTACAACTGTGAAATTTCTTAAAACAAATTAAGTCTATTAATAATCAATTATCCATGGAGGAGAGGAAAAGAAAATTTGAATTCATTTGTCACTGGAAAGTCAATTTCTGTGACACATTTGTCATCTCTCAAACATTTATTTAGGGCTAAGTGCCAAACCTAGAGTCCTAGAACTCCACGAGGGAGAGGATGAAGTAAGAGAAGTAACAGTTGGATGCTGGCACTGCACACAGAGCCAGAAATAATAATCAGGCTTCACTCAGTCACTTGAAAATGAGACAGAAGGGAACTTCTTGATTTGGGAGTTTCAAGTCCGGTGTGGTTAAGCTATGAGCAAATCCCCAGGTTATTTCTCCTGATGTGTCTCTGGAATCACAGCATTGTCTCTATGATGCACATTCAAGTAGAAACTGGTGTGGGAGCTTAGGGTGACTTCAACACAGCAATTATACTGAACTAACCCACCTTCTTGCTTTTTATGTGCATGGAGGCCTTGAGCTCCTTCCTCCAGCTCTTTCCCAATGAACTAAAATTGATGCTACAAATAATAGATTCTCTTCCATTTTTCCTTAGTTATTTTGGATCTGATCCTCTTCAACAAAAAAACCCTTATTCAACATATATACCACATAAAAAGAAGCCACAGGGTATCTGTGGAAATAGATGTGACTTCTCCAAGTTTGTTTCTTTTGATAAGAAATCATGTTTTAGTGAAGGGAGGGAACTTTATAGCAGAAAGCTGAAGTTTCAAATTTTATTCGAGTTGTATTTTTATTAGAAACAATATTGTTTTTTCTTTGCAGAATATAAAAGGCTAAATTTCATATTTCAATTTCTGTAAAGGCCCCAAGATCCAAATCCAACATTGAATGTGTGTGCTTGACCCATATCCCATTAACATTAACAGTGTGGCTTATACATAAGGATGAGGCAACAGGCAGCCACCCACCACCAGCATGAATAATACATGTTACTTAGAGCCTTGGAGTAACATGCTGCAGAGCAGACTCCTTTAATATTTTGAGCACATCTAAACTGTAATAAATAATGAAATTTAGATTAGTCTTTAAGACGTCTCTATACAATTTTGGCTCTTAGACCATTGCTCTGGATTCTATATGTATAGCTTAAAATCCAAATGTTCAAATTGGAAATAAGGATGTGGTATAATTATAAACATACAGATGCTCATAATTATTTATACTTACTTACATTTATACTCAAGGGCTTTAGAAAAGAACTCATGTTCCATAGAAGAAGCTGTATGTAGTAGGAAGTTGTAGGTTACATAAGACCCTAGCCTAGTGTGTTTTCAAGGGATATGACTAGAAGGGCCTCATCAGAGAATATTAATATTTACTAGCACTGAAAATCTTTTGTGCACTAAGCAGATTTCAAATAAATAGTACCAATCACAGAGTATCCTTGTGACGTTACTGACTCAGACAAAAACTTTTCCTACAGTTTACCTGGTCTGAATAGTCCCTCTTTAGGGCATCTCCTCTTCCCTGAAGAAGTCTGTTCTCTAAAGACAGGCCTGAAGATCAAATCTATTAGACATCGAAAGCTACCAGACTCAAAATGAGATTCATTAAAAAGTTCTGAATTCAATATCCCTTCATGATAAAAGTCCTGGAGAGGAAGTGAAGGCATCATGTTGTAGAGATGGGGGATAGAGTGGCCCACACCCTCAGGGACTTCCACCAGCAGAGCAGAGCTGAGTGGGAAATCAACAAGATGAAACCATCCACAGCTCCCAAGCACCCTTCTCCCTGCAGCCTCCTGAGTGAACAGCTGAGTCACCATCCAGAAATCAAAGAAGAGAATGCTAGAAAAGATACCACACTGTTGTCATTACTAAACGATGTACAAATGTGAATTCCAAAGATCCAATGTCTTCCTTGCAAGTAAAATATGTTGAAACACAACAAGAACTAAAAGAATTCAGATTGCCTACAGTGCATCACTTTGATATGAATATCATGGACGTTCCCAAAGGCAAATTTCTATTGCAGAAGCATTGTCACTTCTCAATAACCATAAACTTTCTCCAGAAACATGGACTTCTGGGGAAAATTACAAAAGAGTACCATTTAGAATTGGAAGACATAAGTTCCCTTCTCAAATATTTTCTCACTTGTGATGTCAAAAATCTTCTCTCCTGAAGACAAGAAAGCAATATGATAAAATGAAGAAAACCACAAAACAATTTACCTGTACCTCCAATCTCTGTGTTCTTTTTTAAAGCATACTAAATTGTGTGTGTGTGTGTGTGTGTGTGTGTGTGTGTGTGTGTGTGTGTGTGCATGTTTTAAAGTCCTGGAGAAACTAGGGACACAAGAGACATATCTTAACATAATAAAGGCAATTACAGAAATCCATAGCCAACATTGACCTAAACAGAAACTCAAAGCATTTCTACTAAAATCAGGAACAAGACAAGGATGTCTACTCTCTATATACCTATTCAATATAGTGCCTGAAGTTTTAGCTACTGCAACAAGTAAACTGAAATAAATCAAGGGAATTCAAATGGGAAAGGAATATTATATGATTTTTTTTTTTTTACATAAAAGACCCTAAAAATTCCACGAAGAAACTTCTACAGCTGATAATCACCGTCAGCAGCAACATGTATGAATGCCCAACATATTGCAAAAGAACTCAGGGAAACACCTTTCACTGTGGCCTCAAAAAAATAAAATATCTTGGGGAAACTCTAAATGAGCAAGTGCAAGACTCATATAATAAAAACTTTAAGACACTGAACAAAAAAACTGAAGTAGATGTCAGAAGAAGGAAAGATCTCTTCTGCTCAAAGATTTGTGGAATTAATATTGTAATACGGCTATTCTACTGAAAGCAATCTACAGATTCAATGCAATCTTCATCAAAATTTCAACTAATTCTTCACAGAAATTTAACAACAATCTTTAGCTTCATATGGAAACACATACACACAAAAAAAAAACAGGATAGCTGAAACAATCCTGAATAATAAGAGAGCTGCTAGAGGTATCACTACCTCTGATTTCAAGTTGTTCTACAGAGCTATGGAAATAAAAATAGATAGCTTGGTGGTGGCATCAAAATAGATATGTTGGTATATAGAATTGAATTGAAGTCCACAGATATATAAATACCTGATTTTTGACAAAAGAAGCCAAAAATACTCAATGGAGAAAAGCATCTTCAGTAAATGGTGTTATTTAAACTAGATTGTCGCATATAAAAGAATGCAAATAGATCCATATTTATCACTCTGCATGAAACTCAGCTCCTAATGGATGAAAGACTTCAACATAAGACCATAAACCCTGAATCTGATAGAAGAGAAAGCAGGGAATAGACTTGAGCTTATTGGTACAGGAAAGGATTTTCTGAACAGAACACTGATATACCAGACATTAAGAACAATTGATACATGGGACCTCATGAAGCTGAAAAGCTTCTGTATGGCAAAGGACACCATCATTTGGGCAAAGTGGCAGCCTACAGAACAGGAAAAGATCTTTACCACTTATCCATCTGATAGAGGATCAGTGTCTCCTACAACACTCATCAAAGAAGCTGCTTCTTGCAGTAGATGGGAACTAACATAGAGACCCACAACCAAAGTACAGAGAGTAAGAGATTTTGGAGCTCTCTGTCCTAAATGGGATGCCTTCTTCAAGGCCCTCCTCTCAAGGCTCAGGGATCAAAGTGAAAGAAGAGACAAAAAGACCCTAAGAGCCAAAGGTGATGGGTGACTCCCAGGAAATGGTGTCTTCAGACACAATAGGATTGATGCACATGGGAACTCACAGAGACTGTGACAGAATGCAAAAATCTGCACAAATTCAAGCCAGCCAAGGCTCCAGCACTGAGAGAGGGAAGTGGACATGGACACCCACCCCTAACCAAGAAGCTACCTATAAGGGACTCTCACTGACAAAAGAAAAATCAGTTTTCTCCAGTGGGGTCTCATTGGATGTATAAGGCACACTTCAGGGCAGGCCCCATGCCCAGGAGCAGATGGACAACATCCAACAAACTCAATGGTGTTTTTGTGTACTTTTTTTCTCCTTTTGCTTTGTTTGGGCATTTTTCATCTTGTTGGTCCTTGTTTATATTTGATGTTTGTTTTGGTGAATGTGTGTGTGTGTGTGTGTGTGTGTGTGTGGTCAAAAGAGAGGGGTAAGGGAGAGGGAGACATAGTTGTTTTTATATATGTTTGCTTGTTTGTTTTAGAGGGAGGGAGTGACATAAAGTTGGGTTGATAGGGAGGTGGGGAAGATCTGGGAAGAATCCAGGCCAGGGGGAAAGAGATAGTTAAAATATATTGTATGAAATTTTTTTTGTAAATAAAAATTAGTCTTGGCTGAAACATAGAAACTAAGGTACTACAAAATATGCAGCCTTAAAATTTGTACCACACTCCCACTCCCAAGGTTCAAAAATAATTCATATGGAAAGAATCTGAGCCAGAAGCTGTGGAGGACAGGAAAACATTGTCTGAATATAGCTGAGTAGCTGCACATATGACCTCAGTATTGTGATAGCATGTACAAAATCTGTCCAAGCTCATGCTAGACCAAATTCCAGCATGCAGAGGGGAGCTGAACACATAATTCCATTTATAGCCTTGAAGGAAATGGCAACTGTTAGCTGCCAGGAGAGGGAGAGACCATTTTTTATAAGAGTGTAGCCCATGATAATTCAACTGCACTCCAGTATAAGACCACACATCCAAGGATATTTGGTCAGCACAAATTGGTCTTGAAGAGGGCTTCATTATTATTGTTTTAAAGGATGAAGAGGGAGTGGGGGTGGATGTAGGAAGAGTTGACTGGGATGAATATGATCAAAACATAAGAAACTTGAAACTGTCAAAGAACTAATTTTTCTTTTCTAAAGACTCACTTATTTATTAAGTTTATAGTGTTCTGCCTACATGTATCCCATAAGCCAGAAGAGGGCACCAGATCTCATTACAGATGGTTGTGAGCCACCATGTGGTTGCTAGGACTTGAACTCAGGACCTCTGGAAGAGCAGTCAGTGCTCTTAACCTCTGAGCCATCTCTCCAGCCCAAATGTGTAGCCCAGGCTGGCCTTGAACTGGTGATCCTCCTGCCTCTGCCTCTTTCAGAAAATCCTACCAGTGTGTGCCACTAATTTTTCTAAAAGTCCTTTGGAGCTTTTGAAAGAGTGCTTGCCTCATATACACAAGAGCCTGGATTCAATCTCCAGGACCACAAAACAAACAAACTAGCAGAAGATATGGCTCAGTTGAAATCTAATAACAGTGTGGCCTCTGCCCACAGCTACTGCCCCTTTTAGAAATGAATCTGCTGGAAGTTCTTTGATGATGTTCTATTGCTTACTAAATAAAAGGTTCCTTGGTGTAGACCTCTATGGAGCATCAATGAAACATAGCAAAAACTTGGTTGAACTAATTCTCTCAGACCTCAGACTATTCACCTACTAGTAGTTCTTGCTTTGTTTAATCACTGTTGAATCACCTAGAATCACTGTCTTGTCTGGCCAGGAATGTTTTTATGTTTTCTTTGCTTTTTTCTGTTTTTCAGATCATCCTTACTTTTTACTACCATATCTAAACCAACTGAAGTGTGAAATGGCCTGCATCATTTACCATAAGAGATGACATAGATAAATTGCTGCAGAAGCTTCCATACCAGTGGTCCATTGATGAATTCAGGATGGAATAGACAAATCTTAAGAAGTTCATGGATTCACCTCATCAATGGCAGACCCAGATTAGTTTTTGGTTTCCTATAGATATCCTATTCATCTTCTGAGTGCAGATAGAAAACCACTGTAGACTCATAAATGAAGAGTGACAATAAAATAATAAAACCACTGGTATGTGGGCTCATATGCATTTAGTTCCTATAGAGATTCTTGGATACCCAGATGAAACTTAGACCAAAATTAACTTGACAAAGTACATCTTGAAAATAAGCATATTCATATGCAACCCTGATCATAGAGTTTTAAAATAATATGTGTATAATATTCTTGTAAGTATTCTGTATATAGTATAATTTTATAAATAATTTGTGTGCATATATATATATATATACATATATATATGTGTGTGTATATATATATATATATTTGACAATGGAAGGTTGATACACATGAGGAAATAATGGGGACTTACTATAGCTTACAATGTTCACAAATTGGCTCTGAGTCTTCTGAAAACCACAGTAGAAACAGAATTATGATCCTTTACAAAATTCATTTTGACAATAATTAAAGGCTATACCAGACTATCTCATATCTAATACTTACTATACAATCACAGACGTATAGTATGGTTATAAGGCATCTCTGGTAGATAATAGACACAGACTGTTACAAATCATTCATTTATTCATTTAATGAATGTAAAGTGACCAATGCTGTATAAAGGAAGAAAAGGATGAAATACTTGACTTTCAAGAGTTTTCAGGCTAATGCTTGGAGAAATATTCAAATGAACAATTAATTATAATATACTGACTAAAGAGTACCATGGATAAGGTGTAATTCCTTCACAAATATTTCCATTTTCTAAAACCAAGACCAGTTTTTGTTTCATCTTCCTACTAGTCTGTCTCTTTCCCAGAAGCCAGGATCAATGTTGAACCATTTGCTAGGGATTCAGTAGTACTCTTATGGCCAGTGTACCTGCCCTCAGCACATCTAGTTTCTATAGCCTTGCCACTGCCTGGACATCCAGTTGTCTTCCTGGTTTCTCTCCTGCCATCTTGGTCCCTTAGACCCCTGTACTAACACTTGAACAGACATGCAAATTGCCTCCTTTACCTTGGTAAAGGTATTAAAGATCTGACCGCAGTGAAAATACGGGATTTGAGGTTTGAATGCTTCACTGGAATTCTCAGCAGGATTCCTATGCTGAGGGAATGAAAGGGACACCTAAGAAAGAAAGAAGACCCAGCAACTGGCTCTGATCCTGAGGATGTGAGGAATCCTGGGACTAAGATATGGAGAAAGCCACAATGGAACAAGACCTGTACCAGACTCACAACCAAGCAAGACAATAAAAGTAATAATAAGATGCAATCAAATACTCTGCTGTCTGTCGACATGCTGATGTGGAGGAGAAATCTCACAATGCCCCAAGTCTAGATGAGGAGCAATAGGCAGTTAATGACTGCTGAGAGAGGGAGACTCCATCTATGAGCTCCTTGTTTACCTAGTGGTCATCCCTAAAAACATACACATGAACAACATTATATGGAGTCAGCAGCCTGCATATATTTATTTACTTGCTTACTTATTTATTTATTGGTTATTTTGAGACAGAGTTTCTCTATGTAGCCTTGGTTGTTTTAGCTAGGTAGCTAGGCTGTCCTTGAACTCTGAGATTTACCTACCTCTGTCTCCTGAGTGCTGGCAAAGCAGATTGCATTTATAAGTTTTAAGTGTGTGTGTGTGTGTGTGTGTGTGTGTGTGTGTGTGTACATAATAATACTGAAATAAGAAGAGGCTATGTATTTGGGAGGTACCAGGGATACAGTGGGACAGAGGAAGAGTTGAAAGGTGAAGTCAGGGGACAATGTAAGTACAGTACTCATATATGAAATTCTAAAACAAATTATTAATTTTTTAATAAAGAAACCATCTCAAAGAATTTTATGCACTTCTAAATCTACCTACTTGAGCATAGATACTAGTTTATTCTCTCAAATTCAAAATAAGTCAGTCATGTGAATTTTTAAAAGAGAATGATAATAATAGACCAGCAACAATGATGTCGGCTTGGTGTGTGTTCAAGAATGAGCAACATTTGCTCAGATGTGAAGCACACTTCTGTGTTGAGTGGATCTCTATCAACCATCTCAATAGTTTGTGGGATTCCTTCAGCATGGGGACATCAGCTTCTACCACAATTAGAGTCAAAGAGCTTAAAGAGGCAAACACAGGAAAGTGCACCTTAATGGTGATTTGCTTCAGTCAATAGGCAAGTGGTGTTATCAGGAGTTTTCTCAAGATTCTATTCTGCCCTACCTCTTAACACAAGAATCGAGGGGAGTTTTACACCTCTCCTTGCTTATGATCCTAGGATAGCATCCCCTCTGAACCTTCATAGTTTAGTTATCTCCACACTCTCCAACATTATCACTCAAATTCCTTCAGTGTCATAAGCACTACCAAAACTGAGGGCCCTGCATGCAATGAGGAGGACATGAGTCCACCCCCTAAGAGCAAGCCGAGAAGAGAGTATTCTGTGTGAAGGAGAGGATGGTGAAAGAGTGGCTGCGTTATGCATTTCAGGTAGGAGAACTGTGTGCAAAGGTATGCCAGGCTTACAATCCTTTGCCTGCTCCCAGGGACACCAAGGAGGCTAGTAAAAGGAAGTCTGCAGCGACCTCAAGACCTTAGCAATTGGCTTCTGTTCTGACGGAGATGGGAACCTACAAGAAGATTTTGACCAGAGGAGGGATGTGATCCGAATCACATTTTAACAGGAACATCTTGGCTGTGTGTTGAGAATAGACTCGGGAACATGGGGGTAGAAGCAGGGAATCCAATTTGGAGGCTGAAAACTAGGCCCCAGTCACTAGGGAGTTTACAGTAGATGTGGGATGAAATGATTTGACTCTGAAGCTATTTTGAAAGTGAGATGACAATATTTTTCAAGAAATCACATACGGAATTTGAGAGTCCGTGTGGTGTCCAAGCCTGAAGCTTAGGTCCTGAGCAATGGCAATAATGGAGTTGCTATTTTCTGGAGTAAGAAAGACTTTAGAAGGAGCAAGCTTACCTAGAACGTTAGGAGCCATGTTGAACGCTATTTTGACACAGTGCAAATAGCAGGAAGTGCAGGCTATTTTGACACAGTGCAAATAGCAGGAAGTGCAGGCTAGTATTTAAAATCTGGATATTAATGTAAAATTAACATGGGATTAAGCATGGATAAAAAAGACAAGAGGACCAAGGATCAATCTCTGGGGCAATGCAAGTGACTTGCTAAGGAGAAGGGATTGATTATATGAATCAAATGCCAATCATTGGTCAGCATTGAAAACAAGGATCGTACATGGTCCATTGAATTACTCATCTGAAAGACTTGAATGACCCTGACAAGGAAGTGTAAATAGAGGCGGGAAAACCCCTGCTCCCTACCACCTCTTACTGGAAGTAGTGAACAATGAGAATCAAGAGACAACTAATTAGGAACTCCCTTCGAGGTATTCTGTTGAGAATGGAAGGGGAGAGCCAGACAAAGGGATCTGAAAGTGAAAAATGAGTTCAAAAAGGTCTGATGCTTGTTTGTCTTTAGGATGATAAGAAATATCTATCAGAAAAGGGGAAATATACAACCTGGGTATGATTAATGAGAAAGAATGCTGGAGTAGAGGGTGTCCTTGACAGGTGCTATGGGATGGTCCTTCTGTATGCTGTGAATATGTGTTTCTCTCATTGGCTGACAATAAAGTTGTTTTGGCCTATGGCAAGAGAGGATAAGTTTAGACGAAAGAATCAAACTAGGACTCAGAAGAAGAGGGGCAGGGTCAAGACAGATGCTTGGATGCTAGAGGACCATTAAGCCATGGACCATATGGCAATAAATAGATTAATAGGGATGGGTTAATTGAAATGTAAGAGCTAGTTAATAATAAGCCTGAGCCATCAGCCAAACATTTATAATTAATATAAGCCTCTGTGTGGTGATGTAGGAAGTGGCTGCTGAATATTTGGGAGTTGTTGGCAGAACAGAAACTTCTGTTTACAGACAGGGCTTGAATAGAAGTGAAGGGAATAGCCTCAACTAGGGTCATGGTCCTGATCCAGCCTTTCTACTCAGCCTCTTTCCAAATCATTTGTCATCTCCTTTGCAAAACTAATTGCAGATTGAATGGTTTGCCCCTCAAGATGTGTTGAAATCTCATCCTTATATTGTGGTGACATTTGGAGGTGGAGCCTTAGGGAGATGATTTTAGGGAAGAGCTAATGCTGAATGGAATTGGTCCACTCATAAAAGGGACTCCAGAGAAAAAATGTCACTCTTCCTACCATGTAAAGATAGGGCAAAATTTACCCATGTATGAACCAGGAAATAGACTCACATTGGGTGCCAAGTATATAAGAACCAGATCTGAAAGCATTAAATGTCAGCTGGTATCTGGGTGAGGATACACATACCTGTAATCTCAATACTTGGGATGCCAATGCAGGAGAGTGGAGAGTTTAAGACCAGCCTAAACTACATAGTGAGATCCTGTGTCTAACAACAACAGCAACAATGGAATAGAAATAAGCAAATAAATGTCTATTGTGTATAATTCATGTACCTGGTGGTATTTTGTTAAATCACCACTTTATAGCTCTCCTCCCTCCCTTCAATGAACTGGTCTTTAAAATTTGCTTCACATTTTCTCTTCTGCCTGATTCTCTAAATACAAGTGTGCTTATTGCACACCTAACCTCACACCTCTTCAGATTTCTTGTCTTCACAATCACTAGCACACACAGGTATCTCAAAGGCCACAGGCATTTCAAACATAACGTTTTCCAACATGAAGCCATATTTCTTTCCAAATGTGCTTCTATGGTTTAGGCAGCAGAGATAGCGTGGGAATAAGTATCAGTCAATTTTCTAGGTGATTTCCATTCTTTTGGAGGATATTTTGTGGAAAATGGGAATTGATGACTTCTTTTGTCCTTGTTGAGTGACTTTTCCCATTTTCCTGGGGATGCAGGAAGAAACATTCATTCACCCCAAATCAAACATGTCACCAACAGCAAAGAGAACAAACAAAAAACCAACCAAAGAAACAAACAAAAAGTTGGCTGGTGAACCAATGAGTGTATGGAGGTTATTTACAGGGGCTGTGGGTGATTCAAAGGCTCTAGTAACACCTAAAAAAAAAGTACTTCAACATGGGCAATGGCTGATGGAAGCTGAGTCCCTGGAGCAACTTGTTCAGTTTATGGGTAGCTCAACCTGAGACAGTCTCCTCTTCCCTGGCAATCACCTTCTGATTATCCAACCTGTGGCATGGGAGAGATGTAGAAATCTTAAAACATTCTGAATTTTGTAAGCTCCCTTAGCTTCCAAATTCTTGTGCGTGTGTGTGTGTGTGTGTGTGTGTGTGTGTGTGTGTGTGTGAGAGAGAGAGAGAGAGAGAGAGAGAGAGAGAGAGAGAGAGAGAGAGAGACTGACTACCATCTTCCTCCTAGATGTTTCAGTCTGGAAGAAACAACTACACCTTAGTCTTTATTAAGAATTGAAATCACTGGGCGGTGGTGGCACATGCCTTTAATCCCAGCACCTGGGAGGAAGGGGCAGGCAGATCTATGTAAGTTCAAGAAGAAAACCTGCCTAAAAAAAAAAAAAAAATTGACAGGAAAAGAGATTCCCAGCCAGATATGAACACAAGAAGGCAATGAACTACACGAGGGTGGGGGTGTGTGACGGAATATTGCCAGCATAAAGTGAGAGATGGGAACGGAGTCATGGAGAATCTCCTGAGTGAAGTCACTAGAGAGAATTCTCAGAGGTCATCCTGGAACTCATCTAAGGACAAGAATGACTGTGGTGCTCAGGGTATGGCCAGGAGAGGGGTGGAAATGAAGAAAGAGCATTCATCTGAATTGGCAATGGGCACCATGGAGGTGTGGGGAGGAAAGGCTACATGTGGTCTGGGATCATGGAGAACCTTGTTTATGAGGAACTAGAGCAACAATTTTATCCTGAAACTAAAAACTGAGTCACAGAAGACATGTTAGGAAAAAGACTAATGTCTCAAATTTGAATTTTGAGTGACCAATTAAGGCCAGACTGTCGCTGAATTAAGACATAAACCAGTGAGGAGAAAGGGGAGAAAAAGTTAGGAAGGACTTCAAGTACAAACCTCATGGTCCTAAGCAGCACGGGCTGAAGGAATGTGAAAGTAAGATTCCTGGTGTGTGTGTGTCCCCACCCTCAACCCAGATCAGAGAGAGGCTCACCCAGCTATTGAGAGGATGAAATGAAATAACGGATGTCTGGCACATGGAAAAGGCTCAGTAAACATTTTACTTCCCACTGTTCTCTTATTACTGGCATCATTACTTAGCAATAACTAGAGCCAGAAATATGGGAGTAACTCTAGTTCCTTCTGTCCTTTGCCCTCATGTCCAGTGTCCCAGAGTTGAAGAGCTAAGAGGGACAGCCAGGGAGGGAAGCATCCTGTGCAGGGTGCGTGGCTTGCCTCTGGCCTGAATTTGTGGTTTTGGAAGAAGAGGCCAAGGGCACTCTGTTTCAAGGCTCTCAGCAGCCTGTACCTTCAGGGCTTGCACGGGAGTGAGTGAGGGGTGAGTCATGGCTACTCCTAGAACAGCTCCTCCATCTCTCCTGCTTCTCCTTCCTTTGGGTCCATTCAGAAACTTGTAAATTAGAAGGTGCTCACCCTTCTGCGAAGAAAGGACAGGGTCTCAAAGAAACTCAGGACAAATGGCTACCTGAGGTGCTTATTTAACATATCAACGTGAACTCTGGCACGCAGGCTCTCAGTATTGCCAGTACCTCTTAGAGTCATCATCCTGGCTGGCCCCTACCTCAAACCTCTTCACTTCATCCCCCACCCTCAGCTTCCCTTCCCTTCCCTTCCTCCAGCTTCTCGTCCTATAAAACCTAGCTTATTTTGGCTATGTGATCTCTTGGTTTCCAGGTGCTCTCTAAACCCCAATCCCCATGGCCAGGTTCAGTCTGGGCCCTTCCAGATGCCTCTGGCTGCTTTCTCCCTAGTATCTACAAGAAAACTTCTCCTCATCCATACCTTAGAAGCAGCCATGCCATCTTTTTGTTGTTGTTGTTGTTCAGATTAACTAGATCCTAAACAGAAATGAGGACAGTTTGGGGTCTTTTATGGAGCAAGAGGTGTATGTCACTTTAATTTATGTGTGTACGCTTGCCCACATGTGTGAGGGTACTCATGCACATGGATGCATGTATGTGCTGAAGCCATAGGTCTATGTGGGATGTCTTTTTGAGGCAGCTGTCTCTCACTGGGACCCAAGACTTGCAATTCAGTTAGATTGCCTGGCCAGCTGGCCCCTGGGATCTATCTGTCTCTGCCTCCCCAGTGCTGGGTTTATAGATGTATACCATCAAGAGCTTCATACGTGGGTTCTGGGGGCTGAACTTAAGTCTTCATGCTTGCACTTCCCCCATTGAACTATCTCCCCAGTCCCAACCATCTTATTTTTAGAAATAGTTGAGGCCAGGAAAGGGCAAAAGTATGTGGATGGAACACAGGTTCATTGCTGACAAGGATGACGTAAAAGAAGAGGCGAGGGAGCTTCGGGGCAGACCCAGAGGTCCTGGACCTGGATCGACGTAGATTGCTGCCTTCCTTCAAATGGCTCTGAGCTAGCTGCACTAAAAAGCACAAATCTAATAATATGTAAGTTACTGCTCAATAGAGCATGTTTTAGATAGACAGGGGACCAAATAAATAGAAACTCTCCTAAGTAGATACTAAGGGGTTAATAAATGTAGGCTCAAAGAGTGATGGTGGATCCAGATAAGTTGTGAATCATCAAAGTTGCACTCACTTCTTCCTGGGTGTTGTTCTTCAAATTTTTTTGTGTGTGTTGGGGAGGTGGGGGTCATTGAGATACTTGCTATGTAGTCCAGGCTGGCTTTGAACTCACAGCAATCCTTCTGCTTCAGTCTCTTGAGTGCCACTATGCTTGACAATAGCTGAATTTAAATCAAGAATTCTTAATGTTGACAATGCCTTTAAGTCCCAAAGAAAAGTCTTCAATGGGGATGATTTTTTTTAAATGCAAACTATTTTGTTATACTACCGAGGGGAATTCTAGATGAAAGAAAAGGCCAACAGGACAGCTGAGAGGAAGGAAGAGCACCTTCCCTGCCCCTCAATTTACAAGCAACAGGAAGGAGCTTGCATTTGTAATCCTTTTTGATTAATGTATATTAGTTGTGTAGAATCATGAGTTTCATTGTGACAGTTTCATACATCATATGGCATATTTTGGTCATTTACGTTCTTCCTTCTTACCCCTTTTTTAATCCCCTCCTCTAGTGGTTCTCAACCTTCCTAACAATGCAACCTTTTAATACAGTTTTTCATGTGGTGGTGACCCCCAACCATAAAATTATTTTTATTGCTACTTCATAACTATAATTTTGCTACTGTTATGAATTGTAATGTAAATATCTGTGTTTGCCACTGGTGATCCCTGTGAAAGGGTCATTCGATCCCTAAAGGGGTCATGACAGGTTGAGAACCACTGCCCTCCTCCTTTCCCCCAACTCCTCCTCCTTCTTCTCCAATGGTCTCTCTTTTAATTTTACATGATTTTTTCCCCTCTTCCCTGGATGAAAGAAAACACTCCATGCTTGTCTTCCTGTGTCTGGATTATTTTTCCTAGTATGTTAATTAAGGCAGACTGTGCTTTTAAAAAAGTGCCTTCCTCTGCCATTCCCTCTCCTTTCCATCACAGGCCTTTCTGGGATTGCAGTCCTGGCTCATCTCTGAGTTTCAGGCAGAAGATGCTTGTGTTGACATGAGGGGAAATGTTCACATAACACAGAGAGAAAGGCTCCTGGGTACCAGAATGGGAACTAAAGTTGTCAACAGGCTAACATCTCATCCTCACTCACCCTGTAAGGATCACCCAGATGTTGACCACTATTCTTGCCTTGGGCCGATCTATCAAGCAGGTGCCAGAGAACTAAAAGTGACTTCATTCTGCCACTCATGTTCTGAGAGGCACTGGCATGTCTTTGGAAGGGATGCTCTGTGCTGTTTCTCAAAAACTCTCTCCAATCTTACAGCAGGAAAGCATCTTGATTTCCTTCCTAATCCAGCCCTATCTCTCCCCAAAAGTGTTTGTTTTAAAGGCCTTTCCGGCAACCAATTCCTTTCTAAGCAACTCAAAACTTCAAATGTCAAAGTCTTGATTTTTCTTCTATCATTATATTACTTTTCCACAGAGTACATGGAGGCCCTGTACTAAAGCATGGAACAATGTCTGTTATCCACGGAGGCAGAACGTGGAGGTTGTGGATATGGAAAGTAATCACTTTCTACTTGATGAGCTACCACTGTCCTCTAGGGGTACCTGGGTGGTGGCTTGTTCCTCCAGCAGCACTACCTTAAGTGGCCATTCTTCTTCACCCCTCCCTGGTCATGGTAAAGGAAGAGGAGCCTTCTGACCACTATGCTGGGGAGTGGGTACCAAATGACAGTAGCAGTGGCTTTCTGTAGATGAATTTCTAAACAGTCTTATTAAATAAGAAACACAGAGCCAAATACAGGGGTGCAAGCTGTAGAGATCAGAGAAATAGTGAGAGCCACCAGCTAACCTTAGCTCACCACTCTGTCATAGCTTCCCAAGTGAGAGTTTCTTCTTGTCTAACCTGTGCCTTTATTGCCTTGCTGTTCTGCCCTCTCATTGTCTCTTAGCCCAGCTACCTCACTTCCTTGTCACTGCCTGTCTGTATAGACCTCCAGGTCTCTATGGTTGGTACCGGGATTAAAGGTGTGTGTCCCCACGATTGGTTGTTCCCTAGTGTGTCCTTGAACACACAGACCCTGCCTGCCAAGTGATTGGATTAAGGGCGTGTGCTACCACTGCCTGACTTTTGTTTAAGGCTGGCTATGTCCTCTGATCTCCAGGCAAACTTTATTTATTAACATACAAGTAAAATATCACCACATTTCAGCACAAATAGAATATTACCACAGCCTTCTCTCCCCTGCAGCTCTGGTGGGCAGGAACAGCTAGGTGTCACTAGTACGATGGTTCCCTGGGTTCTTCTCACCTCTGTCTCCAACTCCAAGTGAACCCTCCTTTGTAACACTTGACTCCATATTTCCATGGTACAACCCTTCTGGGGCTGAGTCCTTCCTCTTCCCACCCCAACACCAATAAAACACAAGATTTAGCCTGTTAATTGTTCCCTTCCTACCAACAAGGTAGTTAGCCACCTGTACCTGCTAAGGCCCTGCTTCCACTTAGGGGCCGATAAAAGGGTCCTATTTCTTTTGAAGTTCAGAAACAGCTAACTTTTACTGAGTGCTTACAGCTGACCCCAATTAGGCCAGTTAACCCGTGTGTGGAAACTAAAGAGGAAGTAGGTAGCAGCGAGTGAGAGAGCAGCTACCTCTGAATCCAGGCTCACCCACAACCTGCAGCCACATTGAACTCTGCATTAAACTGATTCCCTTCGCTCTCTTTCCCATCCATTCTTCCAACCTGTGCTGTTTGGAATTATGGAGGACTCAATGGCAAGGGACAGCAAAGGTGGCTTAGTAGTCTGAAGGACTTGAAGTTTTCTTGGAAGTTCTGTCATCTGCCTGGTTAAGCGGACCTACAAAATCAAGGAAACATGCAAAGATGTACAGGAGGGCAGACAGCAGATGGCTCCACTCCATCCGCACAAGCCCTTTCTTTTTGTTCTTGAAAGTTGGTAGGAATACAACGTCAATTTTGTGCCAAGAACCTTTTTTATTCTAAAATTCAAATGTCCACATTGCCGAGCATTTGGAGCCTCGTGAAGGTTAAGAGTGAAAATGGATCTTACACGTGTTCTCTCTGCCTGCAAATGGCCCGAGTTAATGTTTGTGGGAATTCTTCCCAGACCCCTTTCTATATACCCATGTGTGTATTTCTAAGTGGAATGTCTGTGATACAGAAAAAAAAAGAAATATATATAGGTATTCATGAAATATTTTAATAAGGAGCATATTTCTCTACTTTTTTGAAAATTCCCACTTTTCAAATGTATTTACTTGTGGTAGCACACATTATCATAGAAAATAATGGGTCTGCTGACGACACTCATGAACGTATGTCATGAACTGTTACTTTGTTCTCTCTGTGTCCTCTTCTGCCCTTCACTCTCCTTCCACTGGTCCCTTCTTCTTCCCAAATAGTACCCACTTTCACTTTTAGAAAATACTAGTTTTTTAATGGCAGAAAATTAGTCAACAGTTGTTTAACCGTTTTCCTAAAGATGAGCTATCGGTGTTTCCTGATTGCTTTCAATGATAAGAAATGCCATTCCTTATTATATCCTCAAAATCATTTACCAGAACTGGAAATGCTGGGTTAAAAGTGTAAGTCCAATGGCTTTGAGTTTGGTGTATGGCTGGTTAGCTAAATAAAATGTGAAGTTTATGCTAAATAAGTCTTTGTTAGTTTTTTAAATGGATAAAGCGGTTCTGATAAACTATCACATTGATTTGAATGAATAAATCTTTAAAACTTGAAAAGCAAACAGCTGGAGAGTGCTCTACCTTTATGTGGTACTTGGCATTTGATGGCTTCATAAACCTCCAGAGAATTCAACATGATTGAAAATATGATCTTTAGAAATACAGGAAGAAAGAATTCTCCCTAAAATAAGGACTTTCACATAGGAGAGAGAGAGAGAGAGAGAGAGAGAGAGAGAGAGAGAGAGAGAGAGAGAGAGAGAAGGAAAAAAAAGCCAGAGAATGTGAAATGTGAAGTAAACGCTGAATGTGAAGCGCTTCTTCAGTCCTTGACTGATTACCTCCTAAAAGCTTTTAAAGATGTCGGCTTCCTGAGGCTTTTGTGTCCTGGGCTGCATTTAACCAATCAGGTTAAATGTGGATGATGAAGACCATCATGAAGACCACTAGCTTTGATGAGTCACTACACTTAATCTTCAATGGTTAGGGAGCCAATTATCTGCTCCCTCAGCTGTGGAGACCCTTCTTTTCTTTCCTCTTCCTAGTAGTTAACCAGATTTATGCTCATTTAAGATCGCCTTAGGACCGGGGGGGGGGGGGGGGGGGGCGTGGACATGAAGGTATAGAAGCCCAACACTAAATGAAGCACATTATCTGTTCGGCATGGGCAAAAATGATTAAGTGGTACCTACGGCCCTGAAGGCACACAGCTGGGTACCATGGAGACAAATCAGCTTAGGTAACTCCCAACCTGGCCCAGGATGCTTTGAGACAAGGCATGGGATCAACAGCATGTTTAGAGAGTGTAGTCTACAGATTTCAAATAGGCTTCACACCCATGCAGGCATTAGACCTCCTATGAATAATCAACCAGGGTCCACAGACCAGACAGGGACAAAGACTCTCAGAGAGATTAAATGCCTCTCTTAGTATCACTAATACTGTGAACAACAGTGTATTCTCAGAGCAATACTCGTGAATACCTCCCAGTGCCTCCGGTGATAATATTGTACAGAATACTATCATGTGCTAGGCTGCCACAAGATAGTAGAGGGTGTAAAAGAATAGACATTATCATTAAGGAGCTCATGACATATGGTAGGGGCAGATAAAAATTGAACCTAAGGCTGGTGAGATGGCTCAGCAGCTAACCGAAGGTGCTCCTCTTGTACAAGGCTTGAGTGGGGTTCCCAGCAGCCACATTGAGCAGCTCACACTGCCTGTACTCCAACACCAGGGAGTCCAGTGCCTCTGGCCTCTGCTGGCACCTACACTCACATGTACATATCTACCCACAGACAAAAAACATAGTTAAAAATAAAACAATTTTAAAAAATGAAATTGAAGCTATAATACTGGATGATGGAAGCCATGACTGAGATTTATGGTAAAGCACTATTCAAATGTGACCAGAATGTCTGATGAGGAAGAAGCCACATGGATTATGAAAGGCTCCAGATCTTTATGTCTTCCTCCAGTTCCTACATTATTATTATTATTATTATTATTATTATTATTATTATTATTATTATTTAATTGAGACAGGGTTTTTCTGTGTAGCCCTGGCTGTCCTGGAACTCGCTCCGTAGACCAGGCTGTACCCAAACTCACAGAGATCTGTCTGCCTCTGCCTCCTGAGTGCTGGGATTAAGAGTGTGCACCACCACTGCCTGGCTCCCAGTTCCTACTTTACATGCCATAAGTACAGAGAATTCCCTGGAATGTTTGATTTGAGAGTTGAGAATGCAGGCTTTGGATCAGATAGACCTTGGTTTAAAGCCCAGCTCTGCCACCTCACTAACTCTTGAGTGACTGGACCCTGAGTGAGAAATCTTCATCAAGTGACTGGGCTCTTTATGCTTCGGTGTCTCCCACTAGACAGCAATAATAGCAGTGTTAGGCTCAGACTCCCAGAGTTCAAATCTTGTCTCTGGCACCTACTAGATGAACATCAAGTTTCCTTTTTGGTTACTCCGTTTCTATGTATAGAAAGTGTTATGACAGGGTTTCATGAAGTTTGAATGTTTAGAATTTTCTCTGGGCTAGAATGTAAGTGTGCAGAAGCTGGGGTCTGGGATCGGGCTTATCGAATAAAGCAGCAACCGCCATACAAGCATGAGTTCAGATCCCTAGCACCCATGTGAAAGTCTAGTGGGATACTTTGCATCTAGAACTCTGGTGATGAAGGAGGGAAGATGGGGATCCCTGGTACTTATTGGCCAGCCAGCCTCGGCTATCAAGGTTCAGTGAGTTATCCAACTTCCAAAAATACATTAGAGAGCTATCAAAGAAAACCTTGGATCTCCTCATGCATGCACACGCACATGAATATGCACCCCCGCCCATAAGGACATATAATCATGTGCATAAGCCACACACACACTCACCCGCGCCCCCAAAGCTAGATGTGGTGGTATAGTATACACTGTAATCCCAGCACTTGGAACACTGAGACAGGAGGCTCATGAGTTAGAGGCCAGCAAGGCTACATAACAAGGTCTCACAATAAAAAACAAACTAACAGGAATAAGAATTTAATTGTTTAATAAATATTGACTGTTACATTTTTTTCTGAAATATCCCAGGTCTTATAAGCAGTGGATGATGAAACGCTGCAGCTAGGGTTTGCACAGAACAACAGATGAACTGTCCATCTCAAGTACCGCTTTAATTCCGTGTTCTTTCAAGCATAGATGGTTGAGAGTTAGTTTGGGGATTGTCTGTTTGTTGTTTGGATTGGTTCCTGAAGAACATCCATTAATAAAGGTCACCGTAACTATTAATGGAATTTACTCTGGTTGTCAAGTTTTCTAAATATCTCCAAAACTCTAGAAGTTACAAACTGCAAGAAAAGACTTCATGAATGTATGCATGTGACCTTTCTGTCTTTCAGAATTCCACATGATAGCATTTCAATAGCCACTAAGATCTAAAATGTTGGACCAGAATGGGAAGGATGTGTTTGTAGCTTGAAAAGATATGGATTTACCGAGAAGCTGTAAGTTTAAAGGCTTCACCTTTGCAAGGGACTCATCCAAGGAAATCTGCCCATCAGGCAAAATAGCTTTATGAGCTGTACAGATTCTAGGTTTCCTAAAACCCGTTTCCATACCAGGGCATTCTGACTAGAGTCCTTTTCCTACCAGTGCTGTTCTCTCCTACTAAGCTTTGGGTCCCTGGCAGTCACTAATTATTCTCTGCTGAAATCTCTTTGCAATTTCTTTTGCTCAAAGATGGGTTGGTTCAGTGACTGGATGCTGGCAGACTGTCCGCAGGTATGTGTTAAGAATGTTGAAGAAAAGTAACCGAAGGGGAGAGAGAATAGAAAGGGTAACTTAGAAAGGGTGACTTAGAACTCTCCTTGATCAAACTTAGTTATTCTTTCCTGGGCCGTGTGTGTGTGTGTGTGTGTGTGTGTGTGTGTGTGTGTGTGTGTGTGATAGAGAGAGAAAGAGAATGTATGCATATTTTACTATATTCTAATGCTGGAATTCTGCATTCATCTTTAGCAAGAATCCTGTTACGTTAGCACAGCAAGACTGTTTACCAGGGGTGATGCACACACTTGTAATTCTAGCACTCTGAGTTCAAGGCAGGAGGAACAGGAGTTCCAGGCAAACCTAATCTATATGGCAATACTCTGTCTGAAAGAGGGGAGGGAAGAAGGGGGAGGAGGAGAAGGAGGAAGATAGAGAAGAGAGCGAATTCCCCATCTAAGGTATCTGATCGATCCTTTTAACCTGCCATCAGTAAGAATCCTAGCAAGTTACTTAGATCGGAATTCCCCTTCTCTCTGATGTTTGATCTTGGTAATTTCCCATCTACTGACTAACGCTTTGCTCCCATGATGTTCCTTGGCAGTAAATCCCTGCTTGTTCATGATGTATGTGGCAGTTTCAATGAGAATGCCTCCCCCTGCCCCCATAGGCTCATGTATTTGAATGTTTGGTTCCCATTTAGTTGGTGCACTATTTAGGAAGGATTAGGAGGCATGTCCTTGTTGGAAGGGGTGTGTCATTGGAGGTGGGCTTTAAGGATTCAAATGCTCACACCAAGGCCAGTCTCACTCTGCTCTCTCTGTTCCCTGCTCCTGGATCAGTAAGCACTCAGCTATTGCTCCAGCACCATGCCTGTCTGCTTGCTGCCATGCTCCCTGCCTTGATGGTCATAGATTCACCATCAAAAACTGTAAGCAAGCCCCTCTGATGATGGTTGAATAAAGCACTGATCTATGAGTATAGCAGAATATCATTAGGACTCATTTTATTGCTTTTTTAAAAGACAAATAGTATTTGGTTTTGCCCTAGGTCTTTGGACTTGGTCATGCAAGCAGTGTCTACATTGCTACATGGGCCTGTACCAAGTTCTCTCTCTCTCTCTCTCTCTCTCATTGTGTGTGTGTGTGTGTGTGTGTGTGTGTGTGTGTGTGTGTGTGTGTGTGTGTGTGTGTATACACACACACGGTATGGGTTCCACCTTGTGGGATGAGCCTTAAATCAAACCAGACATTGGTTGGTTACTCCCACAAGCTTTGTGCCACCATTGCCCTCGCATATTTTGCAGGCAGAATAGCATTGTAGATGAAAGAGTTTGTTGAATATCTTTTAAACCAAATTGACCAGTGTCCATCTTTGATTCTCTTTGAGAGTCTTAGGCTAGGCTTGATACCTATCAGAAGTTTAGAAATTCATGACAGACTGTGACAAAATGGAATCATATGTGGCAATGAGCCCCCCCTCCCACCTTTTTGAACCTAATTACCATTAGGCACAATAACCACTGTGCTTACAAAGTCCAGTAAATTTTGTTGACAGCTTTCAATTCGGTTGAGGCTGAGCCTACTTTGTGGTCTTACTCACTTTAGTAATCCACTCACAGCTTTAATAACTCAGGATGTTGTTTTCAAGTTTCTCGAATAAGCTGTGTTACTACAATGTCACAGTTCCCACACAGTCCTGGAAGTGATTCATTTTCTCATTATATTGTGCTATATATACTCTAGAAAAATGAGTTGGCATTTCTAAGAATACCTGATAGAGAACATGAGTTTTTCTTTCCCTTCCTGTCATCTGAACCCCTTAAATCACAGGCAGTGCAATGTGTCGGCAGCTAAAATACATACTCGAACCCAGAGGCACCAGACAGGGCAGGCTGTTGTTTGCTTATTTTCCTGCTATTAAGTTGTGTCTCCAATTCTGAGGAAATTTTGTGCATAAATGCATAACACTAGTTAGAAAATTCCATCATGCAATTCACTAAAAACCTTTAAATAACTAAAGAAAGACAGATTCTTCTCTTGCCTGAAGTTTTGACCCCTTGACTGAAAAGTTGTTCAGATCAGAAGGCCACACAGGACTACATCCCATCAACACAGGACTACATCCCATCATCAACACAGGACTACATCTCATCAACACAGGACTACATCCCATCATGAGCCACTTCATCTCCTGGCTCTAGAAACACATGGGAAAGATAAAGAGGAACAGGTAACAGCGTGCCTGTCTTCAAAACTCATCCCTGTAAGTGATCTGAGATGAATAAAAAGTCACACACACACACAAAGATGCAATTTACAAGTAAAAATTCCCTTGTGGAAATTGGAACTATGAAAGAATCAGTGGTAAGGCTTTATCAGGAATTCATAGGTTTATGCCTTGAGATCAGCTCAGGACTCCGATAAAACTGCGTTTATTAGGTAAAACAACAGTATTGTTCAGTAGCTTCTCCAGATGCATCTCTTAGAACAGAAAAAAGAAACAGGAAGTAAGCATCAGAATAACAAAAATAGACTTTACGAAATAGGTTCGCTTGCCTCAATAGAAACACACCTGGACTCCTGCGATGCTTGTGCAGAAATTTATGTTTTGCTATATTCAAGCAAGGTTGATGACTCTTTCCTCAACAGAAAGATTAGAAGAAATAAAAGACAGAAGACACACAGCTGCGGGGAGTGCTAACCATCTTCAAAAGGGAAGGACAGCAATTCAGAGAGGAGAGAAGCTTTTGAAAAAGCAAAAAGACAAGTGGGCAAGACAAATGTCTAAAAATCATTAGAGCCCAGGTCACTTGATACAGGGGCAAAGTCCCTCCCCCAGCCCTGCAGCTGGGCCACCATATTAAGACTGAAAGCAGTCACTGGCATAGGAGTGATGACTGAGTTGCTGGAGACAGCAATACATGTGGCTAACACAGTTACTGAGTAACCCAAGCTACTGAGCTGATCTCAAGGCATAAACCTATGAACTTACCACGGATTCTTCCCTAGTTCCAATTTCCACAAAAGGAACTTTTATATGTAGATTGCCTCTTTGTGTGTGTGACTCTTCGTTCATCTCAGACTACATACAGTGATGAATTTTGAAGACAAAATTCATCTCACTTGCTCCTCTTTCATATGAGAAGTCTAAGATTAATCTTAATCGAAGTAAACTGGTTTCTCTACTTCTCAGCATCCTTAAACTGATCAAGTACTGTGTGGCTTGATAGGACACAGATAGAGGGATAAGACATACCATGCTTCTTCATGTTCTTTTTCCACAAAATTCTGTCTTATTTAGGTTCAAGAGAGAAATGCATTATGGAGTCAGGTTAGCCAAAAACACAGTGAGCGATATTGTACCAGGTTTTCAAGAAAAATAAATTTGATTTAGCAGTAAGGAACAGAAAACATAGATTTTAGGATTTACACTCATGACATAAATGTTCAGCTGAACCTCAAAACTCTGTACCGCTTTCTTTCTCAGGGGGCTGTGTGTTGGGTGTAGTGTATGCACATGTATATGTACATGGGCGTGCCATGTGAGATCATGTGGAGGCCGGAGGACATTGGAACCTTCCTTTTTCTCACTCCACCTTGTTTCTGAGGCAGGGTCATTCACTGAGCCTGAAGCTGAACATTCTAGTGAGGCTAGCTGGCCAGCAAGCTCCCAGGATCTGCCTGTCTCCACCCCTCACGCCTGGGGTTACAGTATGCCCAACCATGCCTGGCTTTTTTTTTTTTTTTTTTTTTTGTAGGTGCTGAGGATTTGAACTTGGGTTCTCTTGCTTTCGCAGCAAGCACTCCTACCCACTAAGTTATCCCCCAGTTTTTTGTGCTCCTTTCCTTTATAGCATAGAGTTGTCACTGAAAAGTGGGTGCCCAGCCAGCGTCTGTATTTCTGTCCATCTAACTTCCCAGCCACCCTTTGCTTATATTATTAAATCTTAGCCACAGGAAGTTTCAGTTCACCAGTATGAGGCTCTAGGGAAATGCACATACTTTTTCCCTCTGCTTCCGAGATGTGAACATTTGGAGGAGCCTTGTAAATCCGACATTGAAAATGGCAGTGCCACCATTAGACTGAATCCCTGAACGATTGTGTCATGTGAACATATCTCCCCTCCACACAAACCATACATTTCTACCACTGCCCCAATTTGGCCTACAACTGCACTAACGCTGTTATACGAGCATTAAATAGACTTCTATTATACTAAAATGACTAAGGCAAGACGAGGCACGTGTTTAAAATGGTGAAGTGTTTATAGATCTGTATTGAGTAGGGCGAAGGACACAGTGGCTTTAGGCCCCATGGCAGGCAATGCAGAACCTTACACTTTCATTTTAGACTGTTAAAATTCCATTTTCAAGTGTCTGCATTGACTAAGGATAACCCAAAGAAGCCTATACAGATCATGGTGGGGTCATCCCTTTCTACCATGACTATCTTAGGAGTCTACATCACTATGCTGACTATGTGCCTCATCCTTTAGAAAGATCCTAACAGAAACTCATTTTATTCTCTCACAGTGGCAGATAAGTGAACCCTTCAGCAGACATGTCTGTTCATTTTGCAGCTGTACAGGCTCCTTGATCTCTGGAACTCCTGCGCAATGCTTAAGTCACCAGATGCTGAGTGGACGGACACCTGCAGGACAGCCAAAGCCACAGTCAACAAATACCAGCTGTGACAGGAGGCTTGGAAGCAGCACTTGGACTCAGCCGGGCAGGAAGCTGGCTGTATTCACCTCCATGCCTTGGTGCTTACCACCTTATATGGCTATGCCTCTACTCACTTCCTGATTTCAGTGGCCTGTGGTACAAATGTGTGGCCTTTCCAAATGGCACCCAGTTCTTCAGATTAGGTATTCTACAAGCATGATCCTAAACCAGCAACATCTCTTTTACTGAGAGGTCAGAGATATGGGTTCTCAGACCTCATTCCTGGTCTGCAGTCTGTGTAGGGCCCAGCAACCCATGTTGTAGCAAGTTCTTCAGGTGGCATCATTCCATCTAAAGTTTAAGAATCACTATTCCAAATCACTCACACTGTGGTGACTTGAATGAGAATGGCCCCCATAGGCTCATGTGTTTGAGTCCTTGGTCACCAGTTGGTGGAACTGTTGGTGAATGATGAAGGGGTGTGGCCTTGTTGGAGGAGGTGTGTCACGGGGGTAGGCTTTGAGGCTTCAAAAGCCTACTATCATTGTCCTCACTGCACTCTGCCTCCCGCAATAGTGGCATCAACATCGTTGGAGTAACCAAACACTTTCTGATTGGATTTAAGTCCTGATGGACAAGAGGAAACCCATACCTGACACCCTTGTTGGCCTAAGAACCTGTAGTTAGATAGGTCATAGGTCCTACAGGAAGCTACTACTATTATTCTGCTAAATGGATATAGAATTAAATTGACTCCCAGTGATTTATCATCAGTGATTAAAACAGTGATCCACGGCTGGCCAAATTACATAAAATAAGAGACTGTGGGATATTAAACCATAAATGGGACATCTATGTTACATTCTCACCTCCCAAGGCTTAGGGGGTGGGAATATTGTAAAAGCTAAAAAGTTTTAGATGAATACAACAAAACTCTTTTCAGAACACAACAGGGCAGCTGTAAATATGATCCCACAGCAGTTGTGACAGTATGCACGAGCTAGGCCAAATCTTGCATGGAGAGGGGAGGTGGGCACAAAGTCCCAGCCCTAGCCAAGGAGCTATTGGCAATTGATAGTTGTTGGGAGATAGTCAGTTCTCCCCTCCCCCAACTCTGGTTTTTCAAGCCAGGCTGACCTCAAACTCACAAAGAATCACCAGCCTCTGTCTCTGAAGTGCTGGGATTAAAGGCGTGCACCACCATTGCCTGGCAGAATCAGTTCTCTGTAAGAGTATTACCCCTGGTAAATTGCTCCAATTGAAGGGTATACACAGCACAGTCTGGAATGGAGTTATTATTATTATTTTTGTTGTTGTTGTTTTTTGTTTTTTGTTTTTTTTAAGAAAGGAAAGAAAAAGAAGGAACGCCAAGTTAGGTGGGTAGAGAAGGGGAGAGTGGATTTGGGAGGAGTGGGGAGGGATGAAGGGGATGAAAATACATCATATGGAATTCTCAAGGAACTAATAAAAAGCAAACTCTGAATCTAGGTCCTCTTCTCTAACATTCTCAGACCTGCCTTCCTTTAAGCTGTTCTAACAATTTCCACAATTCTCAGAGTATCAGTCAAGTATATTTTCTTCACATTTACTAAAGGAACTGCTGTGATATCACTCTCCCCAGCAACAAAGCAGTCCAGGGTGTGACTGGTTCCCCAGTGCAATCAACACACAATTGGTTAAGTCTCTGACCTCAGAGGACTGAGTGGAAACAGCTCTGAGGTCACTGTTTTCCACCCCCGCCCTCCTCCTCCAGCATCTTGCTTTCCTTTCTCTCACTTAGGAAATAGACACATCCTGGTGGGTAATTATAAAGGGAAAAAATTAGGAATGCAGTTAGAAATTAAAACTCATGTTTTAATTTTTTTCTTTCAGTTTTTGTCTTCCTTCACCCCATTCTTTAAATGGGTAGCTGTTACAAAGATTGATGTAGCATTTATGAAATTCAGGAGAGGAAGATAGTGCATTAAAAAACAAGCAAAGAGTTTCATAGTGCGGAACAATCACAGTTTGTACCTGCGTTTACTAGAAAGAAGATGAAGGATTCCTAATCCTAAAGTCACCATTATTCCCAGTTGAAGCCTTGCTCAGAGCTGCCTTTATTCCTCTATTGAGAGAGAGCTCCCAAGGGTTCCAGCTACACCGTTGCTGTGGCGACCACTGCAGCCACTTGCTCATTTCAGCTAAAAAAAACATATTCAGGTTGTCAGACCAATGCCACCAGCTGAGCTTGGCTCAGAACATTAAGGTCACTGACATTGTCTTCTCAAAACAGGCTATCAATCAAACACACTGCAGAAAGAGAAAGTTCAGACAGAGTTGCTGTCTAGTACAAGAGCCACTCTGGGTCTCAGGGCATGACAGTGGCCTCAGTCATCTCGGAGGTTGGCTCTGGTGGTGTTCCTAGAGACAACTGGATGCTGGGGGCAATGGGGGGGGCGGTTATGGATTAAACTCACAAAGAATAATATATGGAACAGAATGCCTATTTATTATTTTTATTAAAATGTGATCAGTCATTCTTGAGTTTCCATATACAATGGCCAGCAAATGCTTTGTGTGACATCCACAGAACAAATATGATCTGGACTGCTTGCATCTGAAAACCAAAGTTAGGGGAGTAAGTAAAGCTGTCCTGCTGGCTCTTTTCATGCAACTCACAACTCCATCTTTCTAAGTTATTTGCAGTACATTTATCTGTATAAATCATCTTTCTCAAAATAAGGCAAACAGAGAAGAAAAAAAAAAACCCAACAACTCAGCTACATCTCTTCAGACTGTCCACTAATTGGTTAATTTAGCTTTAGGTATCCCCAGCATTCCAGGCTCTCACTTAGCGGTTAGTCATTGTTCAGAATGTGTTCCACACAGGCATCAGATTAGACTTTGGTAATGTAGTCTGTGTTCCATTTTGGAGAATCCCATTTCAAATACAGAAAGCACTTTTAATTTTTAAAAAAAAGAATCTAGAGAACATTAAAGAAAAAAAAGACTGATAGTATGATTTTGATAAGTGGTCCTTAGCGAGAGATGTAGTTTTAAATATACTGTCACAGTCTTCTAATATGTGCTCAGAGATAAAAGACAGGCATCATTTGCGATAAGCACTATTGGAAAGATGGGCCCCAAGAGTCCCACCTCCTGCTGTGTAGTCCTGACTTATCCCAATCTTGAGTTTGGGCAGGACCGACCAGTGGATGTTATGTGATATTGCTCCCATGATTAGGTTAATGAAAAGGGAAATTATCCTGGCAGCCCTATTCAAGCTGTGCAGCTCCTTGCAAGGAAGTGAAGAAGCAATGATGTGTTCCATCTGCCAAAGAGCATAAAATCAAAATTCTTGGGCTGGGTTAATGGCTCCGGCAGTAAAGTGTTTGTCATGTAAGCTTGAGGACCCGAGTTCAGTTCCCAGAAGTCACATTAAAAAAAGAAAGGAAAAGGAAAGCCAGGTGGCATCCACTTGTAATCCAAGCTCTGGGAAGGCAGAGACAGGTGGACCCCTGGGACTTGCTGGCCAGCCAGCCTAGTCTCATTGGAATCCCCAGAGCCCACCTTGTCTCTAGAAACAAGATGGATGGTTCCTGAAGGACAGCACTATAATCACACACACACACACACATGCACCTCCACGCACACTGGCAGTCCCTAACACAGTGTGATGCTGAGGATAGGAGATGGGCCAATGTCACGGGGGTAATGGGAAGAGTGCTGAGGAAGTATTAGGTGGGAACATCAATTCAGACTCAAAGATGACTTGCAATGGAAACCTTTAAGGATCCCCAGAGACAGTGTGAGGTGAGGCTACCTGTGTGGCTAAACTACTCATTGTACCCTGCTTAGCAAGAGGGGCATGAGTCACGGTACTGGAAGGACTGGCCCCTTGTGTGAAAATGGTCCATCAGGCAGTCAGGTTTGGCAGTCCCTCCTAGTTCCGCCCCTCTCCCCTCACCCCTGCTCCCGTGCCAGCTCTAGATGCAGGGTTGCACCTCTGTAAAACCATACAGAAAAGGGAACTGGATCTGCTTACCTGCTCTTACTGTACTGCATCCACTGTCCCTCTCCCTTCCCCTCCCCTTTCCTGCCTCCCTCCTGCCATGCAAATACCATAGCAACACACGGTTTTAAAGGTCATCCATCCTTCCACCGCCGTGTGAACAATGTGCTTAACACATGGTGCCACAGTCACTATCCCACTCGATACACTCACAGGTAAATCTGAACACCTTGTTACACAAAAGGCCGTGAGATTTTCTCTCTGCCTAAACTCTCCCTAAAGAGGTCACAGTTCTGGATTAGAATTGGTTCTCCAGACTTCTGAGAAAGGTGACAGGTTAGAAGCAGCTGCCTCCAAGTGACTCTAGGGAGGGAAAGATTCAGGATAAAACAAAAAGTTTCTATTCCTATGACAGAAAGTGCCAAATGGAAACAACAACAACAACAACAACAACAACAACAACAACAACAACAAAAACCCAGCAGAAATACACAAAGAACAGCAGGTAAGGGCAGGAAAATGAAAATGGGCAAAGTCAAAAAATTGAGGTGAAATTTACATACATTTCCATAGAGAAATATCCAGGAATACCTGCCAACTGGTTCCCACTTACGCTGGGGTCACGGGAGCTGCCAGAGAGGTGTTGTCCTCTCCGGGACACGGGTGCTAAAATAAAGTGACTTACTATAAGCATAAGAGACAGGACCAGGGCTCGTGTACTCCACATGGAGCCTGCAGTGGAAGTATGAAGTGGAAACTGAGATTCGAATAGAATGCCCTAGAGTGACTAGCTTGGGAAGTACGTGAAGACACCACCCCACCATTGCTTAAGCAAGTGACAGCAGCAAAATATGAGACATATGCTGAACCTGCTATGGTCACAATAGATGCAAGCATTCCCAGGCAAGTGATACCAGTGAAATACACAGCTAACAGCAGGTCTTCAAGACAGCATCCACCAGCAAAGTAAACATGAGTATCAGCAGGACTTCTACATCCTGTTGTTTGTTTCTGCTCTTTTGGGTGGCCTGACACCCAGCTCCCAAATAAATCACAGAGGTTTATTCTTACTTATAAATGACTGGCCCTAGCTTGGCTTGTTTCTAGCCAGTTTTTCTTAAATTATCCCATTTACCTTTTGTGTCTGGGCTTTCTCCATTCTCTTACTTCTGTAAATCTTACTCTTACTCCACAGCTTGCTGTGTAGCTGGGTGGCTGGCCCCTGAAGTCCTCCTCCTTCCCTGGCTACTTCTCTCCTCCCAGATTTCTTCTTCTATTTATACTCTCTGCCTGTGAGCCATGCCTATCCTTTCTCCTGCCTTGCTATTGGACAGTCAGTTCTTTATTAGATCATCAGGTGCTTTAGACAGGCAAAGTAACACTGCTTCATAGAATTAAAGAAATACAACATAAACAAAAGTGACATACCTTAAAATAATATTCTACAACAACATTCCAACAACCTGAGCCCCAGTCACAGAACACCCCCATGGAAAGCACAAGGTCCAACACAGCAGAGACAATATGTTGATGGCAGACAGGGGCCTCTGACTGGGGAACTGTAAGAAGTGGAGTCTCCCTTAATCTCTAAGAGGAGCTGAGAAGTTGATTCTTGCCCTTACCTAAAACTCAGCTGCTTGAGACTAGCCACACTCTGGCTGGGGGCAAAGCTTGATGCCAAGGACCACAAAGGGTTGGGGGAAATCACATTCAGTTCAAGAAGCACAACTCAGGGTCATTTGAGGGGATCTCAATTAGGGGATTTCTCAGATCAGATTGACCTGAGAACCTGAGACAATTGTCTTGATTAATGATTGATGGAGCTGTCTCTGGGAAGGTGCTGGTTTAGGAATATATACAATGCTGGCTGAACAAAGAACCAGAAAGCAAGCCTGTAAACAGCATTCCTCCACTGTTTCTGTTCCACATTCCTCCCATAAGATTCCTGCCTTGAGATCTGTCCTGCTCCCTCAACGATGGACTGTGCCTTGGAAGAGAAAGCCAAAGTAAGTCTTTTCCTCCCTAGATTGCTTTTGGTCATGGTGTTTATTGAAGCAACAGAAAACAAAGGCGAATACTCCTAAAATCAAGATTGCTGATGTCAGTGGATATCCACATGTAGAAGAATGAAACTAGATCTGTATCTCCCACTTCCCATAAGTATTAGCTTAAAATTGTCCAAATACCTTATTATAAGACCAGAAACATCAAAATCACTAGAGGAAAACATATACAAAAACTTTGAAGACATAAGCATAGACAAGAACTTTCTGAAAAAGACTCCCATTATTACAGGAAATTGCTAATAGGAATAACCAAAAAGTTAAATGTAATAGAAACACTCACTAGAGTGCTGAGGCAGTCTACAAAATGAGAAAAAAAACCTCTGTCAACTCTACATAATATATATTATGTATATAAATAAATGTATTAGTAATAAATATACTATATTATTAAATATAATTGGATTATATTGTATTTATTATATTTATTTATATATAATATACACATAACCATATATTATATAATATAAATTATATGTAGTTATAATAGAGTAAATAAATATACATATTTATTTATATTCTGGGGTTTATATCCAGAGAATATAGAAAATAAAAAGATTCAACATTAAAACTTAAACTTGCAAATCTCTTAAGCAATAACAGGCTAATGAATGAAACAGGCAGTTCTCAAAAGAAAAAAGTAACCAATAAATATTTGAAAAGGGGTTCCAATTTTTAGTCATTAAGGGAATGAAAATAAGAACTACTTTGAGATTTCCCTTCTCCCTAGTCAGAATGGTTATAATAAACAAACAGGCAACACCAAACGCTGGTGAGGGTGTGAGGCAGAGGAACCTTTGTTCACTGTTGGTAGAAATTTATGTTGGAACAGCCACTATGGATAACAGTATGGGGAGCTCAAAAAAATTAAAATAGTACTGCTATATGCCCAGCCATACCATCCTGGGTATATATCCAAAGGACTCTAAAACCCACCACAAAGATAATTGTACACCTGTGTTTATTGCTACCCTAGTCACCATTGCTGGAAAATGGCTCTAGTCTACATGTACATCAACAAATCAGTGGACAAAAGTAAGGCTGGTACATACACACAGTGGAATCTTATTTAACTATGAATGAAAAGCAAATGACATTCGTAAGAAAGTGGAAATCTTTGTTAAAATAAACCAGACTCAGTACATTTTCTCTTATATGTGAAATCTAGATATGTGTGTGTGTGTGTGTGTGTGTGTGTGTGTGTGTGTGTGTGTAATCAGGTCATGAAACTGGAAAGGGGACCCTGAAAGTGGAAGAACAGATTTACAGTGTGGAGAGTATGGAAATGGAATACCACTGTCATGAAAGCAGAAATGGCACTGTCCGATGTCCGGATGGGACTGTCATGGGGAAATCAGGGGAACGGAGAGGGGATGACTCACAGCAAAAACCACCATCCAGAAACACTTCACACTGTATACTAAATTTGAAAGTTAGTAGATTAATGTTAAAACAGTTTGAATGGGATGGATAACGCCGAGTGACTTGAGGACCACCAGATGGCTGGCACCCGCTGGGTCAGAGGGATCTACAGTGCAATGCTGGTGCTCTCTCCCATTCCCCAAGTCTGAGTCCCTGTGGCTCTGTTTCCCTGCGGACAGGAAAGGGCCATTCAAAGTTCTTTTGATGGGAGCTATGACTTGCTAAGAATCCCAAAGAAAACAAAGCCTTGCTATGAACCTCAGGATGCTCTATTCCCATCTCCCCAAGATCAACAGTACCTCTTACATTCACAACCTAGCCAAACATCCTCCAAGGTGTCAGATTGAAACAGTTAGTTTCACTGCAGGCAGTGAAAGGAGGGCCCACTAACTCCAGCCTGAAAACTCATGGAGGACAAATAAAATGTCCATCTGAGAGTGTGGCCCATGCCTGTGTGAACTTATGCTACACTTAGGTCTGGTTGGTCAAGCTATAGAATAGCGCTTCTTTCAATCAATGCCCGTCTCGTAACAATTTTCCAAACAATACCCAACTCTTCTCCCATAAGACTCCCAGGGCTAAATGTATTGTTTTAGTTTCAAGACCAAGACACATGTTTCTCTGGCTAACTTCAAAGTCACCATGTAGCTGCAGATTTATAAACTTTAAACTTCTCATCCTCTAATCTCCTCTTCCCGAGGGCTGGAATTACAGGCACTGGGGTCCTCTTTGTTGAACAGTGATACTAAATGGCCTTATTCTTAAAGATACACAGGTCCAGATTATACATTAATAGAATCTCTCTCTCTGGATAGTCCAAACATAGAAAAATCGGACAAAACAGTAAACCTTTGAGTATATTTGGTTTGCTGTGTTCTCTCAGGACCCAGCACAGAGCCCAGGGAAGCACAGCTCCATAGTGACCCAATCTCCCTCCCATCCTTAAATGTCAGGCTGTATTTACAGAGTGTAGTCAGCTCTCCCCTGACTCTCTGCTGCCTTAAGATGTCCAGGACAGGGCTACACAGCTGCCTTAGACCGCTGAGTCATCTTCCTCTCAGGAAATTGTTTTTGCCTTGGGTAAATAGGTAGGCAATTTTCTGTCCTTTTCAGAGAGAAAGCCTACATTTAAAAAAGAGTAACTGTACAGCTCAAGGTCATATGCAAACTGGGCCTGGTTAGAAATAAAACCCAGGTGGTTCCTAACATGCATTTCCGTGCTTCTTAGTTATTTACATCTATTGTTCCCAGATCACCCACTGAAAATGCTGCCCAAATATTGAAGGTAAAACAGCCTCATGTATCCAATAGAGAGAATATGTATGTATAAAAAGAAATTTTTCCCACATGAGGAGTGAATCAGTGTAGAGAACATTTGTTCAGCTGTTTCCTTATAAAATAAGAGCATTCCTCCTGGCTGCCACAAAAAACCCCAAATGCTCCATTCTGTTACTAAACAATCCCTTTAACACCAAGCCAGAAATAAGTCACCATGTTAAATCCAACAGCTTGCAAGCCAAATCAAAGGACTGTGCCAAATGTATCAGAGCTGGAGGGGAACTGTGTCAGAACTGTCTGTCTGAGAAACTTTCTCTTAGATCCCCAGTCAGTAGGGTACCAGCATCTGCTGATGCCAACTGAAAGGCATGAGTCATTACAGACAGCTTTAGAAAAAAGGCATTTCCTCCCACTGTTAATGCATGACTCACCAGAACTCTTCAGATACTACACTACACAGATGACTCAAGAGCCTATCAAGGACAGAGCACAATCCGTTCTCTCTTCTTGGGCCAGGATTTCTCGTTTCAATTAGCACTTACTTGTTAACTTACTTCAAAGACACACACACACACACACACACACACACACACACACACACACACAAAGTCCTGGTCCATTCTCCATCATCTCTCAAAAAGTAGTGGTGTGTGTCTTAATATAAAATATAAAGATAGTTTTTGAAGTGCTGCAAGAGAACAGAGATGAAACATTACATTACAGTTCATGCTGAAAGCAGCCTTTGACTGGCCCAACTTGGGAGACAAAGCTGGGCAATAACTACAGTTATGTTTGGTGAAATATTGATGGAACATGTAAAGCTTCTTACAGTCTAAGCAATACCTTACTGGGTCAGCACAATGGCTTGCCCGTCTAAATTCTTACTGGCCAATAGTGGTGTCAATGCTATTTAGTTATATGTAAAGGTAGTTTAGATAATTGTTCTTTTCAATAACACATGTGCCTCCCAGAAAAGGAATCCACACCAAATTTTTTTTTCTCTTCTATCTCATCCCTGACCCTTTCCAGAGCAATTTTCTTGAAGGAATGTTCTGGTTATTACTACAGTGATGAACAGCACAAGTTTGGAATTAGGTCACCTGACTTCAAATTCTAGGTCTACCAATAGATTTTTACACTTCTCATCTCAATTTCTCACCCATGGCATAGAGCTGGAAAGGTGTTTGCCTAACTTTAGACTGTTACAATAAGTGTGTAAGGAAATGGTGTATCCATAGTTAGGAGTACACACTCTGGAGAGCGACCCGGGATCAAATCCGTGATTTCACTCCCTGCAAAATTACAATGCTTATCTCATTCTCATTTGAGGTGTCACAAGTCACCCCAAACCCCTGGCTTGCAGCAGCGTTCATCTTTTTGCATCTTTCACAGTTTCTATGGGTCAGAAATTGGGGAGTGACCTGAACAGGTACTTCTAGCACACGATCTCTTGTGAGGCTACCATCAAATGGCAACCAGCAGTGGAGTCTACAGAGGCTGGCTGGATACTCTCATGGTATCTCACTCATGTTACAAGCTACTACAAGTCACTGCTGGGAAACTCAGCTCCTTTTCACATGGACTTCTCCATAGGCTGCTAGAGTATTCTGCTGTCATATGGGGACTGGCTTAGCCCTGAGTAAATAATACAAGGGAACAAAGCAGAAGCCACATCCCTTTAGGACCTGTCTTGGAAGTTTTATGTTACCTCCTTGACCCTATTTTATCAGGATGACAAGCTCCAATTCAGCATGAGAAGGATGATTCAAGGATGACACCATGAAGTGTCAGTCACTGTCACTGTCTTTGAGAAGCACCGCCGTGAAGACTTTAAGATGAGGTTCTGTGAGTTCTTGAACCCTTAAGTCTCTTTATTTTTTGAACAGAGAATGACAACATATTGACAATTCATGAGATACGGATATAAAGTATTTGGTATCTAGTAAGTCTCAAAAAATACTACATATTATCACTAATCCAGTAACAGTGAAAATATCTAAGGATTTTCCCCAAGGAAGAATAGGCAAAAATTATAAATTCCATATGCCCTGCTTCTGCCCATTCTTATCTCTTTTTCTCACATGTATGAGGCTTCCTTATAAGATTTTTCACTCAAAAATTGTTATCTGCTGCAGTGGGATCTCTGTATAGACAATTGAGTGTGTATCTGTATAGACAGCATTAGCTTCTCATGGAGATAATACAGTTAGAATCCATGGAAGTCCAGTTTCAGGAGAAAATGTCAAGTGCAACTTTAAAGCACTCATTTTTCACAGTGATCATACAAAAGTGCCAATATTTGAGACTGTTGATGATATAGATATGTATGGATATAGTAAACTGCACACCCTCAAGTTTCCTTTATTCACTATGATATTGACTCAAGTGTTTATTTTGTTCATACACTGGTCTAAACTTCAAGTGTGTAATTTTGTGATGGATACAGCCCCACCTTGCAGAGCTGCAAAGAGGGGGGTTTACAATCAATGAACACTATTTGCAGGGAGTGAAAGTGCTGTGTAACAATCAGACAGTGACTTGGTAGTGTCTAGGGAGAAGAGGTCATCAGAGTCTTCTATGAAAGGCTAATAATGTTTGAGCTCAGTTTTGAAAGATAAGAAGGAGCTAGTCATGCCGGGAACTAAGAGAGGGAGTCACAGGTAGATACAAACATGGCAGCCTGGGAAGATCGAGACACCAGGCAATCTCATTCTGATGAAAACCTCAGGATACTAAAGTCTTTGAAATTTGATTTGGAAGATATTTAAAATAAGTTTGTTTCCCTTTGATTCACAACTTCATTAAGGATGTTTGCTTAAAGTTTCTGACTAAGGTCAACACTTTTGGGAGAAAAAAAAAAAGGTGGAATTATTAATAGATCATGCAGTTGAGACCTGTACCTCCAAAGGAAAAATCAGCTACATCTAGGGCACTATGAAAATACAGTGGAAGGTTTGGAAATCCAAACAGTCTGGAAAACAGAAGTCTGTCTAATGTGGTGCAAAATATAGGACAGGTAACATATACATTCTTGCCCACTTTGCCCAAAACTTTGGAACCCCTTATTTTGCCTGCTACACTTAGAAGTGGGGAGAAAAACGAAACCTCAAAGTCTTAAGGGGGGAACGAATGAGTTACAAAGTAAGAGCAAACAAGGTTAGAGTTGGAAGAGAATGTAGAGGTGGTTTTTTCCAACCCTATCATATCACACACACGGTTTCAAAGAAAGACTTTGCAACAGTAAACAGTAAAAGGTAAAAGAGCTTTTTTTTTTTTTTCAAACAACAGGGTGTCAGATTCATAAAGGGTAAATAATAAGGGCCTCTCCACCCTGAACTCAAGAAATGCCCTATACACATTCCTCATTCCTGCAGGCAAGACTCTATGGGGCCTTCCTTCTGAAACCTCTTGCTTTTATGAATAATTTATGTTCAGCCAATCCCTCTTCCTTCCCTATCTTCCTATGTTTCTTTCTTCTTTCTTTCCATGATGGTGTATGTGTGTGTGCACGTGTGCACTTACACATGTGTGCATGCACACACATGCTCATGTGCACGTTTCTTTTTTTCAAATAGTACTTTTTTTTTTTCAAAAAAGGGCACCCATTCTAAGTATAAGAGGGAAATATGTAAGGCTTTAAAATTAACTTCACAGCTGTCACACATGGAGGAGCACTGAACATTATGGAACTGCTGGGTAGAGATGCTTCACCTGGCCCCTGGAGAAGACTGGGCATGAGGGAAGGCGCTCCAAGAAAAAGATGTGAAGAAAAAATAGAAACAAGATAGGGCAGAACATATAGGCAAAGAGAACTGTATTTTTTTTATCTTATTTTTTAAGATTACAGCACCATTTATATATATATACATACACACACACACACACACACACACACACATATATATATATATATATATATATATTATTCTTTGAAAATTGTATGCATATACAGTATATCTCAATCGGTGACAGGGCAAGGCAGTGCAGAGCTTCCTCCATCTTGTATTCTTGCTGAGACCATTTTAGGGTTGACTAGAATTTGATCTTCTTGACGGGAAGCCCCATGAAAATTACCCAACTCTCTTCTGGGAACCCACCATAAAGATGCTCCAGCTCACTTATCTTAGCTTCTGTTAAACGTCTTGCTTCTGCAAAACCTTCCCCTGCAGCTGCCCAGTGATACCAATATATAATTTTTGCCTTTAAAACCCCTTACTCTAAATGCTTGGTACTACACTTGGGTCCTGAATTCCTGGGTGTAATCCCAGCCAGCTGGAATGAAGACTTGCAATTGGCTGTAATGGTCGTCTCTGGTGGGCTCCCTATAACTGATCATATCCCTGCCCTTCAGTTCCTCTGCCCCCTACCAATACTGTTCAATTGTGTTTTGCTTCCTGTTTTTGTTTGTTTGTTTGTTTAATAATCCACTGGATTCATTAGTACTATCTACCTGGAGCACAGGGAGACCTACCAATGGCCACTTCCTAAAAAAAGAAAAAAAAAAAAAAAAGACTGTCTTACCCTCAGCAGCCATGAACTGCCATTAGCTTCTCAGCTGGAAGTGGGTCATTGGGAGCCTCCCTCTCCCCACTTCGGGCTAGAAGTTTGAACTGGCTCGAGTTGTGTAGGTCTTGTTCAAGTGACCAAGGATGCTCTGAGTTCATGAGTGCCCTGGCCATGGTGTTTCCCATGCACCCATTCCCATCTTGCACTATTTGTCCTCCCCTCTTTTACAGTGCTCCCGGAGCCTTGAAGGAAGGGTTTGATGCAGATGGTCCATGTGTGGCTAAGCACTCAGTCAGTTACTCTGAGCACTTTGAACAGTTACGAGTCTGCACTAACCACTACCTCCTACACAAAGAAGCTTCTCTGACCAAGGTTGAGAGCAGTGATGATGTATTGTTAAAAGCCTCGTGAAAGGCATGTCTGAGGCACATTTGAAGATCAGCTGGATAAATCTGAAGTCTAATATATGTGAGCACAAAGGACAGGTGATAGTGGTCCAGAAAGAGAGCAGTGGCTTCTGCTAGTGTGATAAAAAGGAGACATGGGAGATAGCATCGGTAGGACATAGCAATGCACTGAAAACAGGAGAAGGTAAGCGGACTGAAGGTGATTTCAGGGATGCTGTCCAAACTTCGGATGCATCACTGGACAAGAGGGTGTCTTCACCCATATAGGTACCTCATGGGAAGGTTGTTTTGCTATGTGTGGACTGGAGACAGAAATGAGTTTGGACTTGGAAAAAATAGGTTTGAGTTGCCTCTGAAACGCTTCCCTGGAGTGTGTCCAGGAAGCAATGGAACATAAAAGTAAGAAGCTGAGGAGAGAAATCCGGAAAGAAATATGGATTCATGAGTCATCCATATATAGCTAAAAATAGTTCCAATTATTCTTGCTTTTGCATGACAAACACAAGATACAAAAACATTAAACTGTTCACCCAGAGTCATCCTAGCATGTTAGTGCAGGGATTTAGACCTAGTTTTCTTGACCCCCATGGTTATACCTTCCCCTCTGTAGCTAGCTGCAGTAGCTGCATGCTCTGTTGAGCGTCAGAAAGCATGACTATGGGCTCATGCTCTCTTAACTCCCACTGCAGACTTCCGTTACCAACAGAGGAACTGAGTCTGCCTTAGGCATGTGACAAGATATGTTTTGTAACTTGTGTAGCCAACAAATTACCTACTGGCAGCTGCTAGTCACCTACTCCTGTTCCTTGGCCAGAAATCTCTGAGGAGAGGGAAATCCAGAAACATCTCCCAGACATTCCCTTCTGATTCCTGTCATCTTCAAGCTGCACTTCAAATATCTCCTTCTTTTACAATTATCTGTAATCTGTACTACCTGGTCAAGGCTCCACTTTCCCAAGACTGGGAAACCAACCAGCAACGAAGTGGAAGTGGCGGCTTCTGTTGCCAAATACATAGACTGACTGCTTTTAAAGTAACTATGTTGAGTAACAATGATCAAAAAGATCAAAATATGAGTTCATGTTTTCAGATGCATTACTTTATTATCTTTGGAACACAATGGGAATCAAAGGGCAGTCCAAAGTTATAAAATGAAAACTTGGGGATACCACCAGTGACTTTTTCTTATGGGATGGCTTGCTCACTGATTATTAGTCTATTTAGTTCAAACAACTATCTTCTGAATACTCAAGGCCATTTCTACTATCTTCTGAATACTCAAGACCATTTCTACTATCTTCTGAATATTCAATGCCATTTCTACTATCTTCTGAAAACTCAATGCCATTTCTTGTCAGCACCTTCATCCTTAACTACTGAGCCAGAAGCCATCTTCAAACCCACCTCGGAACATGGTCTTCCCTTCAGCATACAAGCATCTTGGAAACACCAGTTATCTTTGATGCCCTCTTTCTCATTCTCCACTTTAAATTCACCACCTGTCCTGGATATTCTATTCCTGGCATACTTCTTGAATCTCTCCACTTTCCTTTATCTCCATGATAATGCTTCAACTAAGTCAACACCCCAGCATGGCCCTGATACCTAACCTCCTGGGTCCTCTTTGGCCTCCCTCCAAATTGTGCCTCACAAGACATGCAGAGTTATTTCATAGAACATATCCAGTCAGGCCACTCCTGGAGGAAGATGTCTTCCCTCTGTTCCCACATTCATAAGCTTTGGGTGCTCCGAACCTGCCTGCTTCTCTGGCCATCTCTGACCTCTCCAACTTCCCTCCATTTTCCTCCATGCCTGCCCCATGTGAGGCCTCACACTTTGAGTTCCCTCTGCCTAGTGTGTGCTCCCATGCTATTCCATGCCCTGGGCTCCAGAGCATCTCTCCTTACCCCTCCTCTGAAAGACTTTTCCTGATACCATCCTCAGCTGTCAGTGGTGGTTTGTGCTCAGTGATTTATCATACATTTCTGTAATTTGATTTATGTATTTCTTCTCCACTAGATTAAATGCTTCATGAGGAAATGGTCATGTATAATTTGCTCACTCCCTTAGCTAAGCCTTTATCCCAACTTTACAACACTGTCTAGACACACAAGAAATGCTCAAGATTTCTGTTTGTTGAAAGGATGAACTATTTCTTTCTATTAACTTTTCTAATTAAAAGAGACTATCACAGTGCATGTGGCAGCACACATTCAACTACTTGGGAGGCTGAGGCAAGAGGATATCAAGTTCAAGGTGATCTGGCAACTTAGCAAGACTCTGCCTCAAAATATTTTTTTTTTAAATGGGAAGGCATGTAGCTCAGGGGTAGAATGTTTGCCTAGCATACACATGGCTGGCCCTGGGTTCGGTCTCTAGTTGGGAGGAGGGTGGGCTATGAGAATCTCAGCCAAGCATGATGATATCCACCTATAAACCCAGCAGGCAGGTTGAGGCAGGAGGACTATAAGTTTGAGTCTAGCCTATGATATATGATGAGACTGTTTCATTGGAAAGGAAGGAGGGAGGTGAGAAAGGATGGATATGAATTTCTAATGTATATTACTTCCTTCTGAATGGTGACTCTGGTTTTTATAAAAATAAAGGTGAGAAAAATATAGTCTACATTATTTAATGAGTTCTGCATGTACTAAAAACAGCCATGAGTCTATAATTTAGCATCTTCTTTTTTTCAAAATTATTAATGGATACAACAAGTGGCAAAGAAGAAAATATAGATAGGTGTAAATGAGGTCAAGGGAGGCAGGTAGCTATGTGTTTTGGCTCCACAATGGACAACACTAGTTTGTGTGTCCTTTCTTCATTCCACACACCTCTAGGTTTGAGAAAGTTGAAATGTGATGCTCACAGGTCATTATAAAAAAAAAATTAAAGAACTTTTCCAACCCCCCTGTTTGCCCATTTGTTTTCAGGCTCTTGTCTAAGTGTTTCTTAACTATAAACATTCAAAAATCTTTTTTATCTCTGACCTTTTCATGAAAATTAGAGATGAGAGTGGGTATGCTACTGAGGAAGGAATATCCAGTGCAGATGCAAATTAGCATCCTCCATTATGTGCGGCTTTAATGAGCAAAGATGCACCAGGCAAAGACGCCTGGTACTTAAGCATCCCTGTTCAAATGGATTGAGTTCCATTAACAAGGGCTGAGGGGACAGTAGGTGAAGAAGAATAAGAAATGGAAAAACCATTTGACACGGTGAAAGAAAGCCAGAATTCTAGTGTTCAGCTTGATCATTTCATAGCCTTTGACAAAGCATCCAGTCTCCCTGAGCCCAAGTTTCAGCAACTATAAAGTATGTCAGTGATGAAAATTCAGCTCAGAGATGTGTGTGGCAGTACTCAACTACAATCCCAGACCTTAGAAGCTGGAGAATTGTCACAAATCTGAGGCTACTCTAGGTATAAAGCAAGTACTATCCCAGCCAGGGCCACATAGCAAGAGCCTGTCCCAAACAAACAAACAAACAAACAAACAAACAAATAAATTTGGTTCAGGCAGCAGACTAGCAAACGTGTTTCCCTCACTCCCTTGAATGGATGGACTCTAAAGATGAGAGGAAGAAGCACATCCACTACAGTGCTGAGCACTAAAGACTTTCAAGTGGCTGAACTGAGAAAAGAAAAACATGGAAGGGCTCCCACAGGTGACCGCGGCAGAAACAGGGGCTGGAATTGTTACATACACCGTTTTTCTAAAAACTACCCTACAAGACACAAAGGGAAAAAATACTACCAAACTTTGATACCAGAATTACCTTGGTATCAAAACCAGGTATGGGTAAGGGAACAAAAAATTTCCTGATGCACAGGGCCACAAAAGTTGTTCACAAAGTTCAATATCCATTCATGATAAAAAACCTGAAAGAAATAAAAAAAATATGAGGCCTATATCTCAATAGTAGAGCAGATGATGGTGGTTAATTTTGATTGTCCACTGAATGTTTTATGGGAAAAAGACCAGAATTCCTCTCCAAAAGAATCAGATCAACTTTGTATTTTTAAATGTCAGCCTTATAACTAAACTGCAAAGCAGGGTTCCCATTAAAGAGATGGCAAGGAAGCTGCTTCAGAGTGAGTTACAATTGTATGTTTGGCCAAGTTTTCGGATCATAAAGCTCAAGTAAGCAGATTTTCAGATTTGTCACTATTTAAAACAACAGCTCCAATCCACTTTCTTGTGAAAAACTACTTAAACTACTTAGGCTCTAACAAAGTTGATGCTCACAGGTCATAATAAAAAAAAAAAAATTAGAGAACTTTCCCAACCCACCTGTGTGGTCGATATATTGTGCACCCCAATAAACTTATCCGCGTGTCAGAGAACAGAACAACCACTAGACAGACATATAGGCTAGAAAATGGTGGCACACATACCTTTAACCCTAGCATTCTGGAGGCAGAGATCCATCAGATATCCATGAGTTCAAAGCCATACTGGAAATAGCCAGGCATGGTGACACATGCCTTTAATCCCAGGAAGTGATGGCAGGAAGCAGAAAGGTATATAAGGCAGGCGTGAGGACCATTAAGCCCAAAAGGAACCTTGGTGAGGAGAAGGTGTATGATACAAAAGTTAGGGACCCAACTCAGGAGTCAGGTAATTAAAAAAATCTTGGAATTTTAGAGGCACAGCGTAATCAGACAACAACTGATGCAATATTGATCAGGAAGTTAGAGAATTCTAAGATGAGTAAATTGCAAAATGTGTGTGTGTGTGTGTGTGTGTGTGTGCGTGTGCGTGTATGTGTGTGTGTGTGTGTGTGTGTGTGTGTACACTCACTGGTGATTTCAAGAAGATACATGCCTTACTATCAACCAGAATCTTAAGTCAGGCTCCTAGGAAAGCCTGAGAAGACTGTTCATAAGTTACCTAACAGTAAAGCGCTTTTCTGAGACAAGGGTGTGTGCAAAGGAACCAAGAGGTGCAGGAAGCAAACCAGGTGAGGACAGAGCTCAGCGTCCTGAAGAAAGGGTCCCCCTTGGAGCGAGCTGGTCTACGGAGCTGGACAGTCAACTTGCAGGAAACTCATGTGAGAGGGGCCACGTCTTTGGTGAAGTGACTTTAAATAGACCAAGAACACATTTTTAAGGGGAGAGCTGTGACCCATTAGAAGTCAGCACTCACTATAGTTGAGACATGGCTTTTAAGTGAAATAACTTCTATTATAATGGGGGTGGCAGGCAATGTAAAGTTCTGGGAAAAATAAAAAGCTGCACAAAAAGCTATTTGTCCAAATATGAACATATTTAGATGCTGTAGGACAAGTTTGGAGAATACTACTTAAGACAAGGTGTCTCATTTGATGTTGCTGCTGGAAATATTCTGTTACTAATTATGGGGATTTAATTACAAGGCTGATTTCCTCCCCTATGAGGCTAATCACTAATTAGGCTAATTACTAGTTAGGGATACTACTTACAAAGTAAAATTGTTAATATTTTGGAATTGACTGTAAATATATCATGTAACAGTTAATACTAGCTAAAACACAGAAGACAAAAATTTAAAAAAAAAACTTAACAACTTAAAAGTAATGCTTGAATGGTTATGTTAGGAATAAAATGCAGTATTTGGAAGAAGAAATTCTAAAAGTCAAAAATCTTAATCTTCCATGAGTGGACTTAATGCATATTTTTTCTAAAATTGAAATGCTGTTATTTAATAATATAAATATATGGAAAAATCTACATTATGTATATGCAGCCAACAAAAAGTTGTAAGAGAGAACATGGTTCTATAAATAAGCTAAATTTCTTACCTTTGAGAAAAGAAAATAATAGATTCTACCTAAAGCTGATAAATAAATAAAGAGGCACAATATTTATAACAATAAATACTATGTGTATTAGTCAAGGTTCTTTAGAGAAACATAACTTATGGTGTGTGTGTGTGTGTGTGTGTGTATTTAAATAAATGGATTTATTAAAGTGGCTTCTTACAGGCTGTGTCCAACAGTCCAACTAATACCACAATAGCTGTCTACCAAGGGGAGGTCCAGGAATCCAGTAGTTGTTCCATCCCTGAGGCTAGATGTCTCAGCTAGTCTTCCTGAAGAAAGATGATCTACTACCAGTGAAGGAATGGACTTGTCAGCAAGAGAAAACAGGCAAAGAGTCAAAGCTTCCTTCTTCCATGTCCTTTATACAGGCTGTCAGTGAATGGTGTGGCCCAGATTAAAGGTGGAACTTCCCACCTCAAAAGATGTGAATTAAAAATGGGTCTTCCCATTTCAAATGATTTAATTAAGAAAAAATCCCTCACCGGTGTACCCGGCCACTTGGCTTTTAGTTAATTCTAGATTAGCCAGTACTAAAGGTCCATACAAGCCATGCCATCATAAAATTCATTTTGCCTGTGCTGCCCTATCATGGCTCAGGCCATTATTGACATTGCTTTGTCTATGTTGCCCATTATAATAACTACCAGCACTTTGCCTTTGGCGATGCAGTACTGCCACCTGGCCCCTGCTACTTCAGGGCCCAGTTAAACACATTGCATTTAACTCATCCAATGGAGCAACAGCATCTCCAACCCTAAGGTCTAGCACAAGGAAAAAGGTAACAGCAAAGCTAATCAAATGTGGTGATGGCCCTCTCACCATTTTGTGTCTTATAGGGTTAGTGAGGGACATATCTTCCAGGTCTTCCCATTGTGGATTAGGTTTAATGCAGCATACCCATTCTAGTATTGTAATTTCCTCCTAAGTCTTAAAATTCCCTTCATCACCATTAAACTAAGGGACAGCAAACATTTCCAACTCCTTTTTAGTAGGCCATCTTTTGACAAATGCTTCATCCAACCATTCAAACAAACTTTTGACACATTTTTAAAAAAAACTGTGATCTTCCATATTAAACATAAACTCTCCATTCAGTATGCACCCATATCAATAAACTCAGCCTGACTCAGTTTTATGTTATTTGCATCATGATCTCACACCCTTAAATTCCTTTCCCACATATATTCCCCAGACTTCTGCTTGAATGAATTAGAAAACTCATTCGGCTCTTTAGTTGTGTGGTACACCTCTGCTGACAGCCTATATAAAGAACATGGAAGAAGGAAACTTTGACTCTTTGCCTGTCTTCTCTCTCTGGTTGGTCCATTCTTTCTCCAAAGCACCAACACTGTAAGGAAGCAAAAAACAAACAAACAAACAAAACAAAACAAAACAAAACCAAAAAACAAAAACAAAGAAAACCAAAAAAAAACAAAAACAAAAACAAAACAAAAAGCAAAACAAAACAAAAAACCAACAAAAACCCAAAAAACAAAACAAAAAAAACACACAGCAATGCTGTCATTTTAAGGTTCTCAACCTTCCTAATGCTGTAGCCTTTTAATACAGTTCTTCATGTTGAGGTGACCCCCAGCTATAACATTATTTTTGTTGCTACTTCATAGCTATAATTTTGCTATGGTTATGAATTGTGATGTAAACATCTGTGTTTTCTGGTTGTCTTAGGTGACTCCTGTGAAAGGGTCATTCGATCCCCCAAAGGGGATCACAACCTATGTATAGAGAACCACTGTCTTAAGGTGTGCCCCAGCAAAAATATTGCTTGTTAAAATACAGACCAGTGTCCTGACATCAAAATACACCTTCAGGTCCTTTTGTAAACAGTCTTGTGCTTTAGGAATACTCTGTTCTCATAACTCCTTAATTAGCTCATTCTGACCAATAGTCCTGTTAAGACTTTGAAAATAAGATTGTTGGCTCATGCCTCTGCCTCTTTTGCATAAGAAACTTATCAAGACAAGGAACAGTTCCAAGATGAGGGATGATACATAGTCATGGTCTGGTAAAGCCTCTTAGGTATAAACTGGGGGACTCTGGAAACAAGTGGGTGGTAACAGAAACTCTCTACTCTCTTGGGAATCTCAGGCAAAGTGTCACTGAAATTTGGTCATGAGATTACCTCTAGACATCAGAGAAGGAACTTTGTATCAGAGCCTTGATGTACTGGGGACTCCTGGTCAGAGGTAGTCTTCAGGGGAGCATAGACACAGGTTCTAACTGCACTCAATATTGGCAAGGACAAACCCAGGGCAAGGCCAGCATTGGCCTTTAGGCCCTTGAAGGATCATCCAAAAGTGCAACCAGTATCTATGACTTGACCTCACAGAAGACTCCGGGGTACAACAGGCTGCTAGGAGGCCAGGAACTAATTTTCATGTCTCTGATGATTGAAGATTCTAAGCAAAAATTTTTCACATATGTGTTGGCCATTTATGTGTCTTCCTTTAGGAAAAGACATTAAAGTCTTTCGCCTACTCTTTTAGATAAGGTCACTTTCTTGTTACTGGGTCTCTGAAGAGTTTCCAGATGTTTTTATGCTAGAGAAATGATAAATGTTCAGGGTTGAGGATCTGTTAATTACTCTGATTTTTTAATTTTTTTTTTGCTGTACACTGTCTGCATATACTCGAACATCATGTTTTACCCTATAAGTGTGTACAATTTAAGTTAATTTATTTACTCACTTCATTTCATTTTTGTTTTGCATACAGGGACCTATTCTGTAGCTCTGGTTGACCTGGAATCTCCTGCCTAGGTCTTCAGAGTGCTGGAATTATAGTCATGTACTACCACATCTGGGCCAATTTAATTTTTAACTGAAAACAAACAGTTTTATAAAAGCCATTCATTTTCACCTCATACCTTACAGCTGCTGGACTGCCTTTTTTGATGGGGAGGAGAGTGTACCAGTCTTAATGTTCCTTGGCACATATGACACGACAATGGGAACAATCATATCCCTGATGAAGTCCATGCATTTTCTAACTGCAGGGTCATTTTCTTTTTCTCTATTTTCTCTGACCACTTTTTTTTAACCTAGTCTTTGTTTCTTTCAAGTAAGGAAGATGGCACCAAAATGATAATGTAATGATTTCATATTGTATTTTGATTCAGTTCTTGCCTCATCTTGAGATTGCCCTTACTGGGGGAAGAGAGAGATGGAAGACCAAGAAGCTGAATATATACAAACTTGGTGATTCTGTGACTCACAAAGAAGGCATGAGAGCATTCTTCCCTTGGACTCCATAGTTCCAGGCTTAGCATGGAACACTGCTGCATACTCTACCCCTTCCTAGAAGTGTACATGATCATATTCTCGAGGTTCCTGCTTGGTGGTCTGCATTCAGACCCTTATCACACAGTGTCAACTTTTCTTGCTTCCCCAACACCCCTGCTGATTAAACAACAAGAGTCCTTTTTTTTCCCTCCTGGCCCTATAATGACTCTGTAGTAAAGGGCAAAATCGATTTCTAGGCTATGACTCAAGGCCTGGTAAAATATTGGCTAAGAGGTCAGAGTAAGCAGCCACTGTTTTGAAGATTTCCATACCTTGTTAGCAGCTAAAATACTCATGCAACCAATTACACTAATTTAAAGAAAACATCTAAATACTTAACTTCTTAGGATCTTGAACGGATTAAATAATTTTCTGTACAAATATTTGCCATTTGGGCATTCTAGGGGGGAAGGAAGCAGGCTGGTATAATCAATAGGTTTTTTTTTTCTTTGCATGCCTACTGTGTGTCTGATACTTCACAGGAAAATAAACAAACAAACAAAAAGGTGTAAGAATTGATTTGTGTCCGCAAAGAGTTTATAGCCCAGCTCAGAGGACTGGAAATAATTTGTTTATTAAGTAAGAAGCCCTGGAGTGGGTCATGTGACCAATAGAGATCAAGAATAAGGTCGACATGTCCTACGGTACAAGAGGAAACATTGTTATGTAGACAAAGCATCAAAGCTGTGCAGCACAGCAATGCAGCATCACTCAACCCCAGGAGCATCGCAGGAGAGGCCCTTGTGGGTGCTACTCCCGGAGTGGAGGGACCTGGCTGCAGAACTTCTGGCTCCTAGCACGCTCTGTCTCTTCACACATGAGGAGAGACTTACAGGATGCATTTCTGCTCAGGATGCAAAGCAGGACACAGCTGAGGAGTAACATGCTGGCTCTCCTCACATATACCACCCATGGGTGCTGCCTCAGACACGTCAGTGAGTAAGTTCAGTACCCACTTCTCCTTTCTGGAGGTTCTGCCCAACAACATCCCTTCCAAGCCTTGTTCACTTCAAAACCAGATTCTTGAAGCATGACTCGGGCTTTCTCCACTCTGAGCTCTTAATGTTCATAGCCCTTTCTGCTTGGAAGAGACTTTCTTATCCCCTTTCTCTGTGGAAATCATGCTCAGACCCAAATCCCACCTTTAGCACTCTCTTTTCCACCAAGATTTTCAATCCTCAAGGGATGAAGCACTAACTCCTGGCTAAAAGACATCTTACCCCACCAACTATTCCTATAACGTCTTTCTTTGTAACTTCTTAAAAAGGTATTACGTTTTATTTGATTCATGTGTAGATATGCCTGCATTTCATGGTGCATGGGTAGGGTCAGAGGACATGTCACTTGAGGAGCAAGTTCTCTCCTCACATGTGGGTGAGTCTTAGGGGTTGAACTCAAGTGGTCAGGCCTGGAGCCACTCAGCCATCTCTATCACTTTCACTTCACACTCCATGCTGAGGGTTCTGGAAATGTCTTCTCCTCATCAAATTCTTTGAAATGCAAGGAAATACTTTTTTTTATGTTTCTGCTTCCCAGTGTCCTAATATGTTTCTCCCAAGGAATACTAAATATGTATTGCATGGCTCTAGGTTCATAAAGAAGACCCTGAACAAGAGAGAGGCACCCACCAAGAGATAATCAAGACAGTTCTGGTCTCCATTATCTATAAGGAAACTGGTGTGGGAATCCCATGGGCCTGACAGTGGTAGTCATTAGTGAGAGTTGGCTGTGCTGTTTATCCGTTCTTATTTTGACCACGTTACTTAACTCCTTAGACACACACACACACACACACACACACACACACACACACACACACTCCTGGGTTACACTCCAGAGATTCATTTCTTTAAGATTTTTACTATGTACATGGGGCGTTTTGTCTGCATGCATGTCTGTGCACCACATGTGTGAGGTGCCCACATAGGACAGAAGAGAGCGTCAGATTCTCTGCAACTCTTAATGGCCAGACCGTATCTCTAATCCCTGCTCCAGAGACTGATGCAATTGGAACCAAGACTTTAAGCTCCAAAGGTCTTAAATACCAAAGACTGAAAATCTCTGTCACATGGTATGGTCTTTTCCAACCCACTCTTCCCCTGGCAGCTTCCCTACCCACATACTCACTGGAAGTACTTGGTAAATGCCAAGGCATCTGTGACATGCTCTGATTTAAGAGGCTGCTTTTGAGGGAGATATTTCACACCAGCAACGCTTCCTTTAAGCATTATAAGGTAGCTGGATGCAAAGAAATGGGGCAGGGAGGCTGGAAATATTTTAATTTGAAACTAAACGTGGCACTCTCTGGCTCAATGTGGGCCTCCTCTTTAAACATTTTCCCAGTCCAGATTGTAACCTTAGCCTTACATGTCTGTCCACCTTAGCCCCAAGCTAGAAGTGCTTCCAGTGGACAGAAAGGAAGTCTGGATGGCTTCCAGGTTCTGTCAGTTCACTGTTTAACTCAAGATATAAAGGCAGTTAAAAGCTTTTCTTAAGCTATTTTGAAAGTCAAAATAGAAAAAAGTAATGCATCTAAGTAATATTTGGTAAAACCATAAAACTTTTAAAAGATTAAAAAGACCTGGGTTGCAGACATTGGGTTACAGCAATAGCTTTAAATGGTAATTTCCACTTCTCTGGGCAGCATTCTTTCTGAAATTACAAACTGACTTCTTAGACTGAACCCACTGAATGAAATTTAACCTCCTTTACAGAGAACCTATTACCATGAAGCGCTGACCACGGCCTTGTTGCCTTTGCTCTGTGAGTCTTTTAGATTCGTAAGCAATTTCTAAACCTACTTCTAGTCTTTCAGATTCTTCCAGAACTCTCAATATCCTAGAAATGACTTTGTACTACTACACTTAGCAAGACTGTCTGAAATAACCTCAAATCAATGCCTTCTGCATTGGCTGTCCGCATGGCCATCTCCAAATTGATTTGTAAGAATGATATCCATAACAGAAATCAGCTGCCTGGGAGCATGGGGGATCTTCTATAGACTGAGGAACGTTGCCATGTAACGTCTGGCTACTCAGGCCTTTGTGAACACATTACTTGAAGCCCAGCTGTGTTCTCAGTCGATGAGAATTCCAGACAACTAGATTCTAGATTTATAAAAAAGATTTGGACTCTTTAGTTAGTGTATTCTAGCTCGTGTTAGATAAGGAAAGAGGTGTGTTCTCATTAATTATTGATGCTGTTTATTTCCTATTGGGAAATCTTCATTTTTAAGGAAAAGAGTTGGTACAGTGTTCTTTCTGGATAAAAGGTCTTTTGCATCCTTCTCTACCTGGAAAAATCCTATTTATCTTGAAAACTCAAGCCTAAGTGTCAGGGACATGTCTCCCGCCTCTTCCTGAGAAATTTTTCTTTTCCACTTTTCATATTCCCAAAGAGTGAAAGTTCCAGAATGACTAGATGTGAGCTACTAGAAAGCAGAAAGTGCATCCTGTGTAACCTCGGCGACCCTGGACCTAGCACACTTAGTTGGTGCTTTAGATACCTATCAACAAATGTGTGCATTTTAGAATGGTCAGGTTGGTGGCCATCTTAAGGATAGAAAGTCATATAAATCACTAAGGATAGTACTAGGAAAAAAGAGAAGCATAAAAAAAAGGCAAGGAAGGCAGGAGGAAGGAGAGAAAGAAGATATAGGAACAATAGAGAAGATGGGTTCTAGACTGTTGAATTGCCCATGATTACTGACTTGTCTGTTTAAGGCACAGGTTTGGGAATCGGTCTTCAGAAGTGCTATTAGCTTTGAAAACACTGTTCATTATCTTTCACCTTTTTCTACCTCAAACCCCACAACTTCACACTCATTCACCCATTGGTCCTGCTCTTGTGACTCTTCAAGGCTCTTAGGCACCTCCTTCCTCTTCTTTTACCGGGACCAGAGAGTCAGCAATGCTTCCCAGCTGGGAATATTTCATGCTGGTGGAGAGGGGACATGGTTTAAGGTGTCCTTTATCAGAAGAATTCATTGCAAACAACACCAGAAGAAAGAAGCCTCCTCTAATTCTTCAGACTATATTCAGCACTGCAGAAGCTACTCATTCACCTGACAGAAGGGACTCTGAGGAAGAGGATGAAGAAACAGCGGCAAAGAACTTACATCTATAAAACGATCCACAGACAGCAATCTGTGATTCAAAGGAAGAAAATACCAAACTGTGAATCCCCTGGTTTTAAAACTAATTTGTTCACTAGGAATCAATCTTAGAATTTGTTAGCTTCACCCTAAAGACAGGAATGAATGTCAGCTCTCTTCCTGACCTATAAGTAATAGGGTGCCACCAGTTCAGAAATGAGCATAATAGCAAAGTGAATTGATAGGATTGTTACAAAGCTGAAAAATAACAGGCTATATCCTGAATTTTTAGAGAGAGAAATTTCCCTTTCTTTCTCTTTTGGAAAGAATTTTTTTAATTGAAAGATTATCTGTTAACAGCACTAAGATTAACTAAAAAATATTCTAAGAATTAAAAACAAATTATCCAGTCATTTATTTAGCCTGGATGAAGAGCTGAGAACAGGGATATTACCTCATAGCTAATCATGTGGTATGCTGTTACGTGTGGCAGGCCTGAGTTCCTGACCATGCAATGTGAGTACAACATGTGCTGCTTCCAGACCTGGATCTAAAACACCTGCCTTGTGCATTTCTCTGTGTTATTTATTCATTCTTAGTGAGGGGAATGGAGGTGACCATGGTAACTTGGAAGTTACTTGTCCAACCTGGCAAAGCCTCAGTCAGACTGCGACCCAGGAAGGCTGAGTGGAGGAGAGAGACAACTGAGCCTACATCTGTCTGTTCCTGTTACACGAGTGAGAACTGAGCCCACATCTGTCTGAATACTGCATTTTAGAGAACTATTGGCAAGAGCAGCCTTTTTATTTGAGTATAGGTTCTACTTTTAGTTCATCTTTATAACATTTAATAAAAATTTTCACAGGAAAAATAGTGTAAATGTAGATAAGCAAAAAGAAGCAAAACAAAATGGAGAGAAAAAATGCCCTTCCACTTTGCCAGCTCACTACATAGACCTGCCATGATAAGCCAGATCTCCCTTAGCCATTTTGCAAGGTTTTTATTTTTACACTTAAAAAAATATTATGAGAGCTGAGGGTATAGTGTAGTGAGTGATAGGGTAGAATAGGCTAGAAGGCATGGGCCCTGAGTTCAATTCCCAGTACTAAAAAAAAAAAAAAAAAAAAAAAAAAAAAAAAATCATGACCATGTTTCCCTCTGCCTCATTGAACACTATGCAGTCACATCATTTTAATAATTCTGGGAAATAGCATGTTGGTGAATGGCAATGTGTGTGTGTGTGTCTGTGTGTCTGTGTGTGTGTCTGTGTCTGTGTGTGTGTGTGTGTCTGTGTCTGTGTGCATATGTGTGACTATATCTGTTTATGAACTAGCAAACCTTGAACATTGTCAAGTGACAGTTCTCAGAATGCTTACGTCCTGGACTATAAGCACAGGTGAGTACGTGGAAAATCCAGTCATTTGGTATCACGGTAGAAGTTAAGCTGCGATCGCCAGGAAAACAAACAAACAGCAAAACAAAACCCTTGTTGTCAGGATGTAGTCTTGTCATCAAAACACTTCCGATGTGATGGCCTAGAGAAGGTCTTTAAGAGCTGTGACTCATCTCCAGAACCAAAGAAATATGGTATTGCAGTCTGGTAGGTCTGGCTAATGTGACAGCTCCATTTTTTTACCCAACAGGAAGAAGAGACATCTGCAGTGAGCAATTTTCTTGGTAGAAATTGCAGCATTTCCTCCTATCCACATTCCATTGGTTTGAGTTTTAATTGCTGAACCAAACCTAGCTTTCAGGGCATCCGGGAAGTGACATGCAAACAGGGTGGTCTGCAGTCACCAAAACTCCATGATATGGAAGAAGTGGAGAACAGACCCAAAGGGAAAATAACAGCCTTCAGACTTAGTTTACAGCAGGATTGACAACAGGAGCCCTGTGTTGGTGGCTACTGGACACTGACTCACCCGGCTAGTTACTAGCTCTCTTACACACTGGCTTGCCTTGACTAGTTACTAGCTATCTTACACACTGACTCACCTTGGCTAGCTACTAGCTATTGCCCGAGAGACTGATACTTAACCCCAGTTTCCACAACAGAGCCCTTAAGATTCATGTGCTTGTATGGGCATTAAGTGGTTTGATACACAGAAAGTGCTTCTAAGACATTGATTGCAGCTACAACACAGTCAAAGCCAATAGAAAATCGACGGTCTGTGGCCAGAAGGTAAAAGTGAACATAATACAATGAAGAACCAACCCTAAATGGCATTAAATAAAATATAGAAGCTGCAAGCCAAGCCCTGGAGCCAGGCTGCCCAGGTCTGGATCCTGACTCAGCACTTACTAGCCACTCGAGCAAGTTAGGTTACCTCTGCCCCTCAGTTTCACATTTAGAAAGTAGAGACAAAGACAACAACTACCTGTAGGGTGGCTTGTGAGGGTTTTCTGAGTGTGTGAGAACACATGTGACCTAGGCTAACACAAGCTAGGACTGTGTGAGATGTCAGCCTCTACTCGTCTTAAAGGTCTGTTCCCAAAGAATTTTAACTAGTATTTTCTAGAAAATTCATATATTCACCCAGGTCTTTGCAGTGGACTTGTATAGGCCACCATACTAAACTCTTAACATTTCTATTCTACTCCTCAGAGCCCTGCCCTTCCAAAACCAGAACGTCAATATTCTGTGTCGCAGAAGCCGGGAATAGATCCATCATCCAAATTGGACGGGCATTGTGTCTGCACCTGACTTCATTGCCTTGTGGAGAGTTGTGCATATTCTTGTGTCTTCCTTGGTTCTGTGATACAGGCTTTTAAATGAAAAGATCTTTCAGGTAATGAGTTTGCCCAGAGTAGGTTCCTGCTGCTTCTGAGATGTGAGGATTGAAAGGTATTCTCAGAATCCAGAATTGAACTAGATCAAGTCTTTCTTTTCTATTATTTTTAATGAAGACATTCTTGAATGATAATATATGTCAAACCCCTCAATATACTACTTCATTTTAGCTGCAAATAAATTTATCTATTAATTGATGACTGTTTGTAATTAGGAAGAAAATGAAGAACCTCTCTTAAAATGAGGTTCCATGAATTTGTTCAGTTTCTATGAGAAATGTTATTAGTTTATGACTATTCTTACTTCTGAGGGTTTTTTTTTAGAGAAATTCCCATGAAATCAAAATTGCATGAGTTGAAATTTATTTATCTACATATTTACAGTCATGCTATAGTATTACATCCCCAATCATTCATTCATATTTTTATTAAAATAATTTAGTAGACTATGAATTAATACCTAATACATGTTTTATTTAGTATTAGGAACCTTCCAGTCACATCTGCCTTGTTTCATCACATGAATCTAAAGGTGAAGGAATGCTTCCAAGAATGGACTCTTTATTTTCTTTTTGTTCTGGAACCATATGAGACTTACAAAAAAAAAATTAAATAAAGTTGCAAAAAGACTACATAGAACAGCAGGGTGGGGGGAAATGTTTCTCGATCCCTCAGCAGATATCAAGTGTCAGCAGTTCTTCAGTCAGGGGTGGGGCCTGGAGAACACCCCGTCATTTATTTGGGACCTGGACTAGCTTGATTTTATGCAGGTAGCTTCAGACACTATGAGTTTCTCAGCCCAATTACCATGCCACGTCCAGAGGAAAGCATGCCACTGCATTCCTCCCTACCTGCTGGCTCTTACAGCTCTTTGGAGATATTCCCTCAGCCTGGGTCAGAGGAGGGTTCAGGAGGATGCCCCCACACCCACGTACACACAGGCAGTATTAATTGTACTTAATGAGTTATCAAAAAATAGACATGAAGTGGGGGAGGGGCCATGTTAGAGGAATAGGGGGGAAGGTAGAGGAAGGGAATGAGGAGTGGATATTGTTATATTTTATTGCATGCATGTGTTTTGTAGACTCTCCCTTGGGTTAAGCCTTCTCAGATACTTTCTGGTGATTAGCTATTCTAGGCAAGAACACTATAGAATCATGGCATTTGTACATCACTCCAGAAAGTACAGGATGTCTACCTGTCTTACGGTGATATTTACATTGGTCTCTTAATTAAGGGATGCCTGCTGGGTTTCTCCATTGTAAAATTACTTTACCTTTGTAATTTTGAATCTATTGAAGAAATGTGTATTTAGCCTGTACAAATATTTGTTTTTCACAAGTATTTTATCATCTACTGATGATGATACTTGACTGAAACAATTCATTATTGTAGTTCATGTCCAAGACTGACTTTTCTTTTTCTACTCTGCATTGATACTCTTAAAATTGATATTCTGCTGAAAGTTTGAATGGCCCCTTCCCTCCCATTCATTCACACTGTTTGTTTACATCCAAGTGCATACAATGTGCCCTGCCTCTTTCTGTCCTGTGATAGAAACTGGTCTGCAAGGTTTAACTCTGGGGCAGCCTGGGCAAGCCCTCTAACAGATCTTTTGTCTGTAATGCAAAAAGCTCATGCTCCAGTGATATGTTTTACTATCAGGGATGAAGCAAATTCCCGCATAGCTCACATAGGGAAATACAAACCTTTGGTGACGAACTCTGCTTGGCATGTGTTAGGTTCACCCTACTATTAGTAGGCAATACTTCTGCAAATGCTCCTGGGGAAGACAAGTGAGGAATGAGAAACACAAGCTCCAAATCCCAACATTTTAGAAAAGACGCTCATTCCTGGGCCATTCCTTTTCTCGTCCCTCCACAGTTACATATTCATCACATAGGTTCATCAAGACAATCTAAGAGTTCAGGCACATCAGCCAGTCCTGGCAGAGAAGGACGTTTATTATGTGAACAGTATCTGTGTGTCACTCTAGGTGAATGTATCAAGACGATTGTTTTTTTCTGTTTTTATTAAGAATTTTTTATTCATTTTACATAGCAGTCATAGATCCCTCTCTCCTCTCTTCTCCCGCTCCTCCTTGCTTCCCCCCAACCCACCCCTCATTTCTTCCTCCAACAAGGCAAGGTCTCTCATTGGGATTTTGCAGAGCCCAGTACATTCAGTAGAGGCAGATCCAAGCCTCTTCTCCTGCATCAAGGCTGTGCAAGGTGTCCCATCATAGGTAGTAGCCTCCAAAAAGCCAGCTCATGCACCAGGGATGGATCCTGATCCTACTGACAGGGGGCCCCTTAAGCAGATCAAGCTACACAACTGTCTCAATTATACAGAGGGTCTAGTACAGTCCCATGCAGGCTCCACAGCTGTTGGTCTAAAGTTCATGAGTTCCCACTTGTTTGGTTTGGTTGTCTCTATAGGTTTCTCTATCATGATCTTGACGCCCCTTGCTCATAGAATCCCTCTTCCTCTCTTCCACTAGACTCCTGGAGCTCAACCTGGTGCTTGGCTGTGGATCTCTGCATCTGCTTCCAATAGTTACTGGATGAAGGCTCTATGATGACAGTTAGGGCACTCACTGATCTGATTACTGGGGTAAGCCAGGTCAGGAACCCTCTCCTCTATTGATAGTAATCTAAGCTGGGGTAATCCTTGTGGTTTCCTGGGAACCTCCCCAGCACCCAGGCTCTCCCCAATCCATGATGTCTCCCACCATCATGGTACCTCCCTCACTGCTCCCCCACTCTGTCCCTGCTCCAGCTTGACCATCCCATTCCCTCATGTTCGCATCCCTCATCCCCAACCTCCACCCCCCCATCCCAAGTTTACTCATGGAGATCTCCTCTATTTCCCCTTCCAAGGATGATCCATGTGTCCCTCTTAGGGTCATCCTTGTTAGTAGCTAACTTCTCTGGAACTGTGGATTGTAGTCCAGTTATCTCTGCTTGGAGAGAAACGCTTCTCACAGAGCAGCCTCAAATGCAGGGACCTTTCACAGGGACCTTTTAAAGGCAAAGGACACAGAAAAAATTATATCCTGGTTGTCAGTAACAGGGGTAAGTAAAGCAAGCAAGTGGTTTAACAGAAGCCCCAAACATGCAGTTAGCTGAGGCCTTTTGACTGAGTTTCCAGTACAGGGTTGGGTACTTTCGAACAGATCTTTTCACAGTAGGGTTAGAAAATGGGGAATGAGTTTCAGATTAAACAAAAGATGGCTCTAAAGTGTTAGTTGGGGATTTCTGGGATGCAAATTGGAGGAAATGCCTGTGAAAGATTTAGGAGCAAAGGAGCAAATGGAGACAGGAAGAGCTTTGATGATATGTGCCTATTCTGTAAAGGGAGAGGAGGGAGGGGAGAGCTAGATAGGAAGAGCTACAGCCTTCATTTAATACAGCTTCAGGTTGTCTTAGCCAGGCCAAGAGAGACTCCAAAAAGGATGATTCTTAAGGTGCATGACCAGGCTATACTTCCAAGCCATGATCAATTTTTGGCCAGAAGCCACCCAAGAGACTAAGGCTGTGATGTGGATTCAGTGGCAGGTACCAAAGGTGTTGAAAAGAGGGAAGCTGCCCACTAGCTACCACTTTGCAGTGGATTCTCTTTACAAAGTGAGATCTGAAGAGTACTCCTCTGCCGATGACTGAATTCATCACAGTCTATGTAGATATGAAAATCAGGATTGCCTAATCCTCAGCCTCAGACCTGTCTGCTATCCTATGAATATTCACAGTAGTACTTGGACTTCTTTCCTTTAATACTTGGGTTTTTGTTTTGCTTCTCAATCAAAAGCTTGATCTCTACAGAATTTCTTTTTTCCTTCTAGAAAGTCAGCATTCAATTAAACTCAATGACATTTAGAACTGTGCTCTTAAATTCCACATTCTTCAGACTTTACCCCTTCTATTTTAACTACAGAGGCCACCCTTCATAAAGCATCATGCTAGCACGTTTTTTTGTGAGTGCTTTTGAAAAGAGGCTGACACCCTACTGCGCCGTTCATCTCTAAATTTCCCGTTGTGTTGTGATGGTGAAGAAGAGAGTAGGGTAGAGGGAAGGAACTAGAAGGAAGCGAAAATGTGGCAATAAACTAAGGAGGTTTTCACTGGCTACAAACACTTATCCACGCTGGGCTTGTCACAATACATGTTTTCACAATGCTTCCAGCATAAACCAAGGCGTTCCACTAAAGACAGTTCCTCTGGTTTGGACAAGACATCTTCACTTTATCCTAGAACATCAGAAGCACCACTGATGAGTAAAGATTGATGCCCAGCTTCTTCCAAAAGGATTTTAAAAGGGTGGATATAATCCAAATATGAAGAACACCTACACTCAGAGTGATCTGCAAATGTGGTTTTTATAAACCATCATTTTAAAATAGTGCACTTACAGAATGGATCACTGAGGAGATGGGCTGGAAGTGTATTTTTCAGGAAATCGGGAAGTGTGCTCTCTATATCATCACATCATTTAAAGGTACGAGCCTCCTCCTTTTCTAACCTCACTGTACTCTACAGGTTTCCTGATAATGACAGTTACCTAACACTCTGTTGCCAGGTTGACTCCCGTAGGCAAACCTCCCTTTCACAGCTTGCATGAAAGACTTCAGAGGAATCTGTGAGTGATATATCCCTGAAACAATCAATCAGAGGACAGGCCAGGACATAGGAAGGAACCAAAAGGTGCTCTCTCAATGCTTAGTCCTTATAAGTAAAAAATTAAAAAGAGTCTGGCAAGAGTGCAGGATGGGTAAAATGCTTGCTGCATAGTTAGTAAGACCTGAGTCTGGACCCCCAGCATCCAGGTAAAAGCCAGTTGTGACAATGTTCATCTCTAACCAAGCACAGGGGTTACAGGAGGCAGCAGGCAGATTCTGAGGGATCACTGGCTAGCCAGATTCAACGAGAGACTCTGTTTCAAAACATTAGGAAGACATCTGAGATGGACCTCTGGCCTTCACACATGCACACACAAGTGAACACACCAGCAGGCATACATACATACAACATACAACCATGAAATCAAAGCAATATTGTACCATGACACCTAGAGTTCAAGGGAATTTAATGCATCAAATTGACTGGCAGGAGATAAAGAACACTAGGAATCTCACCTAAAACAGGGAACAAGCAAATATGAGCAACAACAGGAAACTGCCTCTACCCCAAGGCTGGAAGGACTAAAGCAAGCAGTGTTCTCAGAGCCTGAGGCCAGTAGAAACTGCGGTCACTCTAGGCTACAGATGTGGAGGACATGGAAGCTAGACAGCTGTAGTGGCTGCTTGTGGAAACACTATCAAAAGAGAAGGAAGGGAGGGAGGGAGGGAGGGAGAAAAAAGGAAATAAAGAAAGAAGGAAGGAAGGAAGGAAGGAAGGAAGGAAAGAAGGAAGGAAGGAAGGAAGAAAGGAAGGTGTTTGTATCACTTTTTCTGCCTCCTACCACTGTCCCTATATTGGCAAAACTTGCTACTAAGAAAGCCTGGGAAAGACCCTTCAGGGACAGCCTTCTGCAATGTAGCATAGAAGGACAAATAAACTTAGGGTACAATTACACCACTTGTTCTGCCAGGCCCCAAGAGCAATCTGTCCTAGTCTATCTTTGAGTCAAACTGAATCGAGGAAGAAATATCCAGTGTCTGCTAAAGCATTCATTTCTAGGTGTGTCTATGAAAGCATTTATAGAAGGGATTAGTTATTGAATAAATAGACTAAGGAAGAGCCACATGCCAGTGTGGGCAGGTATTGAATCGGCTGAAGACCTAAACAGAAGAAACAGAGAGACGGGGGCAAGAAGAATTCTCTTACATTGAGACATCCATCTGTTCCAGCTACCAGACACTCATTAGTTCTCCTATCTATAGACTCTAGGATTTATATTAGGCTATCAGACCTCAGGTCCAGCAGGAAAACGAGAGCACACGGAGACAGGAAGATCCTAGGGGCTTGCTGGCCAGCCAATCCGGCCAAAATGGTGAACTTCAGGTTCTGTGAGAGAACCTGTCCCAAAAAAGTTAACATGGAAAGCAGTCGACCGGCTTCCCCATGTGCATGCACAAGTGAGTGTCTCCTAACACACACACACACACACACACACACACACACACACACACACACACACATACACACACACACACACACACACACAATCATCAGAAGTATGGTATGTTTATAGACATTTCAGCACTTAGAAGTTGTGTCTTAACGCCAAGTCAAAATTCACTGAATGAGTTTTCTATAAAATTCAAGTCAGCAAGCGGCTGAAACAGCAGTTTTTAAAAGCAAACATTTAACACAACACAATTCAAAGACAAACTAATTTGATACTTACAGGCTGAGGAATAACAGCAGGATGAGGTTCAAGGTCTTTGTTTTCTGTAATTGAACCATTATGTTTCCATAAGAGCAGTAACAACACTGCAGTTCATAACATACAATAATAGTCTTGATTCCAAGCTGAGGTGTTTTGGGCAGGCTCGTCGGCATTGGCTGGCATGTGCAGTGCAAAGCACTCACTCGAGTTGTGTGTTCACACTAAAGTCACCCAAAACAACACAAGCAAGGGCTCCCAGAAACATCATGGACTCATTACATTCAATTTTAAAGTAATTTGTGTCCACTGTGCATTCAGAAGACTGCTGCTAATTTTTCATAGCCTCCCACATTCAGTTCCATGACTCCATTGTGGTCATGGCCCATAGCTTAGGAAGCTGGATTTACACAAAATTGACTTTTACAAGGACTTTTAAGGAGAATGACAGGTGAAAGGTGGGCTGGATGGAACTCAGAAAGAACTGAAAAACAGAAATGGTACAACTGTGCTGGCTTGGGAAGGATGTCAGCGTCACAGGAGGATTGTTTCACAGGCTCAGCTCTTGAGTTCCTTGCACGTGAAATGACTGGGCAGCTATGAGCTCATGTCTGCACTGTGAGAATGATCCAGGGAACAGGAGTAAATTCATGATAACAAAGAAAAGACAGATTGCTGGCAATGTCTGTCTAGGGTTAGGGGATCAGATGTGTGTGTGCCAGTAATAGTTTGGCCTTAACTGGAAGCTCCATCCAGGATCCATCTCCTCCTTCTCAGAATAGACAGGAATCTCATACTAAGACCTATCTATGCACCGAAGTGTTAAATTTTTACCAAAACATTCAACAGTAAGTATTTAATTGCTGTTTAATGTGCATTTTATGATAACTGATGAGATGTAGCCTTTCTTTGTGCATTTATTAGACAATGGCATATCTATTTTTATTAATACCTTTTATTTAACTTTTAAAGTTTCTTCCACATTAAAGAGCAAATACTACATTAATGATTTTACTTTCTCTTGGTCTAAAATCTGTCTGTTGGACTATCCAAGTTCCCTGAATTCAACAGGAAATGTTTTTATTTGTACATATAGTCAAATCTATCAGACCTTTGCCTCATGGTTAGGTATTTTTGAATCAAAAATATAATCTCTTGGATGCTCTTTTATTAAGAAAAACATTTATCATTTGCATTTTTAATTTGTCTGGAGCATACTTATGTCTATCAAGTAAACAAGGAGATAATTGAACTTGAAAAATATTTACACACAGGCGTTTTCTAGCTTTTTAATTACTTCCACACTCACGTCGTTGAAAATAACTGTTATCCTACAATTCTATACCCAACAAAAATTACCTGTCAAGAATGAGGCTAAAATAAAGACAACTTTATGCATACAAAAGCTGAAAGAGTTTGTTACCAGAGGCCTTCTTAAAGGAAATGCTAAAAGAGGTAATTCATACCAAAGGGAAGTAACTGCAATGGGCATGTACATGCGTGAGGGAACAGGAATGATGGTCACAAACACTATTGCAATCATCATGCAATGGCTTGAACAAAACAAGAAATCAGTCGCATATGGACCAGAATCAATGAAACTAGTTTGGGTATTCAGTTTTTGTGGTGTTTAGAAAGAAAGCAAAGAAAGCAAATTAACTTCATATTATTACAATTGCACAACTTCTGAAGTAAAAAACACTGAGCGAATAGAAATGACAGTTCATTCACATCCAAAGAGAAGGAAACGCCAAGACGGGATTAGAAAGAGAGAGATTTGTTGGGGGAAATGTCAGCGAAGAATAAAGAGGAAAGAGTCAGAGCAGATCAGAACCTTCAAACAGTGAGGCAGTCTGATATGTGTAAAGAGAGAGAGAAAGAATGGGTTAGGTAGAAACCAAGCTATTATTTGGAGAGAATGTTCCAGGAAAGGGAGGAACAAAGGCAAAGCAGAGACAGAGCTCATGAAACACCTCATGATCTGCCAAGGGCTCAGTAAAGCCAGAGTACCAGATGGGGATCTCCATGCAGGAAGAGATCCGGTCAGCTGATAAGGTAGCAGTCACAAAAGGACCCACACATCATCCAGGAAGAATGTTAGATAGTAGCTTAAAAGTAACAGGAAATCAATGAGTAGTTTTTCCCAAGAAATGAGACTTTATTCAATAGGGATCAGAGCACCTACTCCATATAAGGTATTCATAGAACTACAGCAGATTCAGACACACAGAGCCACCTTCCTACTTCAAGCAGCATTAGCAAGGAGAGGACATGGGCTCTAGGTAGGGAGGTCAGCTGGTAGATACAACATGGAGAGCCGGAGTTATAAAGAGAAGCAGTATGAGCAAATAAACTAAGATTCAACCACTAGCTGAATTTCCTAGTATATTAGAAAGTCCTGGCTTAGGATGGGACAAGCAAAGTAATCAAGAGCCAACATTTAATGAAGTCCTCCAAATATAGGACTGATGCCTGAGAATGAAAAAAAAATATATATTTTAGGAAATAGCTCAACTGACATATAATCCATGTGCCAGGATGTTCATCTTTTGTGAGTTTGAATTTTAATTTTTGATTCTCACAGGCAGGAATCCACTCATAGGATTTGCATTAGTACCAATAGAAATGCCATAGTTATTACCCATAGCAGTAATTCCCTTTCCACACACCCTCAAATTCTTATACATCCACAAATCAATTTTCATCCTCTGCCAATATACATACCCCTACATTTTAAATGGATTCAAATAATACACACAGTTCTTTTTTCACTTGGAATAATGGCTTAAATTTTATCCACAATACATCTTATATCAGTACTTCACTCCTTATAATTGCCCAATAATGTTCCACTGTGTAGCTATACCTGCTTTTTAACTAACATTTGGGTTGTTTTTGCTGTTTGGTTGTTACTCTTAATGCCGCTATAAACATATCTGTATAAGTTCTTATGGGGTTGTTTTTCAGTTCTTTTAAGTATGTATCTAAGAGTAGAATCCTGGGTTGTACAATCACATTATGTTTAAATACTTGAAGGATCTTAACTGCTTGTCCAGGGCAATATTTAGCCAGCAACAGTGTCTGAGACTTCCAGTTTCTATTGTTACCAACACCTGCTACTTTTATTCTTTTTCATCCTAGCCAACATCCTTGGTGCAAAGCATCACATAAAGCTTTGATTTGTTTCCATAGTTACTAATGATGTGGAATCCTGACTGTCTTACCACCTCCTCCACCATTGCCTTGGAAGCTAAAATGGAGGAAGTGTTTAGCCCCCTCGTAAGGGATTGGCTTGATTATGTTAATGAGGTGGGAAGACCCACCAATCATGGGTGGCACCATTTCCCTGAACTGTAAAAATGAAGAAGGGGAACTGGGCATCAAGCTTGCATTCACTTCTCTCTGTTTCCTAACTGTGGGTGCCATGTGATCAACAGCTTCCTGCTCCTGCTGCCTTGATTTCCCCATTGAACTGGAAGCTGGAACAAATCCTTCCTTCCAAAGTTGATTCTGTCATGGCAAACATAAAAAGAAACTGAAACACCCTCCACTGTAATAATTCAACTGTAATTTGCTGGTATGATGCCCTTCCTCAGATAAAGGAGAATAAACTTGGGATTCTGTTTTTATTTTTTCTGGATTGAGTTTAGATGTCAGATATGCTCCATGCAGATAAAAAGCACTTGCAAGATTATCAGGCTAGTAGAGTTAAAAGCTCACATGTGATTTATTTGGTAGCAAACTAAATGAAATAACGTGTTTGTATCAGTCAAAGCAAAATGAAGCCATCTACCAAATAGCCATATTGATAGTCTGTGGTACTGAACAACCACCATCTGTGTTATGATTTATGACAATGATAAAAAAGAGACTGTTAGACTGTTTTTGAAATACTAAACACATGAAAGGCTAAATGCAGCATTTGGTACATTTTATTATTTGAATGTATTTTGAGTGTATTGACTCCTAAAATGGAATGCAATCTCAGGAAAAAAGGATTTTTCTTAAATATAGTGTGTGACTTACTTAAATGTGATCCTTTAAATAAGGATCAGACATCAGTTTATTTTAATTTAATTTAAAATGTAAACCAACATTAAGAACAATTTAAATAAGGAGAATCTTTGTAACTAGACCCTATAGTAAACTTACCCAAAAGTACATTTTTCTGTATTTTGTTCTTCAATTTTACAGTGAATTCACCAGCCATGAATCTATTATGACTCATCATGTTGATACAAATGTATGATGAGTTAAAAAAAAAAAAAGAAATGTATTCAAAATGCAGTGTAGGAAAGTCTCAAAGAATTGATAAAATATTATTAAAATAAAAAGAAAACTCATAACTAATGAAAATATCCATTGAATTTCATTTTGTCTTCCAAAAGATTTTTTTATAACAGTGTCAAGATTTTCTATAGAATTAGTAGGTTGAGTGTAAACTGACAGAAATAAATTTTATATGTCATCTAGACACCCAGTGGCATTTTTCCTACTATTTTCCCTGCTAATTAAATCATTCAATACCACCTATTCCCAGATTTCACTATTCCCATCACTAGAATACAAATTCTAAGTTTTAAAGGTACTTAACACATGTCTTCGAAGACTTGTGGTTTTGTTTAGCATTGTGTTTCTGAGGGACTAACTGCTCTTATCAAGGCAATTCTTATTTTTTTCATTAATTTTTTTCAGTTAACACAGAAATAATGGGTTCCATGGTAGTGTTTTCATTCATATGTTATGTTACACTTTGTTCTGTTTTGTCTCCTTTCCTCATACTCAGCTGGATCTCTGCTCAGCTGACTGACTGATGCTTTTCCTCCACCCAAGGTGTCCCCAATATTGCCTTCAGGTCTCTTCTACTTCACAGACCTCCAAAATCGTACATACACACAGTGTGTGCAATTTTAAATATAGCTTTCATTCATGAAGCTCTTGTCTGAGATTTGTTTTGCCTGACACATGGCTCTCCAGTTCCATCTACTTTCCTAGCAACATATTTTTTTCTTTATGGTTGTAACAAATCCCACTGTGTATATGTACCCCATTTTCATTACCCATTTATCTGTTGTTGAACTTATAGGCTGGTTGCTTTCCACCATTGTGAGTGGTGAGGTAGTAAACACAGGTGTGCAAGGATCTCTGTTGCATGTAAACTTAAAAATCTGTGGCTATGCACCGAAGATACTGTCTTAGGGTTCTATGGCTGTGAGGAGACACCATGACCACAACAACTCTTAGAAAAACATCTAATGGGTGGCTTACAGTTTCAGAAGTTTAGTCCTTTATCATCATGATGGGACATGGTGGCATCCAGGCAGACATGGTGCTGGAACTGCGAGTCCTACATCTTCATCACAGGCAGCAGGAAGTGGTCTGAGACACTGGGTGGTATCTAGAACATAGGAGACCTCAAAGCCCATCCCCATAGTGACACACTTTCTCCAATGAGGCCGGCCACACCAACTCCAACAAAGCCACATGGCCTAATAATGCCACTCTTTTGGGGGGCCATTTTCTTTCTAGCCACCACAAATGGTATCACTGGGTCACATTGTATGTTCATTTTCAGTTGTTGAGGAACCTCCACACTAATTTCCACAGTGGTTGCACAATTTTACACTCATGACAATAGCTCATATGCTTCTCTATACCCTCACCAGCATTTATTATCATTTTTTGTTTGTTGATGACAGGTATTCTGACTGGGTGAAGATGAACTCCCCAGAAAGTTTCAATTTTTATTCTCTTGATGGCTAAGAACATTAAATGTTTAGTTTTTTTTTCAAATATTTATTGACCATTTATATTATTGAACAGCCCATTTATTGACCAGACAATTTTTGTTGTTTAGCTTTCTTAGTTGTTTTTATATCATGGCTCTCCTGTCTGATGTAGAGCTACCAAAGCCTTCTCCCCCACATCTCACTCTGATGCTGGTTACCTTTGCTGCTGAAACCTTTTAACTCATATATTTCCATTTTGCCAATTCCTGAGATTATTTCTTGTGACCTTTTCAGAAAGGTGATCCTTAAGGGTGCTCACCTTGATTTTTGGCTATTTGGCAATATTTTTAAGAATATCATTTCAAGACTGGCTTGGTCGTACCCTTGGGCTTGAATGTATTGCACATGGAACAGTAATAATTCATATGGTGGCAACGTAATTAATCAAATTACGTGTGGCTGCCTTTTATTTTAGTTTCTTTCCCTGTTGCTGTGATAAAAACACTCTGGCAAAAGCAACTTACAGGAGAAAGGACTATTTAGCTCATAGTTCCAGGTTACAGTCTCCCATGGCATGGAAGTCACAACAACAGGAGCTTAGAGCAACTAGTCACATCCCATCTACATGCAGTCAGAAGGGAGCAATGGATGTACGCATGCTAGTGTTCCAACAGGACAAGACAGTGCCAGGGTCCCTCCACTGTGTTCTTACCAAGGCCATTCGAGGTTAACTAAAGTCTGATCGCCTTGATGGAGAACTCTATTCTAGGACTTATGGTCATGATGTCCTAGCTAACTTGTGTTAGTTTCTCTTAAACTGTTTGCTTCTCAGAAGCCTCTCTATATCTGCCAAGTGAGATGCCAAGAGCTTTACTTTTCTTTAAAAACGCTGTGCTCTGGACACCCATGACCACAGGTAGGTCCCCCAAATATCTGGGTGTGACCCCAGCTGGCTGAAATAGACTTTCAACTGGCTGTAAACTGTGTCTGGTGGGCTACCTGTAACAGCGTTAGCTTGCTTCCTCAACTCTTACAAAGTCCAAGATCCTCTGCCTAGGGAATGTCCCTCCAACAGTCCAGAGGTCTTCCTACTTCAATTAATATTAATATAATCAAGATAATCTGCCAGAGGCAGGCTCAGAGGCTCATGTCTCTGGTGATTCTACATTTTATCAAGTTGTATATATGTGTGTGTTTGTGTCTTATTTGTAGGTTCATTTTTATTCTTTGTATTTCTGAGATCATGTAGTGGTTGGAATGAAAATGGCCCCCAATGGCCTACAGGGAGTAGCACTATTAGGAAGTATTGTGGTGATACATTGTGTACCCTGATAAATTTGCTTGGGATCAGAGAACAGAATAAGCCACTAGATTAAACATAGAAGCCAGACAGTGGTAACACACACCTTTAATCCTAGCACTTGGGAGGCAGAGACTCATCTGGATCTCTGTGAGTTCAAAGCCACCCTAAACTACATGAGATTGACTCAGTCTAGGAGAGAAACAGAGCCAGGCAGTGGTGGCACACACCTTTAATCCCAATACTTGGGAGTCACACGCCTTTAATCCCAGCACTAAGAAAATTGAGACAGGAAATGATATGTGTGGATGGAGAAAGGTATATAATAAGGCTTGAGGAGACAGGAACAATAGTCTTTCAGCTGAGGAAAGCTTTTCAGGCTGAGGAGTCTTAGAGGAAAGAGGTGGCTTGTTCCTTTGTCTCTCTGATCTTTCAGCATTCACCCCAATATCAGGCTCTAGGTTTGTTTGTTTGTTTGTTTATATATATATATATATATATATATATATATATATATATATATATATAACCATTTAGCAATTCAAGTTACAAGGTATGGCCTTGTTAGAGGAAGTGTGTCCATGGGGGTGGGCTTTGGGGTCTCAGATGCTCAAGCCAGGCCCAGCATCTCACTCTCTTCCTGCTGTCTGCCAATCCAGATGTAGAACTCTCAGTTATCTCTTCAGCACCATGTCTGACTGTGCACCACCATGTTTCCTGCCATGATGATAATGAACCAAACCTCAGAACTGTAAACCAGACCCAGTTAAATATTTCCTTGTTTCCTGCCATGGAAACATGGTGTTTCTTCATAGCAATAGAAACCCTAACTAAGATAGAGTCTCACTATGTCACCACAAATGGCTTCAAATTTGCTACACAGCTCAAACTATGTCAGGCTTCAACTGTAGCTAGAAATTTTAGGGCAAAGCCCCTGCTCTGCCAGTTCTAATACACTAGACTCTGCCTCCCATTCTGTTACACCAATTAAAGAGTGCTGCTGAAAAGCAGAGAGAGGTTTACTCATTGTGGCTATGTTAGAAAGAAGAACCAAGTGACCCCAATGAGCTAAGTGACCCCAAGTCCGTCTTCATTGTGCTGATACAATCTTAAAGTTAGAGGAAGAACTGGGGCAGAAGGCAATCATAAGCATAACCCAGCAGTCCTGACCTGTGGTCTCTGATCACTGACTCAGCTCTAGTCTTGCAAGGAGGTCTGAAGAAGTCCTTACTTCTCAATGAACAATGTGGTTATGAGGAGATGAATGGTCCTGATGCAGGATAAAGCCTCACCCTCATGGATAACTGACCTCAGTGATGCAACGTGTAGCTCTTCTCGAAATCTCTTGGGTGATTGTAGACTTAGGACAGTGACATATCTCTGCATCTTCAGCTTTAATATGGAATGAGATGCATGAGTCAGATGACCTGTGAGCAATTTACACGCTGAACTTGAGGTCCTGAACAGGAATCAATACTTTTCAGTAAAAACAGTTTGCAAAGGCCAGTTTCAAAGCTAATGAACTTCCTACCTCAGCATCCTCCAGTGCATAGATGTGTTGCTTCCACACAGAAAACTGGTACTAAAAAAAAAAAAAAAAAAAAAAAGGATGAGGGATGGTACTAGTTACAACCCTGAGAAAATTCTGAACTCATCAAGTAAGTACAGGAAATGAAGGTTTGCTTCACTGGATAGTTAATGAAGTGAGTTGCCCTCAGGACCTTGCCATTGAAGGGAAACTTCTGAGTGCCCAGGGGAATTTGAGAAGGGAAAAAAAAAATCACAAAATTAGTTCTTACTCTTAGTTTAAGTAAGATTACCATAGGACAATTATAGGTTAAAATAATTGGTTACCTTTTTATAGTCATAGGATCAATATTGTTGAAAACCATACTCAAGGTTTAACTATGCCGGTCACATAATAATAGTATACACTGGATTCTAAACCCAAGTCTTTTATGAAAATAGGGCATTGGTGGGGGCAGAAGGAAGCTTGAAACTTAGAATGGGAGGCATCTGCTTGAGTTCAGGAGACACAGGGAATCTTGAAACTCTCCGCCTGCCTGTGGCCCTGAGATTCTCTTGACAGAAGTAGTAACTGTCCCTGCATGTCTCAAGGAGTATTTCCCTTGGTTAATTGGTTACAAAATATCTTCATCTGATATGGTTACCCTTAGATGCTGGCACTCTGTCTCCTCAAAACTTCACCTGACCATTCCTTGTTGCCACCAGATTCAGAATGAAGATTAGAGCTCATGATGTTCAAAGGAGAAGAACTTGGTCTGACTTCAGAAAGTGAGCTGTAAAAGAAACCAAGTCTAAGACTTTCTAATTATATTAACAGGGACCTGAGGACAACATGTTCAGATACAAACCAGAAGGTAGAACAAAAACCCCCATCACCTCATTAACATCTCGGGAGCCAATGACCTAGAACTTGAAATACCTCTTCCAAGGAGAAAATTAAGTTGCTGCCGTTTTTTCCCCCACCTACCACTAAAAGATTGGCACAACGCCTGATGGGCCTATGTGTGGGTTTTTGGAACAACTTGTATTATTTTTCAAGATCTACATATACCAAAGACATATGAGACTATTGATGTTGAGTAAACACCAGAGTAAGAGAAGCTTTAGAGCAGATCCAGACTGATTGTTAATGGATAAAGAAGGCCCCAGTCCACTGTGGGCATTGCCATCCCTAGGCAGGTGGGTCTGGGCTATTAAAGGCCACAACAAACAACACTATAGACCAAATTCCTTGGTGAGAATACATGAAAAATTACTCAACAAAATGTAATTCAAGAACATGTTAAGAAAAAAAACCACATCACAACCAAGTTGGTTTCATCCAGGGATGCAAGTTTGGTCCAATATACAGCAAATCAATAAATGTAATTCATCATAGGAACAGAGAAGGATAAAAGTCACATAATTTCCATGATCGATGTAGAAAAAGCATTTGACAAAGTTCAGCATCTCTTCTTGCTGAATGTTATGAAGGAAGTAAGCATAGAGTGAACATATCTCAATATAATAAAGTTTATATATTATAGACCTATCACAAACATTTACTGAATGGGGAAAAACTAAGAACATTTTCTCTAAAGTTGGGAATGTCCACTTTCTCCACTCTTTCTCAATACACACTTTGAAGTCTTAGCTGAAGCAATAAGACATGATAGAGAAATAAAAGGGGCACACAAAAATGAAGAAGCCAAATTATTCCTCTTTGTCTATGATACATTCCTATATTGGACAAACTGTAAAGACTCTACCAGGAAGATAGGAAATCTGATAAGTACCTTTAGCAAAAGTAGCATAATATAAAACCAATACAAAAACAAATAGTTTTTCTATATACCAACATTGAACTTGCCCAGAAATTTAGAAACTGAGTTTATTAACAATTGATTAAAAAACAAATGCTTAGGGATAAAACTAACCAAGGGAAGGCTGGAGGGATGCTCAGTGGTTAAGAGCACAAACTGCTCTTGCAGAGAACTAAAGTTATGTTCCTGGCACTTATATCAGATAGCTCCAGGGATCTGATACCTGTACACACAAGCATACATCTACACACACACACACACACACACACACACACACACACACACACGCACACACGCACACACGCACGCACGCACGCACGCACGCAAGCACACACGCACTCACATGCACACAAATAAAATAAAACTAACCAAGGATATTAAAGATTTCTACAGTGAAAAATTTAAGACTCCAAAGGTTAAAAAGAAAAAGAAAAAAAAAAGACACCAAAAGGTGGAATGACTGCCCGTGTTCATGGATTAGAAGAAATAATGTTGCAAAAATATCTGTTCAATTGAAAGAAGTCTTCAGAATCAATGAAATATCCATCAAATTTGATAACATTCTTCACAGAACTACCAAAAATATCCTAAAATACATAAGTGATGGACAAAAACACAAGCCACCATGAAATGCTAAGCAGAAGCACGAATGTTGGAGGCATCACAACACCTGATATCAGACTGCTACTGTGTGATAGTAACAAAGTGGAATGATGGTAAGAAGCCTCAAAACGTAAGGCACTTGCCACAAGCCTGATGGCCCAAGTTTGATCCCTGGAACCTACATGATGTAGAGAGAGACCCATTTCCATAGTTCTCCCTTGACCCAAGCCTCACACTAGACAAACAAACACAAACAGTCTGGCATTGGCACAAATCAGACACGTACACCAATGACATTGAATAGAAGACCAGAAATAAACCCACAAAGCCATAGAGTGAAATTTGTTTTTAACAAAAGTGTCAAATTTTATACAGAGCAGTAAAAGATTTTTAAGAAGAAACGGGCAAGACAGCTTCTTTACCAAATGGGACAGGGAAACCTGGATCTCCATGTAAAGAAGAATGGAATAAGATCCATACCTCCCACCACCCACAAAAATAACTTCAAAGCGGGTCAGGCACCCTAATTTAAAACCTCAAATGCTGAAGTTGCTAGGGGAGAATGCAAGTAAAAATACTCCAAGAAACAGGAGCAGGCAAGAATTTTCTGGAAAGAACACTAATAGCTAGGGAAATACCTTGAAAATTTGACAATTGGGTTACATTCAATTTAACAGTTTTAAAAAAAAAAAGTCTGCACAGTAAAATAGACAACATTACAGAATGGGAGAAATATTGACAACTATAAAACTATATCCAGAATGCAGACCAAAAATTCCACAAAATTTAAACAGACATTTCCAGTTGCTGAATAGATTAATGAGCTGAATGGACAATTTTCAAAAGAGAAAACACAAACGGCCAATGAATACTTAGAAAGGCTTTCAAGAACCTTGCCATCAGGGCTATTGAAATTAAAACTGCCTTCAGATTTCATGTCCATTCATCCAGAAGAGTCATTATCAAGACAGCAAATGATAATAGGTTCTGGCTGGAAGGCTGGGAAAGAGCTGGAGTGATGGCTCAGAGGTTAAGAGTGCTTCCTGCTCTTCCAAAGGACCAGAGTTTGGTTCCCAGCACCTACCTTGGGTAGCTTACATACACCTGCAACTCCAGCTGCAGGAGATCCAATGCCCTCTTCTGGCTTCCACAGGCACCTACAGTTATGTGCACATACTGCACACATGGGCATGTGCACACACGGGCATGTGCACACACCTACACATTTAAAAATAAAAGGAGAACAATTAGAGACCACTGATGAGAATTTAAGCTGGCACAGGCACTATGGAAGTTCTTGAGAAGAAATGAAGACTAGAGCTTCTGTATGATGTAGTTGTGCCACAACTATGACTATGAAGTCAAGGGACTGTAAGCCCTACCATATTAATACACTTGTACATTCATCTTATTTCTGAACTATTCATAATACCTAAGACTTAGGACCAGCTTGTATGTCCATCAATAGACTAAAGGGTTAAAAAATGTGCTCTACACACACACACACACACACACACACACACACACACACACATTAAGAACTGGGAAAATGAAATTATGACTTTTGTAGGAAAATGTCTAAAACTGGAAATAATTATGGTAGATAAAATATGCCAGTCTCAGAAAAACAAATACTATATCTTGTAGCATGATTCCTAATTGGACTTAATAAAATCCTGGAGCCAGATATTAGGGTAAATGCTGAAAGATCAGAGAAGCAGAGCAGCCAGCCATTAGAGTTATTACCTCTACTGAATCCTTAGCCTGAAAGAGCACTGAGCTCCTGTCTCCTCCCACCTTATAGTCTGCTCTCTGCCCAACCCAGCCTTTTCACCTCATGTCTCCACCTCCCTAGTGCTAGCATTAAAGGCAGGAGATCTCAAGTGCTGGGATCCAAAGTGTGTGTCAACACTTCCTAGCTCTGTTTCTCTTTTAGACTGGAACAATCTTAGGTAGTCCAGGGTGGCCTTGAACTCATAGAGATCCATCTACCTCTGCCTTCCAAGTGTTAGCATTAAAGGTGTGGGCCACCACTGCCTGGCCTCTATGGCTAACTAGTGGCTTAGCTCTGCACTCTGATCTTCAGGCAAGCTTTATTTGTTACCTCACAAACAAAATATCACCACATCTTTTCTCTCACACGTACAACTTAGGTGTGTGTGTGTGTGTGTGTGTGTGTGTATCATGAAACTAGAAAGTAGACCATGAGGGGGAAAGAAGAGATCTTAAGGGAAGGGCAGGGAGAAATAGGGTAATAAAATGCTTATGACATGAAAACCCAATGGGGGAGCTATTCAGAGAAACAAAGATAAGAGGCAATAGAGGGATGGGGGCAGTGCGAAGAGATATGAATAAAACCAATGTATGGCAATGTCACATGATACCCATGACTTTATATACTAGTTTGAAAAGAAAATGAAACTAAGCTGAAGTGCTAAGTTCTGTAAACAGTCCAACATTCTGTTGCAATAATGCAGTAAAACTTTCTATGTGTTCCTAAAAGCATGTTCCCATTTATGTGAAATAAATCCTCAAATATTCAGTGCTATTTCTTATTGAGGCTGATAATTGACTCCTTGTGGCCTGTTGCTTAATAAAGAGGTGGTTTTATAGCTGTGCTTGAGTTCCAAGTAGATCCAAATGCTTGACTCCTACTCCATTGTGAAGCAGAGAGAATGTTCTTTAGGGACAAATAGTTTTGTGGCAGGAGGAAATTTAACCCTGGAGGGGCTTATTGAGTCAAACTGTCTCTTTGTGACTTTTAAAAGTCACGAATGTGCTCTCACCAAAGATTATTTGCTTTTCTATTTGAAAAATTCACATCCCCAATAGAACCCAAACCTAAGCTACTGGGAATCCATCCACCATACACAGCACTGTTTTATCTGATACTGTGTTTGGAATTATCACATCCTTTTGGTTACAAAGAGGACCAGACAAACAAACAAAGCACAATGTTTAAATCCTCAGTGTTTTCTAAGACAGAGAGGCCTAATTTTATCCCATACACTCAAGGCCTGTGCTTGCAAAAAAGGAATCTACACCTATCTCTATGTATTTATATATCATGCATGCATCTAAATATTCATTATCTTAATCATCTAAAGATATGCATACAATGAGTGAATATTTGATTTTGCAGAATTTTTTTTTTTTTAACAAAAGACTAATTTTTTTTAAGTGTAAATTTTCTACTGGTCACCAGATAAGGGCAGAATTCTCTGAGGTGACTCATTGGCTCATTGGTTTCCTAGAAGCAGGAGAGTTTGCAGTTTCTCTATTTCTGCTCTATCTCAGAAGTATTTGACTCAAGGTTCAACAAATCTTTTTAAATACCTATCACATTCCACATAAAAAATGATTTGATGTGGACCAGAAGGAGATGTATCTTGTTCTAATGGAGACAAAACTTTCATAGCAAAATAACAAAAACAAACAAACAAAAAAATCACAACAGAAAAACAACAAATAAACAAAAAACCCATAACTCAAATTCTAAATGTAATCCAAATTGAGTCCATGTAAAGGAATAACACAAATAAATGTCTTAGTTTGCATCTTAGTCAATATTCTATTGCTGTGAAGAAACTCTATGACCATGGCAACTCTTACACAGGAAACCATTTGACTGGGGCTGGGTTACAGTTTCAGAGGTTTAGTTCATTATCAGCATAGAGGGAAGCATGGCAGCACCCAAGCAGACAAGGTGCTGGAGGAGCTGAGAGCTCTACATCGGGATCTACAGATAACAGGAAGAAGAGAGACAATGGGCCTGGTTTGAGCATTGGAATCCCCAAAGCCCAACCACCTTCCAGTGACACACTTCCTCCAACAAGGCCGCATCCACTCCAACAAGGCCACACCCACACCAAGAAGGCCACACCCACACCAAGAAGGCCACACCCACTCAAACAAGGCCACACCCACACCAACAAGGCCACACCCACTCCAACAAGGCCACACCCACTCCAACAAGGCCACACCTCCTGATCCCTGTCAAGTAGCACCACTAGCTCATGACCAAACATTCAATACATGAGCCTAAGGGGTCATTCCTATCCAAACCTCCAGTTTGACAGAAGGAAATGTCCTGTGTTTGATTTGGGTTTGGGACATGAATGTGAGCTGATTTGGAGACATTTAACTGTAGAGCTGTAGTGTGCTGAGCGTCGAGGCCTGGACTGGCAAGAAAGCTCAAGATGGGGTTGGGAGATGGCTCAGAGGATGAAAGGCGCTTTCTACCAAGCCTGACATCCTGAACTCGATCCACGTGGTGGAAGGAGGAAACTGACACCTGCGGGTTGTTCTCTGGCCTCACATGCCCCCCATCCCCTCACAAATACATACTTACACACATAAATGTAAAAAGTATTTTTGCAAAAGAATTGAATAACAAAATTATAAGTTTTGAATATTAGTTGCACATGGATGGGAATGAAGTGAACATGGATGATACAGGGATGAGCAACCAGAATGGGTCTTACTTTGAGAGAGGAGAAGGGAGCCTGCAAAAAATTAAGGATGAATGGCCATGGAAAGGAAAAAACAGACTGCAGTAAAGCATAGGGAATTGGGAGTAGGATGGTCTTGAGAGGTAGATTTCACTTGTCAAACAAAACAGGTTGGCACAAAGCATACATTTGTAAAATCACAAGTTTGGTTTAAGGGAAACTGTTTGGATAACTTGGCTTTGTGCATGTTCACAGCTGTTTAGGGATGTTTCCCCAACTTTCATAAAAATGTAAGTTTATGTTTGAAATACAACATTCCATGAAAGTATGGGTATGAATAGTAAATGTGCAATATATAAATATATATTTTAAAATGGAATGCAATTGCCTCTCTGATTTTGAAGTTTATTGTCATTAATGACTTAGAAAACTAGCTGAAGTAGGAAATAGAAACTGAAAATCTTAAATTTTCTTTATATTGTTTCTTTAAGAATACATAATCTCAGACACTTATGACTATTTGATTCCATCACATACATAAACGGAAACAGTGTTATTTTAAGTCCTAAAAAGAGAAGAAAGCAGCCCCAGAAGCATGAATTTAAAATGAACTGTGTGGAGCTGGAGAAAAAGCTGAGTAGTTAAGAGCACTGGCTGTTATTGTGTACCCCAGTAAAGCTTACCTGAGGAGTAGAGGACAGAGCCAGCCACTAAACTAGACATAGAGGTCAAACAGTGGTGGCACACATCTTTAATCCTATCACTCGGGAGGCAGAGATCTGTCTGGATCTCTGTGAGTTCAAGGCCACACTGGACTACATGAGGGAAACAGAACCAGGCAGTGGTGACACACGCCTTTAATCCCAGGAAGTAATATGACAGGACACAGAAAGGCATATAAGGTGTGAGGAAACAGGAACTCGCTCTCTTGAGGCTGAGGATTTCATAGAGGTAAGCTAGTGGCTGGCTACTATTCTACTTCTCTGATCTTTCAGCTTTAATCCCAATATCTGGCTCTGCTTTTTTTAAAAAAATTTTTTAATAAGATCTTTTAAGATTTGTGTTACAGGCTGCTCTTTCTGAGGACCTGGATATGATTCCCAGCATCTACATGGAAGCTCACAGTAGTCTGTAACTGCAGTTCCCAGGGGTTCCAATACTCTCTCCTAATCTCCTCAGATGCTAAATATATGTGATTCACAGACTTACATACAAGCAAAGCACCAATACATATGAAATAAAAATAAGGAAATTTCACAAATTAATTAATTAATTTAATTTAATACATTCAATAGGTTTTGTTTTCTCCTGTCTTCATCTTCACTATGGAAGATACGTGTGGTCCTGCTTAACTTGGAGAGACGTAAAAAAAAACTGAGATAAAAGTCTTTTCAGTGCTAATCAATCCTTCCACAGCCTGGCTGGTATGGGTACTTGTTCTTGTCATTAGAGGCAGATGCTCCAGAGCTCATGCAATTTTTCAAAACAAATACATTGAAGGCTACTTATTTGTATGATGTGTTGCTTTCTTTTTCTGCCTCCCCACTTTTCAATGTAAAATGATATCCCATACTATTAAAACAAACAAACAAAAACTAACAGTGAAGAGAACTGTCAACGTAATAACATTGTTCAGTCCAAAATCCATCATGACTCAGTCTGGAGGAACTTGACCCATACTACTACTCATACCTTCATAATAACTGCTAACCTTTGCTGCACTCCTGTTGTGTGCCAGGTTTCATGTTCTGCAGTTTCCATACATTATCTCATTGGATTCTCACAGTAACTCTGAGTGAATGCTATTCCTTTCATTTTATAGAGGCAAAAACTGACACAGAGAAGAATAAGTTAATCAAAAGTTGTACCATTAACCTACGAGTTTCTTAGGGCTTTTTTAACAAGCAACTGCAAACGTTGAAAATCATTCTTTTCTAGTCCTGGAGGTAGGAAATCTCAAGATCAAGTTGCAGATAGATTTGCCCTCCATACAGTTCCTGTGGCTCCTGCAGCTGCCTGCAACTCCTGGCTTTTCTTGGTGTGGGGTGGCTGTGTGACTTTAATTTCTGCCTCTATTTCCAGGTGGCCTCTTTTCTTTTTCTATGTCTTATCCTTCTGTGTCTCATTTACCATTCAGTTTAGGACCCGACTTAATTCAGGATGGTTCCACCTCAGAGTCTTATGCTAACAATATCTAGAAGGACTTATTCCAAATAAAGCCAAGTGCTGAGGCTTGAATGGACATATCTTGGGGGTCATTATTCAACTAACTATAGCTAATGAGAGAGTGAATGTTAGAACCAGGATTCAAACATCCATTCAATCTTTTATCCATTACTCAATGTTTCTCTTTTTATCTCATGTATAGCATGTACAGTGTGTATGTGTAGATCTGTATATAATATGCACATATTTACAGTGAATACATGCAAGTTATACACAATATGGTGGGTACTCAATAAACAGTTGAATGAGTATTAAACAATGAATATGATGTTTGGACAGTCTGTTGAAGCATGCTGTGACAGAATGTATTGTAAAGGACCTCTCAGAAGAAATACTTATGAGCAATCACACTGTGTGCAGTTCCTAGTCCTCTTACAAAGATGTCAGCAACTTGCCACTTATTCCTTGTCATTATCTGCTTTGATCTCTAACAATCTGTGGTTTTAATACAGAAACCAAAGGCAAATTAGAAATTGACTCAGGAAAGAATTAAAGAGAGAGGCGTGGCCAAGAGCCCCACTAATGATGGGAAATAAGTGTGTACCAAGTTCACTCATCTTGATCAAAAGGCAAAATTGGCAGTTACAAGCCTCTTTCAGTGTCTCTGTTCTTCAATCCTGAGTGAAGTTTAGATGCAATGGTAATCTTCATCCTTGACTTTCCAAGAGCTCCCAGCAGCTGGCTCATAGAGTTTTCTTTTTCATTAAATAATTTTGAGCCCTAGGATATTTCTGAAGTGGTTAGTCACTCAGGTTGTGTCCCAGAAGAATGAGGCCATGGAGGTCTGGGTGAAGAGAGGAGGAAACCAGACTTCCATCCCAGATATCTTGAAATTTGAATAGTGCTAACATGAATGGTGAAAAAGTATAAAATAGTTCTATGAATGTTCTTTTTCCTTTTAAAATAATTTCTACAGATAAGAATGTAGTTCAGTGGTATAAATGCTTGCCCAGTTTGAGTGAGGCCCTGGGTTTGATTCCCAACACCACCAAAATTGAGTATACAGTAATATAAACTGCCTGGCCCTAAATGTCAAATATGACCACATTCTGAAATGAAGACTATGGTCAGAAGAATTATTAAATTCTTCTAAAATTGCCTGATTTCCCTTCTTATCCCCATAAAAACAGGACTGGGAGAGGAAATGAGGGGCTGAGGTAAAGGTTGGTCATTGATTGGTTAATTTTATACACAATATCAAACTTTCTGAGGCATCACCTACTAAGAAGGCAGTGCCCATACACTATTCAAGCAAAAAACCTTGGCTTTTTACTAGACTGGAAGACCATTGATTTCTCAGTCCCATTCTCATGAACATAAAGAACTTGCCATCTGAAACTCATTATTTTGTTCATTCTGAACAATCCTTGGGTCTTACTTGGTCTGAGGATTTCAGTCCCCTCCTTTCTATGCTGAATTTTTACTGAATGGCCTAGACCCAGGGATAGGGCTCCAGCTTAGGTGATTCCACCTCCAATGTTCTGTCCTCTTCCGTCATAATGCACTATGGTCTCAAAGTGGTGTAGACCCACACTCTCACACTACAGGTTGCCGACTCCATCTTCCCATGGCTTTTGATCATAATGGAGATAAATACTTTGCTGCTTTGATTTCTAGGACACAACCACACTCCAGTTTTCTCCCTACTCTCAGAAAAATCTTTCTCATTTTTTTTCAATTCAATTTTCTTCCTGAGCCAAATCCTTTAACATTGATGATCCTCTAGATTCTGTCAAGTCCTGTCCCAGGCAATCTCATCTAATGCTGTTCTCAAATGAGGCACTGGTAAAGCAGAGCTCACAGGTCACATCTGTTCTATGGCCCATTTTCATGGAATTTCATTGAAATAGCCACAATTAATTATTTAAGGATCCTACATGACATTTTTTTTTTGTGCCACATCAGAAAAGCTACCTAGTTAGATCATGTGAACTGCAAATACATATATGTTTTTGGTTTAAACTATCATTCTATGTTGACAATCTCAGTTGCAATGAACTGTACCTAGCTCAGTGGGAAACTGGGCAAAATCAAACATTGATTTAAGAACAAAAGTCAAGAGCAAGTGGTAGGTTGAGTCCATGACCTAAAAATAATTATAAGCAACCAATGCTTATAATAGCAGGAAGACACTTGAAATCCCTGTGAACTTTTTTTTTTGGTCTTATTTTGTTTTGTTTTACTTTGAATGATAATTGTTAATACCAAGAAATGATGTACAGGTGGGAGAACAATACAACCAGAAGCAAAGGTGGAAAGATATGGAGTTTGACTTTGGGGTCTTCCCATTACAGTTCCCATGGAACAGCCCATTAATGAGAGGAGAAGAGGAAGTTCTATAAGGGAGACAGAGAGAGAGAGAGGGAGAGAGAGAGAGAGAGAGAGAGAGAGAGAGAGAGAGAGAGAGAGGTGAGAATGCACACTTGGGAGCTTTCAATGTTTATGTAAGAGCCCAGTCTTGAGTGGGGCATGTGATCACATAGCAGGCATGTGCAGTGTGTTTAGCAAGGCCAGGTAGAGGAGGCTGAGGTGAATTAATATCTTCTTGTGTGTAACTCTAGCTTATTAATATACCAAATGCTGATAGTGCTTAAGAAAAGAGATAAGGCAAATCCACAGAGAAAGACAGGAGAAACATACCCTAATCAAATGCTACACATTCTTGATTGCCACAATAGCTACTGTCACGTCAGCCAGCTTTGTAACTGTGGATAGTCCGGTAGGAAGTTAGTCATTCCCTGGTAAGTGGAATCCATGTAAACCATCAATTTGGACCAACCCCAACACACCATCATAAATCCTTTCATCTGAACTATGTAGATAAAAATTCCTTTGTTTCCTAAACTTGTATCACCAAGTGAGTCTATGTTGAGAAATATAGTTACATTTCAACTAAAATATTTAGTTTATAAAATGGCTTTATTTTATAAACCATGTTTCACTTTAGAATTAAATTTATGATAAATTGTACAGACAATGGGGAGTCCCTAAACTTGGGAAGGAAGGGGTTTATTTCATCATACAAGTTATAGTCCGTCACTGAGAGAAGCCAAGGCATTGACGTGGAGGCAAGAACTGAAGCAAAGATTATAGAGGAATGCTGCTTATGCACTTGTTCTCTGTGGCTAACTCAGGCTGCTTTCTTATATAACCCAGGACCCCCTTGACAGGGTAGCTGGGCCCTCCTACACGTACCATTAATCAAGAAAATGCCCTATAGACATGTTCACAGGCCAATCTCATGGAGGTGATTCCTCAATTGAGATTTGATAAGTCCTTCCTTCCAGGTGACTCCAGTTTGGGTCAAATCGACACACATTAGCCACCACAATAAATGAAAAAGTTTAAAGTGTTAAATATATAGTTATTACATGAAGTAGCAGTCTCATTCCTAAAAGGACAGAAGATACATCTTCACAAAAACATATAGAAGAATGCATATAGCAGGTGGTATTCAAATAGCCAAAAGAGAAACCATCTAAATTTGTATCAGTTGTGGAATAAACAATATAAATGCCCTATTCAACAGAATAGTAGTCAGCCATAAAAGAAAGGATGCTGACGCATGATACAATATGTACAAACCTCAAGACCATTAAGTGAAAGAAGTCTATCATAAAAAGCCACAGACTGTGTGATTCTATTTGTATGAAATGTTCAGTATAAACAAACTTGTAGACCCTGGAAATGAACCATTACTTACTGTGGTGGTTTGAATAAGAATGGCCACTATAGGTTCATGTAGTGGAACGCGTAGGGAGTGGCACCATTTGAAAGGATTAGGAGGCATGGCACTGTCGAAGGAAATGTGTGTCGGGGTGGGATTTGAGGTTTCAAAAGCCCATACCAGGCCCAGGCTCTCTCTTCCTGCTGCCTGACGATCAGGATGTAGAACTCTCAGCTACTTTGTCCAGCACACACCTGTCTGCGTGTTGCCATAGTCTTGTCATGATGATGTTAGACTAAACCTCTGAAACTGTAAGCTGGCCCCAGTGAAATGTTTTCCTTTATGAGAACTGACATGGTCATGGTGTCTCTTCACAGCAATAGAGCGTTGACTAAGACACCAAGAGCCAGAGAAGGGGCAGAACAGAGATGAACTACTGCTAGGAACACTGAGTTTATTCTAGGGGAGATGAAGGTATTTTAAAGTTAGAAAGTGGTGATAGTGGCACAAGTCTGTAATTAGACTAAGAACTACAACAGTGTTCAGGAAGAAAGGGATAAATTTTGTGAAATGTGAAGTGCAGCTCCATAAAGATGGGTTTTTAAAACAAGATTCGTTTATTTTTATTGTATGAGTGTTTACCCGCATGTAGGTCTGTACACCAGATCTGTGCCTCATACAGAAAGAGGCTAGAAGAGGGCATTGGATCACTGGGAACTGGAGTTATAGGTGGTTGTGAGCCCCCACAGGGGTGCTGGGAACTGAACCAAGGTTCTCTGCAAGAGCAGCCAGTGCTCTTAACCATAGAGCATCTCTCCAGACCCAGGCTTTTATTTACCTTTTTTTTTTTTTTTTTTTTTTTTATGAAAGTGATAATGTACTTGGCATGGTTGTCATTTGGACATTTACCAAGGTTCATCAATGTACAAATGTTATTGTATCTTCAAGTTAAAAAAAAAAAAAACCTCTTATTTAAAAGTATCTTATTTAATACACTGGAGAGGCAGATACAGGCAGATCTCTTGTGAGTTCCAGGCCAACCTGGTCTACATAGTGAGTTCTAGGTCAGCCAGGGCTACATAAAGACCCTATATCAAACTAAATAAAAGAGCAAATGAACATGATAATCCTGATGGCTATTATGAGGGGGCATCCACTTTATGCCAAGCAATACTGCGTACAACTGTTCATATTTGAATATTGTCTATATGTAAAAATGACAGTTTCATTTATCTTAGTTTAACATGAGGGCAGTCTTTTGAATATTCTCTGTATAAGCACCAAAAATATAGCATCAGCCAGGAAATAGATACAGACTGAATGGACTTATTGAACACCATACATGAAATCAAATATATGCTTGTCTACTGTAAACTCAGTTCATTCTACAGGCCAACTCAGGCTCCACAGTAAATGGCTCTAGCTATTATTTTCATTAATGGTAGCCACATACACACACATGGGAGAATTGGGCCAGCCATTCCCAATTTGGGGTAGACTCTTGGTGGGGCTAACATCAGAGCTTTGTGTTCTCTGGTCAGATTTTCTACTTATTGTGTTTCCGTTTCTCCCATTGCTGGTCTTCCTGTTGTCTCGGGGTAAGAAGGACTTTGCCTGTTTCCTTAGAGTGTGAAAGAGGGGACATTTGGAGGTTCCCCTACTTCCGTGTGTGTGTGTGGGGGGTCCTCTCTCTGTCAGGCTTTGCAGCAAGCTCCTGCAGACTCTTTGCACCTTGACTTGTTTGTACTTTCACCTCACAGTGTGTGCACATAATCTGAACATGCCCCAAATTCTCAAAGTTTGACATTTTAATAAGATGGGATTTTGTTTTCCTCTTTCCCACTCACCAGTTTTCCCTCTTACGCAGTACTTTCTTACTTTTTTTGGTGCTGATTCCCTTTATTTCTCTCCATTTGTGAACCAACTCAGGCTTCTGGTGAGTATTATTTTTGTGAAATGACATATGAATGCTATGAGAGGCGGGGTCCAGTTCTAGATCGCCAGATGTACTTAGAGGCTGCTCTTTGTTTTCTTTGTTAATTTGTTTTGTTCTTTTTTTGCTGTTATATATTTGTCTTTAACTATGTTCTCCTTTTTAATTTATTTCTTTGACTTTTTCCCTAAGGGGAAAAATTCATTTTCTTTATAGAATAAGACCATGTGCATTGCAAGAAGAAAGCACTACTTCTTCCATCCAACCCTGCACTCCCCAGATTTAACTTATCTTCTTAGTCTTTCTTAAAAATCTAACATCACCTGGCAGAATATAATTTTTTAAATTTATTTTCCCCACACTCAAACAAAGACTCATGTGGATCTGGGGATAGTGTCTGTCCACTGGAATATCTCCCACCATAGGAACAGAGCCTAGTCACAAGATTTTCAGAACTATTTTGTGAAATAAATAAATGAAGTTAATATAAAGAAACCAATCATGTTAAGGGAAGTTGCAGGCCTCTCCCCTTTCTTTATGGTTATTATGATATTGTACCAAGTGTAAAATAAAAAAGTGGAGACATCCCCTTTATTCCTGCCAGAAAACGCTAAGTTCTGAGATTGGCAACATCTGAGAACTGTTGATGGTTAGGAAACCTGAGAGGTGGATAGAGATCAGACAATTCCGAGAACAGAAGAAGCAAGTGCGGGGCCCCAGACAGGCTTCGGGAGAAGAAAGGGATGAAGCACAATACATCACACAAGATCATAGTCTTTCCTCTCTCGCTTCCTCCTTCCCTCCCTTCCCTCCCTTCCCTGCCCTTCCCCTCCCTCCCACCCTTCCTGCTTCCCTCCCTCCTTTCTTTCTTTCCTCCTTCCTTCTCTCCCTTCCTCCCTTCCTCCCTTCCTCCCTTCCCTTCCTCTCTCCCTCCCTCCCTCCCTTCCTTCCGTCCTTCCTTCCTTCCTTTCTTCCCCCTCCTATTTCTTTGAAATACAACATCTGGCTTCTTGGTCATCAAATTCATTATAGTAGTCAGCAAGGACATTAAGCATGGATTCTGTTTTAAAACAGTTGGGATTGGCGGTGGCCTTCAGCTGAAGAAAGAAGCCAATAAGAATGGCTGAGGAAGTCTAGCTATGTGTTAGAGCCAATTGTAGTCTCAGAATGTCCGAAGATGAACACTTTCTAGTTAAGCAGTGAGGATTATTTTCACTAAATAACCTCACTTCTACTTATAGATGAATTCCTTACCACTATAAGAATATTTTTTAGTAACCTATCATTCACCAAAATGACACCTTTAAAAGTTAATTCCTGGAATCACTGTGGCTGTCACTCACTCTCATAGATCTTTCCAAATCCCTTTACAGCCAGCTTGAGAGCCCAGCCTCACACAATTGAGGTTATAAGTCAGCTACACCTGTTATCTATAAAACGTGGTTTACTACAAATGCAATTGTAAACCTAGATGCACTGACACTGGTTTTATGGTGAAAGTCAAGCAGCCCTCGGCTTTTCTATCTGACCCCCTACAGTTGTCTTGAGCAAAGCAGAAACTCACATTATGGCTACTCTTGATTCTGGTGAATTGTAAGTCCTGCTCTCACGAATCATTTCCCTAAGATAAACTGTATTACTCACGGATGATTCAAAGTAAACAAAGCTATGACAATGCCATCTCTTGAAAACCTTGGCATTTTTCTTAAGCAGGAATGCAGTTTCGTCTCTGACATAGGTTTCCTCTCTGTATTACAAATCTACCAATTATATCTTAACTCCATAAACTGCTCCCTCTCATTTTCAATGAATGAATTATCCTCCTCTTAAATGCTATGGAAATTGGCTCAGCACAGTTAAATTGCTGCCATCCTTCTCCCGAAATAGTAATAATGATTTATATTTGTATGCCCTGTCACAATTTGCAAATTCCTTACACATAAAATTTTTACCTATGCATGAGGTACTCTTAGCTGCAGTGTTGCAGATATAAAAACTGAAGTTGAGGAGAGCTTGATAACTAAAGAAAAAACTCAAAACAAACAAAAACCTCACTCAGTGTTGGGCCTGATGATGCAGACCTGCGATCTCTGCTATTCCAGAGCCAAAGGAAGAAGGATAACAGGTTCGAGGCCTGCTTCCCTAGTTTCCATAATGAGCAAGACCAGCCTGATCAAAAGAAGAGGTAAAAAGAGGGCTGAGGCTCCGTGGTAGAGTGCTTGCCTAACATGAGTGAAGAATGGAGTTCGATTCCCAGAACAACAAAATCCATCAGCAACCATTCTCTTACCCACTCAGCCTCAGTCTCTACTCCCTCAAACCAAAGTGGTCTCCTATGGACTTCTGAATGAGAGAGCAGTTTTAGGAACCTGAAGTGCTAGCATTCAGGGCTTTGGAGTTGGTCTTGCTGCACTCCAGTGTCAGATAGATAGATAGATAGATAGATAGATAGATAGATAGATAGACAGATAGATACATAGATAGATACATAGATACATAGATAGATATATACATACATACATACATACATACATACATACATACATACATACATAGATGTAGATGTATATATAGACCTGAATCTCCTCCCTTCCCCTAACCTCTGCCTGAGCCCCAAACCAATTACTGGTTTATGGTTTTCCTCTTGGTACTGGAGCTAACGTGAGAGACCATTCTTGCTTTCTTATTGTGACCTGACAACACACTTAGACTCCCTCAGCTTTGTATCCTTAGGAATGAGAACCAGTTTCCACCTGGCTAGAAACACACCCCTAGACCACAAAAGTCTCTTGCAGTTCTTACATGATGAAACTGACACCCACCTACACAGAATGAGGTGCTTTACAGAAAATCCCCCAAAGTGCTCCAGATTCAGGTTAAGACCTCTCTCTGTCTATCTAAGTTCAGATGAAGCCCATGGCAAGGAGCCAACCACATAAACAGTTCCCAGATGGCAAGCTTCTACACTACTGTACAAAGCACATTTATTTTCATTAAGAGTTGATTATCACAATCAAAACTTTCTCTCGACATTTCTTTAGCTGAGGAGGAGGAGGAGGAGGCAAATCAGAACACCAAGTTCTAGGGAGATCAATACTTCTAATTGTGATCCTTCAAACATACCTAAATAGAAGAGAATATCGCTTGTATATAATGTTATAAAACTCAAATTAATACTAGCTAAAATATAAATGGTTTTCTGCTAACAATTCACAGTTGGTATTATAGAAATAGGGTGGAATTCTTAAAAGGTTCCCAAGGAATCTACATTTCTTTCTTCCTGCTTTCTGCTCTCCCACCCATGATGGATGGCCCTCATCCATCTGAATCAAGATGGTTGCTTTAGTTCCAGACATGTCCATCCTCCATGGGACAGCAAGATGGGGCAGATCAGGAAGAGTGCACCTCACCCCTTTAACTACTTTTCCAACCCACGTGCAACTTTTCCACAGATAGCCTAGTGGCTAAAAATTGGTTACACAGCCACATTGAGCCTCAAGTGAGGCCATAATAGTCTTTGTGTTTATGCTTGGTGACTCTTTACTTCACTGAAATTGAGGTTCTATTACCAAGTAATAAAGTAATAAAAGATAAATGAATAATAGGAGGCAACTGGAGGGGGACTACCATCTGTTCCATCTCAAGTCACTGTTAGATGACGTCTCCAATCGGGGGAATCCCTTAGTCCACCTTTAACTTGGCAGAGTTCACAAATGCAACTTGGTGCCTGGCTAGCCGCAAAGGACTCTTCCAGGGAAACTTACTTTAACTCCTGGACTTCCTGCTCTTGAGTTCCTGACTCAGTAAATCAGAGAATGGTCCCTGAAAACTAAACTATGGAAGCAAATGCAAACAGAAGTGTCTCTCTGAAATGGTGCTGGTTCATGAGTATGTTCGGTTGGTGAAAAAATTCATCTGACTTGCAATGCTCGTAAGGCATTGTCCTCTCTCTGTGTGCTATGCTTGCACAGAAGGTGTTTTTCGGGTTAAAGAGTGTTTCCAGGTGATTCTGTGGCACACCAAGTTAGAATGCAGAGGAAGACTGGAGCAGAGCTTGATTCTACCCAGTCCTGAAACCTTTGCGTGTGCTGTTTCCCCTCTTTGGACACACATGCACAGGAGCAAGCATTGGCTGATCCACCTCTCAGTACACCCAGCTTGAGACCAGGGGAGAGAAGGATCGACAGAATGATATTGTCGCATGTTTTGTTTTCTGATCAATCTAAACTCATCCCGCTACTTCTCAGCGTCTCAGTAATTCAAGGTGCATTGGCTTCTGCTTTCCCTGTGGCTTCCATTCACTGTCTCCCTTCTCTAGAATCTCCAGGGCCCATCTGTGACTGGGAAGGAAACTCACAGCTCTTCTATAAGAAGTGGGACCAATAAATGAGCCATCGGAACGGCAGGAAAACGAGCATTATGGGAAAAGAGAACATTCACCTAGGTCAGGCCTGTGGGTAGAACAGTGCAGCCCCGGTTGCCACATTCAACGACAGGAAAATATGCTGGGCAGGGTGTTACCACAGGGATTCTGGGCTCTGGTTCCACTTGGAGTAACAAGGAAGACACTCTGGGCAAGTCCAGTGCAACGTAAGCCTGTCTTGGGTGAGAATATTATAACATCTTCTTGTAACAGCAAGGATACAGAACACAAAACAGAAATCCCACATTCCACTAAAGCTTGGTCTCCCCATTAAAAATTAGGGGTGGGGATGTTTTGACATACTTGCCTGTCTTATCAACCCCAAATAAAACATTCACGGCAGTTATAACAATTTTTTTTTTTTTAACCTCAGATCTATTTCGGAATGTTTGCTGATGGTGCGAGTGTTCCCTTGTGGAAATATGCTTGCTCTTCAAACAATGCCAAATGGAACCATTTTCTGTGCATATAGAGCGTTTTATTTTGAAAATGCTTGCTGATGTACGCAGGGCCTGTGCAGTGTCAAGACACATATTTAATCACGCATCCCTGGGAGAACAGCTTAGCACCATTAGCCTCATCATACAGATAAGAATTCTGAAATTGAAATAGGTTGACTAGAGGTTGCCGAATACTTCCTAACAGCAGAATGCTCTAAAAATGTTGTGTTTTAGAAAAAAGCAAGTTCATAAAGGAAAAAGAGTAGTGAAAGCAGCCTAGAGACAAGGAAAAATTACGTTTTTTGTTGTGAAAGCTTTCACAGTTGGTGTCAAAGAACACACTGTTATCTTGAGCAGTGTACAGTGTTTCTCACTCAGGATTTGGGGAAATTAGACCACTTCATCTGCAGAAGCCAGACAAATTAGAGGTCTATCTGTGGCTTTCCTCTATGGAGTTCAACGTACTAAGAACATTCTGGTTTTGTTATTGCTATCAGCATTGTGCATAATTAGTATGTTGTTGTTGGTACTGTATCCTATTCAAACCTAATAAACAAGCAGTAGGAATAATGTCAACTCTGACTTTTTGCCAAGCATCTATTGAATGGCAACTCTGAGTCAGTCAAGGAAGTGAGCCTGGAGACTCATTTGTAAATAGGATAGGCCCCACCTTTTTGTGGCTTTCTATCTAGGCTTTTCTATCTAACTCCAAATAGTTAAAAGGTACTATGTTGTTGAGGCTGGAGAGATGGCTATGTGTATAAATGGCTTCTCTGGGGTTTGCTGGCTACCAGTCTAGACCTTAGAATTAATAAGGGATCCTGTCCCAAGGAAACATGGTAGAGGGTGATAGAGCAGGATACCCAACACCCTCCTTTGCCCCCTCCACAGGCATGCTCACTCATGTGTGTACACACACACACACATGCACATCACATATACATGAACCTACACACTCCTGTAGTGGGTAGCCATCCCAGCATTGGCCTGGAAGTTCCAATCCCCATTGAGGCTTCGGTAATGGTCACGCCCACAAGGTGGGGCTGAGGGAGGAAGCAGAAGACCCAGGATTGAGAGGAGAGGTCTCTCTTGGTTTCTGGTCCCTGGACCCTGGACACTGGAGGTAGACTGAGCAGAGTTCTCCAGAGAACACTGCCAGATTGCGCCATACCTTTGCCAGACCCTACAACCTATCCCTTCATTTATAAGTTACCCCACAAAATAAACCTCCCTTTTAACTACGTGGAGTGGCCTTAATAATTTCACCGATACACTCCCATAAATACCACGTTGGTTAAATTAAAGAGGTATAATAAGTATCCCAGAAACAAAAAGAAGTGCGAAATGTGCTCTGCCCATTAGAAACAATATAACTAGAGGATGGAATATTTAAACAATGTTTTAAAGTGGAGTAAGGTGAAATGTATTCTGCACAGATCGGTAAATGAAAAGCTGAGAAACATAGCAGTGTCATCTGGCCTGAGTGTGCTAATACAAAGGGGAAATAAGGCTGGAAAGGCAGATGAGGTGGGCTGGTAACAGGTGATGGTCAGTCAGGACTTATTGAAAAGTCTACACCAGGAAATACCCATGATCATCTCTGTTTTCTCAAAATGGCTGAAAGGGGAAAGTACTGGAGGCCAATGGGCCAGTCAGGAGATCCTGAATTCATGCAGTAGTCCAGGACAGAGATGATAATGAACCACTGTGATGGCAGCTACAGTAGATACCAACAGTATCACGTTAAATGAGAAAAGCCAAACTCAAAAAGGCAAGAATCACTTGTACTCTCTCAAATGCGGAATTTAGGAGAAAAGAAAAACAACAATATGAAAACAGAAGGGAAACTACTAAGAAAAAGGAAAGGGCTGAGGTTTAAGAAAACACAAAGGGAATAAATGTAAGCAAAGGACATCATACACATGCATGAAAATGTAACGAAACCCATTATTTTCTACAACCGAAGTCTAAAATAAGACCCAATACAACACAAGGGTGGCAACTTGGTAGTAAGTGATTCTGATGTCATTGTCTGAATAGAGATCATGGGAGGAAAACATTTTGGAGAAGTTAATGGTGAGGTTTTACAATGTCTATAATTTTCTTTCTGAAGAAAATAGAGGATTGGGAAAATAAAGGATCTTTCATTGCCTGACTTTTAGTACCTTAAATTCTCAGCTTGAAATGAAGAACTGATGGATGAGCTGGAGGAGTTCTGCTAGGAATTTGTAAGTTTATGAGTTCAGCGTAACATGTTGGAGGTGCTGTTTTGCCTCTCCTAAGGGACAGAGTTTTCCCTTCTTAGACCCAGCTATTGGCCTTGCAGACAAATCTTTTCTTTTACAACGTCAGTTAGGAAGCAAGGCTAGCAAACTGACACATAAAATGGTGTTGAAGGAGAGCACTGGAGTCATGCTTTTCAATTAAAATCAGCACAGCAAAGAAGTATCTGCATGTCCATGGTTCAGCACTGTTCATAACAGCCAGGACATGGGATCAACTTATTAGGAGATGCACAAAGAAGTGCTAGATATATAGGTGTGTATGGATGTTAGCCACAGAGAAGAATGAAATCTTGTCTTTTCTGAAAAATGGTTAGAACTGAAGGTCATTATGTAAACAGAAATAAGCCAAGCACAGAAAGAAAAATACTAAACAATCACTTCCATATGTAGAAGGTTGTTTATTGGTTTCATGTTTTGAAAGCACTCTAACGCAGTGGTTCTCAACCTTCCTAATGCTGCAACCCTTTAATACAGCTCCTCACATTGTGGTGACCCCCAACCATTAAATTATTCTGTTGCTATGTCATAACTGTAATTTTGCTATTGTTATGAATCGTGATGTAAATATCTGATATGCAGGATATCTGATATGCAATCCCTGCAGGGGCTTTGTGACCCACAGGTTGAGAACTGCCACTCTAATGTGTCTGAGGCTGCTCTCTAACTTATGATGTAATCTCGGGTTGCCTTGAGCTCCTCATCCTTCTGCAGCCACTTCCAGAATATTGGGATTATAGATAGATATATGCCAGTACATCTGCTTTATGATGTGCTGGGGATGAAACCCAGGGCTTCATAGATGCTAGCCAAACACTCTACTAACTAAGCTACATCCCAGTCCCAGTTTTTTGTTCTTTGTTTTTTTATGTAAAGTTGAAAACAGAATAGTGATGACTAAAGGTTGGAAACAGATGGCAATGATAAAAGGAGGCTGGATTTGATTAGTGTGCATTTTGTGTGCTGAAATGTACACTGATTTATATGTATAATTAATATGTTAATTAAAACTTTTAAGGAAAAATAAATAGGACAAGATTACTAATTTTAACATACTATTTCATTAATTCTTTGAGAATTTCTTACAATGTATTTTGATTTACCCTTATTCCTCCCCCTAATTCCTTTCAGGTCTACCTCCAATCTCGCTATCCCTACCAACTTCATGTCTTCTATTTGGCTTTGTTTTCCTTTTTAATAACTCACTGAGTCCAATTTGTGTGGTCCAGATACTCAATGTGTGTGGAGTCCATCCACTGGAGTATGGTCAACTTACCAGTGGCCACACTTTTACAGAAAACTGATTGTCCTCCCCTGCCAAATATCACTGTCAATAACTCCTCAGCTGGAGGTAGGGCCTCATGAGACCTCTCTCTGCCATGCTACAGGGTTAACTGGCTTGATCTTGCACAAGTCCTGTGTAGGCAACCACAGATGTTATGATTCATGTCCGATTCAAAGGCACTGTTTCAGTCTGGTCTTCCCTGATATCTGGCTTTTTATAGTCTTTCTATCTCCCCTTCCCTGGTCCTTCCTGAGCCTTGGTTGGAGGGTGTGATATAGGTGTCTCTTTTGTGGCTAAGCACTGACACTTAACTCTATATATTCTGACTAGTTGTGAGTATCTTCATTAACCACAGCGCACTGAACAAGGAAACTTTTCTGAAGAGGTCTGAGACATGTACCAATCAATAAGTGAAGAGATACAAATTCATAGGGAAGTTTGACATCATGTCCACTTAGCAGAATAGATTATCAATTTTCCTAAAAGGTATGCCTTTACGTCTTTGTACATTCATCTATACATTCCCACAATGCCTCACATCACAGTAGCTGGCCATCACAATAAATTAAATACAGAAAAAAGTAGAGAGCCACACAGAAAATTAAAATATTCTAAGGGAATAACTAACAACTAGTGAAGACATTTTTGAAGATTATAATGAAGAACTTATTGACTTACTAAAGTAGCATAGTTTTGGCAGTCACATAAGCAACAGTTGAGACACTTTGGCAAATGAAGAGTTCAGTTTGAGGATAGAGCCATCTAATTGCTCATTTGCTTTAAGTTTTAAAGTTAATTGATGTGCATGCTAAAGACTGCAGTTACACAGAGCCATTCAGAGCTGTGATAATTAGTGCACTGCACCACATACTTTCTCTCTACCACCCTCACCATCACAGTCTAGCCTTATAGATAAGGATACAGTCATCAAAGAGAAGTTCTCTATTACCTCTAAAGTTCAAATATATCAATTATTTGAATGCATGGCTTGTACTATCTGTCTATCTATCTATCTATCTATCTATCTATCTATCTATCTATCTACATATAGTAGGAAAAGATAATCTTCCATTGCTAAATATGCTATTCCATTTTTGCTTTATTGTTCTTATTTTACTTAAATGTTCCTAGAACCTAATGATCTTCAGTGGACAAATGGCTTCATTAGAGGTGGGGTGTGTGTGTGTGTGTGTGTGTGTGTGTGTGTGTGTGTGTTTACCTTATTCAATTATGTATTTTTACAATTGCACACAGGTACTCCATGCATAATAACCTGTTTTACAATCGCCTATATCTCATTACCACTGTGGTCTGCCCTCCTGAGTACCCAAAAATTTCTCTCCTGTGTTCATGTCTATCCCTCTTGTTTTGCAACTTAGTGAAATTAACCAGGGTCATATGTGGACCTTCAGTTTGAAGTTATCTATTGGAGCCTGGTGGGCTCAGCAGTAGATACACAACTGAAAACGACATCAGTTCTCCCTTTAAAATATGTCCTCCAAAAGAGCTGGCTCATACTTCCTAGTTCAATTTGTTGACTTGAACTATATTGCTAGTCCACCAGAAAGATATATTATTTAAGCATATATTGTATGGGAGCATTATTGAGGTTTTATTTGACCAAAATCATTTCAAACATGCTGAATGAGGAAGAACATTGGACATTAAATAATATTTTTGTTCATGGGCCAAAAGGATATAACCTTTCATATGGAATCTTCTTTTCTCTGGAAGTTGCTTCTAATAGTAAGTCACTATCATCTCCAATTTCTCTGTGACTTACCTGTTTTTCCTAAGCACCTATTGCATTAAATGCACTTCAGGGTAACTAATGTTTCACAGTAATAAACACCTATTTTTTTTATAAATAGCTAATAGATTTTTCAGACTAGAATCCATTTATTGAACGTGACTTTAAATGTGCCTATTTAAAAATAGCTTGTCCCATTTCAAATGAATCGTGTCACTGCAGACCACCATAGGGTTATAGTGAGACCAAAGCTGGGAGAGAGCTACAGATACGCATGCTTTAACCTTTAGAAAGGGGTCATTATTTGGTTCAATATTACACCCAATTACATCCACATCAGTTTTAAGCAATCATGTGCTAAAAGATTAAGCCCATGGATTTTGCTTTATGGCTACATGTAGAATGATTTTAATACTTTTATATTTTTTATTTGGAGGAAGAAGTGACTGTGAAATGTTCTTTAATAAGCATCAATAAAAGATGAAAATGCTTTTCCTGGAAAAGTAGACTATAGTTAAAGGAAATGCTTATTATCTGCATTTCATACCATTCCTAGAAATGTTTTACCTCAGTATTTTGGCTAGTGGGATTAAGGGAAAGAAAGGAATGTACCAAGATTTTGTACAAGAGAAATCTGAGCCTCCTATTTCATCTGCAAACGGAATCATTTTACAGCCATTTAGGCCCCAGACACAGAAGTGATCTGTAGTCTGCAGCTTTGTTCTCTAGGACAAGGCTGAACCTTGTGTTCAACAGGAGGAGGGGCCTTCTGTGACAACTCTCTGAACAAAAAGAAACCTTTCATGGCTCAGTGTTAGCACACTCATGTAATCTTTAGGTAGGTCTCTTTGCTCTCACTAGTTTGTAACTTGTACTATAATTAATTACATGGAGTCAAGGAGATGCCGAGTCTTATAACAAGAGGCGTAGGTCATTAACAAGTTGAGATTATAAATGCCATCTTGGAAACATCATTTGGATTTAGTCAACCTGAAAAATATATCTATCCTTTTCTTCCTGTAAAACAAGGTTATATTCCATGTTTTAAATGGTTTGGTGACATGAATGCAGGGCCTTAGCTTGCCAATGCTGTTTTTCTTTTTTAACACCGTATTCTTGTCATATAATGTTTATCTAATCATCCATTCTCTCCTTTATTCATTTAATCTTCCTAATGCTATAAGGCATTTAAAAGAAGGGTGATAAAAGGCATTCCTATATTAAATATTTAAATAGCATAAGACCATGTGATAAAATAAATTTAGCTTCAAAATGAGTGAGAAAAGGTCTTTAGGAAAATTATCTATGTGGTCAGTAATTGTCCAGGGAAGCATCATTTTCAGTCACCCACATTAAGTAAAAATGTCAAGTAGCTCCAGCCCAAAGCCTCCATTTCACCATCTCTGGCTCCAGGTTCCCACTGTCCTGATGCTGTCTTGCATCATTTCCCCTTCAATATACAAATATCATACCAGTTGGCTCAGGGAATCTCCACTAGAAATTTCTCTAAGTCAAGTCACATATGGTCCTTCCCACCCCCTGCTATTCCTGGAGCTCATTCAGTTTTATAGATTATCAACTTGAGTGTCTTGTTTTCTACGGAGAAACTCATACTAATTGCAGGTGTAAACTTTTTCTACTCTTAAATCCTTCCTAGACTAAAACAAAGCAATGGTTTAATCATGGTCATACTAAACACCAGCTTGGGCAAGGTGGTGGCAGAAATATCTTTGACCAGAAGATCAAGCAATAAAGCCATGTTCTCCCAATGCCTTAGGCTGACCTTTCTTAAACTAGATTCCTTGACAGTAAGGACACATCAGGTCTTATTGTAAGAGAGGAGACAGTAACTGCAGAGGTCCCAGGAAAGTGCTCTTAAGAGACACACCTTCAAAAGCAGTTTGGTCAACAGCACAGGGGAGCAGAGCAACTGCCCGACAAAACTCTTGCAATGGAGGAATCGGTTGTAGTGAATGAGGAGGACCCCTGAGTGTTGCTGCAAACTGAAGAAAGGGCCAGACCTTTTATCCCAGTCATTTTTTATCAGTCATTGGCCACAAGGTGTTTCTTAGTTGAGGTGGTTCTTTGGTCAAGGAATAATCTGTGGCAGAGGACAAGTTCCGCTCCAAAACAGAGTAAGCAGACAGCAGCCAATGTGGCCAGTGGCTGGGGGTGGAGATGTTATTCCTGATGAGAAATTTCTGGAGGAAACCAGTGTCTGAGGGGAAAATGAGGTAAAATGTGTCTATTTGTATTAGATAGCCTTAGCTCCTGGGTTTAAGACTAGACTTCTCCCATAACCACAGAGGTCCTTCTACCACACAGGCCCGTCTACATAACCTGGATTTCCAGCGTGTAATCAACAAACCAAGTTTGATGACTCAAGATGGTTGTTCTAATCATTGTAGTAGAACACTCAGGTGACAGTAACATAGTGTCACAATCTCCCTCGATGGCCCAAATGATCTCATCAAATTCTGAATCATCCTTCCTGGAGGGACACAGAGAACACTTAATTTGAGGCTTCTGTTACAACTGCAGAAGAGTCACCTACAATGAGTATGGGATTTTAACTTTAACTCAGACATTTTACTCCATGATTTGAGAATATAATGCATTTTGAATTGTAATTCTATCCCTGTAATGAAGTGAGAAGTTTGGTCTTTACAAAGATCAACACATTTATGTATATTGATACAAAAACAGCACTCCAAGTGACCATGGGTTTACAAATCTTTAATTCTTTAAGTAATTAAAGATGAGATTTCATATTTTTAATTTACTACAGTGTAACTTTTAATTTATTGCATCATACTTCTAATAACAGGTAATGTCACAAAGAGAATGAGGTTCCTCACTTTAGAATGGGTAACTTAACACAGTGCCATTTCATCTAAAATATTCAGACTTTTCCCTCTACTAAAAATAACTGGTGTTGAATTCAAAACACATTCCACTGGGCCAAAAATCATATCCTCTAATTATCCAGTCTAAATTGATGATGATCTAAGTTGAGTCTGTAATCTGTTTAGACATACTCTTTTTTCAATCATCTTGAGAGATATTCAAAGTTGTTATTTGCAAATTCTTAAAATCATTTGGAAATTCAATTTGTACCCTTCAATCTGCCAATTATATCAGATCATGAGCTCTTTGGCCAGCTTCAGGCTTGGATGACATTGGAATTCTAACTGAGGAAGTTGAAAAGCTATGTGAGTTGGTTGAGTCCCAATAAACACCAAGTCATAAAAATTGTCTTCACTCAGAGTCCGATAATTCCATTCATTTAACTTGTGACTGTGTTAAGACTGCTGCTGATCCTCTGGAAAGGGGCAAATAAGTTCCCAATAAATAATCTCTATAGTTATTTGATGACCCTACCAGTTAAAGGAGTTGGCAGAATGTTTCATAGCTCCCAAACTAAAAAGCCACAGGCCTTTGTGCTACCTACTCATTTCAGGGGGGCAGGTAGAACTGCTTGTGAGGATAATTTAGGTTTTCTTTGCAAAGGCAAACTAATTTGTGCACAAGCAAGCATGCTGGCTAGTTCTCTGTCAACTTGACACAAGCTAGAGTCAAGTGAGAAAATTCCCTACCAGACTGGCCTGTAGGCAAGCTGTGGTGCAATTTCCTGACGGATGATTCATGTGGGAGGGCACAGCCCACTGTAGGTGGTTCCATCCTTGGGCTGGTGGTCCTGGGTTCTATAAGGAAGCAGGCTGAGCAAGCCATGAAGAGCAAGCCAGTAAGCAGCACCCTTCCATGCCCTGTGCATCATCTCCTGCCTCCAGGTTCCTGCCTTGTGTGAGCTCCTGCCCTGACTTTTCTCAGTGATCAAATACAAATTGTAAAATGAAAACAGCCCTTTCCTCCCTACGTTGCTGTTGGTTATGGTGTTTTATCACAGCAATAACAACCCTAACTAATACAAGGAAGCCCTGTTGTTAAGGCATTAATTCTAATTAAAAGAAAAACAAGAAGTTGCACTCATATATCTCTTCTTAGCATATATTTGACCAAAACCATATCTAGGAGTGGAGGACATGGGAAAGATTAGATAGGCCATGAAGAAACATCACTTGCTGGTTTGCTTTCATGATGGACAGTAAATTATAAGACGAAATAAACCCTTTTCTCCTCCAAGTTGCTCTTGGTCATGATGATTGTCACAGCAATAGAATGTAAACTAGGACAGATGGTTTGGGAATAAGTCATCCCTCACAGTCTCCTTTGAAATACCAATGAAGACAAATCCTTTGTCTTTCCCTTTGAGCTTCTAAGAGGTAGGATGTTCATAACAATGCTTAATACTTAGATAATACCTTTCTCCTTCAGTGAGTTTTAAATAAAGTAACTGCCAATTAGAATCTGTGCCTACCTGGGCAGGGAGTGTCCCTTACCTCAACTCCAGCTAAACTGGTGAACATCCAGTGTTAAAGTGTGGTGACAGTGAAACAAGGGTGTGTGTGTGTGTGTGGATAATTGGTCCATAATTGTCCTGAACCACATACAACATCTGGTAAAATTCCTGGGCCCTTTTATGTCCTTTAAGATTGACCATATTTTTCAATAATATTTTGTATTCTTTTCCCCTATTAAAAAGGGACCTGTGTCCATTGTTTTTATTTTTTAAAGCCTCAATAAATATAGGCAAGAAAATCAGTGAATTATTAATCGGTTTCATAGGTTGTAATGGTGAACTCATTAACCTTATCAATTCTTTGTTTGTAAGACGTGCAGTGAGGCATAGGAAGGATACTGGAGTTTTATGACTGAGAGTGGTTCAGGCGTAACGTGAGAAGCACAGCGAGCCTAAGAAGTAGCAAGATGTATTGACATCCTGCAATTTCATTTAGAAAACATTAAAGCTATCCTTTATTTGTTTTCTTTTGTCGAGACCACATCTTGCTGTGCAGCCCTGGCTGGCGGGAACTTGCTCTGGGTGGCAACATGCCTTGTTACAGTTTTCATGCCTTTGCCTCCTGAGTGCCAGGATTATAGACACAGGCCACTGTGCCTGGCTTAAATCCAGCTACTCTTAAGCAAGATGATTTGGTTTTAATTTTAGTAGCACATATATTCACTAAGAAGTGTTAACTGTGTTTTGGCTTTTGTTGTTGTTGTTGCTGTTGTTCTTTAGATTCATTATAAATGTAACGTTTCACAACAAGTTCCAGACCAAGTCAATTTGTGCATTTGTTTTTCAGACTTCTTGAATTTTTGTACTCTTTTGAAGAGTTAATTACCTCACATGTAATACTTCATACAAATTTTGCTGCTAAGAGAAACACTAGAGGGTAGAGGAAATATTGTAAAATGTGTAACAGGTAAAAAAACAAAAAACAAAAAAAACAAAAACCAAAAAAACAAAAAACTTCTAATGAATGCCATTGAAGCAGGGAAAACATCTCCCTTGTTAGGACCAAAGGGAAATCACCCTTGCCAGGAACTTTCTAGACGGCTCATGCTAACCTACAGTATCTAGCTCCCATCTTCCAATCCTCTGGTACATTCATTCTCTGTATGTACTGTACATAATATAAGATGTGCCTAAAAGACAGAAGTCTGGTTGGTCACCCTGCTGTCTGAATAGACTTGTTCTCCTAAGCTAGAACATCACTGCCTCCAAAGAAAGCTTTCTCCCTTTTATTTATTACATTTTCCCTAAGTGTCTCCCAAGCTCCTGTTATGCCACTTCAGGGAGTTTCCCCAACTCTATCCCTGACAAAAGTTGTAATGCACTATCCTTCCAAGGCACAACAATGCAGCCCTGTTTCACCTCCCAACATGTCTTGTTCTGATAGCAAGAAAGACAGAGAAAAACTCAAAGGATGACCTTTAACCCACCTAAATCTGCACTCCTTGTAAAGGGTTTTCTTGGAAGGCCCACCCAGTAATATGTTCATAGTTCAGAATGGGCTAACATCATTGCCTTTATCCTTAAGAAAGATTTGGGAATACAGGTTTTGGTTTCAGATGTTTCATTTCTGTTTTTGTATGTGGGATAAGGAGAATGAACTTTAGTTAGAAACTATCTTGGCCCCAATCATTAACAATGAAGTCTTTATAGATGTAGATGTATGTATTTGTATGTACTCCAAAGAAAGCATGAACTCAAAGTGAGAGAAAGTATTTTAGTCAGTGTTCTATTGCTGTGAAGAGACACCATGGCCACAGCAATTCTTATAAAGGAAAACCTTTAATTGGTGCTGGCTTACAGTTTCAGAGGCTTAGCCTATTATTGTCATGGCAGAAAGCATGGTGGCGTGCAGGCAGACATGGTGCTGAAAAGGTAGCTGAGAGTTCTTCATCTGGATCAGCAGGAAGAGAGAGTGACACTGGGCCTGGCTTGAGCTTCTGCAATCTCAAAGGCCACCCCCAGTGACACCCTTCAACACCTACTCCAACAAGACCACACCTCCAATAGGGCCACTCCCTATGAGTCTCTGGGGGCCATTTTCATTCAGATCATCACAAGAAGTAAAACATTTATTTATATAGACAAGTCTCAACCTATTTGCATTTTTTAAAAGGAAAAAACCAAATCTATGAAAACTCCCAATAAAAGACAAATATCTAAAGATGGGATGAAGGTGAAAAATCATGATGACTAAAATTAGCTCTTATTCTCATGGATCTCAGTCTAGTCACATAGATGTTTGGACAAATAACTTAAATACAGTACCAAGAATCCCTATTGCATTGCAAAATGTATCAAGGACTCTACGAAGAAGGAAAAGGATTAATACGAAATAAGTGTAAAGGATCTACACATGCTATAGGCCTAAAGAATAACCCAAAGTGTACCAAGAAGATGAAATGACTGGCCTTTTCAGATAGAATAACAGTGAAATACAGTGCATCCCAGTTACTGGCAGGTCCCTGAAAAGTGCTGTAAAAGTGCTATCAGAGCAGTCCAGGTCCTTCAGTTTTGTCTCTCTGTACTGTGGACATCTCAAGTTCAATACTTCCCATAATGCTGCCTCAGCCAAATGAGTAGTTATGTCACGACAAAACCTTCAGAGTTCACCATGGTTTGAGGATCTCGGGTCTAGCCTGGCAGAAGAATGAATGAGCCAAAGAGGTCACACCCTCTGTCCTCACAATATTCTTTTTTGACCGTCTTGCTGCAGCGTAACTAGACTTCTACATAAAGATGACCACACTCTATTCCGAGTTATGGAGATGACCCACTCTTTGGCACTCCCTCACTAACGTCCTGGTTTTCATCCTCTGGAGTTAATTCTATCTCTAGGATCGAAATTGGTGGGCAGAACAATACAAGGATCCTGAAGTCCTGGGGGTGAAATTTTATACTGTTTTTGTGTGATGGACTTCTTTGGAATTCTAATAAAACCTTCCCACCGAATTCCAACAATAATTTGTCAAATGCACAGTGTAACATACAAAGGTGTACTTATATTAAAACACAGCTAAGAGAGATATTGAGATTGGAAAAAAGTCAAGATCAAGAAGCCAGCAGTAGATAAATAAAAGAAAAGCTACAGAAAACGGAGATTTTCTTGGTAAAGAAGTGAGCTGTGTCTCCCGGCCACACCAAGCCTCTTGTGGAGCTGGGACTCAACAGGCAAGTGTACTCTGAGAGTGGGGAGAGACAGTTCCATCTCAGTCAGATGTAAGTCTGGATTCAGTATGCTGAAGAGGAAGGGAGAACACAGCCAGCTGCAGGCACGGAGCCAGAAGAGGGGTGTGGGAGCCTGAAGTTGAAAGATTCTCAACACCTACCTTCTCCCACACGGCACCATTTCCCAGAGGAGCAAAGAGTCCTGAACTTGGGAACTGAACTCAGAAAAAGGAACATGGGATCAAAATGTGTGGAAAGCACAAAAAATGTGGAGGCACCTGGAACTTGGCACCATAGACACCCCCAAACAGCATGGGCTGTGGACAATGTAGCCAAATGTGCGCTAGTAGAGTTTAAAGCTGAGAAACACTGAATCCTCCCATGACCCACCCTCTGACCCTCACTCCCCCTACACCAGCCATAGCAACAAGGAGCTATATGGATGGGTTATAGAAGTTTATGGTGGAGCTTGCTGCTCTTTAGGACAGACTGTTCAAAGGTAAACACAGGTTAGCTGGCTCTCGCTGCTCCTTGGAGACCCAGACACAGAAATCTTTGCCATATTTGTCTGAAAATCAAAAGATAGAGTTGTAGTTTGCAACCTGGGAAATCAGATGGGTGAGGATGGGTAGAAAGTGGTCTTTGACCAAGAAACACCTCTCCCTGGAAGGACACACTTATTTGTTTGGAATACTGAGACTAGCAACCCTCCTCCCCATTTATGTTATATAGTTTTTTAAATTATTATTATTATTATTATTATTATTAATGCCAATACAAGGAGAAGACAGGAAAAACCATACCTCCCCAACCAGGATATAAAATTCAAAATTAGTCTGGAATCGAAATTTCTTTTATTTCATTGTATTGTCCATTTTTATTTTCATTATGTTATTTTTAATTTTCATTTTTATCACTTAAATATTAGTATTTGTACTTTACTTATTCATTTGCTGTGTTGTAACTTACATCTCATTGAAAGGCTTTTTTATATCAGCCATCCCTTTCTCCAAACCTAATATACAGCACTTTCCTATTGCTTGGGCTACCTCTACTTTCTTATTCCTTTTCCCCCTTCCTTCTTCTTTTCCTATTCCCTCTTTACCTCACTACCTAAATCTTGATACTAATCCCCTAAAATAGCGATAACAAAACCCTATAAACTGTGGTTTCCCAAACCAGTAGCCCAGGCCACTCTCTCTGAGCCTCGTGGGGGACAGAGATGAGTTCACAAGCACCTTCGCCTACAGTTACCACCAGGACTTCTGCCACACTGCTCCATCTGTCCCCTGCAGCTGGCTCTCCTCTAAGCATAAACCCAAGTGAAGAGGACTCATGGGAAGAACTCTCATAAAGCAAAACGACCAAAAGCAGTGGAGGGAAAGGGGAAGAAACATAAACCAGAGGACATACATCCCAACAGACACCAAGCAACACGATCATCATGAGACAGCATTTCATTATGACACCCCCACAAGCTGGTAACTTCTTAATGCTGGGACACAAAGATAATTAGATTTCAAATGCCAGGAGAAGATTGGAGGGTCCTACTTTAGAAAAAAAATGATAGCCGTATGTAGGACTAAATTAAGCAGATGAAGGAAGTGAGAGAATCAATTTCAGGATCTACATTAGAAAATAAAGCAGATGAAACAGCAATATGGAAGAAAAAATTAAAAAAAAAAACCATGGAACGGGGGCTGGCAGAATAGTTCAGTGGATAAGACACTTGCCATCAAACTGACCACATCAGTTGGATCTGTGGAAGCCACGGGAGTAGAAGTAGAGAACCAGCTCTCAACAGTTATCCTTTGATCTCCACATACTCCACATGGCATGTCCCCAAACACATATGTACATGTGCACATAAAGTAAATACCAAAATGTGAAAAGAAAATTTTAAAATGGAGGGTAAAAGGGGAAATTATAGTGCCCAAATGAACCAAATAGAAATTCTGGAAATGAAAGAAACAACAAATCAAATGAAAAAGCACAACTGGGATCATCCCCACCAGACAAGACCAAGCGGAAGAACTAAGGCCAAGGCCAAGAAATAATATATACAGATACATTAAAAGAAAACTATTAATGAATATGAACAAAAATCCCCAAAACTCTAGGATATGTTCAAGAGATCAAACCTAAAAATCTAATGGATAGAAGGTGCTATGATCCAGCCTTAAAGCTTAGAAAATGTCTTCAATGAAATTATATCTGAGAAATTCCAAAGCTCAATAAATCCAAACGCACAAGGCATTTAGAGGCCCAAAGAGGCATGAAAAGAGAAGAACTCTGCATTATGTCATAGTCAAGATGTCAAAAAAAAGGACCAGCAAGATGGTTCAGCTGGCAAATGCCCTTGCCCCCAATCCTGACAACTTGTGTTCAATCTGAAAAACCTACATGATAGGAGAAAACTGACTACTACAAATTGTCTTCTGATCCTCAAACCTCCTCCATGGCAATTTCATACCCAGACACATGTGGAAAATAGACACAGAAATGTATTAATTTTTAAAAATGCAAAGCAAATACTAAAAGCTGTAAGGGAAAAACATCAGCTCCCATACAATGGTAGGACTATCAGAATAATATCACACCCTTTGTGAGCAACTCCCAAAGCCAGGAAATCATGGAAAGATATATTTCAAGGATATATGAAGGTGAATAACTGTCAACCAAGATTCCTATATCCAGAAAAGTTATCTCTTAGAATAGATATAGAAAAAAAAAAAGAATTATTCTGAGACAACTTAGGGCCACTCCTGATAATGAAAGCCAGCCCTTCAGAAAATACTCTGCACAGAGGATGAAGAAGGCATTTCACCCATGAGAACACAGGAATAAACACATTTCATGAGACGAACAAAGTAATACAGGAAGGGTAGTAAGAAATCAATCATATCCAACAGGGAAATACAACGAAGTACTCATACTAACATTGAAGGAAGAAGAAAAGAACCAGCAATAACCCAACCAACTAAACCAACAAATAACAAAATCATAGTCAATAGTAAATCCCTCTCAACAATACCTTAATTGCAAATCGACTTAACTCACCAATTAAAAGGCACACATTAGCTGACTGGATTAAAAACAACAACAAAATCTAGTCCAGAGTGCTGGTGCACACTTTTATTCCCAGCACTTAGAAGTCAGACACAGGTGAATCTCTGAGCATTCAAGGCAAGCCTGATATATATATATATATATATATATATATATATATATATATATATATATATATGAAGGCCTGACTTCTAGGCCTTCATAGTAAGACCTGCCCTGTAAAAAATCCAAGTATGCTCTGTCTTCAAGATACTCACATAACTAACAAGACACCAAAACCTAAAAGATTGAGAATCAACCTACCAACTAATGGATGCTGCAGCCAGCTGGGCGAGTAATTCTCATATCTGATAAAGTAAACTTCAAAACAAAACTGGTTAGAAAAGAAAAGGAGGGCTACTACATACCAATAAAGGACACAATTCACCAAGAAGATAGAATGGTTGTTAATATTTATGTACCACATATTTGAGCTCCTGATTTCATAAAACAAACACTAAAACATCACAGATGTCCTGATACAACAGTGGGAGACTTCACCCATGTATTTTCCAAATTGAAAGTCATCAAAGAAACTTCAGGGCTAAATTACACCATAGATCAATCGAGTTTAATAGCTGTTTATAGAGCAGTCCCCCCAACAGACAGGGGATACATATAGAGAAAGAGAGGAAGGGAAAACCCCTCTGAACATCAGACCACAGTGAATAAAATTTAAAAATCAATAGCAAAAGAACCCTCACAAACTACACAGGTACTTGGAAACTGAACATTACACCTTTGAATGAACAGTGGTCTTTGAAGAAATCAGTGAGAAAAATGTAAAATTCCTAGTGTCAAATCAAAATTCCTAAACAACATACTAGAACATTTGGGACACAGCCAAGATAGTTGTAAGAACTTCATAGGTATTTGATTTTTAAAGTCAGAGAGTTCACAAACAAATAATGTGATGATGCACCTAAACATCTAGGGGTGGGGACCTGAACGCAAAAGCTGTAGATAGGAAGAAATGAAGACTGGAGAAGAAATGAATGAAACAGGACAAAAAAACAATATCTAGGGTCATCCTGAGAATTTGTTCTACTTGAAAAACTGAGGAAGAGTGACAGACCATACATAATCTACGGGGGGGGGGGGGGGGGGGGGAGACCCAAATCAACAAGATTACATATGAGAACAACAATCCTTAATAAAACCCCAAAAGATCATTAGGGAATCCTCTGAAAGCCTGTATTTCAAGATCTGGAAAACCTAGGAGAAAGATAAGTTTCTAATGAATAAAACCCACACAAATTAAACCCAGAAGGCACAAACAGTTAAAATGACCCCACAGTAGGCAATGAGACTGAGAAGTCATTAGAATCTCCCCCCCCCAACAAAAAGGGGGCCTGGGACTGTAGGGATTCTCTTATGAATTTTACCACACTGTTGAGGGGGAGCCAACTAGCTCTTCTCAAACTGTTCCATGGTGTAGAAAGGGAGGGATGTTACCAAATGCTTCCTATGAAGTCAATGTCACCCTTACTCAAAACCAAATAAAGGTACAAACCAAACAAACCTACAGACTAAAGTCCCTTCTCAGCAAAAAACTTGGAGACTGAATTCTAAAAACACATTTAAAAAAATCATAAGAAATACATAAGACCAAATTGGATCCCAGGGATGCAAATTTGATTCAAATACACACACACACACACACACACACACACACACACACACACACACACGTGAAAAAGTAGGTAACACCAAAAATAAGGGGCCAAGAGAATTTTAGTTTACAAAGAGACACATTGAATAATACTGAGTAGTGACCACCAAGAAAATAGACGATTTTCAACATGTATTTAAAAAATACAGTTCCCAAAGATGTAAAGCCATCTGTAACTAAATTACTAAGACAAACGGATAACCTCAGTAGAAATTAATTTTTAAAACTCAGCACAGAAACATAAAGTGATTAAAAAAGAAATGAAGAGTTAATCAGCAACACTAACAAGTTCAGTAGATATGAAGAGTTTTGCAGGAACAGGGAAATATAATTCTCTCAGTAAATATTTTTAGTTGATCACATATTGTTATAACAGAGCTGAACATCAAAAAACAGCTATTGTATATAACATATTCTTGGCCCAGAATTTTTTGAAAAATTAGAATTCAAGGGGAGAAAAAGTGAAACTTTTAAAGTTAATGGATAGTTTTACAGCATAGACTGTGATAATGGCCTCACAGGTGTATACTTCTCTTCAAGCTTACCACATTACATACACAAAATTTGTCCAACTTCTCTCATGTGAAACATTCGCAATAAAGTACTTTTAAAAGCTTAAAAAGTATAATGGAAACAAGTTATGTACTGTTCTCTACACATGCTTCTAAAAAAGAATAAAACATGTTTTTAAAATGTTAGAAAAGAAAAAAAGAAATGCTTCCAAATAACCCTAAGAGGCGGTAAGAGAAATTATAGAAATTAAAATTCTATTGGAACTAAATGGCAATGGGCATACCTGGACTTGAGGCAGTTCTTTTGAATGAGCCATTGGTCATCCAGGGGTCTTGAATCCTAGTCTAACACCTTTACTGTCAAGAGGATTGCCACATGGGGTATTTCAAAGATGGCATAAAATAAAGGCATAGCTAGACTCCAAGCAAATGCAACACAATCTGTCGGGTATATGATACTAAGCAAATGTTTTTAACATTTTGAACTTTTTTTTTCATTTTTCTTTATTAAGAAATTTTCTACTCCACACACTATCCACAGATTCCCCCCTCCTCCCTCCTCCCACCCCCAGCCCACATACGCACATCCCCCAAATCAAGGTCTCCCATGGGGAGTCAGCAGAGTCCAGCACACTGAGCCTAGGCAGGTCCAAGCCCCTTCCCACTGCACCAAGGCTGTGCAAGGTGTCACACCACAGGCACTGGGTTCCAGAAGCCTGCCCATAGACCAGGGTCAGGTCCTGATCCCCCTGCTTGGGTGCCCCCCAAACAGTTCAAGCCAAACAACTGTCTTCCGTATCCAGAGGGCCTAGTCCAGTCCCATGGGGGCTCCATGGCCACCAGTCCACAGTTCATGGGCTTCCACTAATCTCCCATCATGATCTCCATGTCCCCTGCCTGCAGTATCTCTCCTCTCTCTCATCAGTTGGATTCCCAGAGCTCAGCCTGGTGCCTGGCCATGGATCTCTGTGTCTGCCTCCATCAGTCACTGGAGAAAGGCTCTATGATGACAGCTAGGTTATTTGCTACACTGGTCACCAGAGTAGACTGGTCCAGGCACCCTCTGGACCACTGCCAGCAGACCAAGGTGGGGTCAACCTTGTGGATTCCTGAGAGCCTCCCCAGAACTCTGCTCCTTCCTATTCCCATGATGTCCTCATCTATCATGGTGTCTTCCTCCCTGCCCTCCCACTCTGTCCCTCTTCCAGCTTGACCCTCCCATTTCCCTATGTTCTCATCCCCCACATATATACATGATATTATTTTTGTCACCTATCTGATAAATGGACCAGAAATAAATCTGGTTCATAAAATAAACAAAAACAAAAAAACAAAGACTCCTAGGGTAAAATACCACGTGAGCCTTCATTAAGAATACCACTGTCTTGCTACAGGATGTACAGAAGTTTTTTGATATAACTCGTGTCTTCAGCTTATGAGCTCTGAATTTAATGAGCATGATTAACGTCTTTAGAGAATATGGGCTGGAAGAAGAGAGATATTTCTTGATATTCTATATCCACTACAATGGCTCTATTGTTTAAGAGGAAGTAAGGAATTACTTGAAAGAGTAAAATGACCTAGAAATACAATCACGTGTTTCATAGCTTTTTCTTGATCAACAAGAAAATTTCACTCCCTGGAAAAGAGACCAGTTTTCCTTACACAAGTTATCACTTGTCAGTCTGAGCCTGCAACTTTTTATGTACTGTGTACTGGAAAGTTACTACAATAATCTTTACCATTCTAATCAAGTGATAAAAGATATTCCCTACAATTTCTAACTGTTACTATGAAGAATATTAGGCAGGCATTTCACGCATAATCAACTCAATTCTTGATGTTTCCTTACCTTTGTACTGTGGAGATAAAAACTACTAATCACATGTGTCTTAATGCTTATATACACAGAATGTTTGCTCCCTTATCACCAGGTCTCTGATAGTGAAGTCATTGGATTTGCCTCTTGCTCATACCAAATGAGTTATTATTTTAAAATTCTTCATTCTAAAATGAGGTATTGGATTGAAAAGAAACATACTAATTTGAGATCCCCTGAGATTCAGTGGTGTTGAAGCACTGGTTATAACAGATGTTATACATTCGAAGTACAGAGTCCCCAAGTTACAAATGGGTTATATTCCAAAAGTTGATTCAAAAGTCTGCTGTTTAGAAGTTTCAAAAGCATTTTTTCCATGGAAGCAAAGTTACAAAAGACAGTTGAATGTTTAAGTTAACTCTCCAAAATTTATCTCACCCATAATATGTCTGATGCCAGTTGCTTCAAGTATAGGTTTGTAGCAGAATATAACATTCCATTGGCAGGCTGACTGGTGACCCATTTGATCAGAATCTCATGTTAATGTTTTGGTTTATCAAAGAAATGCTGCTGTTTCTTCACTGTATATCTTAAAGGAATATTAGTTTTTTTCTTTTTTGGCTCATTTTAAAATTCATTTAACTTAAAATTCTTTTCTTATCACTTGGTATGGTATTCCTTTTTTTTTTTTTTAAATCAGCTTGACATAGCTAGGGTCATCAAAGACAGTGGTTTTCATTCTGTGGATCACAACTCCTTTGGGGTCACATATCAGATATCCTGCATATCAGATATTTATATTACAATTCATAACGGTAGCAAAATTATAGTAGCAATAAAAAATCTTATGATTGGGGGTCACCACAGCATGAGGAACTGTATTAAAGGGTTGCAACATTAGGAAGGCTGAGAACCACTGATCTAGAAAGGAAAATTTAATTGAAAAAAAATGCCTTTATCAAATTGTCTTGTGGGCAAGTCTGTGGGGAGCACTTTCTGAATTAATGATTGGTGTGGAAGACCTCGTCCACTGTAGGTAGTGCCATCCTTGGGCAGCTGGGCATGGCATGGGTTATATAAGAAAGCAGGCTGAGCAAGCCATAGAGAGGAAGTATAAGTAGTGTTCCTGTTCCTCCATGGTCTCTGCTTCAGTTCCTGCATCCAGGTTCCTGTCTTGCTTGAGTTCCTGCCTTGGTGTCTTCCAGTAATGGACTGTGATCAGTATGAATAGGACAAATAAACCTTTTCCTTCCTGCAAATTGCTTTCAGACAGTGTTTTATCACAGCAATCACAAAAATAACTAGAACATTTGATGTAATGGAAGTAATCCATAATGTTTTTTGTTATGTTTTATTTTAATGTGTTAGTTATTTTAAAAACTTTTGACAAATTCTGTGACTTGACAAATATCAATGAAGGCTATTAATCTATGTCACCAAATAGCTTTTTCACTTTTGCTCATTCACTTTCTCTTTTTAATTAAGAAATTTTTAAATTCATTTTATATACCAATCACAGATCCCCTTCTTCCCTCCTCCTGCCCTTCCAGCCCCCCCTTTCCCTCCTACAAGAAGGTAAGGTCTCCCATGGGGAGTCAGCAGAGCCTGGTACATTCAGTAGAGACAGGTTCAAGCTCCTCCCCCTGCCTCAAGGCTGTGTAAGGTGTCCCACCATAGGTAGTGGCCTCCAAATAGCCAGCTCATGCACCAGGGATGGATCCTGATCCTACTGCCTCAGGGGGGCCCCCCCGTAAGCAAATCAAGTTATACAACTGTCTCGCTTATCCAGAGGGCCTAGTCCAGTCCTATGGAGGCTCCACAGGTGTTAGTCTAAATTTCATGAATTCCCACTTGTTTGGTTTGGTTGTCTCTGTAGGTTTCACTATCATGATTGTGATACTCCTTACTCATAGAATTCCTCCTCTCTCCTTGACTGGACTCTTGGAGCTCGGCCTGGTGTCTGGCTATGCATCTCTGAATCTGCTTCCATCAGTTTCTGGATGAAGGCTCTATGATGACAGTTAGGGTATTCACCTATCTGATTACTGGAGTAAGCCAGTTCAGGCACCCTCTCCACTATTGCTAGTAGTCTAAGCTAGAGTCATCCTTGTGGATTCCTGGGAACTTCCCTAGCATCTGGTTTCTCTCTATTCCCATAATCTCTCCCTCTATCATGGTATCTCTTTCATTGCTCTCCCATTCTATTCCTGTTCCAGCTTGACCATCTCATTCCCTTATGTTCTCATCCCCCATCCCTTATCCTCCATTGTCCCACCTCATCCCCAGTTTACTCATGGAGATCTCATCTATTTCTTCTTCCCAGTGTGATCCATGCATCCCTCTTAGGGTCCTCCTTGTTAGCTAGGTTCTCTGGAGTTGTGGGTTGTAGTCTGGTTATCCTTTGCTTTACATCTAGTATCAACTTATGAGTGAGTACATACCATGTTTATCCTTCTGAGTCTGCGTTACCTCACTCAGGATGATATTTTCCAGTTCCATCCAATTGCCTGCAAATTTCATGTTGTCATTGCTTTTTACTGCTGAGTAGTACTCCATTATATATATATATATGTACCACATTTTCTTAATCCACTCTTCAGTTGAGAGGCATCTAGGTTATTTCCAGGTTCTGGCTATTACAAATAATGCTGCTATGAACATAGGTGAGCGTGCGTCCTTTGCTCATTCACTTCCTTGACCCTTCAAAAAATTAAATGGTTTAAAAATTCTTTATGTTCCATTAAAGTCATTCTGAACTTGGCTTCCACACATTTCTTCTGCATTTCCACACTTCCCATCATGGATTTTTGTCCTGGATTCTTACCCCTATGAATACTTGATATTTTCTCACTTGACTGCCTTTGTAACTACCAGGACATTCTATAAGCATTATTCCATTTGAATTCTATTCTTCAGGATTCCCTCAAATTTCACACTTTCTGAAGATTTGTGAACTAAGGGAATGAGGATGCTGAGGACTACAGAAGGTTGAATCTCAGTCCTGCCACTGTCTTAGCTATGTGCCTGGGTTCAACTAAGTTGAACCTTTCACAGCTACCTTTCTCATGTATGGAGTGAAATTTATAGTACTTTGATCACAGTGTTGTTTTGAAGATTACATTTTAAAATTTCAAAGTATGATGCTAGTCTTTGAGCATCCCACAGCAACTACTCATATTGTTCTTTTGAACTCTATAGCAACTGTCATCTCAGCTACTCTTTGTTTATAGCTCTATTTTTTTTTTTTTTTGCATGAGTATATTTTGAGTTCCCCAAGTGTTTTGAATCAGTCTGGTAAAAATCTATCAAAGTCCAAATTAAGGCTTCAGAAATCAGAACCCATGATAAGTATTTTGGACAGATGTCTGAGCAACTAGTCATACAGATGTTAAAAACAAAACAAAGCAAAACTAAGCATACAGTCATAGAAAGAGCAAGTGGAGACAGGTAAAGGAAGGAGTGACCATCTGAAGGTCTGTAGGTCCACAGAAGTCAAGGGGCTAAATACAGAATCATAGCTGACGTCTTTTGAAGGAGCTACACTGACAGCCATCACAATAGGAGGCAAGGCCTGTCTTTTGCTCATCCTTCCAAACACTCATTAGTTACTAGAGCTTCCTGTTGGCACAGGCATCCCAAATAGAGCAGAAAACCGTGGGTGGGCTTTGGGCCTGGGTAGATGGCCAAATGGGTAAAGTATTTGCTTTGTGTTGTGAATGTGCCATGGTATGTCAGAAACAGACCCTCATGCTCATGTCCTTTCACAATGTCAGAATTTATTCAATAAATCTATGTTTATTTATTGAATAAACGTATTCGATAAATTCAAAGAGTGTGGGTGTTTCACTTTGCCAGATAATCCCCACCTCCTGGAGGAGGATCTGGAGGAGGCAAATTCAGGTCTTTTATTCAATCTTAATTATTAATATTAACTCATGTTACATATCACACAGTAAATCTGTCTCTATCTCTATCTATCTATCTATCTATCTATCAATCATCTATCTATCTATCTATCTATCTATCTATTTATCTAGTTTACAGAATAAATACAAGTTAAGGAGGCTACAGCGGAATCTGAGAGGTTTCAGGGGTGGGCTGAGAGAGAGACAGGGTGCAGTTGAGTCCAGTTTCAATGTGAAGGACAGAGCCACCAGGTTGGGACAGGAATGGCAGACCCAGGTCCAGAAGGGTTTTCAGGTGGATAAGCAGATAGCAGTCCGGTAGGCATGGTCAATAATGGGTGACCAAGTTGAGCTGAAGCCCCAGAGGTTGTCAAGAATTCTGTTGGTTCTTAAGGCACTTCCTAATTATCAGACGACAGTTTAGTTTGAGGCTGTTATATCACAGTGCTAGGTGTCTGGCACCTTATAGGTCCAGGTGAAAGAGTTACACCCATTTCTCAGTCTGGAACTTCTGATAAGGTCTTGGGCGTGGTTTTTCTTGATATGGTTTTAATACGCCCATGTGCCCCTAAGCCTCAATTCACCCCAATAAATAAAGGGCCATATCATTTTTATGCTCAGGAATCAGTCATTTATCAGTCAGTGCTACATGGGTGGTACTGGCAAGATAGCGTTGTTTGCTGGTTCACCCTAGAGCACAATCATTCTCCACCCTCACAACTGAATCAAAAGCTTCTTATAAAAGTCTCTCAAGGCAAAAAAAAAAACAAAAACCCAACACTATTTTACCTAACAATAAATAATGTAGAGTAGGGCATTTCTTGATCTCAGCACTGAATAACTATGAGGACCTTAAAAAAAAAAAAAAATGTATGCAACTCCAGAGCTAGAGGGCAGAGACAGGCAGATCCTGAGATCTCACTGGCCAGCTAGTCTAACCAAAGCAATTAAGTTCCAGGTTCAGTGAGAGACCCTGTCACAAAAGAAGAGGAAGAAAGATGGAGAGATGATTGAGGAAGACATGAACATGGCAGCACACACGTGCTCATGTACATATACACATCCAATGACAGTCAGGGTGGATTTGGAGTTACGAGCAAATTGGAAGCAAATGCTCAGCGTGAAAAGGAAACCTGTCAAGGTCAAGGCGCTTGCTCTTTGTACAGAATCTTTTCCATAAAAGGAATTCTACAAATATTTCTTGACTGTTGAATGATTTTCTCCTTTGCATTTTGGAAGCATTCTGAAGCAAATTTAGATTGCCAGTTTAAATGGGACTTTTGCGAGAAGGGAGTTTGTCCTTGAGTAAGATAACTAGTGTCACATCTGTATTCAATAGATACTGTTATTAAGAAAATTAATATAACAAGTCATTTCATTAATGGCTATGTCCCTCACTTGAAGTATGTAATTGTTTTTGTAGCTAGAGTTACAATTTAAGCTTATATATTTTAGCCTTAGGACTTAAGCATGTTTGAACATGTCAATGGAGATAATAGAGTAGGCTTATTTACAGAGAGGAAAAAAAACTTACTAGAGATATGGAAAGTTTGTTTTGAGGTTGTTTGCCTCAAAGTAGTGGTAAAGACTTAATGTGTAATATTGTCTATTCTGTGAGCTTACTCCTGAGACCTACAGTTTCAATCAGATTATAATATTGCATTAGTCTGTCTTCTGTTACTAATAGCACAATAATAGCAAGATGGAGTCAGTTCTATAGCAAAAAGGCTTATTTTTGGTCCATGGTCCTGGAGATGCAAAATAAAAGGCTGCATCTAGTGATAACCTTATAACAGACTCCTGATGTGGTACAGGGCATCACTCATTAAAAGATGGGAGTATGCATAAACATGTGTTGCTTCGGATCTCATAAAGCCACAGGAATTCATTCACTGGGGATCCATCTTGATGAGCTCACCTCATCCTAATCCTTTCTCAATGCCTCATCTCTAAATACACGGGCAGATTAAGTTTCCAACTTTTTAATTCCCAGGTTCGAATTAACCTCCAGAATAAGTTTTGAGAAGGCAAACCAAATTCATACCACTACTATGTAATTAAATACTTTGTCAAGATTTCCCTGAGCCAGGTGTGGTGGCACACTCTTCTAATTCCAGCACTCAGGCCTCGGAGGCCAGAGGATCTATGAGTTCCAAACTAACCAGGTGTACATGGTGAGACCTTGTATCTAAACACAAACACACACACACACACACACACACACACACACACACACAAAGAAAAAAACAAAAAAAATTTAGTTTGTCTAAATTTAAGAGATGCCCATTTCATTTTATAGTATAGTTTAAAATATTATAATAAAGACAAATGGTTGTGTGAAGATATGCCCACTACCACGAATAGTTCATTTGTCTGGTTGTTGTAAAATGCATTTTGTTTAAATATTTAGTTTAGAAGTTTGAGAAGGAATTTAAGTTTGGCAAATCACAAGTGAATTTAGAATATATGGATTTTCATTTCTAAACTCATGTATATTTTTTTCCAGATTAGAACCTCATTGTTATTTTGGGAAAGAAAAAATTGCTCTGGTTCGAAGTTGCTTTTTCTCCCCCTTTTTGGGGTTGGGGGTCGGGAGTGAAGAAGCCAAGTCATTTGAGGAAAGTTTTAAAACTCTCAAGTCATCTTCTGTCTCATTTTCCTCACAGATGACTATCTTCCTCTTCTGTCTCTAAAATGAATTCACATGTCATCTGGTTGTGCTGGATAATGAGAATGGTGTGCTCAAACCCAAGGCAGATATCAGACTCTCCTGAATTTGTACATGGCATCAAAGAACTGTTGACAGATCTGAGAACAGATGTAGAAACTATTTTTTCAATCAAGAGTAAAATCCTTATAGTCTGTCCTATGATTATATAGCCCTTTCATATGGGAAAACTTACTTACTCAGTAAGGTAAGTGTGTAAGCCAACATTTTCCCTTGTGGGAAAGGATATCTGTCCCCTGTAGTGTGCTTTGAGACATATCATTTACACCAACAAATTTGGGCTATTAGGATTATCATTTATGATTTTAAAATCTCTTAGTCCTGCTAGCTTCTTTATAAAGAAGAAACCACATAAAAACTTGAACCATAGATAAGAGCAATTTATAAACCATTCCATTAATCCAAGTTAATACTATGTCACAGAGGGAAAACAATCCTTGTGAAAGCTAACTGTTGTTTATACTGCTCTAAGTTGTTTAAAGTGTGGTCTGTGAATGACCCTCACTGGAAGCCCTTAATGTGCTTATAAAATGTAGACTCTTGGGATAGGGAGGAAGAATGGAATGGAAATGTTTTATCACTTATGTACATATCATATATCTTTTTAAAAGATTTACTTTAACTATCGTGTGTGTGTGTGTGTGTGTGTGTGTGTGTGTGTGTGTGTGTGTGTACACTTTAGTGCCTGAAGAGGCCTGAGACCTCAGATCTTCCTGGAGCTGGAGTTACAGGCAATTGTGAGCAGCCTGATGTGGGTACTGGGAATTGAACTCAGGTACTCAGGATGAGTGAGCATAACCATTGAGCCATCTCTACAGTCCAAATTACTAGATCTTAAATAAGCATCCCAGGGGATTTTTATTTTTGGCAACACTTAAGAACTTCCTCTCTAGGACAGTTACTACTCAGCTTAGGAAATGATTTGTGTGAGTGTGTTTATTCTGGTTTTTATTTTATTATTTGTGTGTGTGTGTGTGTGTGTGTGTGTGTGTGTGTGTGTGTGTGTTGAAATTCAAACCCAGCACCTCACATATGCTAGGCTCTATCCCTGAGGTTCCTTTTCAGTCTTAGGAAAACACTTGAGCAGACTTTCTTGTCTTTGAAACAAAGCTAAGATTTCCAAGGTTATTTTGGATAGAAGCAGAAACAGAAAACAAAATTGCTTTGAATAATAATAGCAGGGATTTAGGGATTTCTCAGCGTTACAATCAGACCATTACATTTAGCAATCAACAGAATGGGTGAAGAAAGGTCTACATTAAAACCCTTGGTGGGTTGTTCACACTGTCCCTCAGAATAGAAAGTAAAATAACCTGTTATACAATTAGTCACAAGCACAGTCCTGGGGGTGGGGGTTGCCCATACACAGGAGTATTGTCTAAAACATGTCTTCTTTGTAGCAGCTAGGCCCTGCCACCACTGTGTCTGAGTTCACAAATCTGTTGCAACCTGTAGCTTCCTTGTCACTTTCCTGGTTCTCCTCTCCTTTTTTTTTTTTTTTTGGCCTTGAACTCACAGAGATCTGCCTGCCTCTGCCTCTCAAGTGCTGGGATTAAAGGTGTGCACCACCACCGCCCCGCCTCTCCTCTCTGAATTTTGTTGCCTGGCAGTAATTAGAACCTCCAGCCACTGCCATCCCTGCTGCTGCTGCTGGAATGACCACAGCCACCTCGGTCTCGAGCTTTAGCCAAGCGCTGCCCTCCACCACCACGAGGACCAGAGCTTCTGCCTCCAAAGTTTCCTCCCTTCACTGGTCCGCAAATTGAAGACACTGATTGCGGTAGTTGCCAAAGTCATTGTGGCTTCTACCGCTTCCGACATCGCTTCCATCAGGACATTCATTATATCTCCTCACTGCTGCCATATTCACTACCATCACGGCTGCCACCAAAGCCACCATGAAGTTTCCTCCAGAACCAGAATTGTCATTGCCACCAAAACCATCTCCTACCCCCCCCCCCCCCATACCAAGTTTTCCGGAACCACTTGGACCCCTTCGGCTGGGTGAAGCACTAGTCATCTCTAGCTTCCACAGGGCTGTTCTTACTTCACAGTTGAGGCAATTCACAGTAAAATATTTCTGAATGGCAGTCTTATCCATGGAGTCATGGTAGTCAAAGGCAATGTCTTAGTTAGGGCTACTATTGCTGTGACAAACCACCACAACCGAAAGCAACTTGGAGAAGGAAGTTCATTTCCACATCACTGTTCATCCCTGAAGGAAGTCAGGACAGGAACTCAAGCAGGGCAGGGACCCGGAGGCAGGAGCTGATGCAGAGGCCATGGAGGAATGCTGCTTCCTGGCTTGCTCATCATGGCTTGCTTGCTCAGTAAGCTTTGCTATAGAACCCAGGACCATTAGCACAGGAGTGGCTCCACCTACAAAGGGCTGGGCCCTCCCACATCCATAACTAATTAACAAAGTGCCCTACAGTCAGATCTTATGGAAACATTTTCTCAATGGAGGTTCCTTCCAGATAACTCTAGTTCGTGTCAAGCTGACATAAAATTAGCCAGCACATGTCACAAAGCAAAGCCCCCATTTTTTTCTACCTCTGTCAGTCATGATTTCAATAACTTCAGTTTTCCCACACTGTTCAAAATAATGTCACACGTGATATCTTCAATGTCTTCTTTAACGCCACTAACAAGGATCTTTTGAGAATCTTCTCTTGACACAGCCCTCTCTGGCTCCTTTACTCTTCCGTCCACTTTGCATGGCCTTGCATTCATAGCCACATCCACGTTCTCCACAGAGGCAAACCTGACAAAGCCCCTGCCTGGAGCCCTGGGTGGTTGGATCTCTCATTACCACACGGTCAGACGGTGAGTGTTCTCCATTGCTCAAAACGACTCCTCAGACTCTCGTGGGTTGTTTCTAAGCCTAGTCCACCCATGAAGAGCTTCCTGAGATTCCAAAATGCCTTCAGGCTCCTTAGGAGACTTGGGCTTGGACCTGGCGATGGGGAAATGAGAGCCTGCCCTGGTGCTTCCCTAGTGACATCAACGTACAGAAAGCCCAACCATTCTTAAACCGTGGGGATGGCTCTTGATAGAGTAAAAGACCATGGCAAAAGAGTGGTAAAGGGGGTATGAGAACAATGATGGCCAGTGAAAGCATCTCCATGAAGGAAATGCCAATGATCAGGGAAAGACTCTCTCTCTCTCTCTCTCTCTCTCTCTCTGTGTGTGTGTGTGTGTGTGTGTGTGTGTGTGTTGAGCATGTGCACATGAGTACAAGTGCTATTGGAGGCCAGAAGGGGGTGTTGGAACTCCTGGAGGTGGAGTTATATATGACTGTGAGCCACCCAGTGTAGGTGTTGGGAACTGAATTCGTGTCCCCTGCAAGATCAGTCAGTACTTGTTCTTAAACACTGAGCCCACATATGTGTTATAGGCAGGGAGAAGAATGGGAATATGCAAAAAGACTGGAGAAACTGTGCCCAGAAAAATAGGAGTAAAATGAAGAAAATGGGTGCTAAATAAATACAATAATAATGAATAATAAAATAAATAAATAATAATAAATAATAAGTAAAATAAAAATAAACAAATTAAATAAAAAGCATTGACTCTTGCCTGGAGCTCAAGAAGAATGAGAGGGTTGAAAATGGTTTTTTCCTGATAAGAAAAATTAAGGCCTGTTCAAAGCCAACATAGTTTCTTGTGCCTCTCTGGCTAGGGTGATTTATGTGTATGTTTCTTTCTTGCCACAGGATATAAATCCCCCATTTTTACTGAACTCCATCTCACAGCATTGTGTATCATATCAAAGTGTCTTGTTCTACTACAATCACGTCTTGAATTACTTGGCCCTATCTCCTTCAATGGAGCTATTATTTCTTGCTCTGCCTATGGCATGTAGTTAGGCTTTAAACATACTTTTAAAAATGCAGGTTTATTTTAAAATCTATTTCTTTGTCTACCACCAAACCAAGGGACCAGAATCTTGAGGGGGCAGATAGTAGGATTCTGCATATTTACAGCATTCACAAGCACAAAGCTCTGGAAAATACTAGCGTTGAGTTAAATTTGGAGACCACTAGTTTAGCCTCAAGCCGAACAACAGTTGGGCAGCAGTACGGAGAAGCCACACAACTCCTCCACATTCTGATATAAACTCTCATGTTGTCAAACAATGAGCAGTTATACTTCTGTTATTCCAAGATCAGCTTTCCAGCAATTTTGTCTGGAAGAGGGCCAAAGCTGGAAGTTAAGAAAATGAAACATTTCTCTCAGGGAAAGGACTTTTGGTTCTTTATTGAAGAAAAAAAAATCTCATCTCAAGCTACCATTTGTTAGAGTCACTGTCCTACTCACTGAAGGGAAGAAAAGGAACCTCTCATTACTTGGCTGTGGATATAAACATCGGATCAATTATTGCTTGCAGCCATAGAGAAAAGTAGGAGAAAAAGAAGGAAGGGGGCTTAAAAGGCACCACCACCACCAGTGCAGGAAAATAGAAAGGGTTATAGAGGATATAGAGACAGATGAACCCATGCCAAGTGAGTGGTCTTCCACAAAAGTAAGGAGAACATTGAAAAACAAAAACAAAAAACCAGCACCCAAAGTGGGAACTCTATACACTCTGCAAGCCCTTGGGACTTAGGTGTACGGTCTGAGTAATTACATTTGATAGTCGTTGACCCACTAAGAATTTCGCTATCCATTGTTTTCTTTAAGAATGTAAGAAATACGTACATCTTCAAAGATTGCTATCTTAAAACGCAGCACAATTAATAAACCGAAATACAAGTCAGACGGGGAGCCTGGGTTTCATTAGTCACCTGTTTGGAAGGACATGGTAGGACTTTGGTTTCCCAAGACGACCCTCTCCCCAAGGCTTCCGGTGAAACTGCAAAAGTAAGCAGTCCCGGGCAGCCCTCAGGCATGACTGCAGCGTCCCCCATGGCTTGAGGCTTAAGGAAATTGCTGCTGCCTTCGCTTCGGTCTCCGCGGTTGGAGAAATCAAGGTAACGGGTTTCCACTAGATTTGGCTGATCCGAGACCACTAAATTAACTACTGCGTTTCTGAACGAAGTCAATCTGTTTTGTGGGTGCTCTAAAATACCGGGGGCGCAACATGTTTAGGAGCGGAGACGTTTGAGCCAGCCCAAAGCACCTGCCAGCATTCTGAGTAGTGGGGCTTTCGGAGAGGGGCTGACACGCTTCATCTCCGGGGGTGGAGGGCGGGGAGCGCTTTCTAAAACGCATTTGGAAAGGCGTGTGTGGCCCCAGATGTGTCAATCATCCGCACAGTTGCCCCGGCACTGCCCGGCTTAGAGAGCGGCTCGGGATCGATACCGCCACACGCCTAGCCGCCCGCGAAGCCTGGACGCGGGGCGACCGGGCACGCGCGGGGGCTCCGGGTCCCCGCGGCCGGGGGCGCCGTCGGCGGGACTCGCGCAGCCGCACTGGGGCGCGCCGACTCCGGGCTCCTCCTCCTCCCGGCTCCGTAGTAATCATGGCGGCGGCGGCGTTCGCGGTCCCTCGGGTGAAACAGAAAGCGGGAGCTACGCGGAGAGGGAGCGAAGAGCGGGGCTGAGGCGGCGCCGTCACTGCCGGGAAACCAGCCCAACAGGCAGCGCCGCGGCGGCCACGGGAGCCGGGCCCACCGTCAAGGTAGCGAGAGGACGAGCCGGAGCCCCGCAGAAGAAGACACGCCGGGAGGGGAGCCGCCTTCCTCCGCCTCGGAGCGGCGGGACTCGGAGGTGAGAGCCGCCGGGGGACGCCGGAGCCCGCGTCGGGGAAACCGTTAGGCTGGGGCGGCGGGGCCGCGGCGCCGGAGGGCTGAGCCCGTCGAGGGGGGCGGGCGGCGTCCACCCTTCTCCACACACCCCCGCGTGGGAGGAGGGAGCGCTGTCCGTGGGGCGGCGGGTCCGGGACGCCGGGGCGACGTGCGCGGCACCTGCCGGGGCTCGGCGGCGGCCGCGGAGCTCTGCCCGCTCACCTGGGGGTTAAATCCTCGAAAACACGCCCTTCGGGTCTGCGCCCCGGGCCGGCGGGCGGGCGTGCGGGCGTGCGGGCGGCCGCTGCCAGCGCCTGGCGGCTCCTCTTCCCCAGGTAAGTTAACCACCTGTTCGGTCGGTCGGTCGGTCGGTCGGGAGGAGGACGGAGGAGGCTGCGGTCGTCGCCCTGCTCTGCAGCCTGCGTGGGGGAACTTTTGACGCGACTCTGGAAAAGGGCGTCGTGCGCTAGGGGAAGGAAAAGGAGCCAATAATTTCGACGTCAGATCGCGAGCGCTGCTGTTCTCAAGAGTGGGATAGGTAATCGTATTTATTTATTTATTTATTTTTTAAATGAAACTGCCACCTTTTAAAATAAAAAGCCTTGGGATATTTGGCGTGTGTGTGTGGTGTGTGTGTGTGTGTGTGTGTGTGTGTGTGTGTGTGTGTACTGATTGCTGGGGGTGGTAGGGATGGTGAGCTATAATTTTTTTTTTTTTTTTTTTTTAATGTGAGACTGTAAGTTCCTTTGGGCACCTTCTTGCCTGTCCATCTATTCCTGAGAATAGCTGGCTGACAGGATTTTCCTCCTTTTATAGTTTAATCTTTATGTGTTCACCGTAGACTTAAAACAAAACAAAAACAAAACCACAACTGAGCCACATAGTGATTTTGCTGCTTCGTAGGGTGGTCTGTTTTAGTTCTTGAAACCCAAGTTTGTGCGTGTTTTTCTGTGTCATAAGAAACAAATCGCATCGCTTCTCTCTGCCTTTTGGCTAAGAATGAAATAACAGTTGAAGCTTTTCTATAATATTTTAATCACTATGCTTTTACCAGCATTAGTGCTAAACATATGCCACTCAAGACTGAGCCATATGTCAGACAGAAACAAATTGGTGTTTCTGGCTCAAATCCCATGTTTAGCTAAATATTTAGTTTTTGTGTACTTGTGAAGTATGTAATTCGTGCCATCTCCTAAGTTTTGTTTAAGTCGCCTAAAAATGTTCCAGGGGGATGAGTCCTCTGCTTTCTCAACTCATTTTCTTGTTTGAATTGATTTTTCTCAACTAATGAGGTAAAATACCCGCAGAGACCGGTGGGTGGGCCTAATAGAAAGCAATGATTAGGATTTTTTAAAACATGTTTTTTCTAAAATATAAACAGAGTTTGTTTTTGGCATTTTAACCCACTTGTAATTCTTGCTGCCACTAATAACACCCTTTAAAGGGAAGGAGGGATGATGAGGTGATAGGAGAAGATCTTGCTTATATTTAAAAATTTTAGCATTCTCATATTACATTTCTCTGTATTTTCTTCCTTGTCTTCATAGATCATCTTCCAGTTCTCTCTAGATTAAGTGGAAAATTTTTATCTGAGGCTGGTTACCTTTAGCTACCTGTACACGTCTGCCTTAACTCCTTCCTCTCCGGTTTGATCAGGAAAAAGAAACTCTTGCTTAACACTGGCCCCAGTGTTCAGTCACGGTTGTAAGGGGGATTTTCTTCTCCCAGATTAATGTTGTGCATTCAAGAAAACAGATTTCTGGTGTCACGTGTCATTACTTCCTCTCTGTGTGTCATTGAGAGCTGATTTATTTTTACCATACATTCAGTGATTCCTTTTTATATACTATATTTCTATCAATTTCAGCTTATTTTATTACAAATTAAAAAATTGTCTACCTTCTAGGTCTAGTGAGATGAAAACTGAGAAACTAAAACACAGGAGAACAAAAAGAGGAAATGAATATTGTTTTTTAGCTTGACTTAGGAAATAGACATTTATGATTTGCTCATCTTTAGTTTAGACTCATAGGATATATTTCTGCTTGTCTTGAAAATATTTATATTTTTGGTGTTTATATATTTAAGACTTATTAATCTTGTATTTTGTCTATACAGTTAATGTAACAAAAATATTTTTTTTAAGCAAAACATTCTTGGTGCATTTTTTTCATGAAAATGAGTTTTGATTATGTCTTGGAGCATGATACAAGGATGTACATGTGATTTCCAAATTTATTTGCCTGGTTATGATAAGCAGTTGTTGGTGGTTGTTAAATGTAATCTCTAAGACAAGAACTACTACTTCAGATAAGTTCTGAGTGTTTTAACAAAGTCAGATTTAGATTCTGAACGTGTCTAGTCCATTGAGTCCTGTAGTACTTTTGTGGCTCACTTTGGTACAACAAACGTGTATCAGTGTCAAGAGCTCATTATTACAAAGAAATTGATAACCAATAGTGTTAAGGGTACATTTTGTTCTTTTCCATGTATTGTGAGTGTTTATCCTTTTTAATACTTTAGCCTTTTTTTCACAGTATTGTTCAGTGAATTCTTTTTATGTCATAGTCCTTAACCTTTCTTCCTTCCTACTGGTTAGGTTTTGTTTGTCTTTTATATACAGTAAGTTTGCTGTGCAGCCTCTGGGTGTCCGTATTTATGATATTCCCAATGTTCTATTAACCATATCCAGGCCTTAGGCTACTTTTCTGCACAAGATAGCTACGACAAGATAGTGTACTTGGGAGGACATAGCATGGACTCAGAGGATGATGAGCTATTATCAGAGTAAGGGATACAGAAGCAGTAGGATGTGTTCCTTCAAGTCATTTACAAATTATTTGAGAATTGTACACTAACAAAGGAGACCATTAGCAAAAACTATAGCACAATATTGTTAAAGTGTGTGGCACCCACCCGCTGTTACTGAAAGCTCTGTGAAGGAGGGCTAGAATGTTCTTGGCATTTGGAGGAAGTCCAACTTGAAATTTAGGAAGGGTTTATGTATCAAAGGAAAACTCCAAAATAGAGTGACAGGCAGAGTTGGAGCTAGCAGTGGGAAGGATCCTTTGGGAGCATCCAAGGACAAGCATTAGGAAAAAGAGAATCGTAAAGACGGGAGCTAGGCCCCACTAGGTATGAAGAGTAGAGTAGGTAGCCCTGGAGAAGAAAGTCCTGCTTATCAGTAGGAATCCATCACTGAAAGTAATAAAGAACCTCACGTCATGTTGTTTTGTTTTTATTGTTTTTAGTTGGCATATGAAATAATGGATTTCGATATGACATTTTCATCCTATGTATCATTATACTGGGCTCATTTTCTTACCTGCCTCCATCTTTGGACCCTCTCTCCTGCCTCTTGCGGATTCTTGTTTCCTCCCAAATGCCTCTTCTGCTTTCATTGCACTCGTGCGTGCGTGTGCGTGTGTGTGTGTGTGTGTGTGTGTGTGTGTATCTGTATATGAGAGAAAATATGTCTTCCCATTACCCTCCCTTGTTCCCACCTCCCTCTCCCTTAGTACCTCGATAGTTGCACTTCCTCTTTTATGCCATACACGGACAGACAAAAATACATAAAACTTTCTGTATATGAGAGAAAATACGGTGTTTGTCTTTCTTCCTCTGTTTTGTTTCACTTAGCATTTTGGTCTCTAGCTTCATATTTCTTTGTAGGTAGATAAGGGTAGACAACTATTTTATATAGAGCTTGATAACATCTTGCAGGCCATTTATAGTCTCTGTTGAATATTACTGTTTATTTGCTTGTTTAAAAGAATCTTTTAAAATGTAAAAACCATGTCTTCAGGCTGGAGTTAGCCTTCTGGACTAGTTCACTGAGTCTTGTCTGGCTAACTGTCCATATAGCACATATTGTAAAGTGTTTTCCTAATGGTTGTTTGAAGTGATGTACATATCTTTTTTGTGGTATATGAAAATAAAGAAAATATACTAAAATAAATTTTACTATAATTAATACTTTGTGCCCAGAGTTCTAGTAAGAGCTTTTCTAGGTCTCAGAACTAGGAAGTAAAAGAGGTCTTCCAGCTGGGCCTCATACAGTTAAGCAGCTACCCAGTGACTGGATTTGAATTTGAAAGGTAGAGCGGGTCACCTCTGTGCTGGGTTACAGTTTTAAAAAAGTACAACTGGCATTCAGGAACCTTGGCTAGGGTACTGCTGGTCTGTCAGCGATGGCAGGGGAACAGTAACCTGTTTTTTTAAAGGTGGCCTGAGGTGAGTGCTACACACTTAGAAATCTTGCAGGAACTCCAAGAAGAGTCACTGTTATGGAATAATTGGTAATTAGATGGATAAGCTAGAGTCATCTAGAAAAATGTCACACCATGTAGATTCAAGGAGGGAAGGAGGGAAGGAAGATCCAGAAATTTCTAAAAAAAATATTTGTATTAAAATGATTTTAAAGCCAGGTGTGGTGGCGCATGCCTTTAATCCCAGGACTGGGGAGGCAAAGGCAGGCAGATCTCTGTGAGTTGAGGTCAGTCTGGTCTACAGAGTCGGTTCCAGGACCACCAGGGCTGTTACACAGAGAAACCCTGTTTCAATAACAACAACAACAAAAAAAATATTTTAAGATGATTATAATAATCTTCAAGGGTAAATACTGGTTGTTTTGAAGCTTCATTTATATTAAATATCTCTTTGAAATTTCTAAATTCATGACATGTACATCTAAGACAACGCTATTTCTCCGTTCCCACTGTGTTTATTGTGTTGTGACCAGGTGACCCGTGGTGCCTGAGGTTATATTATAGCTTTATGGATCAATTGGTGAGGGCTGCTACATGGTTGTGATATTAGGAGATTAAAATATAGCATAAGAACATTCTTTTTCACTGCAGGTATTATAATAGGCTTTGTATGTGGTCAGTATTAGGTATTGGAAAAGTGTATGAGACAATGGCTGGACAGAATCACTACTGTTTTCCTCTTTATTTTACTGTTAAAAACATTAAAACCAAACCAAAAATTAATCTTTTATGCTTTTATGACTAACTGTGTCTTCCTTTATAAATGTTTTTACTGTCTTAAAGGCAACATAAAGCCAACACTAGGTTTTGACCTTTCTCAATTGCTACCTTGTACAATTTGACTTATTAATATTTTGCTTTAATAAGAAACTAATAGCTAAGGCATGGTGGCACATGCCTTTAATCTTAGCATTTTGGAGGCAGAGTCAGGAGGATCTCTGAGTTAGAAGCCAGCCTGATCTGCATTGTGAGTTCCAGGGCAGGCCAGCCAGAGCTTCACACTTGAGACCCTGTCTTGAAAAAGAAGGGGGCAGGAGTAAGTAATAATTGACCACTGCTTTCCCACCTTCTCCAGGCTGGCTTCCTTGCTGAAGGAGGGATCAAGTGCCTTGGAAGGTGCAGATGGTGCAGATCTTCATTCCATGCTCACTCCTCAATAGTGATCATGATTTCACAGTTTTATTTTCTAGTCTTGGTTTTCTAATCCTTAACATTGAGACTATCTGCCTTGTTTTCATCACACATATTGTAAGGGCTCAGTGAGATGGGTGAAACATGAAAATGTTAAGGTGCCATGTACGTGCTTACATCAATGCTTGTACATACTGGAAGCTGCTCAATAGCTTGCTTTTTCTAATGTGGCCAGAACATTTGAGTTCAAGTTTTATTCTGCAAATTTCTATAAACAGCACTTGCAGGAAGGTTCAGTATACTAGAAAGTCATAACTGTTTTCTTTGGAAATAAAATACATATAAAAAAATTTCCACTCATTAATCTTTCAGATCAGTTCCTGTTCCACTCTGCCTCTGTCCTTCTTTGCAAGGGAATGTTGACCTTCTGTTACATACAGCCTCAGCTGTTCTATCCATATTGGGGTGGAATGGATAAAATGAGTGAGCTAGTGGAAGACAACTCCTTTATAATACTGTAAATTTAAATACTTTACAATACAATACTGAGAAATACCTGTGGGGTGCATTGGATTCAGGGCCTAGGCTCGGTTATTTTAAAATTCTGCATAAGCCGGACTGATACACTGCTATTCTCCCATTTTACAAGTGAAATTCTACTTGGGAATGACTTCTTTCTTTCTCCCTCACTTCTTGAGATGGCTTAGGTGCTAGTTGGTAGAAATACACAGTATATTGTGTATTTTGTCATCAACTTAGATAAGAAAGTTAAGTGCATTTGACAGATTATTGTATGAATCAGACTATAATAATGTTGAAAAGTATTGTTTTGTTTTCTGTCTTCCTTTGTCAGAACCCACATCTTTTTGTTTGTTTTTCAAGACAGAGTTTCTCTATATAGCCTGGCTGTCCTGGAATTCACTCTGTAGACCAGACTGGCCTCAAACTCACAGAGATCCACCTGCCTCTGCCTCCTGAGTGCTGGGATTAAAGGTGTGCGCCATGACCACCTGACCCAGAACCTACGTCTTAATATATACTTGTGCATTAAGATTTATATTTTTAAAGCAACTTTCTCCTTCCCCAGTGAGTTAGTTTCATTGATTTATGTGTGTGTAGTCTTCTTCAATAAACCCATTGCCACATAATGGGAGGGGAGGGAATCTTCCTACTTCTTTGCAGATTCTAAGCAGATGTTTCTTAAGTACACTTTGCAGCACATATAAGATTTTCTTAAAGTGTAATTGTAAAATGAGTGGCCCAACCCCCAAATTCAAGATGCTCCAAAATGTGAAACTCTTGATTGCCACCACAGTGCCACAAATGCCAGGTCTTCACCTTACCTGGAGTGATGGGCTACCGTTAAGATGTAGGTGAACTAAACACTGTATATAGCAACCTCAGACCTGGTCTATATATGTAAAACACAAGTGGATTTTGTGTTTAGATTTAGTTCCCATTCTCAACTATCTCATGGTGTGTACAGATATTCCAGAGTCTGAACTAGAAACACTCCTGCTTCTAAGCATTTTGATGAAGGAACATTCAGCCTGTATATTGTGTGCTTTGAGAGAAGTAGTTAACACACACACCAACTGCTTTGGTTGAAGGCATAGTTATTTCATGCACCACAAAATCAGCCTGTTTTAATATTTGCTTAAATAAAAAGTTCATGATGTCATTTTGTTTACATTTTCTGGATTTGTTTTTGGTTTTCTTAATATAGCCATTCTCAATTATGGTTTTGTTTTGAAGACTTAATTTTTTTCCCTGTGTAGTATTTTCATATGTAATGTATTGTGTATATACTTATATTTTAGCATGATAGTTTATTAAGTACCTTTCTGTTTCTTTGTATATTGTTATGAACAAGTATATCTACTACTTTAGAATAGTATTTTAAAAAAATTTAAAAATATTTAAAATTAAAAAATATTGTATTATGGCAATGCTTCATTTATATAAATATTGCTTGAACCTTGGTTTGATTGGTTCACATGGTTGAGTAGCCCTAGGAGAATATATAGGAGCTGCTCTATCCATCTTAACCTTCTTTTTCTATCATATCCAGACTAATATTTCAAAATGATGAATTTATTAAAATCACCCATCAGTTTAAAGCTACACCAAACTCTCTCTTGCATCAACTATAATCTCTTTCCTCTGCAAATCCATACTCTGATGATAGCTTTGTACCGTGAGGTAAGGGCATGTTTCCTGAAGGCAGGGGCTGTCTGTTGGTTGTCTACTGGCTATATAGACACGTGCCTGTTGCCCCAGTGACCCCGATTCCTCCACTTACAATGGAGTAGTAATAGACTTAGACTATTAGTTAACTTACTCCTGTGGTGAATAGAATGAGTGCCATAGTATATTTATATCTGCGACTGTGATAGATGTGTCTAGTTATGCCTTGCATGTTTCCTATTCTTATTTTCATTATTTACTTCTCTGTCATTTGTTGAAGAATTAATATGTCTCAGATGCCTGCAATACAATTGTCATAAAATGAATGTCATGCTTTCTTCTTTCTGGGTTTACACACTAGGATGAGAGATAAAGTCATGTAAATAAATACATATTATAAAATAATTAAATAAAATGGGTCTTCTTTTGCTTCTGTTTACCTGTGTGATTCTTTTCTGCTTTTTTGTCCCAAATAGGCCTATTTCCTGCAGAGTATTGATTGTGTACATTGTGTACACACACACACACACACACACACACACACACACACAATATCATTTTATAATTAGGTTGTCTGTTCAACTATTGGACTGTGAACAGCACAACTGTTGCTAACAGTTTTGAACCAAAGGAGCAGAGAATCAGTATTTCAGGCATCATTGATGGCAAAGACTCTGTATACTTTCAGAAGCCAAGCTACATCAGGAGCAGAAACCAGCCAGACACAATATGAAAAATGAGTGTGGGTCTCTTCTAATTCAACTTTATTTACAAAAACAGGCAGCAGGCCAGGGTTGACTCACAGGTTTTAGTTTGCTGACCATAGAGGCTACAGACTACTTTGTTCTTGGTTAGTACAAGCTTACTAGTAAATAATAACTACTAAGTGTCTCTTGTGGGCTGAGTGTGCTTCCAAACTTCACACATAGCTGCTTATTTGTTCTCAAACCAACTGAGTTAGATATCATTGCCACCATTTTCAAAACGAAGGAACTGGAACACGGTTAGCCCAAGATCATAGAGCTTGTCAGTGAACATAGGGGCTCTGAACCCAGATGATTACAGAACCTGGGCTTTTTGTTAATACCATTTCTAATGTGTTGAATCCCAGGAATGTTTCAGTCTTAGGAAACATATTAATGTAATTTACTATATTCACAGATTTAAGGAACAACTATAATTATCTCTTTGGTGCTAAAAATATTACTTTGTTGAATCCCAGGTGTATAATGATTCACTATTAGGAAATACTAATCTAATTTACCATATTTATGGGTTTTAGGGGCAACTATAATTATCTCTATGGTGCTAAAATTTGTTTTCTTAAATTCATTTACCAGTTCTAATAACTTATAGTCAACAAGAAATAGCCTTATAAAAATATTCTAGCAGGAACTTACATTGAATGTCATAGTGAAATAGTAGAAGCACTTCCATTAGAAGGTAAGAACATTAATATTGGTCCATAACACGTGTAGAGGCCAGAGGAGGATTGTGGGTGTTCTGCTCTGTCATTCTCCACCTTATTCCTTTGAGGCACAATCTCTCATTGAGTCTGAGGCTAGACTGGGTAACCAGAGGCTAGGTGACTGGCCAGTAAGTCCTCCAGTCCTCCTGTGTTTGCCCCTGGAAGTGCTGGAATTGCCTGGGTGACAACCCTGTCAAGCTTTTTCGCATGGATGCTGGGAATCTGGGCCTCGTGCCTGTGCAGCAAGTACTTTGGCTCCCACCCCACTTGACATTTTTAGATGTAAAAGTATTAATTGCGGCATTGTAGCTGTAGCTCATTGTCAGAAAGCTTGTGTGGCCAGTGTGAAGGAAGGCCTGTGTCCAGTCTCTAACCACACACAGATTATGATTGTGAATGTTTTCCGTCTTTCATACGCATTCATCTTTCCTGTGAGTCTAACATCCCCTTTAGTTTCCAAACTCCTTCCTCCTCCCTTTCCTGGTGCTAGGGATCAGGTCAAGGGACACAGGCAGCAAAGGTGAGTGCTGCACCACTGAGTCCACCCTAGACCTCTAGAGACAGCTGATGTTGGAACTGTGTCAAGAGTAAAGACAAGACTTTTTTTTGTTTTTTGAGACAGGGTTTCTCTGTGTAGCTTTGCACCTTTCCTGGAACTCGCTTTGGAGACCAGGCTGGCCTTGAACTCACAGAGATCTTGCCTCTGCCTCCCAAGTGCTGGGATTAAAGGCGTGCGCCACCACCACCCTGCAAGACAAGACTTGTTAATGATCAAGATGGAGAGAAGTGATGTGCTTAGAGAAAATAGCTATTAGCCCAGGCATAGTGACAGGTTCATAACAGAACTTGGTTCTTTTGGAAAGCACTGCGTTGTTAGCTGTGTTTGACTGAGAAAGGAGTTGTCTCACAGAAGATCAAAACAAGATTTTCTTGTGACAAAATCCGCTCTCTGGAATAATTTGTCATGTTAACTATGTTAAGCATGTCAAGTTACCCCAGCAGTGCAGCTTTCATATAGAAGTCAAGCCCTTCTACTGTGGATTTAACTGCTAAGGAGTTAAGGTGACCAGAAAGGCAATGCTGCTTTAGTTGCAAGTCCAAATTCACTCAGATAAGACATGGTTGGGAATTTGAAATTCTGCAAGAAGAAAGTGAATGATCTGTAATGTAAAAAGTAATACTTTTACAGAGGCCAGTAAAATGTCTGTAGGTGAGAATAGAATACCTTTTGACTCTAAAAGTGCCTCAGATGTCCCCCTCCCCAGACACTTAGGATTTAAGATAATACTACTTTTAAAACAGTGTCCATTCTCAGTCCTTAATGGGTTGGACTTGCTCTCATTTCCATAGCTCGTTTCTCAGTTTCTCATGCCCCATAGTTTCTTTGCTTGATGGTTTTTTGTTTGTTTGTTTGTTTGTTTGTTTGTTTGTTTGTTTGAGACAGGGTCTTGCTGTGTAGCCGAGTTTAGCTAGGAATTTACTGTGTAGCTTAGGGTAGCCTCCATCTTATGGTGACCTTACTGCCTCTGTCTCCTGAGAGCTAAGATTACAGTGTGCCAGCATGCTCAGTTTACATGGGTGGGAAATGTCTCTGCAATGTTTTTATCAAGCATTCTTTGTGAATTAACTTTATTCAGAATCCAGATTTCATCATAGCAGTTAAGTGTGGTTTGCTTGTGTGGGAATGGGAACTGACTGTATTTCCTGAACGTGTAATTATATTCCATTTGATGAGTCCGACCAAGGAAAGTAATAAGAGTGACTTTCAACACTGCCCCCAAACTTCTGTTCCTTTGGGCATCAGGCCCACCCACTTTACCTGTTGTACCCCATTTTCCCTTTCCAGTAGACAAGGAATTGAAGATGAATGTGGTAAATAAGTTATAAGAAATGTGCTGCAGTCAATGTAGATTGTTATTTCCCTGGTAAGACTATGAATATATGCTTTATGATATAATTGATATTTTATAGTTTTTTTTTTACTTTAAATGGCAATATCATAAGGTTTAACTTACTAAACTGTGGTTGTAATTACTGCCGTACATATGAAAATGTTATCTCACTGTGAAAATAATTGTTACTTATTGATATAGCATAAATTCATAGCACATAGCTCATGGAATGTTACCATGCAAGTTAAATTAGCACATTTATGAGCACAGATAGTTTACTAGCTAGTTTACTGGATGTGGTGGCATACACCTGTAATCCAGCACTCAGGGGGCTGAACCAGGAGAAACATGAGCTCTGTGCTAATGTGGACTCTACAGTGTGACCCTGTCTCAGACAACAACAACAACAATAATAGTAAGCAGGAAATACTGTTACTGCATATGTGCTTTGCTGTATATGCTACAATTAATTGAACAACTTTCTCCTCAAAGTAACAGATGAGTACAATAAAAGTAAATGAAATGTACAGTAATTTAAAATAAAATCTTTTAAAGTTGAACACCTTGACCGATTAAAGATACCCCAAACCCCAAGCTCAATTAAAGAGAGTACTAACAATAGCTCTGCAGATGGCCAAGTTTTCTTCCCTATGGTTTGTACTTACCTGCCTGTTGCATACAGCCAGGTGTCTTAGAATCCTGAATTGCAGGCCCCAGGTAACCCTGGAATTGTATTCACTCTGGCTCAAGGATGGCACATTTGAACAAAACTCATTCTGGAGGTTGCTAATAATCCTAAGTATCACACTGAAATAAAAACCAAGGAATTGTGTCATTTACTTGAAGTTAGTAAATAAATTACTTCAGTTTTTTCTTGTAAGTAGGTAAGGGCATATCAAGGGCATGCTGGCTTTCAAGTAGTGATACCTGAAGCATACTATAAAATAATAGTCTTAATTTATAGTATGTCCTAGTAAATCTGCTTACCATTCTACTGACTATTGGGCACACTAAAAAGGAGTCATAAATGTTGTTCCCTTTTCATGATAAAGAAAAAAGGATTGGATTTGCCTTTTTTCTTGAAACAACTAAAAACTAGATTTAATACCTGGAACAGCAGACCTTGACAAATTAGACATCAGACAAAAGAGGGAAAACAAAACGAGCCTGTGATTGGTTGAGTTTCCTGGAGGAGGTTGCCATGCACATAAGCCAGGTCTGTCTCGCACACTGTGATTTGAGATTAAGCTGTCAGTCTAGGGAACTAAAGAAGATTATAATTTGCAGGTCAGAGACCTAGGATGGAAGAACTTCATAGAAAATGAACTTCAGAAATCTTGAAATGGTTACCCCTTGATTAGTTAGCTAGAGTAGTGACAAATGAGCACATTTGCATTTATCTAGAAAGGAGACACCTAGAATGATCTTATCAAGTAGTATCTAAGCTCATGCTGGGCCAGCAAAAAGAGCTGCCCAGAGAAGAGAGCTTCATCATTTAGAAGGCAGTAGGCTGCTGGGGTTTAGTGGGCTTGCCTCAGAGGCCAGAGAAATTAACTCTGGACTGAAAGCAAACCTGGACCTATATAAGCAAGAGTCCAAAAGGTCAAATTATTTCCTATTCATTTAACTACATTTCAGAACAAAGCTAAATAATTGTGAAACCATATAATATCCAGCAGCAAATCAAGTTAAAATTTATAATACTTGACTATTGTATAGCAATGTCTTCAAAATTAAAACTTCCATTCTGGAAAGGCTCACTAAGACTTAGGAAGCAAACAAAACTTAGAAGATTCAGACCTTGAAGAGCTTCATAAGTCTGGAGGTTCCTGAAATTGACACGATTCACGAGACTATGTAAGCAGTAACAGTTATTGGTGAGAGGAGACTCTCTGGTTGTAAAGTATCACTTAGGCTGGGGTGCTGCTGTGGTGATGCAGCTGTTCTTGAGTCATCCATGCTCCTACAACTAACTCCCCACTCTCACTTCCTACTGTAAATAACCCAGATAAACTCACTAATTCACCCAGCTAGATTTGTGTGGTAGCATTTCCCTGCCCAACATGGATGTCAGGAATAAATAGACATTTATTTACATTCCCCCAGGAAAAATCACCCAACACTGTTAATCAAAAGTATTAAGACTGTAAAGAAGCAGAATATTACAAACCACACTTATAAGAAGAATCAGTTGCTTGACAGTGACCAGAGATAACACAGGTGATGAATTAATAGTTATTGAAGCATTTATGGCTCTCCTAATAAGAATATGGCTCTTACATAATTGAACATGTTCAGTGGAAAATTTTTCTGGGCTAAAATTGGGGCTGGACAGATGGGTCATGGGGTAAAAACACTTGCTGTTTTTCCAGAGGATCAACTCACAGGAGTTGTAGTCTGGCCTCCACATGCATGTGATAGCATGTGGGTACACACAGTAAATGAATAAATAAAGAAACAACAAAATATGGTTTTGGAGTGTTTAGACTTCTGCACTGTTTGAAATAACGTCTGTTTTTGAGCCTCCTAGACATATTTTGCAGTAGAAGCTGCAGAGTAAGACAGTAATTAGTACCAAGAAATGGGGTGTTGTAGCAAATACCTAGAAATACAGAAGTGACTATCGAATGGCACAAAGTAGAGACTGGAAAAGCTAAAATGTTGCTGTGGGTGATTCTAGTGAAGACTCAGAAAAGAGGAGGAGGAGGAGGGGGCGGGGAGAGAGAGGGAGAGGGAGGGGGAGGGGGAGGGGGAGGGAGAGGGAGAGGGAGAGGGAGAGGGAGAGAAAGAATGCCCATCTTCTTAGAGGACACGCCACCCTAGGCAGATTTTCATAGAAATGTGGTTGGTAAAGGTCACGCTGATGAGGTCTTGGGAGAAAATAAAAAACATGTTATTGGGCAATGCAGAAAAGGTGATCCTTGTTGTAAAAGGGCAACAAACATATTTGGCTGAATTGTATTTATGCTTTGATATTTTTATAAAAATATTTTTCACAAATACAATTGGGTATTTACTTAGAAGATTTTTAAGTTTTTAGGCCCATTCTGAGGCTGAGGATGGTCTGGAACTCACTGTGTATATAACCTAGGGTAGCCCAAAACTCATGGTGATCTTTCTGTGTTAGCCTTCTAGGTAATGAGATTGTGTCATTTACTGTGCATAGCCCATGTGGGACTTAAAAGACTGCCACATGGCAGAGCCTTATTGTCAGGGCCCCAACAGCTGCATAAGTCAGGCTTCCCTAGTTAGAAGGGATGGGCCTCCTTGTCAGGCTGTGTGGGTGGGTGATCTGGTAGGTCAGGAAAACAGCATTAAACCAAAGATAATTATGTTCAAGCCTTTAGAGCGAATGGTATTTGTACTGCTTGGTTTTAGGCTGCTTTTTTTCTGTGGGTGCAGGACATCTATCCCGTGTATATCTCACCATTATATTTTGTAAGCACACAATTTAAATGGGTTCACAAGTTCAAAGGAAAAAAATTGCCTTGGGATAAATCATGAGTTTCTCCCAATGTTTGATGTAGTTGATGTTGATGAAAATTTCAATTTTAGAATTGATACTAGGACAGATTAAGACTTTTGGGACCATTGGGACAGAATGAAAAAGACATGAATTTAGAGAAGAGGTAATGTCGGTTAAGTTTTGAGTGTGTATCTCTAAAATTCTTATTTGAGTGTCTTAACCCTCAGTGTGATGATGCCAGGAGGCAAGGCTTTGGGGAGATAATGAGATGAGGTCATAAAGGTGGAGCTCCCCCGATGAAATTAATGTTCTTATAAGAGGAGACATCTTTGAAAAATGCTGTGTCAGTGTATCTGCAGATCACTTGAAGAGTTTGAAGATCTTCAAGATAAATCTTTATATAAATGAACATAGGGTATTTTCTTCTTATTTGTATCTTTCCCTTTTTCAGTGATACATTGTAGTTTCAGAGTACAAGTCTTACCTCCTTGGCAAAATTTCTTTAAGTATTTATTTATTTATTGTGCATGTTTGTGCGTGTGCACATGCCTTAGTGTATGTGTGGAGGTCAGAGGACAACTGAGGAGTCAGGTGGGGTCTGTCTTGTTTCTGCAGGTGGGTTGTGCTCCATATTCCAGGCCAGCTGGCCTAAGAGCTTCCATCTCGACAGAAGAGTGCTGGGTTACAGATATGTGCTGCTGCCTTTCTAGCTTTTTACACACTTGTGGAGACTGAAGTTGGACGTCAGGCCCGCATGTCTTTTGCTTTCCCCTGAGGAGCTATGTCCCTGGCCCATCTGTATTCTTTTTGGGCCTACTACACGTTGAGTCTTCTTGATTTCTTTCTCAGATCATCCATTGTTTGTGTATAGTAGCAACTCATTTTTCTACATTGATTCTATATCCTAGAATTTTGTTAATTTATTTAGCTTTTGTGAAATGCTTACATTTTCTACAGATAGCACAGATTGTTCTTTCTTTCTAATTTAAATGCCTTTTTTTCCTTTGTTGCATAGTTATTCTTCTGTAACTGAATTGAATATGGGTGTCAAAAATTGATGTCATCATGGGGAAAATAAAATCTCAATCCTACTACAATCTAGTCTCATTTGAACATTGGAAATCCTTACTAAAAGAAAAGATGTGATTGAAAAAATTCCAACCAACCTAATCCCAGACAAGTCCCAAAACAGAAACACAAGAAATATGAAAAGTCAAAGCAACATGACTGCTTAAAATTACTAATTCCATCGTAATTGATTCCGGTGAGGGTGAATTAAATGAAAATTCCAACAAAGTATTCAAAAGAATAATTATAAGAATGTTGAATGAAATCCAAGAGGATATGAATAAATTTCTTGACATATTCAAAGTGAACACAAACAGCTGGATGAAATAAGGAGCTCTGTTTAGAACATGAAAGAGGAATTAAGTAGAGGTAGAAATATTGAAAAAAAATTGAAATTTGGAAATTAAAATCTCAATAAATGAAATAAAATGTTCAGTGGGAAGCCTTACCAGTAATAAGTTAAATGGAAGATAATGTCAGAGCTTGATGAGAAGCTAAATGAATTAGAATACTTAGACAGTGACAAAAATGAAATAAGTAGGAAATCATGAACAATGGGAGATCTACGGGACACGATTAAAAGACCATATTTACAAATCATTGGAATAGGACAACAACAAGGAGCAAAAGGCTGAGATGATGTATTCAAGAAAATCATAGCAGAAAAATTTCCAAAGTATTTTTCTTCCAAAAGAGGTTGCTATCTGATATAGGAGGCATTTAGAGAACCAAATGAATAGGGTCAAATTAAAAAATCTGTCACAGCATACTATGCTTAAAACACTAAGCATACAGAACGAAGAATCTTGAGAGCTGTCAGAAGCACCAGACACATATAAAGAAAGGCAAATCCATCAAGATGACCGTGGATGTCCTTGTTAGCTTTAATTGTCAAATGGACACAACCTAGAATTCACCTGAAAAGAGTCTCAGTTGAGGCATTCCTTAGATGAGATTGGTCCTTGGGGTATCTTGGGGAGTTTTCTTGATTTGCTAATTGACATAGGATGGCCCAGCCCACAGTGGATGGCATCATTCCCTAGGCAGTCAATTCTGGACCATATAAGGAAACCAATTATGTATGAGCATGAGAATAAGCAAGCAAATGAGCCAGCAAGCATCATTTCTCCATAATTTCTGTGTATTTCCTTGCCTATGAGTGAGTGTCCTGGTTAGAGGTAATGCTGCATGGAACAGCAAGCAGGCCTGCCCTGAAGTTCCTGCTCAGTTTGTGCCCTGATTCCCCTCAGTGGCCTGGAAGTGTAAGTCAAATCCCTTCTTTCTGAAAGTTGCTTTTTGTTAGTGTCTTATTACAGCAACAGAAAGAAAACTACAACAGTGGACTTCTCAACAGAGGCTCTAGAAGCCATGAGCATAAAGAACAAGCTATATCAGCCAGATGGACTATACCTAGCAGGGCATCCTAATAACTGAAGAAGGACGAACGTTTCCATGATAACGGCGTTTATGGCTACTATATAAGCACCGGGGAAGATACTTGAAGGGATTTTCCACACTGAATAGAGAGAGAAACTTATGAACCCACAGGAGAGACTATATTCACTAGGTTAGCAAATGGTTAGGAAAGTACCAGATATTACAAAAACATATGCATAGTTTTCAATACTAACAGCGTTCATAGTGTCAGTTCTCTACTTAGAAGAAAATGAACAACCAGTAGACCCAAGAAGGACATGGTGGCCCACCCTTTTAATCCCAGTCCTCAGGAGGCAGAGGCAGGTGGATCTCTGTGAGTCCCAGGACAGCCAGTGCTACATCCTGTTTCAAGCAACAACAAAACAGCAAGGAAGCCCAGACTCATCTGTGTATTGCCTACCGGGAGCACATGTAGCTGTCAAATGTAAACAGCCTTAGGGTAAAAGGGCAGAGAAGATACTCCAAGTAAATAGAACTAGAAAGCAAGTGGGTGTAGGAAATACTACTAATAAACAAAGACTTCAAACAAAATATTATAGAGATAGACAATCACATTGTTTAAGGGAACAACCCCTCAAGAAGATATTTCAATTCTAAATGTACAGGTGCTGCATATGGATGTATCCTATTTCATAAGATAAATAGCAGTGGATGTAAAGGCACAGGTTGACCCCAGTACTATCTACGGTGGAAGGCAAAGCAAGTATACTACTCTCCTAGCCCAGTCATGCAAAAACAAAAAAAATCAATAAAGAAATCGAGTTACATGATATTATAGATCAAATGGATTTAACAGACATCAACAGAGTATTGTATCCAACATTGCAGGGTACACATTTTTTTCCTCAGAAGCCCATGGAACTTTCTTAGAAAAGGACTATATTGTAGAACACAAGCAAGTCTAAAGAGTACAAGAAAATTGAAATAATTTCTTATACTCTAAATGATCACATTTTAATAAAACTAGAAATTAGCAGCAAGAGAAATGACTGAAACACATAAAATCATGGAACAACACAGTATTGAACGGATCATTAAAAAAAAAATGAGGGAAATTAAAAAAAAATCCTAGAATTGAATGGAAACAAAACCACAAGATGCAAGAAACTATGGCGTACAATGAAAGCATTTCTTTGAGTATGTATAGTAGTGGGGTGGGTGTGCATGTGTGTGCAGATGCACTTGCTCATGAGTGTGCAACTGGGAGTCAGAGGTTGAATGGAGAGATAATAAAGATTAGGGCAGAAATTGTGTAATAGAAGCAAAAAGAATATTACAAATGATGAAACGGTTGGATATTAAGCAATATAAGCCAGACCGTGAAGGACAAATATTATGTTTTCTTTCACTTGTGGATCTAGACTTTATATAGAGACACAAAAGCATTTTTGTGTATTTATTATGTATGTTATATATATACTGTGTACATGTACACAGACATATGAATGTGAGTGAATGACATAAAAGCAGAAGAAACACTGGGGGAGGAAGAGGACAGTTGTCTGTGGGAAAGTGGGGAGCTTAAGGGGAGATATAGGGGATGAAATAACTTGAAAGAAGTTGTCTTTGTGAAGCCGAAAACATTATGCAATAAATATATAGTAGCAGTATAATAAGTGAAATATTATTTGAAATAAGTATTCAGAATTACCACTTGGCAGGCATAGGCAGGCCGATCTCTATGAGTTCAAGGCCAGCCTGGTCTACAGAGCGAGTTCCAGGACAGCCAGGGCTACATAGAGAAACCCTGTCTTGAAAACAAACAAACAAACAAACAAAAATATAATCTTAGTCTTCCCTGTGGGTTTTCATATGTAGCCTTTTATTTTTGTTTTATTCTTGTGTCCCCAGTTTTTATTTTTTATTAGTGACTATTGAATTTATTAAATGCTTTTACTGGAAGATTTGAGATGATCATGTGGTCATTTTAACTTTCAAACATTAATTTCTTGAAAAACACCACATGTAGAACAGTTTGTGAATGGTCAGCATCAGTGCTTGTAATTCAGTGGTTATGACCCATGTAATAGCACCTGGGTCATGACACAGAACAGAGTCAGTATCCCAGCAACTGCCTCCCGCCTCCCATCTTAACTCTCAAAGGCAACCGGTGTGCTGATTTTTAACACTAGATTGACTCGATTTTTGAACTTCCTATGAAGTTGAAGAGTATGTTCTCTTTATTTTTCACTCACATTATATTTGTGAAATTTTATTCATATTTTCTGAATCACTTTCCTTGGTTTATATAGTTATTGAATAGACTGGATGATTTCTAAGGGCCATTTAGATTGTATATGGTTTTAAAAGACTATTAACAAATCATGTTTCTACAAGCTCTTGTACTTGTGTGTTGGTCCACATGTGCATACATTACTTTTGGGCATTTGCTGTGAGTCTTCATAATCAGATAATAAACTGAGCATTGACTACCTGCATCTGTCCAGCTTTGGTGGATAGGACTGTAGATCTAAATGGTAGTATGCCTGCCAAGCTTGGGCAAGGACCTGCCTTCAAACCCTAGCACCAGAAAGAAACGGACTTTGGTAGATACTAGAGTTTTTTTCAGGATGACCTTAGGACTTTGTTGGTTACTCCAGTCTCACTGCTACTTGCCATTGTCAGTCTTATAGAAGCTTTCTCATCCTAAAGGTACCTACCCAGTCATATCTCATCCATTCTAGTCTCATCCTAAAGGTACCTACCCAGTCGTGTGTCACGCCATTCTAGTTTTACTTACTTTTCCAACCAATAAATGATTTTGAACTTTTGTTTTTTGGCACCGTAGATTCCTTCAGTTGCCTGCGTTGTAACTATCACCTCAGTCTGCAGCTTATATTTCATTCCATTAAAGACATTTTTAATGTAGTTCTTAATGAAATCCTGAATATTATTTTATGATTTGAGAAGTATATTTTATATCTTATTTGAGAAATCTTTTTCTTTCCCTTATCTATGAACATACTCAATTGTGTTACATTTTAGAAGTAATTTTGGCAGTGGTATATTGGAGTCACCTTTACTTTTATACAGCTAGTATTAACATTTCGCAGATTTGCAGGACACTTTTTATCCAGTGTGTGTTCTACATTTCGAGTTAGAGCATAGAGCATGCTCATGTACTTTCAGCGTGGAAACAGAGGTGGGCTGTTTACTCCAGGAACATTAACATGCACCACAGACCAGTCCTACTCTGTTTGCGTATATCAGATACTACATTATAAGATGGGAAAAGAGATGTGTAAACTATAACAGAGAGCTGGTTTGGGTCCTTAGACAAGATAAGGATGTAGAGCATTAGTAGTAAAATTAGAATAGATTAAATGAAGTTGACACTTTCCGCACGAAGAGTACAGGCTATCAAATGCAGAATTTGAGTTGCAAGGCTAAAAGTTATAAACTTAAGGAACCACCATCCTTGCATGTGAGGAGATGGATATGGTCCTAAAGGAAACAAGTTCATGAATAAAGCTTTAGTATGTTGTGAGACTAGAGGTACAGACTATTGTGAGTCACCATGTGGGTGCTGGAACTGAACCCTGGTCCTCTGGAAGAGCCAGTACTCTTAATCACTTAGTCATCTCTCCAAACATTCTTACTGAGAAAAATGAAGTTAGGCTTAGTGATGCAAGACTGTAATCTCTGAGAACCAGAGGGAGAAGGATTGTCATGAATTTGATAACATACTCAGGTATATAGCCAGGACAAAATAGCAAAATTAAAATACCAAGTAATCTCAAAAAAAAAAAAAAAAAAAGGAAAAAGGCTAAAAATCTGGAGATGATGCATGATATCCCCCTCATTCTTATAATCTCGGCACTCTAGCCTGAGGCAGGAGGAAGATCACCTCAAATTTGAGGTCAGTCTGGGTTACAGAGTGAGACTATAACAAAACATAACAGCTGGGGGGTGGCACATGCCTTTAATGCCAGCACTCAGGAGGCAGAGGCAGGTAGTTCCCTGAGTTCCAGGACAGTCAGGACTGTTGCACAAAGAAACCCTGTGGGGAAATGGGAGGTGGAGACACAAGAATACCTAGAAGCTCATGGGCTAGCTGGCCTGGTATATGCAGTGATGAACAAGAGATCCTGTCTCAAATGAGGTGGAAAGGCTAGAACCAGCAACTGAAGGTTGACCTCTTGTTTCCGTACTGTGCCATTGCATGTACATACCCACACTTACATAAACTACATACATACACACACACACACACAAAAAAAAAAAAAAAAAAAAAAAAAAAAAGAAAAGAAAATTGAGTACAGTGAGAAGGAGGAAGGTAAATACTTGTGGCCCCAGCTATCCACGGTACCATAGCAGGATACTTTGCTGTCCTGCTATCCAGGAGGAGGGTTGAAGTAAGAGTCCATCTGTTGATGCTTTGCCAGTGTAACAAGGAGGTGAGAGGGAGGGAGGTCAAGGCAGAAAACAGAAGAGGAAGGGAGGAACAAAAATGAAGTACTTACAGAATCTCTCTTTCTGAGTTCACTTTCTGGAAATGTTTTTTCTCTTATATAACAAAATTGTTAGACTTTTAAGAGTCAAAATATCACAGTGACTCTTTGGTGCCTTATAGTTATTTGTAAACTCCACAGAAATTATTTGATGTGACTCAAAGTGTTGGGTTTTATCAATCTTTAAGTAATTTAGTAGTGCATGTTATGCCAGAAGTTAGTTTGTTCTTCTGCGTATGTATGTAGTATAAACACTGGTTAAGTGGCCTTTTCATAAGATAGCTAATGATGTAAAACGTCCCCTGTTAGGGTTTTCAGTGTGAAATCATCAATAAGTACCTGTATTGAATACAGTTTGTAAAGTCTCAGAGCAGTTTCTAATACAATCGTTTTCAAGTTGAATCGACTTCTTTAAGAGTTTCTGAGGAGATTCAAGAGTTTAAATTAAAAAAAAAAAAAAAAGTAAATTTCATCTATGCAAGTTGAATGTTTTGCCCCTTAGCATTGAATTGGTGAATGCTGAAAACATTCAAAGATAATTATTTTACAGCTCAGCGTAGACTTGATAACATGTATGACTGTGTTCAGTTTGCTCGGTTTGCTGATGTTTTATTGGTTCATGCTGTATAGACTAATCCTCTGCCATCCAACCTTGCCATATGAGTGCTAGTGCATCTGCCATTAAAGGTTTCTAAATGCATGCAAACATCCTTTCATTAACAAAAAGATTCATTTTGCTGTAAAGTTGTTCTCACTTATAAAAGAATAATGAAAGAGATGAATGAATAATGTAAGAGCTTAAAACTTAAAACTTGAAGGTTCTTATCCTAATCCTCAATAAGTTCTTCTTTTAAAAAAACTGTTTTACTTTGTATCAGTATTCAGTGAGACATCATAATCTTTTTGTGTAGTGCCATGAATTTCAATAGAGGTTCTGGTATTGGCATTAGGGTTAGTATATATATTATGTACTAATAGCTACCTTGGTGGATTGAAGTATACATTTTCTCAAAGAGTTGTTTGAAAAAAAAGTAGTCAGGAGGTCCTTTTGGATTTCCTTGGATAGTAAGTCTGTTAGTGAGGCAATTCCTGAGTGCATTTTAATGTGTTCTCTGGATATATATACATCAGTGTCTTGTCTTTTTGTTTTGCAGAGTTGGAGGGCTATCCGGTGTATCAATGCCTTATTGATAATGGCAGAACACCCGCCGTTGCTAGACACAGCTCAGATTCTAAGTAGTGACATCTCTCTTCTGTCTGCCCCCATTGTAAGTGCAGATGGAACACAACAGGTAAGGAAATGGAAGTGTATGTTACCTCAGGTCTTGTTTTCTTATAGCTAAGGGGCTACGTTCTTTGCTATTGAATAACCAGTAGGTCTTGTTTTCTTATAGCTAAGGGGCTACGTTCTTTGCTATTGAATAACCAGTAGTAATAGACTTGCGTTCTAGATGTTTCTGTACTGTGCGAACATGGCAAGGAAAGTGTTTGTCTTGGTTTTTGTCTTCACATGTGCTCACACACTTTCTTAGCATCATCTTTTGCTAACTTGCTTTTCAGTGTCAGATGGGAGTCTCTTAAGGTTTTTCCTCCCACAGTAATCACAGATGTGGCAGATACTCATGTACTTTTATGAATCTCTGACAGATTTCTGTTAACATTTGTTGCCTGAGGCCAGTCACTGACTTCAGTATGACTGTTAATTAGTTAATCATAGTACACTGCCCTGGTTGCTCTAGCTGTGTATTCTGCTGAGGGGAAGACAGTACTAGGCTGACATGTCACCACAGAGGCCTATGCCTTGTTTCTCTTCTCTCAAAAATGGAGAATCCATTGGTAAAAATCCCTTAAAGTCTGAGGCCATCGAGGCTGTGAAGTAGCAGTAGTGCTATAAATGGTGTCAGGAATAGTACACACTAAAGCAGAAATATGGGGGAGTGGTCTGGTAGCTGTCAGGACAGCTATATATAAAAACCACACAGAAATGCAGCTGGAGAAACAGCTCAGTAGTTAAGTACACTTGCTTTTCTTGCAAAGGACCCAAGTTCAGTTCCCACCATCCCACATGTTTTACAACTGTCTTTAAATTCAGTTCTAAGACATTCAGTGTCATCTTCTGGCCTCTGGGGACACTAGACATACACACAGTGCACTTACATATACACAGGCAAAATACTCATACACATAAAATTAAAAGATATCTTTTAAAAACTGTATAGCAGACAATAATTGGTGGTAGGCAGGCAATAAACTTGACAGTGGATATTTCATTTATTTATTATTATTATTATTGTTTTGAGATAGGGTTTCTCTGAATAACAGTTCTGGCTGTCCTGGAACTCACTGTGTAGACTTGGCTGGCCTCAAACTCAAATGTCGAGTTTTCTTTGCCTCCCAAGTGTTGGGCTTTAAAGGCATATGCCAACACTGTCTGGCGAGAGTGGATATTCTTAATATTGGTTCAAGAACTGACTAATAAGCCAAGTCAGAGCTCTCCTGTGAGTCGGGACATCATTTGGAGCCTGGGGAAACCAGCAAACTATAATATACTTCTGCAGGCAGTGGGAAACGTGTGCTGGAATGGTATGGGAACTCCACAGCAACAGATAGAGACTTTCATCTGTTGTCTGGACTTTCTCAGTGGGATACTTTCTCTCATATCTCTTGGGATCAAATTAACTTCCTTCTATTTGGCTATTAAGATTACCTATCCCCTCAAGAATACTTTGTTTTTGTTGACTACTTATCTCTACTAATGTTAGTGGATTTGGCTTGTGGATTATACGGATTATAGCAAGACTCTTCTGACATCTAGTGCTGCTTTTAGAGAAACAGTGGTAGGCATCCTCTCTTCTCACTGGCACAGCTGACTGAGTCTGTTTTGGCTTTGTCTTTTTACTAGTAGATGGGTTTTTTGTTTGTTTGGTTGGTTTTTTTTTTTTTTTTTTTTTTTTGCTTTATTATTATGTGTTTTAAATTTTATACATCAGCCATGGGTTCCCCTGTCCTCCCCCCTCCCGCTCCCAGCCCCACCCTCCCCCCAGCCCCTCCCCTCCATTCCCATGTCCTCCAGGATCAAGGCACCCATAGGGATTCATTTAAACCTGGTGGATTCAGTACAGGCAGGTCCAGTCCCCTCCTTCCAGACTGAGCAAAGTGTCCCTGTGTAAGCCCAAGGTTCCAAACAGCCAGCTCATGCACTAAGGACAGGTCCTGGTCCCACAGACTGGGTGCCTCCCAAGCATATCAAGCTATTCGATTGTCTCACTTATCCAGAGGGCCTGATCCAGCTGGGGGGCTCCACAGCCTTTGGTTCATAATTCATGTGCTTCCATTCGTTTGGTTATTTGTCCTTGTGCTTTTTGCAATCTTGGATTCAACAATTCATGCTCTTGCAGACCTTCCTCTTTCTCGACAGTTGGACACCTGGAGCTCTACCTGGGGCCTGGCTGAGGATCTCTGCATCCACTTCCATCAGTTATTGGACGAGAGTTCCAGCATGACAGTTAGGGTGTTTAGCCATCTGATCACCAGACTAGGTCAGATCAGGCTTTCTCTCGACCATTGCTAGCAGTCTATAGAGGATGTATCATTGTGGATTTTTGAGGACCTCTCTAGCACTCTGCCTATTCCTGTTCTCATGTGGTCTTCATTTATTATGGTCTGTTATTCCTTGTTCTCCCTTTCTGTTTTTGATCCAGCTGGGATCTCCTGCTCCCCTAAGCTTTCTTTCCCTCAAATCTTGCCCTTCATTACTCCCACTGTCGTCCAGGTTGTTCATGTAGATCTCATCATGTAGATTTCTCTGTCATTGGGTGATCCTTGGGTCTTTCCTAGGGTCCCGTTTTCTAGGTAGCCTCCCTGGAGTTGTGTAGCAGTCTAGTCATCTTTGTTTTACATCTAGTATCCTCCTATGAGTGAGTACATACCATGTTTGTCTTTTTGAGTCTGGGTTACCTCACTCAGGATGATTTTTTCTAGATCCATCCATTTGCCTGCAAACCTCATAATGTCATTGTTTTTCTCTGCTGAGTAGTACTCCATTGTGTATATGTACCATATTTTCTTTATCCATTCTTCAGTTGAAGGGCATCTAGGTTGTTTCCAGGTTCTGGCTATTACAAACAAAGCTGATACGAACATAGCTGAGCAAATGCCCTTGTGGTATGATTGAACATTCCTTGGGTATATGCCCAAGAGTGGTATAGCTGGGTCTTGGGGGAGATGGATTCCCAATTTTCTAAGGAAGCGCCATATTGATTTCCAAAGTGGCTGTACAAGCTTGCATTCCCACCAGCAGTGGAGGAGAGTTCCCCTTGCTCCACATCCTCTCCAGCATAAGCTGTCTTTTGTGCTTTTGATCTTAGCCATTCTGACAGGTGTAATGTGGTATCTCAGAGTCGTTTTGATTTGCATTTCCCGGATAATTAGGGATGTTGAGCAATTCCTTAAATGTCTTTCAGCCATTTGAACTTCCTCTGTGGAGAATTCTCTGTTTAGTTCTATAGCCCATTTCTTAATTGGACTGTTGGGCATTTTGATGTCTAATTTCTTGAGTTCTTTATATATTCTGGATATCAGCCCTCTGTCAGATGTGGGGTTGGTGAAGACCTTTTCCCATTCTGTAGGCTGTCGCTTTGTCTTATTGACCGTGTCCTTTGCTCTACAAAACCTTCTCAGTTTCAGCAGGTCCCATTGATTGTTTCTCTCAGTGTCTGTGCTACTGGTGTTATATTTAGAAAATGATCTCCGGTGCCAATGCGTTCAAGAGTACTTCCTACTTTCTCTTCTATCAGGTTCAGAGTAGCTGGATTTATGTTGAGGTCTTTGATCCACTTGGACTTAAGTTTTGTACACGATGACAGATATGGATCTATTTGCAGCCTTCTACACATTGACATCCAGTTATGCCAGCACCATTTGTTGAAGATGCTTTCTTTTTTCCATTGTACATTTTTGGCTTCTTTGTCAAAAATTATATGTTCATAGGTGTGCGGGTTAATGTCAGGGTCTTCAGTTCGATTCCATTGGTCCACATGTTGGTTTTTATGCCAGTACCAAGCTGTTTTTATTACAATAGCTCTATAGTAGAGCTTGAGGTCGGGGATTGTGATTGTTTGTTTGTTAGTTTGTTTTTTTTTTTTTTTTTCTTTGAGACAGGGTCTCACTGTGTAGCTCTGAGTGGCCTGGAACTTGTTATATAGAAGAGAGTGTCTTCAGTTTCATAGAGCTCTCCCAGCCTCTGCTTCCCAAGTGCTGGAATTAAAGGCATGCACCACCAACACTCTGTTAGTTATAGATTTTTGTTTTTTTAATAATAATTTTATTTATTTGAAATTGTAACCTAGTTATATCATTTGCTCCTTCCCTTTCCTCCTCCTAACCCTGCCATGTTGTGCACATACCACAGACACACACACACACACACACACACACACACACACACACACTCTCTGCCCAATCTGTATCATGTTACCTGTATGTGTGTGATCTCAGGGCTGATCACTTGATTCTGGATAAGCATTTGTAGAGATTCTTCCTGCAGAAGACTATTCTCCCACTCAAAGCATTCCCAGTTCTTGCCCATAGTTCTTTGGCTAGGTTGAGGGCCCTCAAGTTTTCCCCTACCTCATTATCATGTCCTTGGTGTCTTCATTGTTCAGGTGTTTTTTAGCAGCTGTGTTGATGAGACTTGTTGAGTGTAGCCTTTCTTGCATTTCTAGGAGACAACCACACAACAACCTTCCTATGCCTCCAGCTCTTAAAACCCAGCCTCTCTTCCCTAATGGTCCCTAGCCTTAGGTTCAGGAGTTGTGCTGTAGATTCATCAGGTGGAACTGGGCACCACATGATCCCTTGTTCTCTGAAGTTTGATCTGTTGTGCTTTTCTGGAAGTCTCCATTTGTTACAAAAAGAACTTTCTTTGATGAGGGCTTTATTTATATTTTATGCAATTTTAGGCTTGTAAGAACAATTGAGTGACTATATGGAGAGTTCTAATATATCACCTCCTCAGTGGTTCCCTCTGTTAACACATCAGTGTTAAATATTAACATATAAAATACAACCCAAATGACATCACTAGACAATATATGCAGTCCCTCAGCCACCAAAACATCATTATTTGGTGAATGTCAGTGTTAAGGTTCATGCTCCATGTTCTGTAGTTCTGTTAGTTTTGACATGTGAATACAGTATACTTAAGTTATCATATACAGAGTAGCTTTCCAACTCCAAGAAGTCCTGTGTTTCCCTGGTTATCTGTCCTTCACTGTCCCTGAGGTTGGGAGCCACTAAGGTTTTCTTGCTGTCTGATGTCCTTCTATCTTTCCTGGAATGCCATGTAATTGTATTCACAGTGTAGCCTTTTCAGTTGGTTACTCTGACTTCACAAAATGGTCTGGACAGTTTCTTCTCAGGGTTTAATTGGCCCTTCCTGTTTTATTATTGTATAATAAACATTGTGTGCTTGTTCTAGATCAGATCATTTGTCTAGTCTTCTTTTGAAACCTAACTTGTGTACCTTGAGTTTTGGACACTTATGTATATATTTAACATTCTGGTGTATATATGTATATATGTATATATTTATATATATATGTATATATATTCTGGTGTATATATGTATATATTTAACATTCTGGTGCAGAGTTCAGAGTGAATCTCAGCTTTAGCTAAGGATGTACATAGTAAGAGAATGACTGTTGGGTCACGTTATAAAGCAGTGTTTAGTTTTGTAGGAAGCTGCCCAACTGTCTTCCAAAGTCTGTGGTTTTAGGTTTGATCTGAGATACCCTCAGTGCTAGAGGAAGTAAGAATGTTGGAATGACTAATGCTGTTGGAAACTCCACATTTGTTCAGTTTCAGGGAACGTGAGTTTCACAAGTGGGATGCTCAGCTCTGTGCATGTTGCCACCATCAAAGACAGTTTTGGTTTCTCATGTAGCTCAACAGTTTTCTAATTTAAATTGAACTTCTTTGGCTTCTATTCATTTTTCTTCTGAATGGATTGAATATACTTAAGATGTTGGTGAAGATAATCTTGGGCTGGACTAGCATGTAGTTTGGTGATAGAGCATATGCTTAGCCCATGGTAGGCCCTGGATTTGACCCCCCAGCACTACCACTAGAAGCAGAACTACTCACCAAGTCCCGTGGAGAGTCTTAATCATAATTGTTTCCATTTAATCTCTTTTATTGTTCTGTAAGTGTCCCATCTGATGTGTCTCCACAGGCTTTTGCTTTATGTTGGAGATCAAGAGAACACAGAGATGCTGATAACATTATCTGAAGCTTTTTATTATTTGCATTTTCCAAAGAAAGCTGACAGGTGTGAGATAGCCTCATGGGTTATAAGGAAGCCTCAACTGAGAGCTTTGCTGGAAGAGGGTCCATGAAAGGCAAGGCAGGACAAATGAGATTGGCTAGTTGTGATAATGCCAGTGGGCTTTGAACAGTGGGTATTTCTTTGTTGTTTGGTACCTCCCCCTGTGATTTAGAAAAGGGGAAATGCTGGCTTGATGTATACACATTAGATAAGGTGGTTGAGGTTGTAAAGCTGAGACTGGTTGGTTTGGTATAATAAGGAGTGTTCCTGACCGTGCTCTTCGTCAACCCTGAGAATGGGCTATCTCTTTGAAAGGCAGACTGTTGCATGTGGATGAAAATGTTTAAGGGGCATAAAGCAAGGGAAAGACTGAACATAAAGAGAACCTGAGTTAAAGTCAAATTAGTGATAAATAGTTTGTGAAATATTAAGTAGGTAGAATTACTAAACAAGTCAGGACAAAGTGAGAGGATGAATCTCCCAGGCATTTCATTTGAATATCTGTATGGAGATGGCAAGAACACTCACTAAGACCAGCAAGCCCCAGCAGTCAGGAAAAGTAATAGAATTTTATGGCTAAATATCTTTTCAAACAGTATGTCAAAAGTTTTCTTGCTCATGCTGTTTGTCCATCAGAGGTTAACTGTGGCTTTGCTCACATTATCTTCTCTTGAGACCCATCCTTGTAGGTTGTTGCTGGTAACATTCAAATCCATGCTGCGCTCCATTCACATCTCACTGGTCATCAGTGGGCTGGGATAATCATCCTTTAGGGCAAGGTAGTGTGCATTTGGAAAAAGAGTCCTCTACACTAGAGAGAACAGAGGTATCAACTGGTTTAGGATTTAAGGGAAAGGAATATGAAGAAACTTCAAATGATTTTTAGGTCTTTGGGATGTATTAGCAGAGGAAATGAAAGCAGTCACCATCCAAGCCCTTGCCATGGGTCATGCTGAGCCAATTCCTGTCTGTGCACTGTTTCCTTTAGTCTTACCAGTCTTTTTAGAAACTACCAATTACAGTGATGTTTAGTTGTATGTTACTAGATTATATCAGTAGCTTCTAAAAGGAGAGACAGGGATCAAGCTGACTTTGTAAGGTTCCTAGTCACATACCATAGGGTTTTAATTGCCATAAAAATTAGCTTAGTAGGCTAGATTCATAAACAATCTCATTGGAGTCAGAGATCTAAAATTGCCAACATATTAGAGGTAGTAAAGCCATAGGAACACATGAGATTATTTGTAATGAAGGAGCTTATTTTGGCGTGCATGTAGGGGAACCATTAGTAATTAGTAATACAGCTCCCAAATTAGCAGGTCTGTGACTGTTTGAATTCAGTGGAGCTGCTTGAAGCTGCCTATGGCATCATGTTCTTTAGCTTTTTTTTTTTCCCCCATGGACTTCAGTGGGCTTCTTGCTTTTCCAGCTGTTTTCACCACGGGGAACTGCAGTGTCAACCATCTGGCCCTGTATTAGGCAAACATGCAGTAACAGAGCACTGGCCCCATGACTGTGGTTTCCAGGGAACCACTAGCTGGGTCCGATAATGACAGTTCTTTGGAGATGAAACATCTATGGAGCTGTATTATTCTGACCTTCAGTTGCCACTGTAGCTTTAAGACTTAGTTTTCAAGGCTGAGGATAGCGAGGAGAGGAGAGTATGGCTTGAGTGGTTCAAAGCCCACTGTTCCTCCAGGATCCAGCTGTTTCTTTGAGCAGAGGAAATAAAAAACAGCAGTGAAGACAAGTAGGGGTGTTTCCGTCTTCTCCCTCTAGACCACTTAAACAAATGTAAAAGTTGCATTTCTGAAATGAGCATGTACTGTTGCTATTTTATCTCTGTGGAGGTTATGTGTAGTTAAATGGGAAATAAGGTTTACTAGTAACTGAAATTCAGATATGGGGACTTTAGAAAGTGATCAGACTTAATTTTAAAAAGATATAATTAAGGTATGCACTTTAAAAACAGATACTTATGTGCTAAGCTACTCCCATTTATTGAACCCTGGGATTTCAGATTTCTGAGACATTGAAGTAGTAGCTCACATGCTTGTGCAGCAGAATCCTAATGCAGACCTTGGGTCACAGTTTCACAGCAGCTGAACTTGTCTTCTCCTTGCTTTGTAGCTTAAAGTAGCTCTTTGTTAAAGCCTTGCTTAGGAGCTCTAGGAAAGTTAGAATTTAAGCAGTAAAGCAGGACCCTACTTTCCGTTGGTTTATTTCTTTCCATATCTACACCATGCTGCCTTCAATAGTGCGTCATGAGAAAATAAAATACCTTTAAAAACAAAAACAAACAAAAACAAACTCCATTATCAGATGTGAGGAGAAATCATGAGGACTTAAGTTCAGTACTCAGAAACCACTTTTCTTTTTTAAAATGAACCTTTTTATACATAAGAAACCGTATTCCACATGGTTCAGACTAGATCTACTAATAAGATTTTTATAAACCCTTATCTTGAAAGCTTTACTTTATAGTAAAGGTTCAGTTGTGCTCCTCTCCTGAAACATTAGCTGCATACATATTTAAGTTCTATCTCTGTATAAAATGTGATGCTGATTCTTGTCCTAATAGATAATAAAAGTTTACTTATAGTTAGGCTGAATTACAATGTAGTCAGAAAAAGTGTTTCTTAAAATATTATTGCTTTGTTAGGAATTGATGCACAAGTCAATTTCAGAAGCATGTACAGAGGTTACTGTTATTAGGTAATGTATAAGGATCCCAAATAAAAATAAATTTCTAAATAATAATGCCCCAACCCCACAAAATTATAAATCAGCATATTAGATTGAATGCCAAAACTGCTTTAATACTTGGAAATACTAGATTATACTAGAAAAAATAATTTTCTTATCCCAAGATTTTAATATGTATCTTTTATGCCTCCCTTTTGGGGATGGTGCATAAATAACACCCTCATTCTTTAGTTAGCAAGCATCAGTCCCAGGGATCCATATGTATCTTTAAACATGTTGTAGACCCTTAATAATTTTTTTCATCAATGTAACTCAGAAACTTATTGTAAATCTAAAGTGGCTAGTAACCTTAATGGGCACATTAATGAATGCCTTTTGTTCACAGAAAGCAGTTGATGTTTAGTGAAAGTAGGGCCACAGATTGTCTGTGTACAAAACCTCTTCTCCAGGAGTGAGTCATAGGATGAATTAAAGGTTTGAGAAAAGAAGGGAGGTTGGAATTATTCTTTAAAGGAAGAAAATGCAAATTAAAACCTCAGTGACGCCCTGGGTGTGGTCCAGAACCATAAAACAAAACAAAAATTAAAAAGAAAGTAAGTATTAACCAGCTTCACATTGATTCACATTGAAAGGCTTGTGGATCAGTGAGATCTCTTTCTTATACACTGCTGGCTGTCCGTTTTGATGGAGTTATTGGAAGCTGCAAGCCAATAATGATGTCAAACTTGCTAAATATTAGCAGTTGGTCTTGAACTGATTCATCTCCTAGCTTCACTTCCCAAGTGCTGGGAAAGTTGTGTACTACTGTGCCAAGAAAATCTTGAACATGTATGTAAGGGCACATGCACAAAACTGTTAATTGCAATTTTTTTTTGCCTGAATAATTGGAAGTGGTATAAATGACCCATAGTAGGGAAATAGGGATAGATTTTAGAAAATTCATGAAGAAGATTCATGCTGGAATAATGCTTACTGGTATTCTAAGGTCATGTGTATGGGTAGGTATAGTGTTGAGCTAAAAAGTCTACATGAGCTACCAAGACAGCAGCAGCAACAACAACAACCAAAGAAATATACAAGGATGTAGGCGAAGACTATTAAAGATGAAAAGATATACTCCAGATTCATACATAATCACACATTCACACAACCACGCACACAACCTCTAAAACATTTATCAAAGGAGTATCATTGATCAATATTAAAATTCTGGTTGATGCTTACAAGTAATAAATATAATACTTTTTACTTTTCCATTTATTTGAAATACAAAATACAAAGATATGAGATTATATATTTTAGGATAGTTGATAAAGGTTTTAAATGTTATATTTTGACTTTTATTGCTAATGACCAATAGGCAGTCAATAATGTTCCAAAAATAGATAAGTGAAATGAGAAAAATCCTTGAAGTATTTTGGCTTAGGAGCAGTCACAAGGAAAGACCCAGGTAGATGCAGTGACAGCGGCCAGTGCCATCAGCTTTAGAGGGGAGGATGCAGTGACAGTGGCCAGTGCCATCAGCTTTAGAGAGGAAGATACAGTGACAGTGGCCAGTGCCATCAGCTTTAGAGAGGAAGATTCAGTGATAGCAGCCAGTGCCATCAGCTTTAGAGGGGAAGATGCAGTGACAGCGGCCAGTGCCATCAGCTTTAGAGAGGAGGATGCAGTGACAGCAGCCAGTGCCATCAGCTTTAGAGAGGAGGATACAGTGACAGAGGCCAGTGCCATCAGCTTTAGAGAGGAGGATACAGTGACAGCGGCCAGTGCCATCAGCTTTAGAAAGCTGCTGGATCATGTGTGAACCATGATCCTGAGGCTCCTGGTGGGGTTGCTGTCCCCTATGTGTGATTAGCTTCCTGTTTGCACCAACCACATGAACAATGTGAACAAAGTTTTATTTGTAAAAGAGTAGCACCTGCTATGACAGGTCATAATGCATATTTGTACTCCTAACACTTAGGAGGCTGAGGCAGGACTATTGTCTTGAGTTTGAGGCCAGCTTGGGCTGCATAGCAATACCCTATCTCAAAAAAAGCTAAACAAAGTAATATTCTACACTAGCATTTGCTATTTAACTTCTGCAAATTCTGAACTTGGAGAATTCTGAACTTGGAGAATTTGACAAAGAATCTGCCTGAGAGATTTCCCTGGGATCCAAACCAGTGATGTGTGAGATGGTCTGGTCCAACTGGTGATAGCAACACAAGATACAAGGAGATGAGCCTTTGTGCTGTTCTCTCAAGTGTATTCTTCAGTAATCACAAATGATTCTGCTTTTATTGGATTTTCTATAGGAGAGCTGTGAAAGTTTATATAGAACAGGGGATAGCATGCCAATTCTATCACAAGAATGATTCTTCCCACATAGTCAGTTGCAGGGACACTGGAAGGTGCAGGGACTAGACCCTTTCTAGAGCATTCTTGGTTCTGCAAGCCCCTAGTGCACAGTGCTTAACTATACTGAAAGATTGTATGCTTTCCTTGAATACTGATTTGTTGTTCTGAGTTCACAGTACTTCTTCAGTTCCAAATAAATACAGAACCATCAAATTTTTATTTTCAGTTTATTGGATTGGTTAAGAATCTCAGCATTCTTTACTGACTGCATGCTAAAATATATATGTAATTTAAATATTGAGATTAAAAATATGGAACATGTGTCATGCAAACTATAATCAGAAGTGGCATTCTATTTGACTAAACTATATATACCCTTTAAGTTAAAGAAAGGTTACTTGAGGTATTATCAGTTTTATAATAGGGAGGGCTAATTTTGGGCTTGTAGAGATGGGTCAGTGGTTAAGAGCTGGTTCTGCTTTTGCAGAGGACTAGAGTTTGGTTCCTAGCACCCACATTGGACAGCTTACAGTGTTGCTTGTAACTTGCACTCCGGGGAATACACCACCCCCTGCTGGGCTTCATGGGGAGCTGCACTCACATGTACATACCCCCCCCCCATACAGACATACATATATCTACATAATTTTAAAATTAAAAAAAAATCTGTAAAAAAAAAAAGGCCAGTCTGTATGTAACAATAATTCCCCAGCTGGGTGGCCGTGGCACACGCCTTTAATCCCAGCACTTGAGAGGCAGAGGCAGGCAGATCTCTGTGAGTTTGAGGCCAGCCTGATCTACAGAGCAAATTCCAGGACAGGCTCCAAAAATTCACAGAGAAACCTTGTCTCAAAAAAGCATTTAAAAATAAAAAGAAGAAGAAGAAGAATTCCCCAAACACTCAAAATGGTGACAGAGTTGAAAGAAAGGATAGCCAATGAAACAAAATTAAAGATTTTGCAAAGATAACCAGATATCTAACAGGTTAGGTTCACAACACAATATGTCTTACATGTCTAAAACCAAGCCTGTAAGTTCTTATAGAAAGAAAAAGGATATCTGGCTTACACAATTGCATGCCAACAAATTGTGTTCTACATGAACTAGACCAATATCTAGAAGGATTTAAAGAAGAATCAAAAGAACAACAACAAAATCTCAGTCTAAATAGAGCAATGCCAAGTAAAAAGAATCTGTGTGAATGTATGCATGCAGACATACATACAAATTTAAACACGTCAACAAAGGGACTCCCAGACTCAGGTGGCTTCTCTGGTGAATTGTACCAAATGTTCAAGGCAGGATTAACATCATACCTAAATTATATACATAGAGTCATAATAGGCCAATGCTCTGTATGAATATAGACACAGAATCTTAGCAAATACAGTCTAGCAACATCTAAGATGTTTACAGGACAACTCAGAGATGTCTTCATCTTGTGCTATAGAAAAGGACAAGAGCTACATGGTTATATCAGTAGGCTCCAAAGTATCTGAGTGAACTTAGTCCTCCTTTCAAACAAACAAAACAGAACGTCCATTCAGTTGGAAAGCGGAATAGAGGAGCTTCTTCCACTCAAAAGGGTACATATTACAAAACTCACATTAACTTTATACTTAATGCTGAAAAACTGAATACACTCCCCCTTAGATTAGGGTCAAGACATAGATGTATATAGTAACAAATGTTGGCAAATGTGTACAAATTGGACTCTTCATGTATTTCTGGTAAGAGTGTGATCTGGTTAAGTCCGCTTTATAAAATAGTCTGATATGTCCATGTTAAAAATTGTATAGCCATCATTTACAACAGATAAGATGAAAGTGTTTTAAATGTCCACCAAGAGACAAATGAATAAACAAAATGTTTGTATTCCATACAATATTATTCAGCCACAAACTATACCAAGTAATTAAGTACCTGCTATACCTGGATGGACCTAGAAAGCATGTCCAATGAAAGAAACCAGTCATGAAAACCTACAAAAATTCTGGGTTAGAAGAAGTCGTTCTAAAATTTACTTTAGTAATGGGAAAACAGCTTGGTGGTAGCGCACTTGCCCTACATATGTGGATCCCCAGCTCTAAAAATAATTTACTGGCTATGATGATGGTTGCTTTTATAACTCTGTATTCTAAAAACTACTGAATTCTACATTTTATAGGACAAATGTTATAGTATATGGACTATATCTTAGTAAAACACTTTAAAGCCCATCTACCTTTTAAGTTTATATAATTTAAATATGATTGTTAGTGATAACTGTTACCCCAAGTTTCCATCTTTCTTTTACAAATGGATTAAAAGTTGTGGAGCCATTTTTAAATTTGTACCATGAATAGATGGTGATTTCCAGGTATATGCCAAGTACCTTGCACACAGACACCATTTACTTCATTACACATGTATCTCCATACTGTGTAAGTGAATAGACTGGCATTCTCCAAAATCAGAAATACAAATGAACTAACTGTAACTTTAAAAACAAAGTAAATTTAAAAATAGCAAACTCTTAAATTCTGTCAGCTGATGATGATCCAGAGCCAGAAGTTACTACAGTTCTTTGTTGATTTAGTTGCTATGGTAACCAGATACATTCATGTACAATGGGAAGCTCCCTGTACATTGCAAATTTGATAATGGTTGGAGGTGGATATGGATGAGTGTAATTCATAAATGATTATATCTTTGCCATTCTACCTCTATATACGTTATACTAGGTAGTTCTAAAATTATGTGAAATGTTGTTAGAGTAGAGTTGTTTAAGCTTACCTTTTTAGACTAAGTACAAGGACAGGCTGAAATCCATTTTGTCAATGAGAACTATGTTTAGTAAATTGGAGCACACAACTTTGGAGCAGAAGCGGTTGCATTTCCCAGCAGCTGCTGACAGCTGTGGTAGCAGCAGGTGAATGAAGCCGTTAAAGAAAATGCATGCAACAGTAAGTAAAGTGCTGTGGTGGCCGCAAGGGCTGTGCTAAGTGTCTGCGACTGACACTTCAGTCAACTTCACGATTTTTATCTGAGCCTTCATACTTAGAGATCAGGGATCACAAACTGTCTAAAAATATAGGCTCAGGAAATAAAAATTACACTTCCCAGTTTCTTTCTTTCTTTCTTTCTTTCTTTCTTTCTTTCTTTCTTTCTTTCTTTCTTTCTTCCTTCCTTCCTTCCTTCCTTCCTTCTTTCTCTCTTCTCTTCTCTCTCTCTCTCTCTCTCTCTCTCTCTCTCTCTTTCTTTTTTTGGTTTTTCGAGACAGGGTTTCTCTCTGTAGCTTTGGAGCCTGTTCTGGACTAGCTCTGTAGACCAGGCTGGCCTTGAACTCAGGGAGATCTGCCTGCCTCTGCCTCCCGAGTGCTGGGATTAAAGGTGTGCGCCACCACCGCCCGGCGACACTTCCCAATTTTAAGCTTAATTTAGCATTGGTGACCTTTTTCAAAACTATAAATAATTTTATTAAATCTCTAGTTATCTTTATTTGAAAGAATACTATGGTTCTAAATGAAAAAAATGGTGAAAGCAAGTTTTCAGAAGTATAATTAGGATACTAATATTAAAATGTAAGTTATTTATCACTGAGGTTATTTTAGTTTATAGCTTGTATTAGAGTTTTTGCTACTGTGACCAATCACCATGACTAGGGAGGAAAGGGCTTATTTTTGCTTAAATTTCCTGATCACAGTCCACTGCGGGAATCCAAGGCAGGAACTCATACCAGGAACCTGGAGGCAGGAGCTGAGGCAGAGGCCATGGAGGGATGTTGCTTGCTGGCTTGCTCCCCGTGGCTTGATCAGCCTGCTTTCTTATAGAACCCAGGACCACCAGCCTAGGGGTGACATCACCTGCAATGGGCTGGGCCTTCCCCCATAATCACTAATTAAGAAAATGCTCTACAGGCTTGCCAATAGCCTGATCTCTTTTTTTTTTTTTAATAGAAAATACTTTTTCCATATAGCATATTCTGATCATGATTTCCTCTTTCCCCAAGTCCTCCTAGCCCTCCCCACCTCTCCACCCAACCAATTCCACACCTACCTTTTCTCTTTCTCTGGAAAAATAAACAGGCAAACAAACCAGAATAAAAAAACTGATCACAAAGAGAAAGCACAAGAAACACAGATATGTGTGTGTGTGTGTGTGTGTGTGTGTGTGTGTATGTGTGTGTGTATCTCCTCACCCAAAACCCACAAAATCGGAAACCATAATATACAAGTAAAAGACCTGTAAGATAAAAAAATGTCCAAACAAAGCAATATGAGATAAATCATCTACAAAAATACCATTGAGTTCATTTTGTATTAGCCATCATCTGCTGGTCATGGGACGTGCCCTTAAGTGATGTTAACATATCCAGTGAGACTCTGTTTCAGAAAACTAATTTTTCCTTGCAAGTGGGTGTTAGTGGAGATAGCTTCTTGATTAGAGATAGGAGCTCTTGTTCATTTCCCTGTCTCAGCACTGAGACCCCATCATGCTTGAACCTGTACAGGTCCTGTGCATGCTGCCACAGTTGTTCTGAGTTCATATGTGCATCAATCTTGTGTCTAGAAGACATGGCTTCCTTGGTGTCGTCCATCACATTTGCCTACTACAGTCTTTCTGTCTCCTCTTCTGCAAAGCTTCCTGAGCCCTGGGTTGGAGGAAGACGTCCCATTTAGGACTGGCTGTTCCAGAGTCTGTCTCTTCCCATTGTCCACTTGTCTGTAGTCAATAGCTGTCTTGTTTATAGAGACTTTTTCTGAATTGAGGCTCCCTCCTCTCAGGTGACTCTAGTTTGTGTCAAGTTGACATAAAAACTACCCACCACATAGCTTGTGTTTCTTGCTAAGATAATCATATATTGTAGCACTTTATTAGATTAAGGTTTTTAGAATCTTTATAGCTGCTGTTTTCCTGGTATATGTCATATATGAATCAGAACTTATTATCGTTAAGAATGATGAGTTTAACTACACTGTATGAAATTGTAAGTGTGAGAGTTTTTAAGAAGCCATATTAGGAAATCAGGAAAAGTATGAGGCTTTTTTTTTTTTTTTAAGGATTAAGTTCTGTGTCTGAAATACAAAACTTAATATGTTCTCAAAATATTAAATATTAAAACTCCAGCCTAACAAAGAGAGAATCCTAGTCAGTCACCTAGAAGGGTGAAATAATTCAGCTTTGGGCAATAGTTGAAAGCACATTGTATATATTACAACAAATAGACAGTGTGTGCAAGCCTATGATTGTACGTGTATGTACTCCCTAATCTGTTTGTATGCATGTGCAACAGTTTATGTCCACGCCTACTCAGATGGTTTATAATCTGGTGGGCTCATAAATTATTTGTTGATAGTTTATACAGTTTACTGCTCTTACTTGTTGAATACTGTTGCCAAACATACCTTCTGAAGTCAAGTTACCATTCTTCATAGGACTAAAATCCACCTTAGACTATATTAGTTTGATGATTTTCCTTAATTTTTTTGACTCTTAGTCTGTGGACTTACATGAAACATTACATTATCTAGCCCATGTACAGAATGATAGGATCTAGATAAATGCAATAAAGCCTGAGTCAGAGTTCCTCTGACCAAGTTAGTGTAATGACTTGTATACGCCACTAATAATATATAATAGTATAAATAATGTATAAATAATTCAGACTTGTTTGTGAGTTGACAGTATAGTTTGTATAATGAATGTACACAAACTTGATTTCTCAGAGAATTCAGATAATAAGTTCACATTTAGATAGTAAAATTGTAGCTTTTTCAGGTGAGAAAATCTAGAAAATGGTCAGAAACAAAATTTTGATGTTAGGAAGTCCAGAATTCAATTCCTCGTTTTTACGAACTCCTTTCAAGTGATGTGTAGCCACAGTAGACAGCCCTTCAGATCTGACAGCACGGACGAAGGATGTTTCTGTCTTGGAAGCTCTAGTGTAACTGGTGTTGCAGCCCAAGGACACAACTAGCTATTTGAAGGTGGACTACTGTTAGGAAGTGCTTCTCTCTGCTTCTGCTCTGTCACTGCAGTCCTCAACTGTAAAAGGAAACAACACAAGTTTATGAAGTGGCCACTGTACTGGGACAGCAGTGTGTAAACAGCTGGGTGTGTCAAGTGTTACAGAGGAACAGCAAACCTTATGAAGTGTCCCTCGGAGGGCTGAATTAATTCTGGCTTAGGATGTCTGAGTCTTGATAGACAAGTGGGCTTTCTTGGAGAAAGCCAAGTCCTCATTTAGCACCCCTCAGGAAAGTGTAAGCAAAAGTAAAATCTTAAATGTTTGTGCTAGAGAATCGTATATAAATAATTCACGGGCCAAGGTGTGAAAGCAAGGCTATTGCTTACCAGAACACTATATTGAAAAGAATAGAGATGGATAGCTAGAAAACTAGAGGACCAACAAACTCTTTAAACAGTTGATTAAGTTACGAATAATGTCACTGGGGTAAGACAGCAATTTGGTTGGTTTCCTTGTAGGAAGGAGGGAATTAAGACCCAGCTACATACAGAGTGGGGAGCAGGCAGAGCCCCAGAACAGAACAACTCCACCTTCACCTTGATCTCAGGCTTCTGGCCTCCAGACTGGGACAAGATCCCTTGTGGTCTTCGATCCAACGGCTCTAACAGACTAGCAGAGCCTCCAAGAAAGTGCATTATAAGGCTAGAAATTGATATGTATGTTTTGATTCTGGACCAACTTTCTTGCCTTATTTACTAAATTTCCTACTGAGTTTCAAATACGAAATGTAAACTGTTTAATTCTCCTCAGACCTAACTTAATGTCTGTGAAGAATGCAAATCATGAACTCCTTGAAGTAGAGAGAAGAAAATTGTTATACCTTCATAATTTATGCCATCTAGAAGCATTAAAATTTTTTTCAATAATTTAAGTTTATAGATTTTTTTAAAACAAAATATTACAGACATTCTTACGGAGTTAATGAATCATTGAATATTTTACAGTTATGTAGATACCACTCAAAATAAATAATTTCAGTTACTAGAGTATATACATATGAAACTTAAAACTACTTCCTAAATTCAGAACTTCATTTTTGTTAACCATACAAAACAAATTACTTCAAAGGACTTTTTAAAAATAGGATGTGGAACATGCCGGTAATCCCAGCATTTGGGCTGAGTGAGGAGGATTGCTGTTTGAAGCCAGGCTGTGCTATATAGTAGGACCTTCTTCAAAAAACACTTTTAAAGGCTTTTGTTTTGTCCCCAGATTTCTCCTTTAGAGAATTTAAAATATTTGTGTTTGTGCTCTGGACCAGTTATTGACACTTAGGACTAGAAGTGAGTTATACCTTGTCTTCTGTGGAACAAATCTAGCATGGTTTTCTAATTGCCACCTACCAACTCGCCAGTGATTACATTTATAACAGGAAGACTGTTTCCTGGGATTCAGACGGGGGATGATGCCATGCTCCTTGCCCTGCACAGTGATGTCAGTCTCTACACATTATTAACGAGACTGGACATGGCTTTAAGGTCGCTTTCCTTCTCTGTGATAGAGTGGGGAAGGTGTGAAGTGTTTATGCTTCTCATTCTACTTTTACACCTATAGGATAAGGTGTAATGAAAGCAGTAGGAAAAATTACTGCTCGGTAACTGGATGTCAACATGTAGAAGATTGCAAATAGATCCATATCTATTGCCATGAACAGGACTCAAGTCCAAGTGAATCAAAGATCTCAACATAAATCCAGTTACACTGAACCTGATAGAAGAGAAAGTGGGAAGTAGCCTTGAACACATTGGCACAGGAGACCACTTCCTAAATATAACATCAGTAGCACAGACACTGAGAGCAACAATTAATAAATGGGACTCCCTGAAACTGAGAAGCTTCTGTAAGGCAAAGGACATGGTAAATAAGATAAAACAACAGCCTACAGAGTGGGAAATATCTTCACCAACCCCACATTTGACAGAGGGCTGATCTCCAAAATATATAAAGAACTCAAGAAACTAGACATCAAAATACCAAACAATCCAATAAAAAAAAAAATGGGATACAGAGGTAAACAGAGAATTCTCAACAGAAGAATCTCAAATGGCTGAAAGACATTTAAGGAATTGCCAACATCCTTAGTCATCAGGGAACTGCACATCAAAATGATCCTGATAAACCATCTTAGACTTGTCAGAATGGCTAAGATCAAAAAACTGATGACAGCTTATGTTGGAGAGGATGTGGAGCAAGGGGAACACTCCTCTACTGTTGGTGGGAATGCAAACTTGTACAACCACTTTGGAAATCAGTATGGTGACTTCTCAGAAGATTGGGAATCAAACTACCTCAAGACCCAGCTATACCACTCTTGGGCATATATCCAAGGGATGCTCAATCTTACCACAAGGACACTTGCTCAGCTATGTTCATAGCAGCATTATTTGTAATAGCCAGAACGTGGAAACAACCTAGATACTCTCAACCAAAGAATGGATAAAGAAAATGTGGTACATATACACAATGGAGTATTACTCAGCTGTAAAAAAACAAAAAAAAAAAAAAAAAAAAAAAAAAACCAATGACATCATGAAATTTGCAGGCAAATGGATAGAACTAGAAAATATCCTGAGTGAGGTAACCCAAACTCAGAAAGACAAACATGGTATGTACTCAGTCATAGGTGGATACTAAATGTAAAACAAAGGATGACTAGACTACAACCCACAGCTTCAGAGAAGCTAGAGCCTTCATCTAGGAACTGATGGAAGCATATGCAGAGATCCACAGCCAAGCACCAGGCTGGGGAGTCCCGTCAAAGAGAGGAAACAGGGATTATATGAGCTGGAAGGGTGGGAGTCAAGATCATGATGGGGAAATCTACACAGATAACTGAACCAAACTCGTAGGAACACAGTTTGTGGAACCTACATGGGACTGGACAAAGCCCTCTGCATATGGGAGACAGTTATGTTCTGTTTGAGAGGCCCTTGGCAGTGGGATCAGGATCTATCTAAACCTGGTGCATGAGCTGGCTTTTTTGGAGCCCATTACCTATGGTTGGACACCTTGCTCAGCTTTGATGCAGCAGGGAGGGGCTTGGTCCTTCCTCAGCTGAATGTACCAGGCTTTGCTGACTCCCCATGGGAGCCCTTACTCTTTTGGAGGAGGGAATGGGGGCCAGGGCAGTGGGGGAAAGGCTAGAGGGGAGTGGGAGGAGGGATGAGAAGGGGATCTGTGGTTGGTATGTAAAGTGAATAAAAATTTTTCTTAAATAAAAGAAAAAGTACTGCTGGGATGCAAATGAATATTTTAATAGTTACACCAGTTGCTGCTTAGTGGCAGTTGATATCAGATGTATGCAAGTGTTGTTAATAAATGAGTACACCTTATAGGTGTTTGGCTAAAGTGTATGTAGACTAAGTGCGGATATCGCAGCTCTGTACTTTTGTTCATTAGTTCAGATTCCAAGGTGGCATCCCATCTAATACTTTTCACAATAAAGATGTATTCTGGTTTATCTCATTTAAGTGTCTGATTAAAAACAGTTTTTACATTGAATGAAAAAAATTGGAATTTGCTATCCAAGAAAACTGTTGGATGGATCCATAAAGTGAAAAATTATCTTTTGAATAGTACAAATAATCTCTTCAGTTTATGCTAAGAAGCAGTTTGTATTGGGTTAGCAGGTCTCCTGGGTGCCCTCTCCAGCTATGTGCTGTTTCCAGTTTACTGATCTATAGTATTGGTGCTTCTTCCCTTTATGGTTTCTTCATCACTCAGCATCTTTTTCTGGTATTCTGCCTTTTTATATTGTTATGCTCATTTCTTTCTCTTAATCTGTTCTCTTCCATGACTCTTGCAAGCTGTAATAGGCATCTTTACTATGTATTAAGGAAGTTAAAGAGCATTAGACCTTAGAAATATTTTTCTGAATTAATGTATATGTAGTATACATATATATGGTATGTGCATTTTTCCCATTAATGTGTACAGTGGCCAGATTTATAGCCCTATCAATCTGACCCTTGTTTTTGTTCCATTTAATGGAATATTTTTATGAACTGTGAAAGATTACATAATATGTATTAAGATGCTATGTTATTTATGAATATTCTGAAAATAGTTTTTAGGACATATTTTGTCTGAATTTTTAAAATGATAGAAAATGACTAGATAAAATAACTGGTCTTTCACTTGTATCTCTTCTCATTCTTTTCCCCCTCTCTGCTTACCACATGCTATTATTTATAATGAGATCATGGAAAATTCTATTCTCTTTGTGAAAAGTCCATGTAAAACGGAATGTGAAAAAGATAATTTGAAGATAGATAAATACTGTTTTGGGGCTTGTCAAAAATCTTTCAGTTATTTACCAGAAACCTATGTATATAGGCTTGGTGTGTAGGTAGCAACCTCTGTGTAGGCTTAGTGTGTAGGTAGGACCTATATGTAGGCTTAGTGTATAGGCAGGGACCTCTGTGGTAGGCTTAGTGTGTAGGTAGGAACCTCTATGTAGGCTTAGTGTGTAGGCAGAAACCTCTGTGTAGGCTTAGTATGTAGGTAGGAACCTCTGTGGTAGGCTTAGTGTGTAGGTAGGAACCTCTATGTAGGTTTAGTGTGTAGGCAGAAACCTCTGTGTAGGCTTAGTGTGTAGGTAGAAACCTCTGTGTAGGCTTAATGTGTAGGTAGGTACCTCTGTGTAGGCTTAGTGTATAGGTAGGACCTATGTGCAGGCTTAGTGTGTAGGTAGGACCTATGTGTAAGCTTAGTGTGTAGGTAGGAACCTCTGTGTAGGCTTAGTGTGTAGGTAGGAACCTGTGTATAGGCTTAGTGTGTAGGTAGGACCTGTGTATAGGCTTAGTGTGTAGACAGGAACCCTGTCCACTGTAGCCCTCATTTGATCTTCAGTGGTAGCAAAAGTGAAGATGATTCTCAGTCACACATACATCTATGTATTAACTTACTTTAACTATATATATTCAAATTATTTTTAAACATAGTATCTGATTGGTATTACCAAGTGGAATAACTTGAATCCTGTAGCTTACTTTACCATGTCATGAAGACAATGTTTTTGTCTCTTGTGCTTACTGCTCTGACCCTATTATCTAGAACAGAACTTGAGTTAGAGTTAGTAAGTGAATGAATGAACGAGTTGTGCATAACTTCCTAGGACTCATGGTTCACTCTTTTGTTCATTGCACAAAGATCTGTTAACATATTGTGAGTCAGGTGCAGAGTTTTATAAACAAATCATTCTAATAACTGTAGAAATGATAAAGTGTAAAATTAACAAAAAAGATTGTGGAAATTATTTCAGATAATGAAGAATACTAGGTAAAAAACAAAGAATCAGTATGATAATAAGAATGTAAAGGGTGGTGTGTCCTACAGTTTGATGATCAGATATGTTCTCTCTGAGGAGAGAATAGAGGAGCCAGTCTTGGGAAGATGTTGGAAGAGTCATTATTTAGTATTCCAGTAAATAAAACTTAGATGAAAAAAGACTTAAAGTTCTTATTTTAAAAACCATCTACATGACTAAAATCTTCTAAGGGTTATGAATATTCTCTTAAAATTTTTATTAGCATATATTAATTATACATAATAAATGGTTTCATTCTGATATTTTCATAAATGTATGTATTGAACATCTTGGAAATAGAAATTGCCAGGTAAAACAATCGACTTTTCTGCTTGCATTTTCCCCTTCTTGGATATCTTAATACTTTGGGTACCTTTCACAGTGTTATAACTGTCCATTTGTTCTCTTTCCTTATTCATTATTTCTGCTCTTCTTTTGGTCTTTATTTTTATTTTCTTTGGCTTAATTATGAGTTGGACACATAATGTATTAGTTTCCCATAAGTCTTGAAGTATCTTTTGAGAATACAGTTTTTTCTGCATCTTACTTTTAATAAAAATTCCAGGGAGGTTCCAGGATAATTCCATGAATTTTTGTAATACTCCTTCCATGCTTAAATCAAGTTCATTAATAGTATTACTTAGATATTATATATATATTAGTCAGGGTTCTCTAGAGGAACAGAACTTATAGAATGAATTTATATATAAAGGGGATTTATTAGAATGCCTTACAGGCTGTGTTCCAGCAAGTCCAACAATGGATATCTATCAAGGAAAGGTCTACGAATCTAGTAGTTGTTCAGTCTATGAGGCTAAAGTCTCAGCTGGTCATCAGTACAACCAGAATCCGAAAGAAGTAGGCTTCAGTGCCACTGAGGGAATGGACTTGCTTGCAAGGCAAGACCAAGCAGGCAGACAGCAAGCTTCCTTCTTTGTCCTTTATATAGGCTAATAGCAGAAAGTGTGGCTCAGATTAAAGGTGGATCTTCCCACCTCAAAATATCTGGATTAAAGATATGTCTTTGCACCTCAGAAAATTTGGATTAAAAGTGGTTCTTCTTGCTTCAAATGACTTAATTAAGAAGAAAATTCCCTCACGTATATATCCAGCCACTTGAGTTTTAGCTAATTCCAGATGCAGTCAAGTTGACAGCGAAGAATAGCAATCACATTGTATTTACTTGACATTTTCTGTCTGCTTGTTTTACTAGTCAGGTATTGAGATAATTTACCATAGGGCCGGTAGTATAGCTCAGTGAGAGAGTCCTGATTCCACACATGAGAACTTGGCATCAGTCTTCAGCTAGCTAAAAAGAACACACATCAGAATGGGAATGTTAAAAAATTCCATCTCAGTCTATTTTTAAGCATACACTCTGATCTGTTTGCTCTTTACTGCTGCATCAGCTTTAGTAGTTTTGCTTTTCTGTTCACCTGGCTTTTCTGTGCTGGATTTTTATCCTTATTTAACTTGTTTGTCCTTAGCAGTGTTTAGTGCTAAACTCCCAACTTTTGCATCAAATCTTTTTCATTTTGTTGTTTTGAATGTTAAAATGGGTCTAAATTTCTCAGTCAGTACTTTGTTAGCCTGCAGATATTAGTGCCTTGCACTTATTGTCCTTTTAAAGTGACAGATGAATTTCCTTCTGGTGCTGGCATGGTTTTCTCCTTGTTTTTTGGTGGTGTACAGTTGTATCCTTGTATGTCTAGGAATGGATTTTTTTTTTTAAATCTCATCTAGAGACTTAGGTTTCTCAATTTTGAGAATTACAATATATGTTAGTTAGTGTTGGCAGTAGCTCAGCAGGTAAACACACAGGCCGCCAGACCTAACGACCTGAGTTCACTTCTCGGCACCAACATGGTAGGAGAGAGCAAACTCGTGCAAGCTGTCCTCTGACTTCCACATGAAGGCCATGGTGTGGGCACGCCCCCACACATGCACACACATGACTGTATAGAATGATTTTTAAACCCAGAGAACTAGTGCCACTAGGCACTGGACAATTCTTAGAATTTAGTTCTTTAAATGTTGCTTTCCTCTTGTTCTGTTTTCTTTCCTCTTGTAATTCCTGTTAAATTTTATTTAGAAATTTCCCATTCTATCTTTTGTATCGCCTAACTTCTTTTTATAGTTTACATCTTTAGTTTTTAACTAGAATTTTAAATATTAAAAATGTAATTTTTTTTAACAGTTCAGCTATTTTCAACCAGAATTTATTATGTTTTCAATTCATCTGTTGTTTTGTTTGATTTCAGTGGCATATTTTTTCATTTCAAGTATTTCTAGTTGGTTGGGGTTTTTTTGTTTTTGTTTTTGTTTTTGTTTTTGGTTTTTGGTTTTTGGTTTTTCAAGACAAGGTTTCTCTGTGTAGCTTTGGAGCCTGTCCTGGAACTTGCTTTGTAGACCAGGCTGGCCTCTAACTCACAGAGATCCACCTGCCTCTGCCTCCCAAGTGCTGAAATTAAAGGTGTGCACCACCACTGCCCAGCTGGTTGGTTCTTTTTAAATATATTTCTTTGTCCTTTTTTATTTGCTCATACTTAGATTCTTGCCTGTAATGCCATCACACATTTTAAGTTCTTACCCCCGCTTTTGCAGTATTGGAGAGTGTACCTAGGGCCTCACACAAATTATTAGGCGAGTGCCCATGTTCCCAGACTTTAGCCCATTGTGATACTTTTTGAAAACAAGGTTTTACCAAGTTGTTCAGTTGAGCCTTGGCATTGTCATCTCTCTGCTCTGGATGTTGTACCCCTGCCACAAAGCCCTGCTGAAGATCAAAGAACTCGAAACATTTTCATTTTCAATGAAAATGAAAATTTTGTTACCTAATTTCTTTGGGATCAAAACCTCCTGTGTATTTTACTTGTTTATTTATAGTGGATCCATTTTTATGGTTTGTAGTTAGAGATTCTTTGTGTTCATAATTACATGAACTTTTATCTGAGAGAATTCTTAGTAGCCTGGTTGAACTGTGCATCTCTCCCTAAACAGTAGTATTTGCTTTTGCCAAGTATTTTGACATTGATGGCCATGAACTAACAAGTACTTTTTTTCTTTTAATGGTGTTCCTAAATTTTATAGCTAACCATATTCATTAATTCTTATATCCATCGAAGGCAGTTCAGTGGTCTTGAATTTTGGGGAATGGCTTTTGCATAGCTCAACGCATTGGAACTTATTTTTTTAAGTTGGAGGTGGAAATACCCTAACCATGTTTGTTTGCTTGTAGTTTGGGACAGTGTCTCACAGTGTATCCCTGGATGGCTTGGAAGTCACTGTGTAGCCAGTGCTGGCTGCTAACTTAATGATTTCCCTACCTTAGGTGTGTGCCATTGTGCTTGACTCATAATTAATTCCTTTTTTTTTTTTTTTTTTTTTGGTTTTTCGAGACAGGGTTTCTCTGTGTAGCTTTGCACCTGTCCTGGAACTCACTCTGTAGCCCAGGCTGGCCTCGAACTCACAGAGATCTGTCTGCCTCTGCCTCCTGAGTGCTGGGATTAAAGGCATGCACCACCACCACCCAGCTAATTCTTTTCTTTTAGTGGATGTGTAGTCTTCAGGGAGTGGCCTTTGTATATGTAAACTCATAGTCTGTCTGGAATCATTAGCTTTTTCTTCCTGTTCCTTACTGGTTTTGAAACTAAAGACTTTTCATTTCCATGTCTCTTTATGCCAGATACACTAGTAGTTTCTACTTGTTGCGCTGAGTTTTCTACCTTTTTTTTTTTTTTTTGGTCCTTTTTATTGTTATAAATTCTATAAAAATTTCTTTAACGTCCTGTGTTTTGTCTTTCTGGTATGATTTGATTTTGATTTTTTTTTTAGGATATTCAGTGTTCATATTCTCTACTAATAATAGCTTATTCATATATCCTTCAATGTTTTTAGTGGATTTCTTTCTTCCTTATTCAGCCTCCTAATGGACTTTTAAATAATAATGAAATTTTGTTCTTCACCATTATTAGACAGACTAAGCATTTATGGTTATTGTGTTTGTGTGTGCATGTATGTATAGATGCATTCACTCACGCATACACTTGCCCATGTGTATGTGAAGGCCAGAGGTCTACACCAGGAGGAGTCTCCCTTTATTCCTTTGCCTCTTTTTGAGACAGGATCTCTCACTGAAGTGGAGCTGGCTGGCAGTGAGCCCCTGGGGTCCTGCTATTGTCACCCTCACTCCATCACTAGGGATACAGGCATGTCGTCATGTGTGGATTTCTACGTGAGTGCTATGAGTTTGACCTCGGGGCCTCATGCTTGCAGAGCAAGCACTGTACCCATTGAGCCATTTTTCCAGCCTGGTACTCTTGTATTACAGTTAAAATGGAAGCCAGACAGGGTGACACTTGCCTGTAATCTCAGTACTTGGGAGGCAAAAGGATGTCCAAGTTCAAGGCCAGCCTGACTTACATATTGAATTCCAGGCTAGCCAGGGCTACACAGTGAGGCCTTTTCTCAAACAACAAAACAATCAAAAAAAAAAAAAACCTAAACAAAGAAACAAGAAAATATATAAAATTGAAGATACTCACTGAAGATCTCTGGTGATTATTCCATTTTGTTTGAGTTAACAGACACACCTTCAGATTAAGCATTGAACTCCAGTCTCTTAAAATTATAAAAGAAAGATGGGGTTTTAGCAAATAATGCTTTCCTTAAATCCCAAACCCCAGTGAATGAAAAAATGAAATAAAAGGAGGAAGACATGATTACCCCTAAAGTATGAAGAAGATATTTATTGCATATATAAGGGAGAGATCAGGCAGAGTGAAGAGTCATGGCTGAACATGGCTGGCAGACTAAACTTGACTGTGAGAGGAGAGAAGAGGAAGGAAAGCAAGAGAGGGAGGCCAACCTAGAGACTGGCCAGACCAAGAGATCACACAGCCAGAATGGCTGAGTTATATAGGAATCCAGCTAGGGGAGGGAAGAGGAAGCCTGGCCCCTGGGAGGGAGAGGTTTAGAGTAGGTTGGTATTGTTTGTTTTTGCTCTTTTGATCTTTTGGGAGGACTTGCCACCCAGCTTCCAAATAAATCACACACAGAGGCTGAGTCTTAGTTATGAATGCCCGACCTTAACTTGACTTGTTTCTAGCTAGCTTTTCTTGACTTAAAATTATACATCTATCTTTTGCCTCTGGGCTTCTCCCATTCTCTTACTTTCATAAATCTTACTCTGTGGTTTGTTGTGTAGCTGGGTGACTGGCCCCTGATCTCCTCCTCCTCTGGCCACTTCTCCTCCTCCCGTTCTTCCTCCTCCTCCTCCTCTTCCTCCTCCTCCTCCTCCTCCTCCTCCCAGATTTCTCCTTCTATTTATCCTCTCTGCCTGCCAGCTCCACCTGTTTCTCTATCTCTCCTGCCTTGCTGTTGGCCATTCAGTTCTTTATTAGACCATCAGTTGTTTTAGACAGGCAAAGTAACACAGCTTCACAGAGTTAAAAAACACAACATAAACAAAAGTAACACACCTTAAAATAATATTCTACAACAGTAGGAGGTCAGTTGAGAAGTGCTGAAAGGGGCCATGGGTACTGAGGTACTTGTTCCAGGTTTGAGACCTAACACCCAGTACTTTAGAAAGTGATTGTATTTAGAGAATGTCTTAAGGGAGACAGTTGAGGTAAAATTAGGCCATATAGGCTGTTTCAAATCCTACCTGATGATGTGCTTATAAAAGGAGGCAATTTGGACATATACATACTTAATGGACTGAATGATCTCCTCAGTCCTGTTTATATTTGTAATATAATGCAAAAGACACCAGAAATCTGAGGTCATATAAGAAAATCCTATTTAAGGATACAGAAGTGATCCTTCAGAAATGAAACTTATACATAACTCTAAGGTCTTGATTTTTAAATACTTTTCCCTTAAAAGGAACCAAGGTAGAGGATTGAAGGGATGACTCAGTGTGTAAAATTATGGCCATGTAAACTGAGGACCTGAGTTTGATCCCTGACATCCATGTAAGAAAACTGGATATAGCAGTGTACACTTGTAATCCTTGTCCTGGGGAAGCAGAGACAAGAAAGATCCCTGAGTTTTACTGACCAGTCACTCAGTCTAGCCAAATCAGTAAGTTCTAGGTTCAGAGGAAGACTGTGTCTCAAAAATATAAGGGAGAGAGCCATTGAGAAAGACACCTGATACTTATCTCTGCTCCCCCACACACATGCATTTGTACACACACACACACACACACACACACACACACACACACACACTTGCACACAGTAAAGTATTAAGTGAACTGGCAATTGCCTGTAATGGCAGAAAGTAAAAAGTACTCACTAACTATAACATGCTGGCATACAGTGACTAAATGATTTGGTAGTTCAGGCATGTTTTTTGACAAGTGCTACTGGGACAACTGGATAGCCACATGCAAAAGAATACAGAAGGGAGTGAAAAAATAGTCTATAAAGTGAAGAAAATAGTCATTAATACTACAAGAACTAATTATCCAGTGTCAGTGACATATAAAGGAATTTTACAACTAAAAAGAAAAGTCAGCTCACTTAAAATGATGAAAGTGACTCAAAAAACATTTCTCCAGATAAGATGTACACATGACTAACACACACAGCAAATATACACAAATAGTATTAGCCAACAAGATGAGGTTCTACTTATGGGCTGCTAGAATGTCTGCAATTTAAAAACAAAACAAAACAAGAATGAAATAACAAGCTTTGGCAAGATTGCAAACTATAACCCTCATACATCATTGATGGGCATTTAAAATGGTGAGGCTTATTCAAGTGGTTACTCAAAAGTTAAAAATAAAGTTGGCACATGACCCAGGGAGTTACTGAGATATATACAGAAAGAATTGAAAACAGGTATGTTGTGGGATATTTGTACACTGTGTGAGAAATGTTTTTGCTGTGATTGGTGTAAGAGAAAACTCAACAGCCAACAGCTAGGCAGAAGGTATTGGTAGGGCTTCTGGGCACAGAGAGACTGGGGGGATGAATCTAGGTGCGTGGTTTCACCAGCAGACTCACATCAGATGTGTGGTGCTGAGAAGAAACCAAGCCACACAGTAGAACGTAGGTTAAAAAATATGGGTTAATTAAGTTATAAAAGATAGTTGGTAAAATGCCTAAGCTAAGGCTAATCTTTCATAATTAATATTAAGAATCTGGGTCATTATTTGCAGGCTGGTGGTCCAAAGATAGCATCATAAGAACATTTGCTTTATTAGACGCTCAATATGGGGCACATATTTTTTACATAAGATCTGAGAAATCTTAAAGAAAAAAAAAAGGTTCCAAACATGCAAACATGGAGCTAGTCATAGCTTCCTAGTCCTTTAGTCTCTTAGGTGGGCTGCTGTCTTCAGGCTGGAGCCAGCACCATGTGCTAAGCTGAGCTGCTAGGGTGGCTGACATGGCAGTTTAAGATTTGTTTCATGTGGTCAGAGAACTGCAGGTGCTTCGTAAAGTCAGGTCCAGACACAGAAAACCTCTAAAAGGTATAGTATGTTTAAAAATTTACTTAGATTCTAAAGAAAGAGAAGAAAAATGGATATAGACAGTCATAAAAAAATAGTTAAAAATAATAAAATCTTTAAAGAGAGAGTAAAGGGATATATAAAAAAAAGGCCACATAAAAAAGGGAAATACACAGGGTATCTGGATCATGTATGCTGCTTTCTTGACTTTGATTTTTTTAAATGCTAATGTACAAAAAATAGTAGATGCTGAGAGACATTGCATTTTGGGAACTGTTAAATTAAACCAACCTATATATTTTAAAAATGCCTTAACTTCAAAATGGAAGTCAGAAAATGTGTTGTGTTGGGGGAGATGTTATGATTTTGTTTCCAGAAGAAACAAAAGCTATGATTCTCTTCAAAATTAATAAAGATCAGATTTGATTGGGGAGACATTCTGAAAATCTTGACTACAGACATGAAGAAAACAACCAAAAAGGACTGTAGGACAGGTGATGTGTATGCTGAACCCTCTACTATGGGAACAGCTCTGAGAGTAGATAAGACATGATAAATCTTGTTGGCTACAGAGTCCTCATGACTTATTACATGCTGTTCTTTCATATGGCATGGATAGAGATTTATATTATTGTTTGATTATACAGTCCAAAAGAATGTATAAAGTTGACATATGCCTTTTGCCTTCTTAAACATAGAATCATCTTTAACTGGCTTGTGCACACTGCACATTCCATACTTGTGTTAATGCATATATATATATATATATATATATGTGTGTGTGTGTGTGTGTGTGTGTGTGTGTGTGTGTGTGTGTGTGTGTGTGTGTGTATAAAACCTTTAAAAGTTTATGTTTTCAGTAAAAATAAAGGACCAGACACAAGTGAAGACAAGTAGCCCAAGTATTCCAGCCTCCCAGAATGCCTCTGTTGTAGTTTCCTCAAAATTCTGCTTCAGAACCACTTCAAAGCTGCTAGCTAAGAGGGTCCAGCCTCACAGACCATCATCCATCTAGACTTCAGATTAACTCTATGCTTTCCCATCACACACAGAATTAACAAAAAGTAATGCAGCTACTTCTCCCAGAATTTGACTATTATCCCAGGATTCTCAGCGTCCCTTAAAGATGCTATTGCCCCCAGACAACAGGACATAATGCCTACATGCCTAAGAGATGGAGTGGATAATTTTGGTTGTTCAGTGGATTATGGATATTTATCATTGTTTAGGGGGATTGGTTGCAAGTTGTTACTGGTCATGGTCAGGGGAAAAAAAAATCAAACACAGCAGGTTAGATTCAGGGATATTTTTTCTAAAAGAAAAGGAGAGATATAGGAATGATAGAATGAAAGGGTAGATTATTGAATCTACTCTTGAATTCAAAAAGAACAAATCTTAAATATTTTACATTGGTATGAATTTTTGTATATTGATACAAATGTAAGGTTATTTTTGTTACACTGTATGTATGTTTCTACTCTTGTTGAGGTATTGTACCTATGCAGCTCATTTAAAAATGCAATGTTAAGTTCTAGTCCTTAAAAGCTACTTAGGATAATAAAGACAGACAGGCTCTTAGTCATCTATAACAGTCAAACTTATAGGCATGTTAGGTATGTTTTTAAGATCAGAGATATATTTTAAATAGATAGATGGTCTTCAAATACTTCAAAGACCCATAGAATATATTTAAGATGTTTTAATTACATAAAGCTTTTCATGACATTGAGACACGTCTGCTCCTAGCACCACCAATTTACTTCAAAAAAGGATGATGGGTTGTAGTGGGTAGCCATTCCAGCTTTGATCTGGAAGTTCCAACCCCCATTGAGGCTTCGATAACTGTCACGCCTACAAGGCAGGGCCCAGAGAGGACCCTGTGGACCTGAGATCTGGATGGTCCAGCTCTTTTGGTTCCTGGACCCTGGATGCTGGAGGTGGACCGAGCAGAGTTCTCCAGAGAACACTGCCAGCCTATGCCACACCTTTCCCAGACTCTGATACCTATCCCTTCACTTGTAAGTTACCCCACAAAATAAACCTCCCTTTTAACTACATGGAGTGGCCTTAATAATTTCACCAATAATGGGTGTAACAGAAATTGCTTAATTGCTGGTCTTTTAGGGCACCAGATATTGCATGAAATCTAAACAGTCTTATCATAAAAATCCCGGTACCAGATATTGGGGGTAAATACTGAAAGAACAGAGAGACAAAGGAACAAGCCACTGCTGTGTCTCACCAAACCAATTCCACAAATCCTTTGACTGAAATCCTCTGAGTCCTCACCTGAAAGGCTCCAGCTGAAAAAGCCTCTAGCTGAAAGGAACACTTCTTCTGTCTCCTCACACCTTATATACCTTTTTCTGCCCAGCCATCACTTCCTGGCATTAAAGGTGTGTGCGCCTCCCAGTACTGAGATTAAAGGTATATGCCACCACTACCTGGCTTTGATTTTTCTCCAAGACTGAGTCAATCTCATGTAGTCCAGGGGGGCTTTGAATTCACAGAGATCCAGATGGATCTCTGCCTTCCAAATGCTAGGATTAAAGGTGTGTGCCACCACTGACTGGCCTCTGTTTAATCTACTGGATTGTTCTGTTGTCTAATCTTCAGGAAAATTTTATTAGGGTAAACAATATATCACCACAGATGGGCATCAAAGAACCTCCATGTGGAGTTTGCTTTCATTGTGGCAAAGCTAGACACTGGGCAAGAAACTGCCCTTGCTTCGGCTGCTGATATTTTGCTATGAAAAGTGGACAAGCAGAACACATAAGAGGGTATCTGCTGAACTTTGCCAAGACAAGCTAGGACAGTCCTTGAAAATTTCCTGCATCACAAAAAAGTCTGTCAGATATTCTAGGCCTGTAGGATGAAGATGGATGCCCCAGCATTGCAGAGGAACCTTTGATGACTGTCTAGGCATCCAGCTGTTTCTGCCATTTCTGTAGTTTTGAAAGTTGTTTGCTCTGTCCTTTGGTTTATTCTAGTAATATTTTATCTTTCTTGGGTCTCTGATGGGGGTTAAAAACTAGATAGTTATACTGTTCTTTGTTATTGTTGTTGTTAACCAAATTCAGAAAAGAAACTCACAAAAGAGATACAAGGTGTTTAAGGTAAAGAGACATAAAAAGCTTAAGTTGTTTATCTAAGAAAGTGATTTGAAATCTAAAAGGATTTTTAGGATAGTAATGCAAGTTTTGATAGAAAGTGATTTAAGTGTAAAACTTTAGATTCATCAAGATAGGATAAATAATAGAGTATTTCTCAAAAATTGCCAAATACTGGACATTTTAAATGTAATAATTATATGATAATTATTCTTATTATATATAGTTTTACTATGTTAGAGATAAACCCTTTCCTTTTTATTTAGACAAAAGGGAAATGTGGGATATCTGTACACCTTGTGGAGGTGTATTGCTATGACTGGTGTAATAAAAAGCCCAATAGCCAATAGCTAGGCCGGAGCTATATGTGGGACTTCCAGCAAAGAGAGAGAAACTTGGAGGAGGAATCTAGTAGTACAATTTCCCCAGCAGACTTGGAGCAAGTTAGATGGCCATATTAAGAAGAGGTAACTGAGCCACATGGTAGAATGTAGATTCAAAAATTAGGGGTTAATTAAGGTATAAGAGCTATTTGGGAAAAAGCCTAAACTAAGGCCACATTTTCATAAGTAATAATAAGTCTCCGGGTCATTATTTGTGGGCTGGCGGTCCAAAGATAGTTTGAGAAGAGAGCTTGCTACACAGGTACATATTCAAGTAAACAGCATCACTATTCTCAATAGCTAAATGGTGGATACAGTTCAAACAAGGATTTAAATAAATTGTGCTATATTTATACAGTGAAATATTAGCATAAAAGTTATCTTAGTTAGAGTTTCTATTGCTATGAAAAGACACCATGACCACAGCAGCTCTTATAAAGGAAAATATTTAGTTGGGGTGGCTTACAGTTCAGAAGTTTAGTGCATTGTCATCATCAAGGGACATGGTGGAATGCAGGCAGACATAGTGCTGAAGATGGGGCTGAGAGTTCTACATTTTGATCCACAGGCAACAGGAAGTGCATATTATACTGGGCATGGCTTGAGCATATATGAGACCTCAAAGTCTGCCTCCACAGAGACACATTTCCTCCAACAAGGCCCAACCTTCTAATAGTGCCACTCCATATTGGCCAAGCATTCAAACGCTTGAATCTATAGATCCATACCTATTCAAACCACCACAGGAGGATACCATCTTAAAGCCAAGCAACCCAACACCATTCAGTAACTCCATAGAAGTCTAGCAAAAAAAAAAAAAAAAAAAAAAAGTTCTGAGTTAATCCTTGGCGAAGCTAGATGAAGAAAGCACAGGTGTTCAACAAGCTATTTTTGTATGTTTTTCTGAAGTGTTGTAAGTTTTGAAATAGGGTAAAGATAAGTTTGGTTATGAGCTTCCTCTATTTGATAGCTTTGCCTAAAGGTTAATTGATTGTGCTTAGCCTGATACTAAGGGAGTCTCCTAGCCCAGTTCCTGCCTCTTTTATTTTATCTCTTCCCATTGCTCTTCTAGCTTAAACAGTAGCTGCCATGTTACTTTTCCTTCTCATGCTTTCTTCACCATTATAACCTCCACAGTCTTATGTGTTTTCTCCCCTTGAAGTATCCTAAATAGCTCAAACTATAAAAACTTTTAGAAGAAAACTGTAACTATTCACAGACTCAGATTGTGTACTGGTTTCTAGGGTAATGCCTATGTGACTTTCCAAATTGTTTTAATCACCTCCTCTAAGGATCTTCCCTGACATCCTCTAATGATTGTTCTGGGTTGTATGGTTACCTACTACACTAGATCCCTATTCTCTCACTCATTATATCTCAAAGTTGGGTGGCCAAGTACTTACTTCTCTCCTTTACAGACAGTGAACTCCTCAGAGCCTTGGTCTGGGATTTGTTTTCTCTTGTTCATAGCACTCCCAAGAGTGTGTGCCACTATAACAGTACTTTCTTTGTCAGGACCGCCAGCCTACAAATAACGACAGGGAGACTTATTAATTATGAAGGCTGGGCCTTAGCTTAGGCCTGTTTTTAACCAGCTTTAACAACTTAAATTAACCCCTTTCTATTAATATATGTTCTGTCATGTACCATCCAGCCTGCTTCCTTGCATCTCTGTGCTTAGATTCCTCCTCCTCCTTTCTCTCTCTGCCCTTTACTATACCAATGACAGCAATGCACCTTCACACAGTGTACAAATATCCCACACCATGCCATAAACAAACGTACTTCCTCTTTTTTATGTTAGAATTTCTAATAGAACTTTTTCTCTTTTTACTATTATTAGGATATCATTAGTTCCAGTGTGTCATGTTTGATTTTCTTAGTTTTATTTCTCTTTGTCAGTTTTATGGTGAATAATTGTAATGTAGAAACTATTCATATTTTATAGAACCCCACAATATAATCAATATATCATGTATAATCAACACAGTTTGGTTTAGTATGTATGAACACTTATTGTTCAATAATATACTTACAATTTTAGGTATTATGGGAGAATAGAATGATTGTTTTGACAGGTTGTTTACATAATTAGCTGATGTTTTCTCACATTAAATCCAAATGTTTAATTCACTTGTTTTGGGCAGAATTTTAAATACTTTTTTAAAAGAAGAAACCATAGACGCACTAAAAAACATGGATTTTTAAAAAATATTCATGCTATAGAAAATCTTTCACAGCACAAAATGAAACCCAGCAGCTATACAGATAAAAATATGATCTGATAATTTCTTTACAAAAACATAAAATTCTAGTGTATCAGTAAAAATTGTTTTTATCTTAAAAACCCAAAGAAAATAAATTTCTTTGCCAAACAGTGAGCTCTTGCCAAGCACTAGAAAATACCCAGTGACCCATCTGAAAGACAGGCAAATGGTAGTAAGAAGTAGTTTATGGAAGAAGAACTAGAAATTTGTGATAAACACACAGAAATACATTCATAAGAATAAGTAGATATGCATGCTGCTGTGGAAGATAAAAGAGTCATCATTCTTCTCAAGTGTACATTCAGTTGCCCTTGACTGTGTAGTAAGCCAACTCCTAACTAGATGTCTCAAATCAACAACCATTTCTTTGTTCCCCTATCTGCTTCCTGCTCAGGGATCAGCAGGACAGTTTCTCTGCTGCTTCCTCCTAGAGGTATCCTAGGCCTGCAGTCACCTAGAGACATATGTCTGCAGTGGAGTAGTCAGGCACTCTTTCTTTACTTTTGGGTCTTGAGACAAAGGGAATTTTTTAGTAGGCTCAAAATCCAATGTCTACATATTTATCATAACACGACCAAGTCCAGATTTGGTCCCGAAGACTACACAGGGTGTAATACCAACAGGTGTGGTTCAAGAGACCACCAATAAGACCACACTTCTTCATATTCCTATACATAGCTGTTTTGTTGGTGGGGGGGGGGGTGGGGAGATGGTGGGGTTGTTGTTGCCAGTATCTCCCTCTAGAGTAGAAATTCTACTATGGATTCATCCTGGGTTCCCCCCCACACACACACACTTTTATATCCGTCTAGAATAAGATAAATTTTACTTTTGGAATAATAAATTTTTGTTGAATGAATAAGTATAGTAAGATCTAGCTAGCTTATGCTAAAAAATGATTTGTAGTAGAAGCAGCTGCAAGTATTTCTGTGTATCTAATAAACATAACAGTACTATTAACTAGTAATTAAACTTGAAAGAAGATAAGGGGTACTTCATTTATAGTATGTGTTCTCACTGTTTCATAACTAATAGATCAGTGGGTTTTTTTCTTTTCTTTTGAGATGTGCTTTCACCAAGTGGCTTACTATGCAGCTCAGACTAGCCTTGAGCACACAGCCTGCCTCAACCTCCTGAATGCTGAGATCATAGGAGAGAGCCACTGTGCTCAGCAGTGTGTTGTGTTAAGTATCTTAGTGATACCATTGTTTGTTCTAAGAGAACTCGTAGTTCAGAGTTGTAGGCCTGTGTGGATAAGTAGGAAAATGCCAGATTATTTGGAAATCATATAAAATATTCATTTTTTAGGTTATTAAAACAACATCATGTAATGCCAAATTCTGGTTCTACATGATATTTTTAAGCTAGACACAATAAAATGCAGTAGCAATAATACTCATTTGTGACTCTGAATTAATATTCAAAACAACGTGGCAAACAAACAGTAGTTTTAAACTACTTTGAGTTCTCTGGTTCCCTTCCTGCCTGTTTGGTTCCTTGGCTAGTGCCGGTGGTGTATTAGTTACGGTTCTTGTTTGTGTGACAGCATACCCAACAAAGGCAATTTAAGGAAGAAATGGTCCATTTTGGCTGATACTTGAGGGTTTATTGTATCATGGTGGGGAAGTTATAGCAGAAGTGTAAAACATCTGGTCACATTGTTTCCCCAGGGAGAGATGCTAGTGCACCTGTGTAAGGTGTGCACTGAGAGAGGATGGTGCCACCCACATTCAGGGTGAGTCCGCCATTCTCAGTTAATTCTTCCTGGAAACTGTTAGGCACAAAACTAGAGGGGAGTGCCCATGTGATTCTAAATCTTACCAAGTTGATGATCAGATCATAGATTACCATCACAAGTTGACAACCAAATATAAACACTTTATATCATAACATTCCACCTCTGGTTCCTAAAGTCTAATGTTCATCTCATAAAGCAACTTGCTTTTAGTCCATCATTAAAAGTCTCCAAATTCTTTAATAATCCCAATACAGTTCAAAAGTTCAGAGTCTTCTAACACTTGAGTAGTTTCTTAGCTGTGAGCTCCTAAGATAAACAGTTACATACTTCCAGTATACAGTGGCATAAAGCAAACATTTCTATTTTAAAAGGAAGAAAGGGAGGTATTAGTGAAATTATTAAGGCCACTCCACGTAGTTAAAAAGGAGGTTTATTTTGTGGGGTAACTTACAAATGAAGGGATAGGTTGCAGGGTCTGGGAAAGGTATGGCGCAGTCCAGCGGTGTTCTCTGGAGAACCCTGCTTGGTCTACCTCCAGCGTCCAGGGTCCAGGAACCAAGAGAGACCTCTCCTCTCGATCCTGCGTCTTCCGCTTCCTCCCTCTGCCCCACCTTGTGGGTGTGACCATTACCGAAGCTTCAATGGGGGTTGGAACTTCCAGGCCAAGGCTGGGATGGCTACCCACTACATCTCCCCCTTTTGTCTAAATAAGAAGGTTCTAACCTAATACAAGACTATATACAAAGAAATGGTTATCAAATATTGTCCAGGAATAATGAGGGATAATGACCTAGATAACTTGGAATTACCATAAATGCAAATAATATCAAGCAAAAAACACATACTAAAATTCAGGGAAGTCTATAGTGTGGGTAGGTGGCATGTTACAAAGATCATTCCAAAAGGTGTCCTATCCTAAAGAACCTGAGTCTAATACTTAATATATTCTATCTAAGATTATATATATGTATATATATACACATACATATATATTAAGTTGTAACTATAACTGCTAGTCTTCAACCTCATCAAAGACCTGAGAGGGAATATAATAATAGAATTTTCCTGCCTTGCCTACAGTCAGGACAAATTTCTCTTACCCGCCAGTCCCACAGTCGCTCAGACCCAACCAAGTAAGTACACAGAGACTTATATTACTTATAAACTGTGTGGCCGGCAAGCTTCTTGTTATTTACTTCTTTTATCTTAAGTTAACCCATTTCTATTAATCTATACTTTGCCATGTGGCTTGTGGCTTACCAGTACCTTACATCTTGTCATGGCAGCGGCTGGCAGTCTCTCCTGCCCCAGCCTTCGCTTCCCAGAATTCTCTTCTCCTTGTCCCGCCTACCCTATCCTCCCTGCCTGGCTACTGGCCAATCAGCACTTTATTTATTTTAACCAATCAGAGCAACATATTTGACATACAGAACATCCCACAGCAGGGAGGCATCACTAGCACAGATTAAATCAGTTATTCTCGACCTTCCCAATGTTGCGACCCTTTAATACAGTCCCTCGGGTTGTAGTGACCCCAACCATCGAGTTATTTTTGTTGCTACTTCATAACTAGTTTTACTACTGTTATGAATTGTAATATAAATATCTGTTTTCTGATGGTCTTAGGCAACTTCTGTGAAAGAGTCGTTTGACCCCCAAAGGGGTATTGACCCATAGATTGAGAACAGCTGCAAAGTTGAAACCCAGTAGAGCAGAAACCGAACCTGTAAGTTCATGGTAGTCACCTGAAGCTCATGATAGAATCATCTTGGGGTTGATTCTAAGGGCTTCATAACCCTAACCCTATCCCTCTCTCTCTGGTACCAGCAGCACATGCAGCCAGCTTGCTCCATGCCTTGCAACTTTCCTTGGCAAGCATCCTATGGTCCTGGCATACCCAAAGTCCTGGGTCTTAATTGAACTTGGGCTTCATTTTCCTTTCTTCATGCAGTGGCCTCTTGTGGTCTCCTTATAGAAAATGTAGCTCTGCCATACATTGTCTAGTCTAGTGGCTTTCTGGAACCTTGTCTAAAACCTCCATGACCCTTTGCATCTTTTGTGCCTGTAAAACCAGCACGTTCTGGACATTGTTGCCATTTCTGTTGTTACCTGGAGCTGTTACCTGCTCCCCTTGGACCACAACTGCAGCAACCACTGTTTGCTGAACCTTGGGAGTACCTAGGGTGCTATTTGTGAGCAGGGGACCCCATTCAGTGCCGTTCTCAGTCTAAGTTCACTCATTTAAAATCAGTTTGTATTTTCACAAGCCCTTCAGTGGATTGGGGTCCCCTTCAGTGGTGCTAGTCTCTGACAGATGTTTGTGTGCAGCTTAAACTTGACCACACCCATTTCTTCTCCAAACTTCAGTTTTCATCTTTTTGCCCTTTCTTGTTGTAGGCCTGGTAAGAGCAGCGAGCAGCCTGAATGCTAGTCTGCCTTGAAACTTGCCTACCAAATAAATCAGCCCATTACTTTTTCATTCAGCCTCACTTAAGTTTCCAGGATATGGGCACAATGAAGGCAGATTCTTTGCCAGACTATCACACAAATGTCCTCTGGACAATTACACATTGAATGGCCACAGCCTATTATGACAGGAACATGAAGCAGCTAGTCTAATTGCATCAGAAACTAGTATTTATACATCCTCTGGAAAGATTGTTCAGTGGAATTATAATGCAATCCATATAAAAAATTTAATAGCCACCTTAAAAATCCAAACAGGCAAAGTTAATTGTAATATTTTTACACAGTATATCCTGAAATAAACATAAAAGGTGCTAATGATGTATTACACTGTTAGGTTTTTTTATATACTAGCTACTTTTGAAATCTAGTATATATTTTACCTCTAGCACACCTATATAAAAGCACATTTTAAGTGCTTGATAACTGCATCTGGCTAGTGACTCTTGTCACTAGACCACACAAACATGAGAGAAATTAAAAATGGAAACGAGGAAATATCACAAAGGAAAAGGACAACAGAGGGGATAGGAAAGTAACTTTAGCAAGGTAGAAGGAGAAAACAAGGTGAGAACATGTTTACAACAGAATATAGTAAGATATAACATTCTTAATATGTAAAGCATTTATACAAATTTCTAGAAACACTTGAAAGCCTAGAAAGTAAATGGTAAGGTGACATAACCAGGCATTTTGCAAAAGAATTAGTATAAAACATAGGCATGATAATTAAAGAAGTGAAGTTTTTACTGAGGACGTATTATTCAGCGGTAGATTGCTTGTCCATCCTGTGCAAAAGCCTTCGTTTGATTCTGATGCAAATTAAAATCTGTCAAGGCATCAGAGGTTGTAAAACTATAATCTTTAGGAGTGTCAGAATGCAGTGCAAGGGTGTTCTTACAGACTGATAGAGAAAGCCCTTTAAAGGTAATAGGGTAGCAGGCAGTACAGTTTGTTTTCTAGGTCTCTTGTCATAAGGAAATCAAGCTAACCAGAGAGGAAGAGACCACATACATGAGGTGCTCACTTCTCTACTGTAGTCTACAGTAATGGGAAAATTGAGGACTGCCAGACTTCCTCATCCAAGGGAAGAAGGCAAAGTAGTTGGTGACATAGTGAGGCAGCAGTCCCTTGATTGGATAGTTGAGTAGTAAAACAATCTTACACTGTTTTAGGTAGAGTTTAGGAGATAAGTCAGTCTTTGCTGTCAGTCAGATAGCAAGACTAAGAATTTATCATAATCCTGATTGTATTTTGGATTGTAGGCTTCATTTTTCCAGTTTTCTGTTTTATCAAGATTCAAATGTCATAAAAATAGTATATATTTTACTTATAAATGGTGGAATTAAATTTACACTTTCACATATAATTTAAGATTTCATCCTGATTCAAGTATGCTCTGCTCATATTCTACACATCAGTTTATCAACTCCTAAGTACTGTTTTATACACCCCAATGTGTAATCCACAAACTGTGAGGTCTGACTCCATCTTTGTGACTCAGTAAATTTGCCATTAACTTATTTTTCTGGTTTCTTTCTTTCTGGCCTGATTGTGACCTCTTGAAAGGTTAAAAAACAACAACAACAACAAAAACAAAAACAAACAAACATGTATCAGCTGTAATTTTCTAAGGTTAAATAGCTCACATCTGCTCGCTTACTAGCTCCATAGTTTTATATACTGATTTGCTCCTTTATAGTTTTAGTTAATTCTTTTTCCATTGTTTCAAGGTTATCCTGGTCCAGGTTAACCCAGGAGAAGCATTTACAATAAGAAGAGAAGATGGGCAGTTTCAGTGCATCACAGGTAAGAAGAGGAATTTGCTACATTTTATAACAAAAAAGCAAGTCCACGGTTTCTTTTTCTGTTAGATACCAGTGCATATGCCTGTGGTATTTCCCTTTGTCACCATCACAAACTCTGAGTCCTCAGTCATGTAACAATTGCAGTAGAGCTTTAATTACACCCTCCCTCTTTCTCATTTCCTGATTGGTCTTACTATAAAATTCTTTTTTTTTTTTTTTTTTAATCAAAATTTGTAAGTGAATCTAGCCAGGTCCTTCAGTCTTCAAAAGTTCAGTTCTGCTTTCTGATCTTATTTTTACTTCCCTTCGGTGTTGATTCCCTCAGCTGTTTTTTTGTTTTTGTTTTTTTTTTCCTCTTTTTATCTTAGAGACAGGGTTTCTTTGGGTAGCCCTAGCTGTCCTTGACTTACACTGTAGACTTACACCAGACTGGCCTTGAATTCACAGAGCTCCACCTGTCTCTGCCTCCTGAGTGCTGAGATGAAAGGTATGTGCCATCACTACCCAGAAACACAATATTACCATCCCCAACCCCCACCTGCACCCAGGCTTTTTAAGTCTGCTTGTTAACTACATCTCAAACCTGTCTTATCCTGGCAGCAGGAGTTCCCATATCTTGAGGTTACCACCTGTCCCCACACTCAAGGCTGCTCAAACTGGCTGCTGTAAACTCAGCTCAGATGTTCTGCCAGACTTGCTGTAATCTTTCTTTACTGGATATCACCTTAGCACTTTTCTCAGCTGTTAGGAGCCATCCCATGAATTGTAGTGGGTTTGGTAAGAGTCCTTGTCTTTTACCTGCTAGCATTTCTTCTTGCCCTTGATGATATATGACAAATAGACATCACCAAATACTCCATGAAGAACAAAACCACCTCCAGTTGATGAGAATTGTGTTTATATATGAAAATGAGGACAATAGAAAAGTTAGTGGTTAAGGTGGCTCTTTCAGTCAGTGTCACTTGTATTATAAAAAGGGGAGATTTGTACAGAAAGGGTTGGGATGAATGCCATATGAAGACTCAGGTCTTTGACTTGTCTAAATTCAGTAGCCAAAGGTGGCCACCAAAGCCAGAGACAAGCAGAGAGTCATGGGATAGATGTCCCCTTTATCCACCATAACCAGCCAACCGTGCCAGCAACTCAGTGCTTCGCTCAGTACTCTGAGATAGTAAGTTTCTGCTGTTACAGGCCAGGCAAACAGACAAAAAGTCACTGTCTTTGGAATTAGAAAAGCTGAGTTAAACATTAAGTGTTTCTTAGTAGCTTGCTACAAGGTGCTACAGGTGACCTAAGCTCAGTGAGTACATTTCTTATCAGTATAGCTCTTGTCACCATCAATAGTAGAACTTTTGAGTGAACTATTCTTAGTTTAGGGTTTCTGTTGCTGGGAAGAGACACCATGATCACGGTAACTCTTTGACTGGGCTGGCTTACTGTTCAGTTTAGTCATTATCAGCGTGGCAGGAGACATGGTGCTGGAGAGGTAGCTAAGAGTTCTACATCCCGATCTGCAGGCAGCAGGAAGAGAATGAGACATTGGGTGTGGCTTAAGCATCCGAGACCTCAAAGCCCACCTCCAGTAACACACTTCCTCCAACAAGGCCTCATCTACTCCAAGGCTTATAAGTGCCACTCCCTAGGGGCCTGTGGGGGCCATTTTCATTCAAACCACCACATTAACTAGTAAGCATATGTTATACTTTAAACTGGACCTGGTACCTCTAAGGTACTCAGGAAGTGGGGACAGTGAGTGCTGTAGTGTAACTGTTAACTGTTGAGAAACTGACTTACCAAGTACCTGTGTGCAACATTCCTTTCAGTTGTGTTTGAAACTATGTATGCTTATGTTTAATTTGAAAATGCTTATTCCATCTTTTCAACTAAGACCTGAACACTTTGGATATGTATTTTTTTTTACATTTATTTGTATCCCTTTTTGGTTCTTGGACTTCTAATAGTCATGGCTTTCATTTAAAGAATCCATGGAGGTGAGTCACCACATACCTGGTCATCATCCAAATGGAATACCTTGGAGGGTGAAGGACTTGTTCGCATGCTGATTAGTATCAATCATGTCTGCCATAGGCAAGCCAGGATTCTCAGTGCCCCTGTCCTTTCACTCTCCTTAGCCTGGCTCGGCTGTTGAATCTTTGAAAACTCTCTCTAGAAAAATAACTAATCCAGTAGTCACAAATGAAACTTGAAAGCCTACATGTGTTAGAAATTTTCTAAGTCAGATGAAGCAGTTGAAGCAGCTGTTGAGGTGATGCACGACAGAGAAGTTATGCTCTTAAAAGGGTCTAGGCAGGAGAGTGCATAAAGGTGGGGAGGGGAGGAGAGGGGGTGCCTTCTTTACCAACTTTTCTTCAATAGAATTTTATGTTTTCACTATGACCCACATCGAATATAAATTTCTGATCACACATCTTAGCTTACTTGTATGCCTTTCAAATTATTGTCTGTAAATATTATTTATCAAGGGAGCATTTTAATTAACATGGCATTGATTTCCCCTAATACATTAGCAGATGAAGATAGATTATTTTATTATATTTTAAAACACAAGGACTGCTAATCCCAGTTACAGCCAGACCATGAATGATAAACAGGTTATATTTTAAGAGTTAGTTTGTGACTGCAACCTGTAAGTTGTCTCTTCTTAACTCATTTCAGTTGATTTTAATATCTCACAGTGACACCGTCCTGCAGGTCCAGAAGAGCTGTGTACAGTCTGCCTCAGTGATCACCTCATGGGAGCTAACTCCCACATGAGCATTCTGTACAAAGACACATTTCTGTGCTTCCCTGGAAAACAACCCTTTTTCTGTATGATAGGTAATAAAATGGAAACTTTGTTTTAAAATTACTGGGTAGATTTTTTTTTTTAAATGAGGGAAAAAGAATAAAGAGAACCAGACAGTAAAAGTTTTCTCCTTTTTGTATGTTTTCATCCATCCAGAATTATCAGGCTTGCTGGCTAGTTTTATGTCAACTTGACACAAGCCAAAGTTGTCTAAAAGGAGGGAACTTCAGTTGAGGAAATGGCTCCATAAGATCCAGCTGTAGGGCATTTTCCTAATTAGTGATTGATTTGGAAGGGCCCAGCCTGTTGTTGGTGGAGCCACCCCTGGGCTGGTGGTCCTGGGTTCTATATAAAAAGCAGGCTGATCAAGCCAGTAAGAAACACCTTCCTAGGCCTCTGAATCAGCTCCTGCCTCCAGGTTCCTGCCCTTTTTAAGTTCTTGTTTTGACTTCCTTCAGTGATGAGCAGTGATTGGGAAGCATAAGCCAAATAAACCCATTCCTCCTCAACTTGCTTCTGGTCATGGCGTTTCACTACAGCAGTAGACATCAGGTAACTAAGACATCAGGTATATAGGGAAAAGAAATAGAGAGTGAAGACTGGTTTGCGGAGATGACCACAGAAAAAAAGGCTTAATGGGTACTCGAACTCATCTCCTTTCATCTAACCATCAGAAGGGTCTGTCATTTGGCAAGACCCTTCCTGGACTGGCTCTGTAGATAGGAGAAAGAACAGCAACAAGAGAGAAGCAGACACCAAGAGAAAGTCTCAAGGGAGGAGAATCAGGGCGGTGACACTTAGAGGAAAAACAGATCCTTGTGGCCTTTATTATTCTAACAATAGAAAAGCTCTAGGAGCACGTAAGGAATGAGGTAGATCTAGCGTAAATGAGTAAGTGTTTGAATTACTTCCTTAGGAAGTTTATTACCTAACAAGAATTCATAGAAAGAACTGTAGATATCTAATTTATCACCAGCTTTGATTTGAAGGTCCATAATCTGAGATAGTTATGGAGAGAGCTTAATGCAGTACCATTTCTACCATATCACACTTCCGTGGAGGGAAAAATAACTAACCATATTTTCCTTGTGAGTTTATTACATCTCCTCGAGTATACTGTGCTAGTTCCTGGGAAGTTGGGGAAAATCAAGACATAGTTATCCTTTAAGACCGTAATGTAATAAAGCTAGGGAAATAGCTCAGTGGTAGAGCATTTTGCCCAACAAGGCCTTGAGCTGGACCCCAGCACTGAAAACAAAACAAACCAGTTAATTGGTTAAGGAGAGAAAAAAGTGAACAGTTGTATTAGTATAGATAGTGAGCCCATTTAGTGCATGTGGTGTTACAAGAACATACGACAGGGGTCCTGTAAGAGTCAGGAACAGAGAACATTCTTCCCAGACACATGAGCTGTCTTTAAGGAAACTAGCAGTTGGCAAGATAGACAAAGAGCCTTTGAGGTATTTTAGACAGAGAGGCAACAGTATTCATAAACAGAAGAGTGACTTGAATTATTTGAGTAACCACAGAGACTAGAATTGCCAGAAGTTGTGTAAAGGGGAGTACAACTGGAGACGGAGCTGAAATGCGATGGTTCTTGAAATGGCTCATACAGCATGCTGAGGACTTGAACTTCATTGCGAGGATGTGGCCGAACCTCGAGGAGTTAATGGTGGAAAGCTGGAGACAGTCTGCTTGTTCTGCCTCAGCTGCCGGTGCTGGGGCTACAAGTGCATGTACAGGTAGCTCATGCTGAGCTTTCTGAGCACTCTCCTGGGTTTCCTGATGCTGCTGTCCCTTTGATCTTGGGCAAAGGCAGTCCCTGATGAATGCTCTCCAGTTTATCCTCCTGCTTAGTGGTTGGCTTTACTTATCCTCCCTGATTGGACCTGTGCTGCATTGGCTTAGATCACTGGTTCCCAACCTTCCTAATGCTGTGACCCTTTAATACAGTTCCCCATATTGTACTAACTCCCAACCATAAAATTATTTTAGTTGCTACTTCATAGGCAAACCTTTATCTCCAAAACATTTATATTACAATTCATAACAATAGCAAAATTATAGTTATGAAGTAGCAACAAAAATAATTTTATGGGTGAGAGTCATCACAACATTAGGATTCATAACAACAGTAGCAAAATTACAGTAGTGATGAATACCAATAGGCAGTTGTGTCTTTGGTGTGATGATTTAGAATCTTTTGAGCATATGCTCAGGAATGGTAGAGTTAGACCATACAGTATTTCTAAGTTTAGGGTTTTAAAAGTATTTATTTTAGTGTGTATACGTGTGTGTGTTGTTTATGTGGGTGACTATGAGTGTGCCTGCCACAACACACATGTGGAAGTCAGAAGACAGTCTGAAGGAGTTGGTTCTGTCCTTCCACCATGTGGGTTCTGTCAACCAAAGCCATGTTATCAAGTGTTGTAAGTACCTTTGCTTGCTCAACTGTCTCAGCAGCCCTCAATTTTAGTTCGCAGGTGTCCTCTGTACTGATGGCTGTCACAGATGTGCCTGCTTGCCCTCCCAGCAGTAATGTGTAAGGGTTCTTCTTCCTCACAACCCTCAGCACTTCTTGTTCCTTGTTTTCTTGGTGATAACTGTTCACCTGTGGTGAGATGGAGTCTTAAAGAAGTTTTGATTAGCATTCTCCTGATGAAAATACTCAGTGAGCCAGGCGGTGGTGGCGCACGCCTGTAATCCCAGCACTCAGGAGGCAGAGGCAGGCGGATCTCTGTGAGTTCGAGGCCACCCTGGGCTACAGAGTGAGTTCCAGGACAGTTCCTTTCTTCCTTTGAGAACCCTCTCTTCAGTTCATTAGTCCATTTATTGATTGCATTTTATGTTGTTCTGTTCTGTTGTTGTTGTTGTTGTTGTTGTTGTTGTTGGTGGTGGTGGTGGTGGTGGTGGTGGTGTGTGTGTGTGTGTGTGTGTGTGTGTGTGTTTACTTTTTAGAAATCTTTACTCACCCCTTGTCAAATACATACTTGGAAAAACTTTTCTCCCATTTTGTTTAGCTTTATGCAGTCCCATTGTCAATTCCCGTGAATTGCTATTGAAGTCTGTCTTATAGTCAGGGTCACTATTGCTGTGATGAAACACCATGACCAAAAGCAACTTGGGGAGAAAAGTATTTATTTGGCTTGCACATCATAATTCATCATTGGAAAAAAAAAAATCAGGACAGGAAACAGGGTAGGAACCTGGAGCAGGAGCTGACGCAGAGGCCAGGGAGGGGAGCTACTTACTGGCTTGCTCGCCATGGCTTGCTGAGCCTGCTTTCTTATTGAACCCAGGACTACCAGCCCAGGGATGGTACCACCCACTATGGGCTGGGCCCTCTCACATCAATCACTATTTAAGAAAATGCTCTACAGACATGGCTACAGCAGGAGTCTGTGAAGACTTTTTTTTTTTTTTTTTTTTCTTTTTTTCATTTGAGGCTCCTGTCTCTCTGGTGACTCTGGCTTGTGTCAAGTTGACATAAAACTAGGCAACCCAGAGTCCTTTTCAGTACTTATTTATCTATAACTGTTTTAAACTGCTTTGCATGCTTTCCTCTAGCAGTTTCATTAAAGGTTTTTCTTTGTTTTTTGTTTTTTTTTTTAATGTGTTTGTATGTGTCTGTGTGCCTGTATGCCATGTGCTTGTGGACACCAAAAGATGATATTGGATCGCCTGAAGCTGGAAGTACAGGTTGCTGTGAGCCATTCAGTGTGAGTGCTGGGAACTGAACCTGGATCCTCTGGAAGATCAAAAGTTCTCTTCACCGCTACATCCCTTTGATCCATCATGAACTAATTTTTATATAAGTTGAAATATGGGTCTAGTTTCATTCTTGTACATGAGGAAATTCAATTTTTATTAAAGAAGCTGTCTTTCTACAATTTATATTTTTGAAAACTGTTGTGCAGAAGTAGGTAGCTGTAACTGAATGGGTTTATATCTGGGTCCTCTATTCTAGTCTCTTGGTCTACATGTTTGTTTTATACTATTCTTGTTCTTATGGCTCTATTACAAGGTTTAGGATTGAGTGCTGTTGTATCTTTAACATTGCTCTCTCTGTTAAGGATTGTTTTGGATACTTGGTTCCTTTTGTGCTTCCATGTGAATTACCTAGTTCTCTGAAAAATGTAGTTGGAATTTTTTAAATTTTTATTTATTATGTGTGCAGTATGCACATGTTCTGCAGTATATAGTATGGGGATCAAAAGACAATTTTGTTGAGTCAGTTCTAGGATATTACAGGAATTTTTAACTCAGGTCACCACCAGGTCCAGGCTTGCCCAGCAACACCTTTGCCCACTGACCTACCTCATTGGCCCAGAATGTCATTGAAATTTTGATGAGGAATCCATTGAGGCGGTACATTGCTTTGGTCATGTAGCCATTTTCACAGTGTTAATTCTTACTACACATGAGCCCCCATTGGCTCATGGCCATCATATGATGCAAAATATATTGGGTCCAACTTCAAAAGCTGTCATATTCTTTTGACAATCTAGACACTGTTCAAAAGTCCAAAGTGCAGAATCTTTTCTAGGAGTCAAAGTAATCTGTTAACTGTGACACAGCCCCCTCCTGTAAAATTTGAAAAACAAAAACAAAAACAAAAAATGAACAAGCAAACAAACAATCAAAATGTCAGTTATATACTTCTGCCATACAGTGGCACAGACTATACATTCCTGTTCCCAAAGGGAGGAATAGGGCCCACTGAGGACATACATAATAGGGACACTAAATCCTGTAGTTTGATGGCCAATATCTGGGTTCAGTTTCAAAGAGGTTAGGTGGCTGTGCCCCTCCAGCTTTGCTGCCTGCAATATATATCTTTATGTGCATCTCTCTCTTGGGCTCTTTCCACTCCCTGTTTTCAGCCCTCCTTGGGAGACTTCTCATGGCTCTGCTACCTTTAACATTCTAGAGTATCCATCACAACCCAGACTTTGTTTACATAACTTAAAACAGTGGCCTCTGATGGCCTCCTTGCGGGGACTCAGACCCAGTCACATGTTGCACCTCTGCAACTCTCTGAAGGAAGAACCATGATCCCTCCAATCTTACATGTTTCTTGTCTTTAAAACTCAGCCCCTTTGGAGCTCAGTTACTGCAGCTTTTGTAAGCTGAAAGTGATTTAAATCTCCATTAGGCATTTGCTTTCTAAGAGCAGAGAAGTTGTTTGGTTCTTTCCTTCCACACACTGATGGTTCAGCTGTGTGGGTGTGCCCTCAGGGCATCATTCCTCATCTAGTACAGAGCCAGAGGCTGCTCTTTCCCGGCACCAGTCACTTTAGGATTACTACTTTTTCTAGTTCATAATTTGGCTGTAATCTTAAACTTCCTAGTGCTCTTCTCCTCTCCAGAATATACATTTTAAATTTAGTTTTGTCCCAATTTTTTGCTTTTTTAAATTTTGCACAAGAATAACCAGCAATAACCATGCTGCAGGCTCAATGTTATGCTGTCTGGGAACTTCTTCTGTCAGTTTAGTCAATTGCTTTTTAATTCACCCTCACACAAATTCTCAGGACATGGATAGAGTACAGCTAGAGTTTTGCTTTAGCTAAAGCATCTCACAGCCTCTTGTGCAGGTCTTGATCCCCTCTGGAACATCATGAGCTGGCCCTTAAGCTGTGCCCATAGCACTCAGTGCTTTTCTATCCCAGAGTTTTAAATACTTCTCCAGAGTAGCCCAAAGACGTAAAAGTCACATTGTCAGAATTATTAGACAGCAACCCCACTTCTTGGTAGCAGTTTCTGCATTAGGTACCTTATTGTCTCTGTGATAGAACATCCTGACAAAAGTATGTTAGGGAGCAACAGGCTAATTTGGCTTCCAGAGGATGAGTCCATCATGGTAGAGAAGACGTGACAACAGTCAGGGAGGACATGGTGGCAGAACAGGGAGCTAGCTGATCACGTTTCACATGCACACAGGAAGCAGAGAACCTTTCAAAACAGCTGAATCAGCTGGTGATAAAATGTGTAAAAACAGGAGCCTGTGGAGGACATTCCTCATTCAAAGCACAACAGAGCATCTTTCTTTTAGTGTCTTCTTCTATTTCTGTCTTCAGTATTTAAAATTCCTTCTTGGAGATATCATTCACCCCTTGATAAGGCTTTTTCTTCAAGTGTTTTATATTATTGAATCTATTATGAATGATACTTTTCTCCTTATTTTCTTCTGTGTCATGTATCTGGCAGATACATGAGATACTCTTTGTTTTCTGCTGTGTCATCGTTAGCATATACTTTAGATGCTGGGTTTTGGATATTGATTGTTACCTCACTACTTTCCTGAAAGTGGTTATCAGATCTGAGAATTTTCTCATTGCATTTTTAGGGTCTTTTGAGTAGAGGATCATGTTTGCAAATAGAGGTACTTTGGTTAATTCCTTTTTTCTCTTTGTATACCTTCTGTTTACCCTAGTGAAGATGTTGAACAGTATAATAAAGGAAGGGCACTCCTCTCTTCTTTAGAGGAAATTCTTTTAGCTTTCTCCCATTTGATATAATGTTGACTGCCCTACTTAGTCGTGTGTCCCAGTCGTCACCCCCCCCCCCAACATCAACTTCACACGAGCATCATTGGGAAACTGCTTCTACCAGATTGTATGTAAGTGAGTCTGCAGGGTATTTTCTTGTTTAATGATTGATGTAGAAGAAGGGCCTAGTCCAGTGTCAACCATGGTCCTTGGTATATGGTCCTAGGTGGTATAAGAAAGCAGACTGAGCAAGCCATAGGGGAACAAGCCAGAAAGCATCACTTTTCCATGGTCTCTGCTTCAGTTCCTGCCTCTAGGTTCTAGGTTCCTGTCTCGAGTTCTGCACTGACTTCATGATGGACTGTAAGCTGAAATACAAAATAAACCATTTCCTTTCCAGGTTGCTTTTGGTCATGGTGTTTATCACAGCAGAAGGCAGACTAGAACAGGGTTCATTGTAGCTAGCCTTTACTATGTTGAGCTGTATTCCTTCCCATGCTTGCTTTTTTAGGATGCTGTCAAAGACCTTTTCCTTCATCAATTGTGATGTTAATATAAGTTTGTCTGTTAGATGCACTATCATTTTTATTTGATTCTTGGAATTTTTAATTTCCTCCTTAACTTTCTCAGTGGGCCGTATCTCTTTGGGTATGCTATGGAACTACTAAACTCAAGATCTAGACCAGGTGTATTCTCCCTAGTTATGTTAATCCTAGATTAACCAGATTTAATTTAATTATTCTAGTATTATATAAATATACAGAAGCATACATAGAATACACACACACACACACACACACACACACACACACACACACACTTGAGTGCCCCAATATCATTTCAGCAAAATTTATTCATTCTATCTTTCACTATTTAATAAAAGACAAAGATAAGTAAGCAAGAGCTCTTTAGTTCCTTAAATGTTTTTAATGGATCTTTATGCATATTTCTGGGAAAGTAAAATAAAAGTTACCAGATTATTGTCATTACATAATTTTTTGTCATGTGTATTACCCAAAGGTATTTTCTGGTGCCCTCTCTCTGAGTATTTTAAATTAATAGCTTTCGCAAAAATAAAGGACATATTTTTGAAATTTTTAAATATCAGTAGTCTGAAAAGATAATTCATGGCATTAAATAAATGTCGTTTTTTAAAAAATCATCATATTGAAGAGAGAAATTAAAAAATAACAGGATAAAATTTAACCAATGGTTATGTTCTACCATTTGATATTTTAAGTTAAGTGAACTATGAAGGAATATGTTACTCAAGACTCTTTTTGAAGCGAACTTGTCTGTCTGTTAATCAAAAAGGGATTTAAGATTTTGTTCTTTCTAACAGTTCAAGGCTGTCTGGCCAAACAGAGTAACAGACAGCACTGTTGGGAGGGATAGGGTGGTGGTAGCTATAGTGTGAAGTTCAGAATGTAGGTTTAGTAAGGAACACATCACACAGGCTGTTACCCAAATGCAGGAAGTCAGAGTCCCAGTAGAGTGAGGAGGGAGCTCACACAGGAAGGCTGTCTCCTATAGTCAGAGTCTACAGACGTGTGGAGGGTATCCTTAGGAAAGAGGTAGCATAGTTTGTGGTGTTTGAACTTGAGAAGTTTGGTTACTTTCCAGAAATTGATGGTAAGACCCTGAAGACACCATATACTTAAGTCATCGGACATGGAGAAATGAAGCTGATACTGACCTGGAAGCTTCATTTGACTGGCTGGCTTTCATAGTGCCAGAAAGTGGGATGCATGGGGTGGGGGGAGTGAGGGACTGATGGTAATCAATACTCTTACCCAGATGTCAACCCTGTAAACAAGATATGACTATTGATGCAGTACTAGCATGACTGTTACCAGAGTAACCAGCTTCTACCTGATTGGACTCAAGAACCACTTGACAAGATGGACTGCATGCCTAATAGTGTTAACTGGGCCAGGATTCAATAGCTAGGTAGTTTATAGGCCCTATGGGAGTATCTACTATTTTTCTGCTAAGTGGACATATTATTAAACTGCTTCATAAATACATATCCTTAAACCCAGTACCCATGTATTAGTGCAGCTCTCAGGACACACTGGGAGAGCAGAAACAGAATAAGAACTACAGAGAGTAGAATACTGCTGTGAAACTGTTTTCTGGGCCTGGCAGGGCCATGGCACACATGCACTCACAGCAGCTATGACTATATGCACAAGATGAGCACAAGATCAAGCCAGCCAGCATCCCATCGTGGGTGGGAAAAGGGCTCCTGGAGTCACACCTCGAGCTGAGGAGCTGTTGTCGGTCAATGGCTGCAGGGAGAGGGAAATTAGGAGTCATTTTCCTCTACAGGCAACTCCTGTCAGGCTGCTCATGTTCTGATGGTCAGCCCTACATCCACATATGTATTGGCAGCACCCAATGAACTCACTGTATTTGAGAAACAGTACATGAAGTTGAGAAGGAAACGTGATGGAAGGGGTACTAGGAGGAGTTGGGGGGAGGGGAGTGGGGCCCAGATTTGACTACAATTTATTGTAGTCTGGTGTGAAATTCTTAAACAGTGTTTGTGTTGGGGTGAAGCCCTGAGCGTGATGAAAGCACCATTTACACTGTGGAGGGTGACAAGGCAGAGCTCCAAGAGTGGGGAGACTGTTTATGTAGAAGAGTAGTCTGACATGGATTGAAGACAGCATAGCAGGCTTAGACTGTCCATGTGCAAGAGCTGTCCCAAGGTCGATAATGAGAACCTAGTGTGGTGACTTTTAAAGGCACACGGTAATGTAGGAAGTCCTCTTCTTAAGGCCACAGTTGTACTCTGGACCTTCTCTACTAAACCCAGCACATGTTTACTCTAGTGCGGACAGCACTTCTGCAGCCCGAATCCCGCTACTGCTCACCATCACCTGCTAGGTTATCCACGTGTGTAGGAGGAAAGCTCTGCATCACACAGAGATGACTCACAGACACAGAGGAGCTTGAGAGAGAGTGGCAGCACAGCACTTGCACTTGACAGTGTCTACTCAAGTGCAGGAGAGGAAGACTTAACTTTATAAATAGAATTGCCTATTTTAGTGGGGCTAGAATGAAATGAGTCATCTTATTGAATCTCATTTTCAAAAGAAAAATGAATGAAGTCTTAGAGTACAAAAATAGAAATCTAAGTTCAAGACAGATGATCTATGCAGGTTAAATAGTGTCATGTTAACATATTTGAAAAAAGGTATTAACAAATTGGGATTTTCCCAAGAAACTTAAGCCAGGAGAACATATGAACATGAAATAATTTTTATTAGACTGTAGAGACTCATGAAACCTAGAAAAGAGAACTGACTTTGAATACACTGTTTTCTGTACCTTGTGAGAGATGAGCCAGTGTAAGGAGGTAGATTTTTGATTCAGGGAAGACTGTCTAGCCATTCCGGCTGCATGTAAATGGAGTTATTCATTACAGTTACACGCGATCCTCCCTGTTTTTTGTGTTTGTGTTCTGCTTGGATGGTACTATAAAAGCAGTTCTTGCAAGAAAAGCAAGTTTGGCTGGGTGGTGGTGGCGCACGCCTTTAATCCCAGCACTCGGGAGGCAGAGGCAGGCAGATCTCTGTGAGTTTGAGGCCAGCCTGGTCTACAGAGCAAGATCCAGGATAGGCCCAAAAGAAGAAGAAGGATAAGGAGAAGGAGGAGGGAGGAAGGAAGAAGAAGAAGAGAGAGAGAGAGAGAAAGAAAAGCAAGTTTGATTAGATGGATTCTTGTGTTTATCATAACTATTCTTTGATTCCAGAATAAACTCTTTAATTAGACTGAGACCCCTTTAGTTAATTATGGGAATGCGTACTCTGAATGAGAACCTTAAATTCAACAATATACCGTGTGAAGGCATATTTTCAGAGTTGCTGAACTGGCAAATAGTTATTGCTCAGAGAACACCCATAAGCAGACTGTGAGTTAAATAACTTACTAACACTGACCACCCATTAATAAGCATGCAAGAGAGGAACGTCCACTAAGATGTCTGAGTCTTACAGGAACACAAACAATGATGCGGGCTTTATCTGGCGTGTAAAATCTTACTTACCTCCAGAGTCCAAGAAATGCTATCTTCCATTTTGCTGAAAAATAGAAATTATCAGCTGGGCGTGGTGGTGCACACCTTTAATCCTAGCACGGAGGAGACATTAGAGGCAGGCAAGTGAGTTCCAGCTTGTCTGCAAATCAAGTTTCAGGACAGCCAGGGCTGTTACACAGAAAAACTTTGTCTTAAAAGAAAAGATAATATCCCTTCGTCTGAGTATCTGATTAAGAAAAAAACAAAACAAAACTCTTTTCCTTAGTGTTCTGTTGATAGATTAAATTAACTTTGAAAACATTTTTAAGATTTATTTTTAATTTATTTGTGTGTGTGTGTGTGTGTGTGTGTGTGTGTGTGTGTGTGTGTATGTACTACATGTGTGCAGGTGCCTGTGGAGGCCAGAAGAGTGTAATATCCCCTGGACCTGGAGTCAACCATGGTTGTGAGTCAGGAGATATGGGCGCTGGGAACTGAACTTGGATCCTTTGGAGGAGCAGCAAGTGCCCTTGACTGCTGAGCCATCTCTGTAGTCCTTGTTAAACTACCTTTAAGTATACTACTGTACTTGTTTGCTTTGCTAATAATTGCTTGTTATACTTGGGAGTATTTTAGAGCCTTGGCATCTTTGTAGGAGTACCAGTTCAGATTGTGTGTGAAAAATATTCATTTAAGTATGTAAATGGTGGGCTGTAGATATTACCTGGATGTAGAGCATTTAAAAATTGCTATTTTCTTACAGATCGTCTTCCATGTATAGAAAAGTGTTGAAGTCAGCTCAGGTTTGTTGAGTGGTGTCACCTTTGAGTCCTCCAGCTCTCCTTACTCAGGGAAGCTGAGAGCCGTGATCACCCAGACCGGGGTGCTTTGCTTTTGCAACAATGTCTTGCTGTGCAACCCAGACTGGCTTTCCTATCATCCTCTGCCTTGGCTTCCTGATGGGGTCCTGAGTCTTACCCAGCACTTCAATGGCATTAAACCATTCCCAATGACTTGACCAGCACTGTGGCTGGTGTGCCTTCCTGTTCTCCAGTGTTAATTTCTTGGTCACCTCAAGAAATTAACATAGCTGTTGTTCCCATATGGCCATTATTGACAACCTTTCTGTGCCTATTTTTCCTCCCTTTGCTGTTTCTGTTATCAGTACTTTTCTGTTCATGCCCTCCTTATTCCAGTAGCAGATCCTGAGTCTTCTTCCATCACAGTGGGTTTTGAAGAGAAGAGATTTGTCTGAACCAAGTGCTGTTTTTCCCCCTGCTGTATGTTCCGGGTAGTAAACACATCCTTTCTCGCAGTTAGCTGACTCTTTTATATTTGGCCATCTCCTTTGCAGAGCATATTTTAAATCTCCCAGACTGAGCAAACTGACCTCTGAGATCTGAAATTCAGTGTTGGGTTACGTGCTTGGAAGGGCTCTATTCCTTTAATCTCTTCCTCAGAGCGAGTCCTTTCATCTGCAGATCTTGGGGCTCCTACTAATGTTCTAGATTGAACCCTCATGCTTATCTCTTTAAGACCTGCTTAAAGCTTTCTCCTCCTAGCATAGCTCAGTGAGGGAGGGAAGGACTGGAGAGCCGTTGTGCAAGTAGGACTCATGGTGGCTTACTCTGACTTCCTTGGCTCCCTGTATCATCTCGTGGTTAGGGCTATTATGGCTTTGCTATTTAAAATGCCCCTGACAGTTATCACCAGTCAACTGTCCATTGTATATTGTAGTCACAACTTTTTGTGCAGTTACTATAGCTAGAAGCATAAACTATAAATTTCCCTAAATTCACAACAGTAAAACTCCAACAACAGATTTTGTGAATGATTTCATGGTGTCTTAAAGGTTCAGGTATGAGAGCAAGTTGGCCTGTGTTTGAAAACAAGCGAGTGAGAAGCCTAAGAAAGAAAACAAATTTGGTCCCCAAATAAAGAAGTGTAGTTGAAGCTTTCAGAAGGTGAGGAGTGGGCAGTTCTGTGTCCGTCTGTCTCTGTAGCATTGCTTGTACACAGGGGCTGCTCACCTGGGAGCTTTGCATCTACTAGAACATTTTGGGTCTCCTATGAGGTTTTTTGCTTGTTTTGTTTTGCTCATACTCTGTAGCCCAGGCTGGCCTAGACCTCACTGTATGGCACAGGTTAGCCTCAGTGCTCCCAGCAGTTCTGCTTCTGCCTCCCAGGTGCCACGATTACATCCATGAGCCACCGTGCCTGGCTTATGTTCAGTTTCTTTTGAGCGAGTGTTTGGGATTGATGTCTTAAAGCTTTTCACCAGTTTAAAATGTTGGAATTCTATTGGCTTAGAAAATTCATCAATTCTGATCATAATTTTACTCTGTGTAAAATGATGAGCCAGTTGATTAGAGTGAATAGTTCCTACCAAGTCTTAACACTTTATGTATTCATAATTGTGCTAATTGATCATATCTTAAATTTATTTTAATAACATAGGTATGAATATTCTAAATTAGGGGTGGGCCCAGGATCGCCTGTAGCCCAAGTTGAATTTGATATATAGCCAGGGATGACCTTAAACTCCTTATCCTTCTGCCTCCACATCCAAATGCTAGAATTACAGGCATGTTCAATATACCCAGTTTTGTGGAGGTTTTATTGTCTGCCTGCCTGCCTGTCTGTCTGAATCTCTCTCTGTCTCTCTCTCTGTCTCTCTGTCTCTCTCTCTCTGATAGGGTCTTACAGCATAACCCAAGCTGGCCTAGAACTTTTAGCAGTCCTGCTTCAGGCTCCAAAGTGCTGGGATTAGATGTTAGTCACTACCTCCAGCTTTAAATTTTTTTTATAAGATCATCAACTGGTCCAGTGACTTCATTACTACAAATCTTACCCTTACTAAAAGGTTTTAAGTTCTATAAAAATAAGTAACATGGGTTAAGGCAATTTGTAGTAGATTTTCATTCCTACATGTATAGGCATTAATAACTATTAGTCAATGTAAAACTCTTATGTGTTGCTTAGAAAATCTTTATCCTGGCAAATGCCTTAAAATATAGGTAGTATTTCTTAGCCATTGGAGGTCACCTAATTATATTAAAATATTTACCTGTTATATTTATCTTATTGAGGAAAACATCAGTACTATTAGAGTGGCTCAGGATACTAGTTTTAAAACATAGTCTTGTATATGAAAGGAATTAAGCAGATTATCCACTCATAAATGTAGCCCCATTTTTTTCTACTGAGTGACTGTAACTCACCTGGAGTACATTCTGAAATAGTCCTCATTCTCCCCAAAAGCTATTTGAATGTTACATTTCAAAAGAAACTATTTTGTATATGACTAAGTTATGGTAACATTGCAACATTTATATTTAAAAGCAAAATATAGGCAAGCTGAATTGGCTATAGTCATCCATTATTCTTAATGAGTAATGTTAACAGCTTATATATTTTTCTGTATTTTCTCCTACCACACTGGCAAACCTCAGTCATTTTGATATATATTAACATTCAGGTTCAAAGGTATATAGCAGTTAAGTTAAATAAGCCAGACACGAAAGGACAAATACCACATGATTCAACTTATTTGAGTTATTAAGAGTAGTCATATTCATAGAGACATAATGTGCAATGCTGGTTGCCAGTGCCTAGAGAATTGAGAATAGTGAGTTATTTAGTGAGTACATAGTTTTAGTTCTAAAAATGGGTAGAGATGGTAGCTACATACCAATGTAAATGCATTTAATGCTAAACAACTGCAGTTGTTAAAATACAAATTTTATATATGTATATGTGCAACAATTATAAAGTTAATTCAATTTCTTAAAAAAAAAAACTTTTAAAGTAGCAGAGAGCTGAAGTAATGTTATAGAATTCAGAGCTGGCCCAAGGTCATTGTTCCCTTTTGTATAAACCCTATAATCTTCAGAACTGAACTTTGATGAATTTCACTTCTCTGATTGGGTTATGCTCTGTATACAGTTGACTTTTAAGAGATCAGGATGACTCTTACCTAATCATTTAAGCTTTTTAAGAGAACAAACCTCTTCTTGGAGAAGGACATCAGAAGCACAACAGGGCTTGCAACCAGACCAAGAGTTTATTTGCTGGCCTTCAAGATGGAATTGTGGACCAGAAAAGGACTTGGAGTAAGTCTGAGGAGCTTACTGTGGCCCTCAGATGATAACCAGAAGGAAGTGGCTCCCTCATGCATACAATTCTAAGACTGGGTGTTTCCATGCCATGTGAATTTGGAAGAGTCCATCGATTTCCAGATGAGAATACAACCTAACACCTTCTTTTTCACCTTGTGGGACCTTGGTCAGAGAACCAGTCACACTAAGTCAGATTCTGAATTTCACAACTGTGAGCTAATTAAGGTCTTAAAAAAAAAAAAAACTGTTCATGGTCATTGTGACATAACAATCGAAAACCAAGACAAGTAGTATGGACTTTTTTTTCTCTCACACAAAGATTGGCCCAGAGATGGGCAGTACTCAGAGTCTTTGTGCTCTGGGTCATTAAGGTGACCTCAGTTACACTACCATCTTAGAAGATTGCCCTAGTCTGCATGGTCCAAGACGGCACACTACCTTGTCCACATCCCACACAGAATGGAAAAGGACAAGAGAAGAGGAAGACATGTAAGATCCTCACCCTCTTTCATTGGCTGTAGTTAACATAACCAAGTCATGTTGGGGTTCAGTGAGGAATCAATGACTAGAGGTTTTAATTCACAGCAGTTGGTTTAAGCTCTTCAGAAAGAAGAGGATACTTTAGTTTAGAAACTAAATACAGTCTTGAATGATTTTAAGAAATATTTCAATAGAAAATATTGAAGTCAACTGTTGCTGAACTGTGTGTAGAGACTGGTCTGAGTGTCTTTCCCTGTTGTGATAAAATGCTCTGACGACAGCAACTTGAAGCAGAGTTTATTTTAGCCCAGCATCCAGGGAAGCCAAGCAGTGGAGTTTGATCGTGTCCACAGTCAGGAAACAGAAGAATGAGCACCTCATCCACATTGGTGCTCGGCTCTCCTCCTCCATTTGTGTGATGGGATATACTTATAAAACACCTTTCTCTTTAACTGCCAGGCATAAAGACATCTTTTCCAGCTGAAAACACTTAGAAAATAACCTTTAAATTCAGCCATGGTAAAGAGAACATACTCTAAATAATTTAGTCTTCTAAGGGCCATAAATACTGATTGCATTGTATTGTTGTTGTAGGTTACATGAAAGACTGAATTGAATTAATTAGTAAGTCTGGAAATATGATCTAGAGGTGACTTTTTAAAACTCTATTTAAATAACTTATTACTAAGTATGTGCGGTCACTTTGCAAAACTGTGGTGAACAGCATAGAATTCATCTCCATTCCTCCATGGAGTTTATGATCTCCTAATAAAAAGAAAATGAAGGAATTACATGAAATAGTGCTGTGGTTGAGAAAGCAGGAATGGAGCTGTGAATGCTATACCAGGAGCATCTCAAGCAGACCAGGGGTTCTAGTACATGATGTACTTTCTAGAGGAAAACCACAGCCCAAGTCCTGTCCTCCACCCTGTTCACCTAAAAATAGAAGGTTACAAACTTTTGATGGAGTCTTAGTTTAATTGAAGGTAGGATGATGATAAATTATTAAGGTTATAAGCAGAATTAACTCTTTATGAGCTCTGAGAAAACAATGCTTTTGATGAACATAGATGCACAGAAAATAATTCGGGCATCTTTGCTTGTAATTTTTCAGGTTTTCTTATTTTCTACATAGCTTGATAATTTTGACAAATTTGATTGTATAAATCACAAGCTATCTAATGTAACTTTTTAAATAGACTGTTCAAGTGTTTAAACTTTTTTCCTTTAAAAATAAGACCCTGTACTTATTTAGAAAAATGATTGACCATATGGTATTTTGAGTGCAGAGAAAACTAATGATTAGTGCATCTAAAGACAAAAGGAATAGGAAGAGAGGCATAGTGGCAAGCTTACAAATTCGTCTGTCCATTTTCTGTAAGTCAAAGTGGAAAAGAAAAGTGTCCATCTTGTATTTTATAGAACCAGCTTAAAGAATTCTGGCAATAAGAAATGTAGATAGGAACCCTAAAGCCACAGACTTTAGTTACTACGGATTTTTCTCAACCTGGACAAGTTTAAGGGTAAGCCTAGCTGTATGGATGAAAGGAGAATTTTAAAAAATCATTATCATCATCGTCGTCGTCGTCATTGTCGTCGTCATTGTCATCATTGGATTTTCTCTACTTATTCAGGCCATTCTTTGAAGGAATGCTAAGGGAATAATATTTTTTTAAAAGATTTATTTATTTATTATGTATAGTGTTCTGCCTGCATGCATCCCTGCAGGCCAGAAGAGGGCACCAGATCTCATTGCAGATGGTAGTGAGCCACCATGCAGATGCTGGGAATTGAACTCAGGACCTTTGTAAGAACAGCCAGTGCTCTTAGCCTCTGAGACATCTCTCCAGCTTGGGAATAATATTTGTTATAGACTTATTTTATGCTTTTTGTGTTTTTTATCCTATGAAATAATATCTAAAGAGATCACCTTTCTTACTAAAACTAAAAACCACACTTTCCAAAGTGGGCCATAGTAGGAGAATCTCCTGCTGAGAAAAATACTGTATCATAAATATGGAGATTTACTTTAGCTTTACATATAATGGTAACTTCTACCAATTTTTTTGACTCTCCAAAGTACTACTTGGTATTCAAGAAGAAAGATAAACCTTTCTGTTTGTTCACAACCACGTAATTGGGTGTACTGTGTCTACTTGATACAAGCTAAAGTCATTTGAGAAGAGAGAACCTCAATTGAGAAAATGCCTCCATAAGATCAGGCTGTAGGCAGACCTATAGGGCATTTTCTTAGAAAGTGGGGAAGGGCCCAGTCCATTGTGGGTGGTACTGTCCCTGGGCTGCTGGTCCTAGGTTCTATAAGAAAGCAGGGTGAGCAAGCCATGGGGAGCAAGCCAGTAAACAGCACCCTTCCATGGCCTCTGCATCAGCCCTTGCCTCCAGGTTCCTGCCCAGACTTCCTCTGATGATGAACAGTGTTCTGGAAGTGTAAGTCAAATAAATCCTTTCCTCTTCAAGTTGCTTTTGGTCACAGTGTTTCATCACAGCAATAGTAACTCTAACTAAGACACTGGGTTAATACTAGGTTGTGCAGAGAATATCCATATAGAAATAGAAAAGAACTGTCATGAATATGGTATGGAGGCCAGAAGTCTACACTGGTATCTTCTTTAGCTGCTCTCCACCTACTTTGTGAGACAGTCTATTTCATGGCACCTAGAACCTACTGCTTCGGGGATTCAGGGAACCTCCTGTCTCTGCCTCGAAGCACTGGAATTATAGATGCTCTGTATCTTTTTTTCTTTCTTTCTTTTTTTTTTTTTTTTCACATGAGTGCTGGACCAGGGCCACAGCAAGCATCCACTGAGCCATCATCAAAGCCCCTGGAATGACCCTGAGATTATATAATCTGATTCTTATCCCCTGTATCACTTAAAGAGACTGTTCCAGGGAACAGAAATGATCACTCCTGATTTCTTTCTTTGTACAGCAACATTTGATGGGATGTTGGGTTTTTGTTGTTTGTTTTTTGACCTTCCTACATGCATGAAGATAGAAAAAAAAAATTCTCTCCACAGCTGACTTAGGATTCATCTTTTTGAAATCTGTGTGCTTTGAGGTAAGGTCTCATTCTGTAGTGCAGTCTGATCTAGGACCCACTAGGGAACCCAGACTGGCCCTAAGTTCACATCAGTCCTCTTGCCCCTGTCTCCCAGTGCTGGTATTATAGGCACGAGTCACCTCATGATATGAATATGAATCTAGTTTAGGATTCATATTACATATTTTCATTTCTCTTTAACCACGTCAGAAAACATTATGTGTGCTTTCATCTCAAGCTTGTACCTGTGTCTAGAGAAATATGATTTGTGCCCCATGACTATAGAGTTAAGACAACATAAATGTCATTCATGCCACTAGTACCCTAAAAGTGACAAAGTAATCCAGTCATGATGGTGTAGATAAGAGTGTAATGTGTTCTGTATGGCTCAAGAAGAGAAACTCTATGCTAGATCATTGGCATTCACAGAATGCTCTCATTCCAACCTTCCAATGACAGTTAAAGATGCTGATTGACTTTTAGAGACTTCAATTGTAATCACACTCAGTTTTTATTTTTTATCTTCAAAGATCAACTTCTTTAAAAGTTTTGACATTCCCTTCTGGTTCATTCTGTCATACCCTGCAACATGTTTAGAAAATCCCAGTGAAATGTCAGCTGTTTGTAGTACTTAGACATCTTTAGTCATAGTTTGTTGCAATTCTTCACCTTTTATACCAATTCTGCAATCATCAGGCACTTGCCAGGACACATAAAATATTTTTGCTAAATGTACATTCTTTCCTGTGGATATAAAATTTGCCATAAGTCTCTTTGCTGTCCTGAAGGATAGAAAACTCATTCTCGAGAGACTTAGGCCCTGCTTCAGAGCCTAGCACTGCTGTGGAATTAGGTATGCCCAGATACATGCCTAAGGCTCAAATGAGCATGGGGAAGTAATTGAGTGCTTTTGGGAAAAAAAAAAATACGATGCTTAAAGAAGTGGTGATGTAGCATGAATCTTAAAGGTACTTACTAATAAAAACAAACCCGGAGCTAGGTATTGGGTGAATGCTGGAAGATCAGAGAAGCAGAACAAGTCACAGCTTCCTCACCTCGCCAATTCCTCAGGTGATTCTGTTTCCTCAGACTGGATGCCTCTCAGCTGAACTGTGCTGCTCAAAAGCCTGAAAGCTTAACCAGGCTATAGTTCCTCATCCTCACGCCTTAATACCTTTCTGCCTCCTGCCATTACTTCCTGGGATTAAAGGCATGAGTCACCATGCTTGACTGTTTCCAGTATGGCCTTGAACTCACAGAGATGCAAGCGGATCTCTGCCTCTGGAATGCTAGGATTAAAGGCGTCTGCTACCACTGTCTAACCTCTATGTTTAATATTGTGGCTGTTCTGTTCTCTGACCCTGGATAAGCTTATTAGAGTGCACAATATTTTGGGGAACACAATACCACCACATGGTACCAGTCACAAGGGGATTAAAAGTAGATAAATATCTCTGAGGCAGAAGGAATAGCATATTCCTTCTAAAGATGGAACATACCCAGACGAGCGAGAGAAGGCAAGAAAGGTGTTATGAGAACCAAGTTCAAGAGAGGATGACTGACAACTAGACTACAACTTATGGACAGCTTATATTACGAGTGCCATTACAGCCATACAAAACCCTTCATAGTTAGAACAGTGGGGCAGGTAGCTCAGTAGTAGAGTGCATAGTTAGTATGCATGACAGGAAACTACAAAACCAGAGGCTACGGCATACTTCCTAAGGACACTCACTCAGTGAGTCCTACACTTGGCCTTCTCTTTCCCCACAGTGGAAAATTTTAAATTTTGTCAGGGGCCAGCAAGATGGCCAAGCAAGTAAAAGCACTTGCTGCATAAGCTTTGAAACCTTGCTCCGTCCTTGGACCCCCTATAAAAGGGGAAGAGAGAACAAACTCCACAAGGTTATCCTTTGACCTTCCTGTATGTGCTACATCATGTGTCCCTCTCAAGGCTTTGCCAGTTAGAGGGCTGATAAAAATCTGGGTTCAATTCCCCACTAAACATCAAGGCTAGGCCTGTAGTTTATTAGTGTAACACTTGCCTAGCATACACATGGCCCTGCGTTACCTCAGTACTGCAGGAAACAAAACAGTTAAAAATACATAATATTTCAGATGTTAGCTGAAGGAAGAGGGTGATCACTGGAGAATTTTAAGTGGAGAAATGGCCAAAGCAGTAGTAAGAGGAGTGAGACTGAAGGCCCTGGGGGCAGGATGAAGGGCAGGATGAAGCTAGGGTTGCTGACAACTTGTGCAGTTACTTTGACAGGGAAATGGCACTGCCTTTCATTTATATGTTGGAGAATGTAAGAGAAAAAAATGAGATAACAAATTTCATTTCTGAACATATTAGGTTCAGAGTATCTTGATTTTACTACCTTTGCTCAGAAGGTCTCAGAAGAGAAATACAAATTTGTCAGTGAGTGATTTGAAGCCACCGGATACAAATGAGCTCGACAAGAAAGAATATAGGATAAGAAAAAAAGTTAAGACCATGAAAGCCTTAACATCTAGGGGATAGGGTAAAGAAGAAAAGAAAAGAGATTACATTTAGGGGAAGATACAGGCCTCCTTCATCTTATCCTGTGCCTTTAGGGAGTGGAGGAAAACAACAGTGTAAGAGCAGTAAAAGACAGAAGGCTAGGGATTTAGCCCATAGTGGGGCACTTGCCTGTCATGCTCAAGGCCATGGTCCAATTTCCCAGGACCACAAGAAAATACAAATGTAGCATACAGAAAGATAAGAGAAGTATTTGCATCTTACCACAAAAAGCTACCTTCTTAGTTTTATAATGCCCCTACAAATAAAATAGAAAAATAGAGAGACATTTATCAATACAGTAAAAAATAAGTAGCTCTTAAATGTGTCGCTGTTTCATTGTGACTGAAAAGAAAAATGAAAACAGCACTACAGTGAGATATATTTTTATCTTTCAGATTGGCAAATATCAAGAAGTTAGGAGCTGAGTAGAGTATGTTGATGAGAATATGTCTGCGTATCAACACTGAGCTCATTTGGAAATGTCAGAACCATGACTTCTGTTTCATGCAGCAGTTCCACATCTGGTTGTTTGTCCTGTAGATAGAGTTCTGTGACTGATATTTGTGCAGTGGTACTGTAACAGCTAGGTGTATCAATGGATGAATTGTCAAATGAACTAGAGAAATTGAGCCATCTCTGTATGGCCAGGTAAAGAGCTCTAAGGCTGTGAAGGTGCAGACACTATATAGTTTTAAAGACTACATCATTGCTATAATCTATGTAGGATGCCTCTGAGAGGATTGAAAGTGTAAGAATGGTTTCTGAGGGCTGGAGAAATGGCGTGGCAGTTAAGAGCACTGGCTGCTTTGCAGAGGACCTGGGTTCAGTTCCCAGCCCTGCATAGTGGCTCATGACAAGCTGTAGCTCCAGCTTCAGGGGATCTGATGACCTCTGTGGGCAGCCACACACATGTGGTACATAGTCACACATGCAAACACATATATACATAAATTTTTTAATCTAAAAAAGGGCTTTTCTTTAGAGATCACATACATACATACACATAGTTGATACACACATGCGTACATATACACAGATATATATGTATATGTATGTGGAAAGAGAAAACATGTATGTTCTAGGGGACAAGATTATACATGTGTTTCCTGACCAGTTGACTTTGCTCAATTTCATCACAAATGGTCCACATAAACAAGGTTTCCAAGACTGGTGACGTTTGAACCTAAAGGCAGTGAAAGGGACATGAAGCTCTGTCCCTCCTCTTTCCTTTGTAAGATCTTGAGCTACCTCTTCTCAGTCTTTAGTATACCATGAACATCTGCAGGGTTTAATCCACTCAGTCTTTAGTGTACCATAAACATCTGCAGAGTTTAATCCACTCAGTCTTTAGTATACTATGAACATCTGCAGGGTTTAATCCACTCAGTCTTTAGTATACCATGAACATCTGCAGGTTTTAATCCACTCAGTCTTTAGTATACCATGAACATCTGCAGGTTTTAATCCACTCAGTCTTTAGTGTACCATAAACATCTGCAGAGTTTAATCCACTCAGTCTTTAGTATACCATGAACATCTGCAGGTTTTAATCCACTCAGTCTTTAGTATACCATGAACATCTGCAGGTTTTAATCCACTTTTTCATGTTATGGTCCTGATACCTTGAAGAAATTGAGATCCAAATTACATAAGATGATGGACAAAAGACTTTCTAACTTAGATCCCCCAGTGAAAGCTGATATGAATGGAAGCAGAGTGCTGTTCTCAGCAGGGCCGACATCCTCAAGAAAGATGTGTAGACAGCCACCACAGCAATTTTGTTTGCAGATGCTATTCAAACAAACAAACAAACAAACAAATAAGAAAAACATACTTAGAACTAAGGAAGCTTTTTTTTTTAACTTTTCAAAAAAAGATTAATATATCTTTATTCTCTGTATATGAATTTTTGTCCATATGCATGAGTGTGCTGGAGAAGACCTGCTATCTCACCAGCCCCCTTTAACTCCTGGCCTTGTGCATCCTGCACCCTCCACTCTAGAATATCCCAATAAGAAACAACACAGGCTAAAGAAGTGCCCCCAACATGATTAGCTGCAGGTGTGGGGAACGGTCATTGGCTTTTCAAGTCAGTCTGTGTCAGATTGATGATGATAAAGCACAAGGTTTCTAGATGCATTCAGCTCGCATCTCCTGACTTTCTCATCCTCCTGGGAGGTGGTGCTGTTTGAGAAGAACATAAGCTGAGGAAAAGATAATATTGGGGTGAACATGACTCATTCCTTTCCCAGAAGCCTATACCAGGATGCAAACACTTTGTGTCAAGCTTCTAGGAGTTTCCATTCCTGTTCAGAAGACATTTCAATTCTCTGAGCGTGCATTTCATTTGAGAAGCTATTTTAAAACTTTACAGTCTGACTACTCATAATGTCATCTTCTCTAATCCTGCAGTAACCATAAAATATTAACATTTTTACATCTAAAAATAATAACAAAACTAAAAACATTACTAGAAGGAAGAAAATAAGAGTGGGAAGAAGACTCTGAAATGGCAGTAAATTGTGAGGTCCTGGTGTCACGTTCAAAATATGAATCTAAATGAGATTTGTCAAGCAGAACCTGTTATATAAAATGCTTACTAACTAGTGGCCTAGTCTGCATAAGACTTGTCTAAATTGCCGGCTTGCAAAGTTCATTTTTCATGTAGCTCATTTGATTGATAGTCCCTTAGGATGTTTTGAAAGATCCAGACTTCAAACCTTAGAATCTCCAAGGAATTTAAATTAGAGGCCACTGCATGGGAAATATGCAACAAAAATGAAAAGCTTAACCAGGCACAGTCATTTTCATCACTGATCTGGTACAGTCAAGTGGCAGATGACTAGTCTGCTCTGCCCCTTGTATCCTTTCCTTTCCAAACTTCTGTGGCCTTAATGTTTGATCCTGACAAGATTTACATCATTGATCCATATCAGTTGCGTGTGATGTCGGTGTGTGGGTGTTGAGTTCTTGAGACACAGTTGATTTAATGTACTTAAGTAAATCTTGAGTGCTGTTAGAATGATTCATCACTGTTCAAATTAGACTGATACTATAAGTAGTGTGTGTGTTCACGGCCTACCACATGCTTATATTGATAGCAGTATCTGCAGATTTTTGACAGGAACACTAGAAATAACTTCTTATTTAGAGACAGTTGCTTGGTAAACACATAGCCTGATTCAGGTTTTCTATGTATATGTAGTTCAATTTAGTGCTAAAGATAGGGTCTCATTATATTTGTTGAATTACTTTTCCAGAGGAGAGTTGAATGCCTATTACCCTAGATTGGGCACTAATAATAGATCAAAAAGACAACTTCATACTACTAGTGCAGCTTTGGAAAACAGTGTGTTTATTTGGCTTACCAAAGGAGCATGGGTCAGGGGTTACCTACCAGGAGCAGAGTGATTTACAGAAAGTGGCATCACTGAGCAGTCCCATCACAGGTGGTGAGCTCAAGGAAACTGCTTAATGGGAGTCCCACTTTCAGTTGGCCTTTCATATCCCATACATGCTAGAGTTCCCTCAACCTCCCTCCCAGGACTACTTCCAGGTGGGAGTGGGGTGGACTCCCATGCTGTGGTCTGCTGACCTTCCCTCTCCTGCTTCAGGGGATATATTAGCAGCTTCCGTGGATCATACCACTGCCATAGACCCGACTCTTCTTATATTGGTTTGCTTATTTTATTGCCATGACTGTAGGCCAAGGTTAACTCTGCTGAGGGAAGGCCACTGATTATGCCAAGCTCTGGAGTTATATATGGTTAATCCTTCATATTTATTCTATTTAAATAGTGCAGTTACGTCTAGGTGCATAGAAAAATCTAATCATAGATGTTTTCAATTACTTGTATATAGATAAATGAAATTATCTATAAATCTCAATCATACATGAGCCACTAATTTATGTATTTTACATTACCTAAACTTTAAAATGGCTAAGTTTCCAGGGAAGAGAAAAGCCTCTAAAAATTGAATAATTTTTTGAATTGTAAGTAATAACCTTGATCTTTTCATTCTCTTTTGTACCTTCCTGCTTCATCCCTTCCTAAGTTATAATCACCAACTTGTGAAATTCCTAGGCCATCAGCAGTGCTAATTGCCCTTTTCATGAATGAGTGTTGCCAGGTGTTCTATAATCATAGTAAGTAAGTATTTCCTATTACTAATAAGGTAGTCCTGGACCCCAGTTTGTCTAGACATTCCAGGTTTCTGCCATTTTGCTATCTAATTGGCTTGACATTTGTCTCAGATTTATTATTTTTAGCAGTATAATGTGACTGACTACCATTTTGCAGTTCCAATTTCTTACTTGATCTCCATTAACAAGTAGTTCTCCATCTCTGGAGTTTTTGTTTTTAAATCTGAAACAGAAAGTCAAAGATAATCTATTATAATTGATGTTGTTAGCCTGTATTGTGTTACTAACATACTGCATTAGACTGAAGAGTTTATCAAGAAGCGTATTTCTTAGTTGTTGAGTGTATTTGATGAAGGCCACTTGCTATAGATGTAATTTTAAACGGTCTTATTAAATAAGAAACACAGAGCTAAATGCAGAGTTAAAAGCCCAGAGATCAAAGGGCAGTAGCCAAGAGCTGAGACCACCTTCTTACCACCTGCTGCCACTGCCCTTCTTCCCCTGAGAAAGAGACCTACTTCCTGTGTGTTTGTCTTTTTATTGACTTTCTGTTCTGCCTTCTCATTGGTTGCAAACCCAACCACATGACCTCCTCATCACTGCCTGTCTATACAGACCTCCAGGTCTCTATGGTTGATATTGAGATTAAAGGTGTGTGTTTCCATGCTGGCTGTGTCCTTGAACACGCAGAGATTCTGCTTGTCATGTGACTGGGATTAAGGGTGTGTGCTACCACTGCCAGACTTCTGCTAAATGGCTTGCTATTAGCTCTGACCCCCAGGCAACTTTATTTATTAATATACACATAAAATCACATTTCTGCACAAATAAAATATCACCATAACTTGCTCTATCAGAATTTGGAAGAGGGCATCACATAGAAAGAGGCAAGAGGCATGCCAGCTTAGCCCATGGCTCTGTGTTTCTATAAAGCAACCCCCTAGCCCTGCTGACCTCGTCCCAGTTACCTCATCCAGGCCCACCTCCAGATGTTATCTGCATGGGCATAGCTGGGGGATTAAGTTGCTCACATGAATTTGGGGAGCACTTTCAAATGAAGCACTTAGATACAACAGGCTAGGAAGTAAGTCTTTCCTGGTGGTGAGACTGTCTAGTGCTGTTGCTTCTGTTAGCTACTTGATGTCACCAGGCCACCACTTGGAGGAAGTTAGGGAACCAAGTGACTGTACATTACATGCAGGCAATAAAAATCTAAATAGTCTTGCTACAATTTATATTTTTAAAAGTAAGAATTTTTTTTTCATAACTATATAACTTTGTCATTTGGCAATGATTTTTTTATAATCATTTTATAGCACCTGTGAACTAAGAAAATGAAGTCTAAATTAGTGAAACTTTCACAAGAATTATAACTGAGGAAAATTCAGTGAAACATATTTGTAAAAATATCTGAAGATGTCATAGTACCTGTGGTTGTGGTGGGGAAACTTTCAGACCAATATTTATTTATTTCAGTAAGATAAAATGGAAATGTTTTCCAGAAAGCAGAATTTACTCCAGCCTTATCAAGCATTACCTCAGAAACAGTTTTTGTAACATGAACATAATCTTAAAACTGTTATTTTAAAAAAAGAGCCTGTTGAAGATATTAGCAACATTATATTTATCAATGTATGATGCAGCATTCAGCAGCAGCTTTATGTGAAAATATAAAAACTATACTTAAAGAATTTTTCTAGTTAAATACTAAGGGATTAAATGGATAGATAGTTAATAAAGTATGAAAAGACATAGGTAGGGTTGTTTGATGATACCTCCCCCAACCCCCACTTCCCCACCCCCTACCCTCGAGATAAGGGAGCATGTATTCGTTTGCTCCAGATGGGATACTGATAACAGACTAAAGAAATGATTCCACACAGTTCTGGCTTTGAGGGGCCTACAGGAGCATGGGTGACTCGAACACAGCTATGTCACTAGAAAGCACACCCTAGTCATCAGTTCATGAAAGCTATATCCCTCTGCTGCCCTCTTCACTGATGTCATAAGCTGGGGGAGGGGCCTCCTTCCTCCTTCCCGGGAAGAAGTGTTTCACTTAGGAGGAAATAACTAAGTAACACTCTACCCCTTTTTCTGGCACTCCTCTTTGATGATGTTCCCTGAGCCTTGCTGGGAATGATGTAAATCTCATCATTTTCTCTGCCTTTGACTGAGCCTGGGCCACAGTGCCACAGTAAGAGCTTGACTGGTGTCTCTGTAATAAACCCACTGTAAAAAAAGAAGTTTGCTTCCATGAGTAACTGAGCTTGACAGCAGCAGTAGTTTGTAGGCTCAAACGTTTAGAAGGCATTTGACAGGCTCATAACATCCATTTAACAAACAGTAGCGGGACCTTCTGTCCCGGGACCTATGACTTGCCTAGTCATAGACTTTGCTCTGACTAAGAGTACCAGATGAGGGTCCACTGCTGTGGGGCAGCCCTTAAATAAAAGTAAAACAGTTACACTCATAACTGTTGCCCTGCAACTATTACACTGATGGGTACATTTTGCCAGGCTCATTTATGTGTGCAGCATGAAGAGTCCCATACCAAGCAGGACTGTCACTTGTAATTCTACTGAACAGACTGTGCCATGCCTTTAGGACTATGAAAGCCAGTCAGCTCTGTCCAAGCCTGATTTCCCATGTAGGCCACAGCATGTGGTACCATCGGCAGCAGGGTCTTAAGATCTAGCTCTGGTGTGCAGCCAACACCAATGGCAGTAGTCATAGTTCATGGGTCTCAGAAGACTCCCTGGCCAACAGCTCATAGGGAGGAGCTCACCTTTGGCACTAAGAAATATTCAACAACCTTATGGCTTCTAGGAATGCCCTTCCTCTGCCTCATGTAGGGTGTTGTATATGTTTAAACACTTTAATTGCTGTTTTCTGTTTTTCCAGATGCCTTTTCAGCTCTGTAAGAGACTCAAAAGTTAGCACAGCATAATGAAACCTTTCTTACAGAAGGAGGGGAGGATCTCTGAAGGCCTATTGCTGTTTGCTCTAAGCTAGTTCTAGTGGATCTGGGATAGCTAAGAGAGTATTGAAAATAAATGTTAATAAAATCCAATAAAGCATGAAAAGATTAACCACTTGTATCCTGTTTCCGGAAAAGAATAATGTTGTGTACAAAGGCATTATCTCAGTTTCTCTTCCTATTGCTATGAGGAAATACTCTGACAAAAGCAATATAAGGAAGAAAAAGGTTATTTTATTCATAGTTCAAGGTTACTGTTTGTCTTGGTTTGGGTTTTTGTTGCTATGAAGAAACACTGTGACCACAGCAACTCTTATAAGGAAAGCATTTAATTGATGTGGCTTGCTTACAGTTCAGAGGTTCAGTCCATTATTGTCATGGTAGGGAACATGGCAGCATGCAGGCAGACATGGTGCTGGAGCTGAGAGCCCTACATCTTGTAGGCAACAGGAAGTCAGCTGACTGTCACACTGAGGGAAGCTTGAGCACAAGAGACCTACCTCAAAGCCCACCACCACAGTGACACACTCCCTCCAACATGTCCACACCTCCTAATAGTGCTACTTCCATTTTCTTTCAAACCACCACACTGTCCATCATGGCAGGCAAGTCACAGCATCAGGGACTTGAGGTAGCTGAATGCTTTGTACCCATAGTCAAGAAACAGGGAGCCATGAATGCTTATGTTCAACTCATTTTGTCCAGTTTGTACAGTCCAGGACCCTCACACAAAGAATGGTCTCAGCCATAGTAGGCAGATCCTCTCAGCTCAGTTAACTTAATCTAGGAATGCCCACTGGGCTGTCTCCCAAGTAATCCTACATCTTATCAAGTTGACAGTTGAGATTAACCATCACAGGCATGGAAGGGAGACATGCCATCTAGCCCTTCATATTCCAGTCTCTTTCTAATTAGCCTTCTGGCCTCCTCATCCTGAGATGCTGGTACTGCTACAGGGTCACTGCAAGTCTCTTCGCCTTCAGCAGACCGTGAGTGAGCTTATACTGCTTGTCTCTACTCAGGCCCAAGGGAGAGCAGGGCCACATTCTAGCCCTGCTGTATCTGCCTCTGACAGGAGCTATCGCCTGGTTCTGACACATTCCTGGCCAGCCCAATGGCTCTTTTTTCTGTGGGTCATACATGGCCACTAGACTGAGTAAACATAGTCTACCCCCAATATACATTTTTGTAAGGGGGAAAAATGTACAACATACTCATCTCCTGGCCATGCAGCTGTTGTTCCCCCAATGACCTTTGTATTTGTCAGCCCTTGTTGGGGCATGCTTTGACTTTTCCTGAAAAGATGTGAACAATTATCTATTCACTCCAGACTTAGGTACCACCATCAGATCAAAGAAGTGATTCTACTCAAGTATAGTTTGGTGGACCAGTGGGTTTATTTGGGTTGCTTTTGAAAGCACAGGTGACTCAAAGCAGTGAGTCCCTGAAGAGCTCCCCCGCCCCCAGCATGGTTGACAGTTCATGGAACCTCCATCCCCAGAGCTCACTGCACAGCTTGTATGTAGTCCCTCAGAGAGCCTTCTCTTCCCTGATAACTAGCCACTTGCTTATGTAACTTTGATGAGGAGGCTAGGGACTCTTGCAACTTTCTGCACTTCTTTGAGCCTTGTTTGTTTTGTTAGCTCCCTCAGACTTCTTCCTTCATCCAGGGGTTTCACATCAGAGGAAGTAGCCACTGCACGGCAGCTATATATACAAGAAGTAACAGTTTCATCTTTTTTTTTTTTTTTTTTTTTTTATTTTTTTGAGACAGGGTTTCTCTGTGTAGCTTTGCGCCTTTCCTGGAACTCACTTGGTAGACCAGGCTGGCCTCCAACTCACAGAAATCCACCTGGCTCTACCTCCCGAGTGCTGGGATTAAAGGCGTGTACCACCACCGCCCGGCTCAGTTTCATCTTATATTACACTTTACTATATGGATACGATACAGGAGTCCTTTAAATGTTGTGTAATGCACTCACATAGATTTCAAAGGGACTATATTCATTATACATAGTGCTGAGTTTTCTCTTTTTATTGACAATAGATTTTTTTCATGCAATATATTCTGATTACTGTTTCCCTTCCTCCAGCTCCTCACAGATCCTTACAACTTCCTCACCCACTCAATCCACACCCTTCATTCCCTCCCGTTAGAGTACAAATGGGCATACAGTAATAATAAATAAAATAATAATAATAACAAATATAAAATGAAAACAAATCAGAATAGGTCAAAACAAACAAATGGAAAAAAGAGCCAAAATAAAAGTACAGGAAAAACATACAGATGCAGACACACACATAGAAAACCTATAAAAACAAAATTGGAAACCACAATATAGAAGTAAAAAAGAAGAAAAGAATGCCCAGCAAAAACATTGTGAGACAGAAAAATACCTTCAAAAATATCATCAAGTTTGTTTTGTGTTGGCCATCTATTGCTGGCCATGGGGCCATTTCTTTAGTGTGGTTTTTATACCCAGTGTGACTTCATTGGAGAAAACTTAATTTTTCCTTTGAGAGTAGGTATCAATTGCAGATAGCTTCTGGGTTAGGGATAGGGGCTTGGGTCCACTTCCCTCTCAGCCCTGGGACCCCATGTGGCTTAGACTTTTTATGCTGCCTTAGTCTCTGAGTTGTGTCTAGAAGGCCTTATTTTCTTTGTATCCTCCATCCCCTCTCTTAATATTCTTTCTGCCTCCTCTTCTACAGAATTCTCTGAGCATTGAGAGAGGGGATTTGATGGAGACATACCATTTAGGACTGATTGTTTCAAGGTCTCTAACTCTAACACATTGTCCAGTTGTGGGTCTCTATATTTATTCCCATCTACTTCAGGAGGAAGTTTCTCTTATGGTGACTAAGCAAGACTCTTAAACGGTGAGGACAGCAGAGTGTCATTAGGAGTCACTTTATTGCTGCATTCTTTTAGCAAAACAGTAGCATTTGGTTTTCCCCTAGGACCATGGCCTATCTAGTTTCAGGCTCTTTGCCATCCTGGCAGTGTTGGGCATGGGTTCCATCATATGGAATGAGCCTGAAACCCACTCAGATATTGGTTGGTTGCTCTAACAACTTTCGTGTCACTGTTATAGGCATGTCACCATTGTAGATCACATGGCTTGTAGTTGGGTTGATGTTTGCCTTTCTCCTCTGGTAGTGTGCAAAGTCCTTCCAGTACCATAAACATTAGTCAGTAGAAGTGAAGGTTCTAGGTAGCCACCAACTCAACTTCATGGTGTTCAGTGAGGTATATAGATGTTGTCTTCAGCAATAGAGCCTTACTGTATGTTTCTGGAAAGCCACCAATAGCCTTGGCAATAAATAATCTGGATTGTTTGGGTGTTTCTATGATGTTTCTTTGACTAACAACTCAATTAGATGTTACCCATTCCTGACACTGGAGATTTCATTTGGTGGCAAGAGATGTCTAGTTGGGTCTTTGTCTCCCCTATAAAGCCCTCCCCCTACTCCCTCCCTTATTCCTTTCTTCCTTTCCCTTCTCTGTTTGATCCCCTCATTCCAGCTCCCCACCCTCATCCATCTGTAGCTACCTATTGAATTTCCTCTTCCTAAGGAGATCCATCCCTCTCCCATCCCTTACTCTGTACCTAATTTCTGTGATTATATGGATTGTAGCCTGATTTTCAAAGACTAACAACTAAAATCCATATATAAGTGAGTGCACACCGTATTTGACTTTTGGAGTTTGGTTACTTCAGTAAGGATGATTTTTTTTTTAGTTCCATCCATTTACCTGTGACTTTCATGATTCCATTTTTTTTAACAGCTGAGTAATATTCTGCTGTGTAAATGTACCACATTTTCTTCATTCATGTGTTGATTGACATGTAGGCTGTTTCTAGCTATTTTGAGTAGAGCAGCTCTTCCAGTAGAATGTGGATATGCAAGTGTCTTTGTAGTAGGATGTAGAGTTTTTTTGGTATATGCTCAAGAGTAGTATAGCTGGATCTTGAGGTAGATCTTTCTTAGCATCCTGAGGAACTGCTTTCCAAAGTGCAATCCCACCAGCAGTGGGTAAGTGTTACAGTGTTGGGTTTTCAAAAGACAGTTTCTGACCATATTCATCCCTATACCTTTGTCCTTCTCCCATCCCCATCAGCTTCCTTTGTTGTTCCCCCAATCTCCTGGTGTGTGTGTGTGTGTGTGTGTGTGTGTGTGTGTGTGTGTGTGTGTGCTGTTGCTGTGATAGTCTAACAAAAGCAAATTCAGGATTCATATAAAAGGATTTATATACATGTACACATGTTTTCTGTATCAATGTAAAATCTAGGATACACAAATGATAGAAAATAAGCAGTATCTATTGTTCTGAGTCTGGTTAATTGTGCTTAAAGGATGAGCTTCACTTGTAACAGTTTCCCAACAAATGGCTGAATTTCAGTCTTGCTAAATAAAACTCCATTGTGTATATATGTTCTGTACTTGCCTTTCCTGTTGATTGACACCTCGGCTGATTCCATAGCTTGGCTGTGGTGTAAATGCTTGTACATGTTTTTGATTTTTTAAATAAGGTTTCCTTCCTTAGGCTAAGTTGGTCTTGAACTTGTGATACTCCTATGTTGGCTATGCTGCCTAGTGCTTGAATGTTTTTGGTTTTTTAAATAAGGTTTCTTTGTGTAGGCTAGGTTGGTCTTGAACTTGTCCTACTTCAGTCCCAAGTCTTAGCATTATAGGCATGTGCTTACTTCCTTGTCCTATCTTGTTTTATTTTAAAATGTGTTTTCAATATAATTTATTTTTGTGTCCCTTAACAAGACAAAAATTAACCAGTAGCTAAAATTACATACATTTTTGTTGTTGATGGTTTTGAGTTTTATTTTACTTTATTTTACCTTATTTTATTTTTTTGAGACAGGATCTCATTATGTAGCCCTGGCTGTCCTAGAACTCACTATGTAGACCAACAGGCTGACCTTGAACTCACAGAGCTTCATCCACCTCTACCTCCTAAATGCTGAGATTAAAGTCCTATGCCACTACACTCAGCTCAAAATAACATGGTTTTGATGATTTGTTTTACTTCCCTGTTTCACTTTCAGAAGTAACCCTGATAATATGATAGTGACAGTTACCCTGCCCTGGGCTTTGTCTTCATTCTAGTCACTGAATGTCAGCCAACCTAGACAGAGTAGGCTTGTCTCTTGTACCTTTAAGAAGGTTTTCCCCCAGTATTGGTTCACAAGTTTGAAGAAAAAAAAATTTTAAGACTAAGAGATGGACAAAATAAGGATGATACAGTGGTTTTTCATTAAGCTTGGTTTACTAAAAGATCTTTTTTAAATAAAGATTTATTATTTTATGTATATGGGTGTACATGTATGTAGGCACATCATGGTACTACAGTTACAGACAGTTATAAAATGCCACATGGTTGCTGAGAATTGAACCCAGGACTTCTGGAAGAGCAGCTACTTCTCTTAACTGCTGAGCCATCTCTTCAGCTCCCAATAAAATGTCTTTTTAATTCTGAAGTTAAATTCCTCCATCTTTGAATGTCCTTGCCAGTTACATGCTGACATAGAGTGCTTCTGTGTGCTCTTCCTTCCCATGTGTTTACTTGGTTAATAAGCTGATGATCAGTCCCCAGAATTCATTTTCTGAATAACCAGCATCCATCCAGCTGCCTAAGAACTAGTGCATTAAAATACGGGTCCCTCCAAGCCCCAGCAGTCCGACAGCCCACTTATAAAATAAACACACAGACGCTTTTATTATTTAAACTGTTTGGCCTAATGGCTCAGGCTTCTTGTTAGTTAGCTAATTTTTTTTTTATCTTAAATTAACCCATTTTTATTAATCTATGCTTTGCCACGTGGCTCATGATTTACCTGTACCTTATATCTCGCTTGTCATGGCGGCGGTTGGCCTTAGCCTTTTACTTTCCAGAATTTTCTTTTCTGTTTGTCCTGCCTACACATTATGCCTGGCCACTGGCCAATCAGTGTTTTATTTATTAACCAATCAGAACAACACATTTAACATACAGAACATCCCACAATGTAGTGTGTGTGTGTGTGTGTGTGTGTGTGTGTGTGTGTAATTACAGAAGGGGTCATAAATTCAGGATGGGAATTATCTTAGTGTTTCTATTGCTGTGAAGAGACACTATGACCACGGCAACTCTTATAAAAGAAAGCATTTAATTGGGTGACTTGCTACAGTTCAAAGGTTTAGTCCATTATCATCATGGTAGGACATGGCCACATGCAGGCAGACATGGTGTTGGAGAGAGAGAGTTTGACATCTTGCAGGCAACAGGAAGTGAACTGTCTCACTGGGCATGAGGAGCATATATGAGACCTCAAAACTCACCTCCACAGTGACACACTTCCTCCATCCAGGCCACACTTCCCATTAGTGTCACTCCCTTTAGGGGCCATTTTCTTTCAAACCACCACAGGGAACAACACAGGAAGAGCTGGAAGTGAGGGGACAAAAATGATGTAAATAAATACAATGTACTAATGTATGAAATTCTCAGGCGATTAAAAAATAATTGTAAAAAAATTCATTGAATTGCATCCCAGCTCTTTTATATCTTTATTGTTTTTAGGGGATATGTTTTATTTATTTGTTGAGAGGTCTTCCAATGTAGCCCTCGTTAGTCTGGAACTGGCTATGGAGACCAAGATGGCCTGTAATTCATAGACATGTGCCTTACTCTGCCTCCTGAATACAACATCATTCCCAGCTCTCCTTTTGCATATATTAATGATCCTGAGCAAATAAGACTTTTTTTTTTTTTTTTTTTTTTGTATGCAGTAGGTGTTACTGACTTCTGCCAACAGGATTTGATTCTATACTGAACCCTTCCTGTCCCCAGAATTATCATTAGTTAAAAAGGCTCAGCGTTAGTGATATGGTCCCTGTTTTGAATAATCTTTCAGCTATAATAGGAGAATATAGATGTATATGTGTTTCCTAAAACCTTTGTTAGGCTGGTAATCTATATCAAATACTTTTCTTGTAAGAATAAAAACAGGAGACTCATTGAGAGCATTATAGTTTATACAATGTACTTTGCATCACTGTGCATAAATTTTTCTCATCTTTGTCTGATTGTGACAAGTACAACAAACTTACATACATACCAGCTTTTTATTTTCAGGTATCCTCAACTATTTTGCACGGTTATCTTTATTTAACAGCATAGCCCGCAGTACCACTTCTTTAGTCTTATCACAACATGTTGACACACTACTAGCATTTTTTTTCAGGCAGGTTTGTCAAGGCTAACACAACTATTTATGCTATCACAGCTTATATACTATATGTGTACCAAGCACTGTTGTGCTTTGCAGGTATGGGTTTAATTTAGCCCTTAATAGATCCACATAAAGTAGAATAACTGTTATCTCTATTTTACATCTGAGGAAACTAAGATATAAGACTAACTTTTCAGGTCTTAAAGCTTCAAGAGTTCAGTGGTACAACTCCAGAGTCTGCCATGGCCTGCATGGCTTAGGGATTGACCTAGCTAGGGTGAAGGGGGATGAAGGAAGGACAGACACACCGCAGAAGTGCAGAAGTGCTGGGATTCCTGTGTGCTCTGCTGGAATATCAGCTTGTTTATCCTGGGGCCCCAGGGCAGAAGGGAGAGCTGGTTTAGCAAACCTCAGTAGAGGGCTCTGTAGGAACTGTTCTCCCTCAGGAGGACTCTGCACATGACACTTCCCTGCACACTCTGGTTTTAGCTGACAGTCCTTGGTTCCTGGAGTCAGTGCTCAACCCTAGAAGGTTCTGCCATCCCTAAGCCTGACCCAGGAAGGCCTTGCCATTCCTAGAAGTCTGAGATGTTGGGATCCTTGGCATGGTCTTGCTCCTGTAAGACACATTCACTCAGGACATCATCTGTCCCCCACAAAAGTCTGCCACATGCTACTGCTAGTGTGTAGGATATAGAGATAGTCAAATTAAAATAAAATATCAAATAATACAGAAATCTGTTGGAAAATTTTTTGTATAAGTGGCCAACAATATGGCTCACTTAGTACTGATGGGAATGGAGTTGTACTTCATCAGCTTAAGTGCAGTCGCTTAGACTTGATTTCATAAGCAGTAAAGGATTTTTAAGCAGAGAAGACACACTGGTTTGTTTTTAAATTCATGTTAGCAGTAGTATGGAGACCCACCAGGAGAATACTGGGATGAGTTTTACAGAAGGAGAGATGGTGGGTTTGAGAGATAATTGGAGGGATAAAACCATCAGAACTTTCCAGTTAATGATGTGAGATGAGTGGGGAAAAATAAAATCCAGCATTACTGTCCAGTTTCTGTTAAAATGGAGCCTTAAATTTCCATGGAAAATACAGACCATAGATTATGCATTGATGGGAAAATGACTGATTTGAATTTCTTATGAATTTCATATTATAGACCTAGAACCCAGAAGAAAGATCTCTTGAGGCACAGAATTGCAAGCGTTTATGAGTGTAAGTAAGGCCGTCCTGAGAGATGATGTAGAATAGCAAAAGGTGGCCAAGAACAAACCTCCAGGAAAACAACGCCCGAAAGAACAGAACACAAGCCAGTAAGCACTTGAAAGGCCTGCTGGAGATGGAAGATCAAGGATTGTATGTGAAGGAGAAGCAGGGATTCCTCAGCAGTGTTACTTAGATTTGTAAGAGACTGTCCCCAGCATAATCTCAGTAGAGTGGTCTGAGGAAAAGGTTTGATTGTGGTTGGGTAAAGTGTGATTTTTGAAGCCTTCTGGTTTTGTTTGAATCCTTGAAAAACCATTCTCTTCTAAAACAAGGTTTTCCATAAAATAATTTTGTTGGCATTATGTGCTCACAAGAGGAGGTTTGCCTTGTAAAATAGAAAACAGGAGACAACTGCTGGATCATTAGCTAGCCATTTGGATTAATCGAGTCACACCACCTTTTCATACTTTATCTAAAAATCCAATTATTGAGTAAGGATAAACATGAAAATAATGAGGGAAATTAATTTTATAACTGGAGTGGAACTGGCTTTAGACACACACACACAGTGCTGTCAAACAATGTTTAACTCCAATTCAGTTAGAAACTTTTGTACATTTTCATAAAATATATGAAAAGTCATAAACTAAGGAGATAATTATAGCCAGTTTAACTCAAAGGAGTAAGTGCCTAGAAAACTCAAATCTTACTAATCTATTTTTAAAAGGCAACCCATATAGAAATAAAAATGTAACATGAATTGATGTGTTCTTATTAATAGAAAACCAGGAGCCAGATATTGAGGTGAAAGCTGAAAGATCAGAAAAACAGAACAAAACACAGCCAACCTCACCTTACCAACTCCTCAGCCTCAAGAGAGAGACTTCCTGTTTACTCACGTCTTATGTACCTTTCTGTGCCCTGCCATCTTCCTTCCTTCCCAGTGCTGGGATTAAACGCATGTACCACCATGCCTGGCTCTGTTTCCATTGTGGCCTTGAACTCAGAGATCCAGACGAATCTCTGCCTCCCAAGTGATAGAATTAAGGGAGTATGCCACCACTGTCTTGCGTCTATGTCTAATCTAGTGCCTGGCTCTGTCCTTTGATCCCCAGATAAGTTTATTAGGGTACACAATATATTGGGGTATACAAGGAAAGATGAAAAACCAACTAAGTAATGTACAATAACAATAAGATAATATTGTCTAAATTTTACAATTCACATTCCCAGTAGTAGTGCTACTGAACTGACCAAGCCTCTTAGGCAGTGCTTGATGAAAGCAATATAAGTTAATTCATCAGGGAAGGATTTCACACTGCCCTTTAAAAAATAACAATTATATAATCTAAATCCAGAATTTCTCTTTCTGTTAAGAAAGATGCGAGTCATGACAACATACAGTCTGTTCTATCTCCACTTCTCCTTTGGTGATGTTAACAAGTCTCACAGAAGGATGCCCATTTATCACAGACAACAGAATTTACCCCTCGGACTAAATATGTCTTTGAATCCCAGAGTAGTTAAGCCTGTGGTCTCTTACATGAGGCATCTGTCCTGATGCCTCTTAAACATCGTACGTGAGCATATCCAAACCTGGGCGTCTGGTTGTGCCCAGGCCCATTTCAACTACTTTGGTGCTGATGCAAATGCCTGCTATAGATAATCTAGATCCAGTCCTTGGGTGGTTTCCACTCTGGGTCATGGGCTCTATAAAAATGCTTAACTTTAGTTTTCTCAAGTGTTGTACCATAGTCCCACAAGCAATGTGTATGAGTTGGATGAATTCTTTAGAGATATAATTTAGATAATGCCTTAAATCCAGCAATGTCTACCTGTTTCACTTATGGTAAAAGCCAAAGAAAGATCTGGCAGTGTTCTACAAGGCCCAGGGGAATCTTATTTCCCTGTCTTCCCCTCCACCTCTCTGGCCACGTTCTGGTTGTTGGGGGCGGGGTGGGGGGTCAGAGAGAAAGAGAGAGGGATGAAGAGAGAAGGAAGCAAGGGTTTCCAGAGGTGCACACCTCATGGGAGGAAAGCGGAAGAGAGAGCAGAGAGAGGAAGGGGCAGAGTTTTCCCTTAAGAATAGGCTTCTATGTCAGGGCATAGGGTGGTGCCAAGGGGCAGGATCACAATGTTAACACTGGTAACTCTAGTATTCTAGCAACTGAGCATGTGTGTCATGCCCCTCCTTTGGGGACTTTTGTGCTGGTTGATCTCATAAAAAATGATCTTTCCTTAGAAATCCATGTGACTCATTCCCACACTTAAATCTTTGCTCAAAAGTTATCTTCTCAGAGAGACTGACACTATTTTGAATTTCAGTTCTTAGCTAGCCCTGCCAAGCAGCACCTCTCTTTACCCAGCCATCCATCTGACCCTGCTTTATTTCTTTCTTCTATCATCATTTTTTACCCTCAGACACTAAAGTGTGTTTTCTGCATACACACTTGCAAACATACTACCTCCAAACATATGATTTACCACAATCTGATTTATTTATCATGCATTTATTATTTAAGATTTTAAAAAACAAGGTGGGGCATACATGCCAAGGCATGCATATGGGGTCAGAGGACGACGATTTGGAGGAGTCCAGTTCTGTTCTTCCACCATATAGATCCTGGGCATTAGATTCAGGTTGTCAAGTACTAACAGCAAACACCTTTACCTGCTGAGAATTCTAGTCCAGTGTTAGGAGATTTATCCATTTTCATTTACTGATCTATCCCAAATGCCTTAGACAGTATCCAGCATATGGCAGACAATGTTACAGAAGATAATACTATCTAATTTTATAAGCCTCAAAATTAAGCAAATTAAATTGGTTAGACATAGGGATTGTTTTATCTTTTAAATTTTTTTTCATGATACTAGAACCTGACCCTGGACCTTGTGCATTGTTACTAAATTACTACACTCCTCGCCTAGAAAAAATAAAGGCAAAGCCAGGCGGTGGTGGCGCGCACGCCTTTAATCCCAGCACTTGGGAGGCAGAGGCAGGCGGATCTCTGAGTTTGAGGCCGGCCTGGTTTACAGAATGAGTTCCAGAAACCCTGTCTCGAAGAACAAAAAAAGGAAGAAGAGATTACCTGTGGATAGTGGTGGCTGGATGGTGGCAAGGAGCACATAAGATGTTGGTTTCATTTTTACTGTGGGGGGGGGTCGCAAAAGGAATGGTTTCTGTGGCTGAGCGCAAGGTGAAGATGCAAAGGGTGAGCGCAATTAGCAGTGAAGAAGAGTCCCAGAGGAGGGTCAAATCAAGGGAGTGTAGAGCGTGGGTTGGTGATGAGGTGTGCTTCTGAGCACAGGTACATGGTAAGGAACCTTAGTCAAGTGTTGATAGAGCTCCAGATCTGATGTGGGATGGCAGCTTCTGCCAGTGAGTACAGAGCAGCTCTGTAGTCATTAGGAAATACAGGGCAAGCTTTGACCATTAGTAGGCTCCTGAGCAATTCTGACAGTGTTGGGAAAGTTGAAAATTCGAAATTTAAAACCACACTAACCTGCTGCCCCAGGCCTTGTCTTGCCAGGTTTGTTTCCCTCCCTCCCTCCCCCCTCCCCCCTCCCCCTCCCCCCTCCCTCCCTCCCTCCCTCCCTCCCTCCCTCCCTCCCTCTCTCTCTCTCTCTCTCCCTCTCTCTCTCTCTCTCTCTCTCTCTCTCTCTCTCTCGTTCACACTGGGCCTTTAAAGCAGGGCCTGCACTTTAAGATGTAATTATCCTATGAGGCAAACCTGCCTTTGTCTGTGTGTGCTGGCAAGTGACTTAGCTGCACTTGCTTCAGCTTCTCTGGGAATGACACCTCTACTCAGTTAACAAGCAGGAGACTCCAGATGGCCCCTCTGTGCTGGGTAATCACTAGTTTTGAAAGTCCAGGATTATAGTTTTACTTAGGATAACTATCAGTTATGGAGCAGCGCCAACCAGTGTACTTCATGCTCTGCTTTATCTGACTCCATTCTCCTGACAGTGCTGTGAGGCTGCTCAGTCGAACCTTTCCACAGGAGGCAGATTCAAAACATAGTGGTAAACTGCCGTGCCAGTAAATATTGGAGCTGATTGTAACATTCAGTATTGTCTAATACCAAATCCCGTTTCTCCACGTGCTGCATGTCACAGATCCCAGCCATTACTTTTATGTGTGTGTAAGCAGCTGATAATCTGAATTTACATGGTATCGTAAGTAATGGAAAGACCCTTCAAAAAAAAAAAATCTTAACTTTTTCCAGCTTGTAACTGAGTGTATGTCATTTTCTTGGTATCTGTTTTTGCATGAGTGGCTTATTTTATAAATATGAACAAGAATATTATCCTCTAAGCATCTTTCTTTAATGCCCAGAGTAAGTCTTATTAAGTATTTATTTTTTTTTAATCATAAAAAAGAAAATAAACCGGTAATAAAAGCAGAAGCCCTCATCAGCTTTTGAGGAAAAAAAAATAGCATGAAATATATTCCACCTTTAAGGAACTTGTCACTATGCCTATTGTGTGGGCAGTTCTTTGTGTATTATAGACATTCCTAAAGATTAAGCATGAACTGCCGATAATTGTACACTCACATTTGGGATCAAGGCTTTGAAATTAATTTTGCCCCAAACTTCGTAGGTGAAAGACAGCATCAGGATGGGTGAATAAACCGGTAAACACAAAAGGACGTGGTTTTCCATCAACACGTCTCCGTAAGGTTTATTCTGAGGGGCGTTTACATTGGCTCTTCAGGAAGGCGGAACGCGCTGCATTAAGGGAAGCAGCTGGAGAAGCCTTTTAATCCTTTGGTTTCAGTAGCTCCCAAGCAGGACCCTTTGCACTGTTTCCTCCTTTCCCGGTTCACTGTAGGTCATGTGATAACTGTCACGTGACTCGGTCAAAGGATCTTTTCCTCTTACCAGCGTTGAAGAAAAAAAAAAAAACCGAAACTGTTCTCCAATTAAAGCTGCAAACGTGTACTGCGCCGTTTCCTTGTTGGGTTTTCTTGTTCGCTGCTGCTCCTGTAGAGACAAAATGAGTGGTAAGATTTGCTGGTTTTGAGCATTCGCTTTTGTTTTAAAACATAGCAAGCTTTGTATTAACCTAAAGCCGTGCTGTGTGGTTTTTAATAGATGCCAAATTGTTCGCTATAAAAACACTCTAAATTGTTATGAGGTTTTGAAAATAGTACACTATATGTGCTAGACTGATTTTATATTTCACAGTATGCCCCATCCTGGCCTCTTGATTTTATTTGGGTTTTCTTTTTTTTAACACTGATCTGAAAATTGGCATCAGATAATTTGGAAGCCATTGTGCACGCCAGCGGTAAGCAGCCGGTTGCATATTTAATTTTAAATGCTTGGACAAATCTGTAGCTTTTTTTTCTCTTAAAAATGGAATTACTTAAATATGAATGTAGATTAACAAGGAAACAGTTAGCTTATGCTAGGTAAAATGAATTAGGCATTAAGATATTGATGGCACTTTTAAGAATTGGGGTGGGGAGTTTCTCACATTTAAGGCAAAAGATAATAGAATTGTACTCTCTTTTGCAGGTTTTTAAAGTAAGAAATAGACCCTTAAACAATAATGAAAGCACTCAGTGCTTTGGGATAGATTTTGTCCACAGCTTGTAAATTCTGAAGGAGTTGTTAGGAATAGCCACAGTTGTTGAAGCTTTCTTATGCCGAGTGTACATTGTATGCACTCCCTTATAAGCAGGTTGGACTGCTCTCGACACAACCTGCTCTGCTGCATACAAATTTAAGACAGTTTGTGGTTATCTTCTAGAACTTCCTGAATTACAAAGTATTGTTGAACTTAAGAGATAATCAGGCCTTTGTGTTAGTAAGTGTGCAGAGGTTTAGAGTTTTGTTACTGTGGACATAGGACAAGCAATATGGTGCTGTTAGCATTTGGATCTGAATATCAGTAGTGTGTTTATGAATTGGGGGTGTGGCAGGTTTGTGCTCAATGTTGAATATATCCCACCAGTATTTTAGATAATGTATATGGTACTGATAAATTGCCTTTTAAAAATCTAGCCATGTGGCATTTCTGCCTCCTGATTAGAAAATTTACTTGAATAGTTAAATGATCACATTATAAAGAAGTTTTTGTGCTACTTGTTTTGCAACTAAATGATGAATTATTTTAGCAGCTGTCCAAGTAAAATGTGAACTGAGTATGGAGATAAATGCCTGTAATAGTAGCATTCTGGAGGCTGAGGCAGGAGGATGGTGAGTCTGAGGGCAGCCTGGACTACATAGGAAGACCCTGTCTCAGAAGAAACAACAAACAGCACACAATGCAGTACCCTTTGAATTGTAACTGCAGTGTTTTATATAGTTAGCCTTACTTCTAGTAGAAGGAGGAGCCCACAGCAGCTGTGTGCTGCAACTGTAAGTGTTATCAGCTGGGAGTTACACTAGTCTAACGGCTAAACAGAAACAAAACGCCTGTTTTAATGGTTCTGAGTAAAGAGCAGGCGTGCTTCTGAAGATGCCTGTCTGCTTTATTTCCACATCACCTTCATCACTTCCTGTCTAATCGTAATGACTCGACACAAGATTAAACTTTGCAGTGGGTACAAAGGGCCTGAGGTCTAAGCTTAGTCCAGAGAGCTCAGCAAGGGATAATTTCTTTTATTAAGAGTACAAATACAATTTTCAATACATTCTTTGTTTTCCAACCAAGTTTCACATTTTATAAATAATGTCTAAGTCAGTTCTTAGAATTTGGAAGGCTAGTTTACTGGTTTATGTAAATTAGTTAATGAATAAAAAGGAACGTTAGTTAACAACTGTTCCCATTTCTCCAGAAAGTAGAAAAGTGTGTTTTGAATGAAGCCTTTCTGTCTAGAGATTTAAAGAGGCTCTCACAAGTGTTACTTAGTAAACTAATTTAAACTGTGTACCTACTTCCACTCATGTTTGTCAAGGAAATCAAAAGAAAACCCTTTAGAGGTGAGATCTAATGTCGCAGACCAGTTACCAGCAGTGAGAAGCATTGCAGGGTTCATGAGAAACGAAACTGTTAGTGTTTTTAATTCCAGCTCTACCACTTGGGCAGGCTGAAGTTCCCTCTGTCTCATTTTCTGTCTGGAAAATGGGTAATGACAAAAGTAGTTGCTTGATTAGATGATTATAAAGAGAAAAAAAAATCTCTAAAGACCTGGCTTATAGTGTTAGTGTTTACAGTTTGTGATTAAAATAATATTAGAGGAGGCAGGAGAGATGGCTCAGGGGTTAAGATCATTTGGTGCTTTTACAGAGGACCTGAGTTCAGTTTCCAGCATCCATAATTCCAGTTCTGGGGGATCCAACACCCTCTTCTGACCTTCTCAGGCACCAGATATGCATGTGGTGGATAAGCACACATAGGCAAACACACACACTTTAAATAAGTGAATAGATTCATTTAGGAGATAACATTCAGAAGAACATCCTATGTTTTGGAGCTGTGATGTTCTTGGTGGTAGAGCGCTTGGCTGGCCAGGCCCTGAGCATTCTAGCTCGTTGCATTTGCTGGGCGTCCTCTGGGGGCCAGTGTGCTGCTAGTTTTCTCTGCACAGACACACGTGGTGCACTACTCAAGTCTGCATCCCCCTGCTTGCTTTCTAGTAACCACACAGTCCTCACTCTCCCTTCCCGCTCTTCCATCCCTTTTCTTTGCTCTCCTACTGACCTCCCGGGATCCGGTTACTGTTTCCTCTCTTCCTGCTTCTCTCTTGTCCTCTGCTCCTCCTCCTTTCCCACCCCTTTCTCTTCATTTCCCCTCATTTGCCATGACTTAGTGTTTTCCTTCTCAACGTCCATTATCTTTACCACTCTCTTTCTCTTTCTTCACTCCCCCCCCCCCACCCCACCATCCTGGGCTGCTCTGCCCGTACCCCTCCCCCTCCCAAGAAAGGCTGGAATCCATCTGGATTTGCTGGAACCTGTTCTTCAGTCCTGGTGACCTGACCGGTGGAAACTTTCACCTCCCCCACTGGTTTAAATTCTGCATATAAAAGGGAAACCACCCCCACCCCCCCCCCCGCAAGGCTTTTTTTTTTCTTTTGGACCAGATCGATCTCTCTCTCTCTCTCTCTCTCTCTCTCTCTTAAAAAAAAAAAAAAAAAAAACACCAGAAAACTGTTCCTTTCAAATGATTAAAAACTGTAAAAGGCAGAGCGCAAGGGAAGTTCAGGTTTCTTGTTTACAGTGTCTCTGTGTTTGGAGAGACCAAACTTGTCTGAGGAAATGAGCATGGCCATTCCTCACATGGTGGACAAGCACACTTGTGAGGACTTGTTCTCAGCCCCACAGACAGGACCCTGCTGCACTGCTCAGAACCTTGCAAAGAGCCTTCCTCTGGCTACTCCCCCTTCTGCTTATTTTGTTGATTTGTAGTGTGTGTGGGGGTTCCTTTTGTGTTTCTAATTGATTTTTTTTTTTAAATACAAAGTTCGATTTGATTTTCCTACTTGCCCAATCATTAGAGTCCCATGGGGTATTTGTACAGTAAATACAATGATTTGAGATTATAAACCAACTGAGCTTTTCTATTGGAGAGCCTGTAAATCTTGGGTTTTAAGTGTTACCCAGGTTAGTGTAAGCACTGGGCAAGTTTGAGAAATGTAGATATACTTGAAAGATAATCTGTACACTTTATAAAGTAAGCATTACGTAAAAACTTAGTTACATATCCTACCTTAGTTATATAAAAAGCTTGATAAAAATATAAAGTAAATGTTATATAAAAATTCAGTAACCTTAATTTTTTTCCATGGTATAGTATTACAGCACTGTTGGCTCACTGTGTAGTGTAGGTGAAGCAATCATGTTGTTCTCCACCTTGATAAGCAGCAATGCATTATTGTGCATTTCTCTAACCCATTCAGGTCCTGCTCAGGTTCCAATGATGTCCCCAAATGGTTCCGTGCCTCCTATTTATGTGCCTCCTGGATATGCCCCACAGGTATGCTTTTTGTGTTACATTTCTTTATATCTGTATCTAATGATACTGTTGTTCTCTTTGACACTGACTCTGGTGAAAATATGCTGTTAAAGTTCTTCAGTATCTTCTGTAAATTCATTTAAGATACTTTATTACATTTGGAAAAGAGGGAAAATACAGTGATAGTACTTACCACTCAGAGTTGCCTTTGGTCATTAAATTACAAAAGAAAATTTCGAGTTTTGTCTCCTTGTGTATACCAATTGTGTAACTAAGTTAAGTTGCCTGCACAGAGCTCTCTAGACCGTTGACTTTAAAGAAAGCCAGGGTAGTGCTTCAAGCCGTGTTCCATGTAAGGGATTTTGGGTATTGCCAGTAATCATATGGACATGCTGTGGTGAATAGAATTTGTTGTCATGTCTCCTTGCATAATCTGGGCTGGCCTCCTGAGAGATGGATTGCAGGTGCATAACACTATACTTGCCTCTCATAGAAGAGCACTTAAGTCTTCAGCCCTGAGGCTGAGGAGCTCACTGCCCATCCACACCATAGCCTCACATGAATTGCCACGCTCTGACTTAAAGAATGAAGTATAGCTATACAGGCAAATGGAATTCAGTTGTAGAACTGAAGTGTTCATTGTTGTCTTGGTTAAGATTTTTATTCTATGAAGAGATACCATGACCACAGCAACTCTTATAAAGGAAAGCATTTCACTAGGCTGGCTTACAGTTCAGAGGTTTAGACCATTGTCATCATGGAGGGAAACGTGATAGCATGCCTGCAGACATGATGCTGGAGAAGTCATTTAGAGTTGTATATCCAGCCTCGGGCAGCAGGAAGAGAGAGGCACTAGGCCTGGTTTGTACATTTGAAACCTCATCTTCCAACCCCCCCAACACACACACACACACACACACACACACACACACACACTCACTTTCTTCCAACAAGGCCACGCCCACTCCCGAAGGCCACGCCTCCTAATGGTGCTACTCCCTGTGGCCCTGGTGGGGTTCATTTTCATTCAGACCACCAGTGTCTTCCACTACTGAGTTTCTTTGTGGTTTGTGTTCATTGCGTCAAATCCCTATTAGGGAATAATCATACTGTCGTCAGAAGACAGTATGTCAGAAGAACCAAATTTGCACTTAGCACCCTTCAAACCTCTCCTTCCTTCCTTCCTGGCTCTAGCAGAATCTTGAGAGGATATTGTGGTGGGTTCTTGCTTACTTTATGAAGCATGCCTCTGTATGATAGCAGAAATGAGTATGGGGAGGAAAGAAGTAGCCTGGAATTGGGAGTCAGAAAAGCTGGGTTCTTTAATCTCAGACCTTTGCTGGCTGTTGGCTTTGGGGCATATCAGCTTTCTTGACTCTCAGTGCCCTCCTTGTAATAAAGTGAAGACACATGAGATGATGCATTTAAAAGTATCCTGTAGTCTTTCTAGAATAGCCTGGTTGCTATGACTACTTTAGTTTCATGCATGGAGCCCTTCATTTATTAGAGTTTGCATCTGCATACAGGTTTAACTAACATTCTCACTCTGCGTTCTAGACCTAAAGGCTTTTTTTCTGCCTGATCTCTGGGACCTTTGAAAATTAGACAGCATTGACGTGATTTACTCCAGATTGTGTTGATATAATGTCTGTTTCTTCTGCTCTATTGCTCTTTCTCAGAACTTTGTTCACTTATACAGAAACTGTTCTCTAGCATAATTCACTTCAAACATTTACTAAGTGATATTATGGTCAAAACAGTGGTTCCAGTTCTGAGGTATTCTTATAGACGTGGTTGTTTGCATTTGTTGGTGGTGGTAGTGGTTGTTCATTTGGGGTTTGGTTTTGACTTATTGAGACAAGGTTTCACTATGTAGCTTAGACTGGCCTTGAAGTCATGATCCCCTTGCCTCTGCCTCCCTAGTACTGAAATGAGGCACTGTGGTAGGTCTATGCTCTCACCTTACAATACTTGCTTGTTTTTATGACAAAGCCACAACCTTCTCATTTCACTCAATTGTGAGTATAGAAACAGATTTTCCAGACCTTTCCTGGCCTCTCCTGGATATCATGTTTATCACCGTTTGCTAATTTTCTTTCTTAGGAAGATGATGAGGTTTAGCAGTTCTTATACATCAGTATTCTCCAGAGTAGTACTGCACGTCAGCCACTCTTGAGAATGAAAGAGGCAAGACTCTACTTCCCTCTGAAGTTTACAAAATTGTTGTAGGGAAAAGCAAACAAAAAGCATAGACAGTGGGCATATTAATATATTAAAAGGAGAGCAAGGGCAAAGTGAAAATAGCGTCAAGCTGGTTGTATTTTAAAATAGCATGGTGGAGCAAGCCACACAGAGGTGTTATTTAAGCTGAATCTAAGAAAAGGTAGGCATTTGCCTTGCTTTTATCTGTTGAAAAAGGATTCTAGAAACAGAAACTGCTGTTGCTGATGACATAAAATGAAGATACATCCCATGCCTAGGAGCAGTGAGGAGGCTAGTGGAGCTGAACAAAAACAGTGAGGTCAAAGTTAACTAGATCTATAGGCACTCTAGTCATTATACCTTCAGTACCAAACGTGTACCATAACTACTTAGAAATCAGTCCATCATCTAGACTGAGAAACTACAATGACTCCTTAGGGCACCTCCTTGGTCTTTCTGCTTCTTTGCTACAAAAGCCTTCTGTATATGGGCTTGTCTACTCAGCAAAGTAAAAATTTCTTGATGTGGTTTGCCTTGGACCCATGTTCCTTTGATACTTCCAACAGAACTCCACTTTTTCATGACCTCTGGTACTTACTGTTTTTCTTCGTAATTTTACTAAAGCTCTTATTTAGAGAATATTAATTCCCCCCTTTTAGAAAGTTTTGTCAGTCTTTCAAGCCCTAGATCACGTTATTTGTACTATTTTCTACTATTATTCCCGTGAGGTCTTTGGTTCCTTGGAGATAGGAGCTGCCTTTTAATTAATTTCACATTCTTGTACTTAGATATAGTAGATGTCCTATAAGTATTTGTCAAATAAATTGATGAATTTTAATCATAATCTTTTTGGAAGGATTGTAGGAAGCTGGTGAATTTATCACTACTATGATCTTAATTTAACAATCAAGGTTATCTCTAGGGAATTTATCAGTTTGAAGTATATGAGGTGTTCCAAAAACAAAAATTCAGTCTTTTGAAATATTATAAGTATATAGTAAGACTGCATTCCCAGGTTCTCCTCTCCCTGTTAACATACCTGCATTTTCTGTGACACATGATTTCTAATACTAGAAAACATTATTGAGATCTACCTTGTACTCACAGCTAAGCACTTGACACATTGTCCAAACCCTGACACATGAGCCTGGTGCTAGCAAATCAGGAAGCCAGGAGTAGATGGAAGAATTGAGGCACATGCGTGGCTATAAGAAAATGCAGCTTGTGTAGTTTGGCAGAAATGAAGTGGCACACACATTAATAACCACCGTCGTGTCTCCTTTTAGCACGTTACGCTCTGAGCAACCTCAGTTGTTAGATTCCTAGTATGTCTGTCCTTAAAAAGCAGGAAGAAAGCCTCGGGCCAGACCAGCGTTTAGGAAAGATGCTTTGTGGTCAGTAAGTCAAGACCACATACCTTTCTCCTTGATGGGTGTAGCTCTCTCTGGAGCCTGCCCCTCTGTTAGGTGTAATAAGCTGCTAATGCTCTTTAACAGGAAAGGGAAAGGTGTAAGAGACTGGCATACATCTTAGAGGCAGAAATATTGCCAACTAAGTTAAGGTAGCAAATGGAGAATAAAGTAAAAGGATTGTAAAGTTTAACAAAGTAGATTATACACAGAAAGCCAATGGCAACAAGAACAGAAGAAACTGCAGTTCACTGGCAAATATCCTTAAGAACCTTGTGTTGCAAAATGGGCATCTGTCTGTTAAGGAAGCCTTCTGATGTCAGTCACTGGCCTCCATGTGCCTACGGTCTTCTTGAGCCAGACATTGTGCCTCAGAACTAATTCAGGGCTTGAGGAGTAGAGGCAAGACGACCATGCTCAAAGCTAGCCTGGGATATAAAGCAGACCTCTCTTAACTGCTATTGCTTTGGTTTGTTTCAGTGGCATGGTGGTGATTGTTCAGATGAGAGGGCTCCTTTGGGAGGGACTTGTAGATTTTGTAAAGTGGGGAAAGACCCACGTTAGCTTAATTAGAAGTTTCAAGTTTCTCCTTTAGCTGTGCTTGCTGTTTCAGTTTGTATTGTGTCAGCAGCCAGCACTGTGTCAGTCCATTCTTCCCAGCTGCTAGAGCCTAGCTGATCCTGGTGCTGTCTTTGGTAAACAGCCAGATCGAAGAGCAGGGTATGGGAAGACTAGAAACTTAGAGGGTTCAGATGAGGATGACAGGACGGGGGCTGTGCTGACTTGCTGACATGTATGTGTGTGCACTTGGTATGTAAAGTAAGGATTTCTTGATAGAATGCTCAGGTACTAGTCCTGCTCTTTAAGAACTTCAAGGAGCTTGGTTACCAAGTATGGGGAAGAAGCAAGGATTTGAGGAAGTTACTTACCCTTAAGAGTCCAGTATGGTGATGAGGAGAGAAGAAGTAAATTTTCTAGTTGAAGTAAATATTATATTTCTAATCATATCATTTCTTTAAAAAAATCCAGTGCTATTCCAGGTACTAAGCGGGGAAAAAAGCAAAACAGATTTACCTTAGACTTTTATTGTGGCCAGGAAGGCACATATCCAGTATAAAATGTCAGATACTGAACACAACCTTTCTGTCTTCAATAGAGGAAACAGGGCTTTTTCCCCAATTAAGATCGTGTCTGTGGTTAAGGTACACTGTGATGATATGCATCTGTGTTTTCATTTTTACTAACAGACTAATGTAACTGCTTTTCCTTTACTCCTCCTTGCCAGAGCACCAGCTGATGTGAATTCAGTGTCTGAATGTTGGCTTCTGCTTAGGCTTCCAGAGACTTGAGGCGATTTAAGATCTCCGGGCCTTGCTCTGAAGTTACAGTTGCCTAAATCATTCATTCAAGTGCTGGAGTGCTCTGTGTCCTTTGGGTTCTGGTCCAGCTTTTTGGTTTTTGTTTTTGTTTTTGTTTTTGTTTTTGTTTTTTTGATTTGGTTTGGTTTGTTTTTCCCAGTGGCATTTTTGGCATTTTGTTTTTTAATTGTGGCAAAATACACATAGCATATATTTATACCAACTTAACCATTTTTAGGTGTATGACTCAGTGGCACTGAATACATTCACATTCCATCATCCATCCACAGAACTCTTCATATTGATTACAATTAAAGCTGTGAACCTATTTAGTAATAACTCCCCACTCTCCTCCCAGCTTATCCTCTGCTTTAGTAAGAACATGGTATTAGGAGCCAAACTGCTTGACTTCTAACATTAGCTCCTGCACACTGCTACCTGTGTAGCCCTGGATAATTTATTTAACATTTCTGTGCCTCGATTTCTCCATCAGAAAATAGAGATACTGGTATCTCATTTATCGTATTGTTATGAGAATTAAATAATTTGTATTGTTCTCTTGAGAAACTTAGAGATTTACCTTCAATAAAACATTCATGGGAAAAATTAGCAAATCTGTGATGTGATGAATATTGAAGAAGAGACCTGGAATCCGTGGAATAGAAACTATAGGAAGGAGAGACAACTAAGACTGGTAACCTGGAAAGGGTCCCTGGAGAGGAAGTCAGGGAATCAAGCAAACTCTCCCAGTCCCACATGTGCTCTCGTCCATGATGTCCGTTTATAACAGAGAAGAATTTAGCATCTGCTGGAGTCCACCAAAGGTGCTGTCCTAGCGTTTCCCTTCTGTGTCATATCGGTATCCTCCTTTACTGGATCACACTTAACTAGTATGTCAGCAAGTTGGTGTTCTCACAGTGAAAACCAAATGTCTGCATCTACAGTATTATCAGCTACAACCCTATTTCTGTATTTCCCTTTGCAAGACTTTCCAAAGCTGTACTGTTAGCTCATATCCTTCTCTTCACTTTCTCTTTTAAGCCCACTCCAGCTAGTTTTGCTTCTGGTTATCCGAAGACTGTTTTCATGGGGTCGCAGTTATAACCCATTAGCTAAATCAGTGGCCAATTCTTATTTTCCATATACCTGCCCTGTTAGCTTTTGACACACTTGAGCCTTCCCCCTTGACACATTATACAAAACTTCCAAACTCTGCACAGGAATATGGTTTCCTCCTGATACACAGGCTGCCCTTAGATCTTTCTGGAACTACAAACTGATTCTTATTGGTCTACTAAGTATTTCCACTTAGATGTCTTAGAAATTTACAAAACTCTCATCTCTGAATCCTAAAACTCTAAATGCTAAATTCCATAAAAACTCACTTTCTCTGTTCCTCATTCTTGCTCATCATAGTCAGTGGAACACAGTCTTGTCCCATGTGGAATCCTCAGCTAATTCGCCTTTAAATCTGCAAATGAGGGTCATTTCTAGCCTGCCTCCTGCTTCCACCCTGGACCAACCCCCTGTAGCTCATCCTGGCCTGCCATCAGCTTTTGCCTGGTGACAGTGGTGGCTTTCAGAAGATTCCCTGCTCTTCTTTACGTCTCTGTCCCAGTTCAGCAGCCAAAGGAATCCTATGATATAGAGGCTTGCATCAAGAGTCCTAGACCTGCTTCTGTAGATATTTTCTCTGGGTGATTTTTACACGGCAATTGTCCCCTGTGTTATAAGACAGTTGCAGCATCCCTGGCCTCTGTACCCTACTTAGACCCTAAAATGTCTCCAGACATAACCAAATGTACTCTAGAAGACAGAATAGACTCTGGATTAGATCTGCTGCATAAGATTCTCCTAAGTTATCCATTTCTTCATTTTTCTCAAAAACTTTTTAATGAATGAAAGAGGTAATGTTATATCTGGATTTGGATGGATAGATAGCATTCCCATGTTTATAGATTAAGAGGAAAATAATCTTAGCAGAAGTATAAGATACAGAGTCATATAAGTCATTGTCAAGAACATCGTGACTGAAGTTAAAGGTTCAGGATTTGGTGAAGAAGAAGTATGATTAGGAGGGTTGAAGGCTGTGGAGATGGCTCACTGGTTAAAAGCGCTTGCCACAGAAGCAAGAGAATTGAACCACACCATGTAAATGCTTGGGAATGCAGAATCAAGGGAAACTGGATAATAAGACGAGGTGGTCACCAACCTTTGCATTTGACTAAGAGAACCTGCCTCAAAATAATAAAGTGGGAAGAACAAAGATCCCTAGCATTAACCTCAGGCCTCCACAGGGACACACACATGCACCCCCACCTATGCACACATGAGAACATGTATACATACAGACCACACAAACACATTAAGAGAGACAGAGGTGATTGGAACAATACTGAGAGCTAGTTGTCTTCTAGGAATTACAAATCTGAGAACGATGTAGGTAAAAGTGTTTAGTGGCAGATACTGGGGTTCAGTTCACTCAGGATCTCTTTTAAGCTCTCTCTAATGTGCCTTCTTCTAGATTTGAGGCTGAAAAAGCTATACACCACTCCAGATTCCTTCAAGTCAGGTTCCAGGTAGAGCTCAGTTTCCATTTGTGCTATACATGATGTACATTTGCTGAGATTTCAATTCAGAACTGAGTTAAATAGAAAAAAAGGCAGATTTGAAGCATTCATTTCACTGGAAGCAGGATAGTGGTACAGACCCAGCAGGGCATAGAAATAACACGTATTAAGTGATGGCCACGTGCCTTTAATCCCAGCACTCAGGAGGCAGAGGTAGGTGGATCTCTATGAGTTCAAGGCCAGCCTGGTCTACAGAACGAGATCCAGGGCTGCCAGAGCTACACAGAGAAACCCTATTTCGAAAAAACAAAAACAAAACAAAAAACAAACAAACAAACAAAAAACAAAACTCTGGGGGCTAGAGAGATAGCTCAGTGATTAAGAGCACATTGGCTGTTCTTCCAGAGGTCCCGAGTTTGATTCCCACAACTACATAGTGGTTCACAACTGTCTTTAGTGGGATCTGATGCCCTCTTCTGTAATAAAGGCATACATGCAGATAGAGCACTCATGTACGATAGATAGATAGATAGATAGATAGATAGATAGATAGATAGATAGAAGTAAATAAATAAATAGCATGTATTGTGCTAAATATATTACATACAATGAATTCATTTGGGATTCGAGTCCAGGATCCTAGACAAATCATATCACACTTCGACTAGATAAATCTTTAACCCCATTAAGGCTCTGAAACATAGGTTGATCGGTACCCAAAGAAATACTATACCTACCAAACAAATACTTAGGTATAAAACTTGATAGAAGTGGATTTGTCTTTAAATTAGCACTTTGGTATAGTAATATTTCTGTTTTCCTGAAATGCTGGATATTTGAGGGAGGATTTCTAATATTGAGATAAAAATCCTATACCTTTTAGGCATTCCTGTGTCTTTTAAGGTCCTGAGAGATCCACGGAATTTATTATTTTCTTGAAAATTGATTCTCTGAGGTGTAATCCTTTTGGAATGTGGCAGTGTGTGGTGAGGCACATTTTGCTGGTTGATTGTTGGTTCTTCAGACCAGATATCAATGTCCAGACCAGGCTGATCTGGAACTCTGTGATCCTTTTGCCTCAGCCTCTGGGTACTTGGATTTCAAGTATGTAGCACCACACCCTGCTGTGTTCCAGAGAAAGGAAAAGATAGTTTTTAAGTCCCAGTGTCACAGATGCTTTTCTTAACGAGGCCTAAGATATCCGGTGCTCTTTGGTCTTCCTGCAACTTGTTTTTGATCCACCCTCAGCCATGATATAGAAAAGGAAATTCCTGACCCCATTATGCCTAACCGTTAATGCATGTAATACATGTCCGTTCATCATGTAGCCACTCCCATCAGTATTTTAAGATCGACGTTGGATAACATTCATATTATACAGAAGGACTACTTTGTTGTTCGATGCTGATTTGGTACCTAATGTGTTGAGTAAATGTTTTCATGATGACTCTGGGGCTTTTGAATCCTAACAGTGTACACATTCTTACTCTATCCTTTGAAGAGTTGTTTACTTCTTCAGAAGACACTTGTAACCTGATGTTCATTTTGTAGGTTATTGAGGACAATGGTGTTCGAAGGGTCGTTGTGGTCCCGCAGTCACCAGAGTTTCATCCTGGTGGCCACACAGTTATCCACCGCTCCCCACATCCTCCTCTGCCTGGTTTCATTCCTGTCCCAGCCATGATGCCCCCTCCACCACGCCACATGTACTCACCAGTGACTGGAGCTGGTGACATGGCAACACAGTATATGCCACAGTATCAGTCTTCACAAGTATATGCAGATGTAGGTAAGATACCTCAAAACACCCCTGCCTTGTTGAATTTTCCCCCTTACGTGGATATAAAAGATGCTGTCTGCATGTCATATAAAGGAAATAACACAAGATAATGATAGCACTGTGATTTTCTGTTACCCTAGTACTAGTAAGCAACTTGGTCTTCATAAAGCAACAGGTTTCTAGGAAGAAAGTAGACAGAAAATCAGAGAAGTAGTATCTTCCATCAGACAGAGTATCTAGTGGGGTCCAGTTAGACAACAGGTCTCCTCTGAGGACATTTTTAGCAAGAAATAACTGCTTTAAAAAATAAATAAATAAAATTTAAAAAACAAAAAAACAACCTTGAAGGCTGTGATGAACCTTAAGTTGCTAGGTTCTGTGAGGGATTGAGATGTCCTAAGTGAGCTACAACCTCTGCCTTGAGTTAATTGCTGAAAAGACAAGACTAATACACACAAACACAAACAGACACAACTCAGTAATAATTATATTCTTTGCCATAGCTTTAAACATCATCTATATACTTGTAGTTCAGATTTTCTATCTTTGATGAGAATCTTCTTTTAGCCCCAGACTTGTATCTCTTTCTGGCTTTCTGATACTCCTTCCTGTTCTGTTGCCAAAATATATCTAACATCAGCCCTAATGTAAATAAAGACTGTGCAGTACAGTCTCTAAATAATGTGCATAGTTATAATTCACAGTGTTGTAAAGCAGAGTAGAGGGCATGAATGCACAAACCAGCTAATGGGGTGCTGGAGGACAAGAACTCAGTCACATTTGAGGTTCTTTGTTAGCGAACGTGACACTAGGTGAGAGTGCTGGTTTCTAGTCTGGAGAGGCTTCCTCTCCAAACTCACATGTTGTATGGCCTCCTCGAGTGGGACCTAGTGAAACACTTCATTGTTAGCCACACCATTACTGAACCTGACCTTCACTGCATGCTGTTCTTATGAATGCATTAGTTCATGTCATCCTCAGAAATATTCCCAAGCTACAGAAGGAGCTGAGCTGCAGAACAGTTGGTCTCTACAAGGTCACATTAGTTAGCACTGGGGTTTTCATTCTCTCGATCTGCTCTGTTACAGCATACTCTTTATTTTCTCCATGGTTACTCCTGTTATTTTATCTTGAATAATAGATAAAATATAAAAGCATCTGAGTAACCAAATAACATTGTAAAAATGGGGACTAATGGTTCTTAGGTTTCAGTAGATTTTTCTGTTTACTGTGTTGTACACTGAGTGGAATTTTTTTCTTATATTTTCTCTATAGATTATCTTTTATCTGAAATGTTTTCAAATTTAGATATTTTACATGCACATGTACTGTCACACACAAGGTATCTTAGGAATGGGAACCTAGTGGGTTGCAATACAAACTTCATTTATCCATTATATACCCTAATGATAATTTTCACATAATATGTAGTGATTTTTACACAACCCATCACCATTCAGGTGTGGAGTTTCCTATTTGTGTCATATCAGCACTCAAAATTCCAGACTTTGGAGCATTTCAGGTTTCATCTTATTAGATTAGGGATAAATAATTCTAAGCCATTTCTGACATCCACAAAAGAAACCTTCACCTAGCAGTCAGTAGTCCGTCGTGATTTCTTCTTTTGCCCCCAACTTTTAATCTACTTTCTGTCTCTGTGTTACTGCCTGTTCTAGACTTTTCATGGACACATGTATAGCAGTGTATTTACAGCATTTAAAATGTTCTTGTGAGATGTGATCTTTTCTGCCTGGGTTTTTAACTTAAGGTTCATTTTTGTTATGATGTGCATTTCATCCACTTTGGGGTTGAATTTGAGACTTGGATGCATACTACACTTTTTAATGTTCATGCATTCATTAGTTGGTGACATTTGACACTTTTTTTTGAAGCAAATATACATATTTATTTGTGAAGTTAAGCAAAAAAAAAAAACCTGTGTGCATTGTGTGTATATACATATATACACATTAATACATGTATATATTGTAAATACATACACACATTAATATATTATACATACATCTTTTGATGACATTTTATTATATTAATTATAAGTAATATCACTCATTTAAGGATTCAGGAAGACATATGCTCTTGAAAAAATGTAAGATGTTTATTATTTTGTAACTTTTATTGATTCTTTGTAGATTTCACATCATGTGTTCCGATCCACTCATTTTCCTGTCCCCTCTTGTCTACCCTCTGCACTTGCAACCTCCCCCCAAAATCAAAACCAAATTTAAAAGAGAAATCCAAAACCAAACCAAACAAAAATAAACAAAGAAGAATCTTGTTGTGGCCCGCTGAGTCACAGTTTACCGGTTAGTCCATTCATCTTTACTTGCAAGTGTCCATTGCCTGGAGTCATTGGCCTGGCTCGAGACCTCTGGTTTCTGCTACACCATCCATAATGGGCTCTCACTGGAGCTCCTGTTGGATATCCTCTTATTGTCCTGTGTAATGGAGATCCTGCTGTTCTGGATCTGTAGATTTGTCCCCTTCACATGCTCCAACAATTCATAGATTCAGTGGATATTGGGGTGGGCCAACTCATAGCCCTGGTTCTAGGTCTGGGTGCAGGTGAGCCTACCCTGGGGCTTGAGAGCAGGAGGACTGGCCCTGCTCATTGCTGCAGGCTGCATGGAGGTAGTGATGATGACAGAAAACTGGCGGGCTGACCAACCCAGCTATCACTCAGACAGTTGACACTTTCTATGAGTGATGCTTTTGAGAACATTGTATGCAAGTGTCTGCACTTTTCACACTTGGCACATTTCACACCTCTGAGTAGAAGGGCCAGGACATGTGTGAATAGGGCTAGGGTATGTATGAATAGTGCCTGCCAGGCTGTTTGTTCACAGATCTCATCATTAACTATCCCTACCAGCCGTGTATGCAGCATCCATTTTTTTCCACATCTACTGTCCTTCATAACCATCTTGTTGCCTATTTTATCCCATTTTTGTTTTGATTTATTTTCCTTATTTTTGGATGTTTACTGGCCATTTGCATAGTAATTCTTTAATAGAGTTGTCATTTTATTCTTACGTTGTATGTTTTGTATAGTCTGGATACAAGTCTTTCATCAAATCCATGGTTTGCAGGTATCCCCCATACTGCCTCTCACTTTCCTGGTGGTATCCCTTGGTAGAGAAAAGGTTCTAATTGTGAGCAGGTCCTACTTGCTTTGCTTTGTTTGTGCTTTGCATGCCTTGTCTAAGAAGTACTACCAAATCCAAGGTCATGCAGATATAGCCCTTTGTTTCTTCTGAGAGTTTTGTAGTTTCAGCTATACCTTGGAGTATTTGATTCATATGTAGTGTAATATAAAGACCTAAATTTACTCTTTTATGTGTAGATATCCAAACTCCCATTTTTAATATCTAATTTTATTCTGTATATCCTTATAATATTCATTTTAAGAATATTATGCTAATTTTCATAAAACACTACTAAATTAAAATTGTTTTCTTTACAGTGGGACTTGTTAGGCTTTTCTCTTAAATATTTTCCTTAGTATTCTATATTTAAATAGAAATTTTATATTTCAAACAAAGTTAAAAAATAAATTTCATGATCCAATTAGTTTCTGTCTGCTAACTCCTACAGCATGTTTTAGTGGTGGTTTTCTTTTTTAGAAGGAAATCTTAAGGAAATTTAGATTGGTGATGTCTTTTTTTGCCTGTTTTATATGACTGAGATTAAAAGACGATTGGGAAGTAATAGCTTACAGACAGTGAAAGAAGAGCTGTGACCAAGTTGGCCTGATCTCATTCCTCACTGACACAGCAGACCACCACTCTGTTTCTCTGCAGAGTGATAGTTGGGAAAATGGTAAAGAAATGTCTGTGTTAACGTTCATAGAGTTGTAACCAAGTCATGAAGCTTGGTTCTATTAGTGGAGACATAGAAATAGCTTTGTTTGGCAAAATCACTACTCATATCTTATAATAAATTGTATATGATACGTTAGGCTTACTGCCTGTTACTGTGCCATGGATTCATTTAGAGAAAGTGACATTTTTAACACTGTGTTTTACTTCTTCTAGATGCCCACTCTACACATGGCAGGTCCAACTTTAGAGATGAAAGATCTAGTAAAACATATGAGCGTTTGCAGAAAAAATTAAAGGATCGCCAAGGAACACAGAAAGATAAAATGAGCAGCCCGCCCCCATCACCCCAGAAATGCCCTTCTCCTATAAGCGAACACAACGGACTCGTAAAAGGACAGAATATCAGTGGTATGAACACAGGATCGGCAAGAAACAAATCTGGGCGAGGGAGAGGTTGTGCACAAGTTGATTCGGAAGTAGAAGGTACTCTTGATATGTCTCTGATATTTCTCATCATTTTAACTGCTAAAATTATACCTCACTTTTCAGCTGTCTCATCCTGGACCACATAAATTCATAGACTAGCACTTCTCTACCTGTGAGAAATGTTTTAGACTCTAAATGACTGCTAGACAGCTGCTTTCACATTTGTGAAATCTCAGTGAAATAATCTCACGTTATCATAAAGTTTACTAGTTGAAAAGTTTCATTTCACAGGAAAACTAATTAACGAAGATTCCATTTCTTCTGTTTCGGGTCCTTTGATAAGGCTGTCTTGCCTTTTACCAAAGCTTTATTTTCTCAGCCTCTTTATTTATGAATACATGATAACTAGTATGTCATTAACCAATCCTCTCTGCATGTTCCAGAGTTAGAGTAATCTCCGTCTCTTTGCTTCAAAAGGTTTAGTCTTTCTTTGGGCCCCTCCCCTAATGTGTGGCTGTCACCATATGAACTCTGAACACTACCTTTTAACGGGTTCTAGACTCAGCTCTCTGTAAGGTTAACACGCTAGGTTAACAGTAGTCTGTCTTCCATGTGTTTAGAGTGTGAGTTTCTTGCCCGAGTACTTGGACTATAATGCTAAGCCTCTTACTGATGCCTATCTTAATTTCCATAGATTTCCTTGATACTCTTTGTAACCTGTTTTAACTTCTAGAGGTAGACCGTACTGTATTTTAAGTTTCCTCAGATATGCCAGTGAGGCGGACTAACATGCCTTTCACCAACACTGACACCACAGTTCTCTCAATCCTTGAAGGTACTGATCTAAAGTGACACTCCTAGCTTACTGTGTTGAGTTTTGACATAGCTGATTAGTGTGATGGCAGCTAGAGTGCTTCCAGCTGGGGGAGCACTATCAAAAGTATTGTGCTCACCTTCATCTTTCTTAACATTTTCATTCCTCACACGTTAAACAATGCTTTAATGGCTTCATGGCTTGTGTGTTAACATTTACTAAACTGTTGTCCAGTTTTTGAGACTATCTGAATATCCTTTCCTGCACTGAATTCTCAAAAGAGGGGCTAAAGTTTTGTTTATGTCAGTGGTTGCTATGAGTTACAGCAGATTACTTCTATCTAGGAAACCATGGTTAAAATACTTAGTTCATCAATTAAAGCCAGATGTAGTGGTGCATGCCTGTAATCCCAGCACTTGGGAGGCTGAGGCAGGAGACTTATAAGTTTCAGGCCATTTTATACTATACACTGAGACCAAAAAAAAAAAAAAAGAGAGAGAGAGAAATAAATAAGTAAAGAAAGAAAGAAGAAAGAAAAAGAAAAGAAAACAATGGTGTGAGAATGGCAAACAAGGAACTTTCCAGAGGAGAGGGGATGTTTTTCCATCTTGAATGAGGGCACACTTTGTTTAAGAAAAGCCACTGTTCGGGTGACTGTGTACATGCACACTTACAGGCATACAGCACATGTGCACGTATGTGGTATTATAAGTGGTGGGAACAATTAAAATAGAAATTGAAGCAGATGAATGGTGAAGGACTACAGATTCCTATATGTGAGTGAATAAGGATGAAAGTAGAAAACAACTAAAGGAGAGAAAGAAATTTGCATTTAAGGTTTTTTTTTTCATTTTTATTTTTTAAAGAAAAAGATGAAGAAACTAAAGCATTTGAAGCATTTCTTTCCAACATTGCCAAACCAGTGGTAAGTATCTGATGTATTCTTCTTGCTATTTAGCATATTCATGTAGAATTTTGTCATTTTCATCCAGACTTTTATTCTAACTTCATAGAAATGTGAGGCCAATAGTGAGTCATCATGGTGTGAGTGGCCCAGAAGAGGGACACTTCCTCAGTGAAGCACTGAGACAAGGGGACATGAGTATGTCCCAGGGCCTCAGAACAGTGAGTACAACCAAGGAGTTAGGAAGATTGGTATGAGAACAGAAAAGGCTTACATCCAGAGTTCTGTAGGCATCCCAGTGGCTCGTATAAAAGCTGTGACCTATTTAGTATTCACACTAAGTGAAAAGGTTTACACCCATTAAGCACAGGAAGTTCTCCACTGATAACGAAAAGAATCAGAGCAGTATAGTGCGGGTCGCATTTCCCTTTCAAGAAGATACACAATCAAAAATGTCCTCTGCAGCGTTAATAGTCACAGAAAGTGGAATGAGAAATGCATGGATTACGATATTTATATGCAACAAAATATGAAGGAAGAAATAGGCAAAGATACTTTTGACAAAAGTTGGTACTAGGAACCAAATTATTTGAACATCATAATTATAAATAAATCAATAAAATAGTCTTAGAAAAACTTTCTGCAAAGTAGTGAAAACATCAAAATATCATAATACTTGTTCTGATTAATGCTTTTCTTCCCCTGCTATGACGCTACTCAATTTTTTTTTCTCATTCTAACTTGTTCTTTTAAGAATGGAGCCTATAGGGCTGGAGAGATGGCTCAGAGGTCAAGAACACTGGCTGTTCTTCCAGAGGTCCTGAGTTCAATTCCCAGCATTCACATGGTGGCTCACAGCCATCTGTAGTGAGATCTGGCACCCTCTTCTGGCATGCAGGCATACATGTAGACAGAACACTGTATACATAATAAATAAATAAATCTTTTTTAAAAAAAGAATGGAGCCTATAGATGAAATAAATGTAAAAGTACAATTTTATTTTGTAATAACAATCACTAACATTTGCTGGTGTCAGCCTCTGTTCAGGGTATTTCAGATGTGCATGTGTTAGTTAATTCTTACAAAAGCTCATGATGTACTGTTTCCCCCATTTTACAGATAGGAACTGAAATAAGTAGTGGTAAGAGCCAAGGTTAGAGTCTGGGCAGTCTCCTTGCCCTGGGGCTTCTCACTGGGTTCACTTGAAAAGGAAGTTAGGACTCATGCCCTGGCCATCATATTGTGACAGTGTTGACCGTCAGCCTGAGATGCCTTCTGCAGGTGATCTCTCCTGTGTTTCTGGAATGGTTTCTTCAAGTTTGGTTGTGCAGCAGCTTATGTGTGTGAAGTGATGTAAAGGCATCACATTTAAGAAGACTTACAATAGGGCCCTGTCCATCTCAAGTCCTCCATGACTCCTCTTGGGTGGTCTTGCCATGACTATAAAAGGTGAATAACAAAAGCACTATTAGAACTAATAGAAACGTAAGTGAGTTTACTGACAGCATCAAATACCTCAGCCTTAAAAATAAAAGCAGCTTACAAGTTGCATGTTTAATTCTAGAAAGTCAGTGTCGTGAGCTCAGAAGGAGAGCTGTGGGTACCGCAGAGTGTTCTGTCTGCCTCCAGCTACTGTCACTGTGCCATGCCTGTTATGGAAGGGAGGGAGCTGGGCACTAAACTGGGGGCTCTCAGCAGCATTGGCATTGTTGAGTTGCCCCCTTCCTGCCAGTTCAGAAGCTCAGTCCATTCCCCTAGAGAACATGTATACTAACCCAGACAGCTGTAACACACAGCTGCTTCAGCCTCCTGAGACACTGGATCGCTGAGCAGCAGTGCTTGTGTGTAAATCCTATGCGCTGGGGATGCGGAAAACGTGGCGTGTACAGGAGAGTGGTGCATGCCAAACAGGTGCCCATGGTTACCATGTCAAACCTTCCCCTCTTGCTGTTGTAAACTCTACGTAAAACAAAACAGAAAAGGAGAAGAAAAGGAAGTTAATGGCCCTGATAAGATTTATGTTAGGGTGATGTAACAGCTGATGCTGGTTTTCTTAGATAGTGTTAAAAGTGGGCACAGAAAATGAAATTTTAAATCATCTTAAAATTGTTTACCTGGCATTATAAAAAGAGGGAATTTAATAAAATTCAGAGCCCTGAATAATAACATTAAAAAAGGTGTTTTATTTTAGTTGATATTTAATGTTTGAGTAATGGTGCCTCTTTAATTAATTTTTGAGTTGGAAAGAACAGGCCAGGATTTTTGGTGATTTTGTGTGTGGTTTTGCATGCTCTGCTTTACTGAGGTCACCAAATTGGATGTATTTATTTATTCACTCCATAAATAATTGACCCTGTACAAAATGCCATTTGCTGTGTGTGCTTGGAACTAGAGATAGACTTGAAAGCAAAGTGTGCCCTCTATCCCTATAGCTTCCTTTAATAGAATCATCATCATATGGTAAATGTAAAATTATTAAGTGTGGGGGTGGGGCTGAAGAGATGACTCAGAGGAAAAGAGCAGTTGTTGCTCTTGGAGAAGACAGGGGTTCGATTCCCATCACCCACATGGCAGCTCACAACTGCCCTCACTGGAACATACATGCAGGCAAAACAATATATATAAAATGCAAACAAATTTTTAAAAAGGAATGTATGTATGTGCTTGAGCTTTTGTGCCATGGTACTCCTGTGGAAGTCAGAGGACACTTTGTGAAGTTGGTCCTCTCCTTCCACCTTTATGTAGGTTCTGGGAACCAAATTCAGGTCACAAGTCTTGTATAGCAAGTATCTTTACCCTTGGAGCCATCTCGCCAGACCAATTTCTATGCTAATCTTTAAATTAAATCTAATCCCTATACTATTTTTTCTCTTTATTAGGCCTTGCTATAAAAGAAACATATACACAGAATTATTCCAATAAGAGCAGATATGTATAAAACAATTAAAACCTTGTTTTTTTCCTCTTGCAACTCCTCTTGTATCTCACCACATGTGTACAAAAAGATCTCGGGGGCTGGAGCGATGGCTCAGAGGTTAAGAGCACCGGCTACTCTGACAGAGGTCCTGAGTTCAATTCCCAGCACCCACATGGTGGCTCACAACCATCTGTAATGAGATCTGGCATCCTCTTCTGTACATAATAAATAAATAAATCTTTAAAAAAAAAAAATCTCAAAAAGCAACAGTTAATTTGCTTGTAACAGTCCATTTCAGGCACCTTTGAGCACATCAAAAGGAAAAATGTTTAACAAACTGATGGAAACTAGGACCCAGCTTTCCTTTTCCCTGCTCTTGGATCTCACTGGTATATTAATGAAAGGTTTATTTTCAGGACAGACATGGCTTTTCTTGTTATTTTTAAACATGAATAGGAATGTTTGAAGAGGCTGCACCATTCTTAGAAGTCAGTACCCATGTTTCCAGCTTTCTGCTATCACTCATGCTGCAGTGAACATCTTGAAGAAGGTGTACTTGTACACTTTTGCAAATTGATAGCATAGTATCCTAAGGGGGAAGAAAATTAAAATGAAGTTCTTAAGTCCAAAAGTAAATACAGCCTGGCATGGTAGTATATAGGTTTGTAATCCCAGGCTGCAGGAAGCTGAGGCAGGAGGAACTCAGTTCTCCTTTAGTCTGGCCTGTATTGTGAGACCTGACCAAACGAAAAGGAAAGTGAATGCATGTTTCCTAACTGGCCCAGAGCAAGGGCTGCGGCAGCGCCCAGCCTCCTTCTAGAGTCCCATTTCTCTGGCCCTGTCTGTCTGGTAGTTAAAGCAGTGTGCTAACGGCTGCCTTGGAAATAGTGTGTGCACCTACACTCTTGAACATGTGCTGCATTTGTGTTTGTTTCTTTGAAACGTTCATACCCTTTGTTCATTTTTCTCTTAATTCATTTTGTTTCTTTTGTATTAAATAACACTTGGTAAGTTGAAAAATGAACTCTAAAATTAGTTTAAAAATTACCTTCTCCCATCTTTTTCTTTGGTTGCTGTACAGTCTTACATAGGCCACATTGGTCTTTGTTTTGTCTGCCCTTTTTCTTCACTGCACATCTGTCTCGTCTGTACATGGAGGGTCGTCCTGCTGTGAGCTGTGCTGTGTAGGTTTGGACTGCTGCTGCTTTGTGCATGGTTCTGAGCCCATCAGATAGTCCACTGCTCATGGTGCACGCACATTGGCTTCGGAGCGCTTTCACCTCTTGCTGTTTCCTTCTACAGGCCTCAGACATTCAAGCCAGGACGGTCCTGCTTACCTGGTCACCTCCTTCCAGTTTCATTAATGGCGAAGTGAATGAGACAAGTGTACCGGAGCTCTGCAGTTACGAAATCCTGGTGTCGAGCACTGGGAAGGAGGGGAAATACAGAAGTGTCTATGTGTAGGTGTTTTGTGCTCCTCCTCTTCCCTCTTCTGTGGATTAATGGAGTGTGATAGAGGGCGTATTGCTAATTGTGCTGTTCTGTTCATCCCCTACTCCAGAGGAGAAGAAACGAGTGTCACTTTGAACGACTTGAAACCAGCCACAGATTACCATGCAAAGTAAGGACTGTCTTATTGGGCACAGCAGAGGCTTGGGCTTTGCTTCCGTTGTTGTTAGGAGCACTTGCCCTAGCTTCTGAGGTGTTTATACACAGAATCATAAACAAGACCTGTTGACTTTTGTGTTCATTAATCTACATCATGTCTTGCAAAGAACATGGGATATTAAGACTCTCAGGATTGCACAGCATTTCATAGAAGCAATTCAGATAATGCCTTATGGTTTTCCAGTATATTCCCTTAAGTTTTTACTCTGTAGTCTCCCCATCAGGGGCCCAATTGGAGTCACCTTACTTTTTAAAGAACAATTTATAGTTGGCAATGTTCTTATTACACATTAACACTGTAAGTTTTCTGTACTTCACTCAAAACATTGTCCAACCTAATATAGTTCAAGCTGGATTGACACCACTATTGAGTCATGAATTATGTGGGTAATAGTCAGTATTTTTTAAATCAATGAAATAAAATCAAATAGAAGTATCAGCATATTAAGAATTTTTTTTGGAAAATAGTTACTTTGGGAAGTAAGTGTGTGTGTGTGTGTGTGTGTGTGTGTATAGAGACATGTCATGTTGCAATTTTAAAGTGTCTTTCTTACTTTGACTTAGAATAAAATAAAACCCCTGGTTTGTACTGTTTTTAAGGGACACTCTTTACTTGTGGATAATACGTTAATTTTCTTGGTAGAATATTTGCCAGGTACCTTACTCCTTGCATATACATAAAGCTGATACTGTTGAAAGTAAACCGGATAAAACTACTTTATCCCATAGAGTGCAGGCAGAGTCCAATTCAATAAAGGGAATTCCCTCAGAAGCCGAAAGCTTTACTACCTTGAGCTGTGAACCTGACACACCCAATTCACCGAGGATAGCCAATCGGACCAAAAACTCGCTCACCTTGCAGTGGAAGGTAAGAATGTTCTGTAGGCTATTTCTAATGAGATATTTCTTCTCTTTTCCTTCCACCTTGTGTTAAATGTCAATTGCTTTTGGAGACCAAAGGAGTGTTCAGTTAAGTAACTCACTCTTCTCGTTATACACTAAAGTAGGCGTTGGCATCTTCGGCGTTCAGACAACTCAGTCTCTGTTGCTGTGATTGTCACTGACCAAAACCAGCTTGTGGGAGAAAAAAGTTTATTTCATCCTAGAAGTTACACTCTTATCATTGAAGGAAGTCAGGGCAGAAACCATGGAGGGACACTGCTCACTGGCTTGTTCCCAGTCCCAGCTGCCTAGGGACGGTATCCCCATAGTGGGCTGGGCCCTCGTACATCAGCTAGCGATCAAGAAAATGCCTCAGTCTCATGCCAGTCACTGGCCAGTCTCATGGAGGGAGGTCTCCCAAATTGATTCTTTCTCAGACAACCTGGACTGTACTAAGTGAACAGCTTAAACTGACTAGGGGATGCTCACTCCCGTACGGGGGATAGGGGTGGTGGTGTGAGGAATGATGGTAGAGCCTTCCATGTATTAGGCAGATATTACAACTGACTTCCACCCCAGGACCCCTCCCTCTTTTTTTAAACTTGCTGTCCTCCTGTCTCAGCTATCTTAGTAGGTGGAAATACTCTGAAGGCGTCGTTTTCCTCTTTGTATACTTTGAGTAAAGGTACAGCAGGAAGGTAATGTGATAATTCAATGAGTTATGGTAAAATTCTTTACACATAATAGTTTCCTCCAACTTAGAGGAAAATGGGAAGGTGAGTCTCAGGTTATTGAATGTGGACAATATATCTTCATCCAAAAAAAGAATTTTTTTTTTAAGGAAAAGTAAACATGAGGCTTTAGCAGCTAAATTAAAGCAATCTAGAATGATGAACTCTTGGTAAATGGATGTTTACCTCCCTACTTGCAGTCTCTGTCTTTGAAGTCTCCTCCTCTGTTATGGAAGAGTTGATTTCTGAGGGTCTTTTCTCCTCTCTTCTCATTATACTCCCCTTGAACTGCAGCTGCTGGGTCAATCACTTGTGACTACTCTGACTCACATACTTAAGATGTTGTCAGTGTAACATGTTGGGAGTCTCAGAGTCAAGTCTCTCCAGATCCAGAGTCGTAGGAAAGCCAGGACCATTTGATCTTCCAGAGTGGGTTGAAGCTGTAGGATGGAAGCTGTTAGGAAGAAGAGTTCTGTTAGGAAGAGATTCCCATTTCGAGAATGGGTAAAGGCTACAGTGAAGTGCTAAGGGATTCTCCCCAAAGCTCAGCAGGTTACTGAGAGGCATTCTGGGATGACAGGCGCATTGTGTCTAGCAGCAGGGATCCCAGCAGGACCCTGTCTTGTCTTTCCTTCTGCAGCCTAGCTTTCTGTTCTTTGGGATATTACAAAGTACTCCATTTACATTGTGGGGTGAGTTGTAAAAATGGTGGAAACTTAAACCTGATGAAATCTTAGGGGCAAACTGAATTTTTCTAAGAATTACAAAAGTTAAACTAGTTCTTGTTAAAGGAGATCATAGAGCATTCAGAAAAATGTAGGTGGCCTCTTACCTTCTTTATATTTCTATTTTTTTGTGTATGAGTATTTGCCTGCTTGTATTTATGTTCAGTGTGTGCCTGTTTGGTGTCCCTTAAGGCCAAAGGAGGGCATCGGGTCCCCTGGAACTGGAATTAGGGATGGTTGTGAGCCACCATGTGGGTCCCAGGAATGAAGCCTGTGTCCTCTTTAAGGGCACCAATTGCTCTTAACCACTGAGCCAGCTCTCAGCCCCTCTATGGCCGTTTTAAAGGTTAAGTCACAGAGAACATGTGTGACATAAAGTAGGTTTCTTGTGATTTATGATGACTAATTTCTTTTCCTCTTTCTTCTTTTCTATTGTTTCAGGCACCCAGTGACAATGGTTCTAAAATCCAAAGCTTTATTTTAGAATGGGATGAGGTAAGTACATTGAATCCTTGTAGTGGTTAAATTTACAGGGGTAGCTCCAGATAAAATGTTTTTATCTGTTTTAGTTATTTATTTATTTTTTTAAGAAACAGTATTTTATGTGGAGGGTAAGTAGATGGTTAAGTGTTCTTAGAAAATGTAATTAACTGAACTTCCCTATGAAGAGAATTGCAATGAATAATCTGAAGTGAACTCACTCTCTCCGCCCCACCTGGGAGGGCCGCAAAAGCACAACCAAGAACAGCCCGTGTTGTGAGGAACAGAGGTTACAAGAGAGACCCTTGGCTTGTTCACTTGGAGTTTCCTCACTAGCACTCAGAAATCGCCGCACGTAGCTTCCTTCATGGACCCTGTTCACACCATTAAAACAGTCACCTGAGGACCTGGGAATGTAGCTCAGTGCTAGAAGTTACCTAGCAAGCATGAGGTACTGGGTAAACACACACTGACATACACACATCACATACGTGCGCATGCACGCATGAGAGTCATTTTTATAATTACCTTGGGAAAAGGCACTATTCCTCATGCCAGACTTAATAGCAAGACTATTCATTCCCTATGGCTTGTATATCAGATTACCATAAATTTGATGACTTAAGCAACATCTTACAGTTCTGAAAGCTGAAAATATGATAGAGTTTTCACTGGGCCAACGGAGTTGTTCCTTGCCCTAGCCAGTTTCCTCTGGTCCATGGCCTTGTCCCCGTACTTATTCTTCTGTCTTCCTCCTGCCTGCCTGTCTCAGGAGGCTATTTGTGCTTGTGTTGGTGGCCCATCCAGATAGTCAAGGGTAACCCTCTTTCTCAAGACCCTTAATCTAGCCACCCTTTTCAGTCCTGCCACCATACAAGGTAACATTCAGAGACAAGGGATTAGGTTCTGGGCATCGTTGGCAGTCACGGCAAGCACAGTGGGCTGTACAGTTCAGTGTGGCATTTTCTTGTCCGCTGTCCCATTTTCTCTTATCTTATTGCTTATAGCAAGCAAAGAGAAGGGACCAGGGGGAAGAAATTCTATTGCTAATGTGGATTCGACAGCGTATTAAATGAATAATAAAGCATAACTCAGAAGGTTTTGTTCCAGAAATGCTAAGAGAATTCAGAACAAGATTGCTTTTGATTGATCACAGAAGATAAACCATGTCCTCTTGATAAATGATGGTAGGGGACCTGATAAAGCATAAGAGGAAAAGAAAGTTAATTCGCTGTTCAGTAATTTCATACCATTATCCAACAAGGCATCTTTGATAAAAACTAGCCAAAGATGTCACTTCATATTACATTATACCACATTATATTATTCAAGAAATTGTAATTCCCTTAATGACTTTAATGACAGTCATAGTGTCCCAACTAGAGAACAAAATTCACCATTCTTCAAACTAGGATCGTGTGCTTAGACCTCACAGTGGACTCCACTAAATACCATTACAAAAGATAAGATGGTTCAGTTTAACAGCCAGATGCAGTCCTTCAGAGGAACAGAGGCAGCCCCAGCTGCCCTTGACTGAGGTACAAGAATGGAAAAGAGGTGGGAAAAGAGGAGCTCAACATTTCTAAAATCCTGTTGTCCTGAGGTAGCCTAACTTTCCTCTCTCTGTTGGGTAATTTGGCTGTTCACTCCGTTAGAATCCTTCAGTGTTAAATGTAAGCAGCCACTGCTCCAGACCTCTTAAAGACACATAGCAGTGTCTAGGGAGGAGGTTTGGGGACAGGCGTCAAAACTGTCCACAAAGAACTTTTCATGAGTTAAGAAAAAGTGGTCACTTGTCTGTCTCAGAGATCAGCCTGTCGCCATAACTACTTGTCCCCTATGGAGATTATAAGGTCCATAACTTATTATGGCCAGAAATTTAGCATTGGCTGAAACACCATATTTAATTCAAGAAGCTGTGCAAGGCTACTTGGAGAGCTACTGCTGCACCTGAAGTCAACCATACATGGATGCCCAGTATCTATTTTAGCCTTCTCTTAAGATCCATGATACTTGTATCAAAGTGTTGTTAATGTATACTGTACCAGCTAATAAATATCATAAAGGAACTGATGTGCATTTGTCTCTTAGTGGTGCATGTGAAATATAATAACTAGCCATTTCTCCTAGGGGAAAGGAAATGGAGAATTCTGCCAGTGTTATATGGGCTCACAGAAGCAATTTAAAATTACCAAACTGTCACCAGCAATGGGTTGTAAATTTAGATTATCAGCCAAAAATGACTATGGTGTAAGGTAAGACATTTTGTAAAAATATGTATATTTTAGATCATCTAGTCAACTTCATATGTATGACTATTGAGTCAGATTACCCATTGACAAATTTGTTTTATTTTGTTGATATCATTATGGTCTAGCAAAGGCCAGAAGAGAGTGTCTTAGTGACATTGGGGTGACAGGAAAGATTAAATTTGACAGCTTTCCTAGCCTTAAGTATAAATTAAATCTTTACACATCTCTCAAAAAGGTTTTTTTTTTTTGTCTTTTTTTTTTTTTTTTTGGTCTTTTTTTTTTGGTCTTTTTTATAAATTGTCAGTGTATGTGCTTTCCTGGTTTTGTTTAGAATCTGGTAGGTTTCATATCCTCAGTGCTTGGTACAAATAGAAAGTGCCCCCTCCCCATTTTACCTTGAAAGGCCCAAATTTCTATGGCTTATTTGTAAATGAAATAATCAAATCATATTTAGGGTCAAAACTGGTAAACGGGCTTGGTTGGATTGATGTGATTCTTATTTAAGTGGATAGTCAGTAATCATTAGAAACAATCATATCTGGAGTTTGGTTTTCTCTGTTTCTTAAAGGCTCTCTCTGTAGCTCAGACAAGCCCAGACTTTTGGAGAGTCCTATTGGAATTATTTCTACTTTGTTTTAGTTTGGAGCATCCCCTGCTCTCCCATAAGGAGTTGGTGGTTTTAATTACACAGTTTACATTTTCTACCATATGAAATGGCATTTATGAGAACTGTCTTTTCTTCTTCCTGTAAATGGCATGTAGAAGTGTGATGGGATGGGGTGGTGTGGGTTTTACTGTGTTCTCTTTCCTACAAACCACTGTGTGGTTTTTTCCTCCTCCACTGGGACTAGCTCACTTATCAAAGCTTAAAGATCTGAACATAACTTATGCACTTGAAAGAACACCAGCCTTTTGGTGTCTGACCTGGTACCTTTAAGACACTTCAATCCATTCAGATGTTTCAGATCTGAGACTAGCATGTTCAAATCAAGGGTCTCAGTTTGAGCCCCATCACAACAACAAGGATTAAAATTTTTACCATTAGTGAAGGGAGGTGGGAGGCTTTTTACCAATCAAATAATCTTGACTCCTTTTTAAAAATCTTTTGTTCCAACAGTGATTTTAGTGAAGAGGTCTTATACTACACTTCTGGCTGTGCCCCCTCTGTACCTGCAAGTCCTGTACTGGCCAAGGCTGGAGTTACTTGGCTGTCCCTACAGTGGAGTAAGCCCTCAGGAACACCATCAGATGAAGGAATTTCTTACATTTTAGAGATGGAGGAGGAAACATCAGTAAGTATGAATATGTGGTTTAAATAAGAGTTGAGGTCATTTTGATGCCGGTTTAATCCTAATAAAGTAAACATCACCATGGGAGTTAGCTCTTTCTCCAAGTCATATCAGAGCCTGACTTGTTATTGTCTAAACAAGATTGGTAGGGAGGTCTCAAATTCTTGTTTTCTTGGTTCTATAAGAGGTTTGGGAGCTTTTGAAGTCTATACCTACACTTTTCATTTGAGAGCTGGATGTGTAACTCAGGGGTAGAGCATTTACGTAGCAGCCAGGGAACCTTGCATCTCCCAGCCAGAGAGGGAGACATAGATTGACTTAGGAAGAAATCAAAGGGAGTGTTGCCACAGCCTTCAGCCTTCTGCATAGAGCAGTTTCAAAGGAAGTGCTGTGTTACCCTTCTCTACTTCGTTCAGTACTGCTTCTCAGCATACCACAGAAGAATGAGAGTCACATGGAGACCGTGTCGTACATCCTGAGTCTAGTTACCTGCTTCGGCTTCCTGTAACAAAAAACAGACAGAGCTTCGTTTTGAAGTAGGATAGGTCAGAGTGGCACAGTCTTAGAAGTATACTATAAATCTTTACATTTCTGTACGTTTAAATGGTGAATCGTACTGTTTTCAATTACATCTCCACTTTTGATATTTTTCAACATGGAAGCTAATAAAGTAGTGAAATATTGACACTGGGACTGTAAATAGTTATATTAAACCCAAGTTGCACCTTATCTCCCAGTACAATCAACCATCTATTTCTTCACTTAAACACAACTGTGCATTCAGGGCAAAGTAAAGATGTTAAATACTTACGTATGGTTAGTTCTTGGGACATCCCTAGAAAATTTGGTTCTTGAAATTGCTTTCTTGATGAGGAAGTTGCCATTGGCTCCAGCTCCTTCCTCAACACAAAGACCTCTGTTGGCCCTTCAGTTTACTTCTACAAAAGGTTCTGTAGCATGATCATCATTCAAGTTCAAAGAAATCAAGGTGAGAATTAGATTCACACAGTCAGAGGTGAAGAGCAACCCGGGGCTTCATGTGTCTGTTACTCCTCAGAGTTCTACAGCTAGGTGTTTGATGAAAACTGTGTTTCCATTTCCAGGGGTATGGTTTTAAGCCTAAATATGATGGAGAAGATCTTTCTTACACAGTGAAAAATCTGAGACGTAGTACAAAGTATAAATTTAAGGTAAGTTCTGAGAGTCCATTAAGAGATGTATTTCTTGTTTTTATTGTTCTTCTTAAGTTAAAAAGCATTCTTTCATTGTATATTCTTTCCAAACCATTCCTTTGGTTTTAAATTTTAAGTAATTCTGTCTTTTCTAATGTGTATTTTTGTTTTTTAACTTTTGTGTTATAATAATACTTCTCATTCTCAAACTTCATGTATTTGCATTGAAAACCAGTTTTAACATTTTGTGGGACTCTTGTATAATGTGATACACATATTAAAATATGTGTGTTAAAACATACTCAACAATTTTTTGGCATATCATACCAGACAGCTTTATTATATTTTTGGCATCATGGCATGCCGAACAGATTCATTACTTACTCAAAGGAAGTGATATCTACCAGTTTCTTAATTGCATAGTTATTCTTTGCCCTTTTGCTGGTAATAAGCATGTTGTGACTACTGTGTCATATGTAAACATGTATTCCCTACCGGGTTTCATACTCATTTTAATGCCCATTAGTGACTCAGTCTGTTCTGGGTGGGATTGACAATGCTAACTGGTGCTGTTTTCGCTGTGTGACCCTCCCTGGGTCACTCGCTTGCTTGAGGCCGTGACAAACTGAAAATTTCTCCATGGAAACTTCGGAAATTTATCTTTCCTTCTCTGGTGTCACTCTAGGATATATTTTGGCTCTTTAACTTGCTCAGCTCTTGAATTATTTAATAATTACTAAGTTAATAGAAACCTAAAATTATAACAGAATGCTTTTAGTTGATAAATTAAACATTGATATATTCCTACTGGAGCTCATATAATCAAATCATTTCAGATAAAGGATAGAGGGCATTATATATAGTTTTCATTATTAAAAGGCAAACATGAATTTTGTTGCTCCTGGAAAATGCTTAAAAAAATAGAGCCTTAATAATAGGGAATTTTATTTATATAGTTTATGATAATGTTATTTGTTTTGCCTTATTTTGTAAAGTTTCATTTAAAAACCTGATGACTCTGGGTCATTACATTTTCCAAATATAGTTTTCATATTTGTAAGATTTACAAAATACCAAGAAAGTGTGCGCTTTGAGCCCAGTTTCTCTAGTGATGTTAGATTGCAGTTAGGGTCTCAGTAATTATACCAAGAGGTTTTCTAAGGAGGAAGTTACCAATACTTTTATAATTTTCTAAGTTTATTAACATTCTGAGACTTCTAACTGTTCTGTAATTGCCACTGAAGACATAAGCAGACACACACAGATGTGCATTGAGTTCTTAACTGGTTCAGTATGTAAATCAAATTTCTATTTAAAACTTTTCCACTGTACCATTTACTTTCAAGTGGCAAGGGAGAGGAGCTACACAATCAAAATTTTGTCTGTTTGGCTATCCATATGACAGGCTTGGAATGGAAAACAGTCACCTCTTTTACACATAAACATCACTGGGTCATAGGAGGGCTTATTAACAAGTGACAAGTTAAGTAGGGATATGCCATCAAAGCTCACCAGACATTCAGTATTATCTGAGACTTTGCCAAAGGTGAGGCCTGACAGTCTTGTAGCTAGCTGTCCGGCAGTTCTCAGTGCTGATATGTGGGTACACTTACTTGGAAGCAAGGGAAAAACATTAGGAAATGCAAAATGACGCCTATGTGAAGTTCTAGTTACTCAGCATGTATTTTTAATCTGCCGAGTGATAGAGAACTGCCACAGGGATCTGAATCATTAAATCCCCTTTGTCTGTCTCCCTTTTATAGCTTGATACTGCAAGAAATCCTGTCAAAATAAAATCTTATTATTTTTAAAATCTTGGAATACTGAGTGTATTACAGAAATAATTTTTTAAATACACTCCTGCAGGCACTGATTACATCACATATTGTCATAGGAAGCAGTAAGAGCATGCTTAACATGAAATGCCAGAACTTGGCCCTGAGGATAATCCTGGGACATTTACAGTAGAAATAGGCAGTTAAGACTGAAAACAAAATTGCTTTGCATGTGCATCTTTTAAAATAGGGGATTGAAACAAAACAAACAAACAAAAAGGCTTCAGAGGCTTTTCAACCATGCTCCTAGGAAACTAAATTTCTGGAAAATAGTTTCTCTAGTAGTGAGTGCTTTGAACCAGAACCTCAGGCACCTCTGCTGTAGCAGCTGCTTGTTTGTGAAATAGTTTTTACAGCATTTCTGTTTTTGTTTTGTTGTTTGTGAAATTGTTTTTCACAACGTTTGTTGTTATTGTTTGTGGCTTTTCATAAAAAATTAAGTGTCCGTAGGTCTGTGAAATTATGTGTGTGTCTTCAGTTCAGTTCCACTAATAAATGTGTCTGTTCTTATGCTAATACCATTCTCTTTGTACAATAACTGTGCAATGGAACTTGAAATCTGATATGGTGATACCTCCAGCAATTCTTTTATTAGTAAGGATCATTTTAGGTATCTTGGATGTTTTGTGTTTCTTTATGAAATTGAAGATTTTTTTTTTTTTCAGTTTCTATGAAGAATTTAGTTAGAATTTTGATGGGGATTGCATTGATAGGTTGCTTTTGGTAAGATGGCCAGTTTTACTATATTAATCCTACAGATCCATGAGCATGGGAGATCTTTCCATCTTCTGATATTTTCTTCAGTATCTTTCTTCAGTGTCTTAAAGTTTTTATTATACAAGTCTTTCACTAGCTTGGTTAGAGTTACCCCAAGATATTTTATATTATTTGAGGCTATTGTGGAGGGTGTTGTTTCCCTGATTTCTTTCTCAGTCCATTTGCCATTTGTGATTAGGAGGGCTACTGATTTTTGTGTGTTAATTTTTTATATTGACACTTTGAAGAAGGTGCTGGTCATCTGTAGAAGTTCCAGGGTGGAGTTTTTAGGGTCCCTTTTGTATACTATTGTGTCATCTGCAAATAAAGATACTTTCATTTCTCTTTTTTTTTTCTTCTATTTGTATCTCTTTGGTCTCCTTCAGTTGTCTTGATGTTCTAGTTAAGACTTTGAGTACTGAATTGAATAGGTTTAGAGAAAGTGGACACCCTTGTCTTGTTCCTGTTTTTTAGCTTTAAGTTTTTCTCTGGTTAGGGTAAGTTACCTGGATGGGTAAGAGCAGTGAGGAGACCCTAGGAAAACAGAACAGTTGGATTAACTTTTACTAATTTGTAATAGGTCACAGTTGTTATTTAGAATGCTCTAGTTCCTAAAATTCTTATTCAAAATTACATAATTCATGGCAGGGTAAAAATGTGGGTATAATTTCTAAAATAAAATGATACCTAGATTGGATTATATTTTTTTCTATTCCTGTGTTAAAAACCCATCCCATTCTTTTATACCTTGAAATAACTGTTTGTTATCTCATGGCTTCTTCTGGTCAGGAATCTAGGAACCACGGTTCTGATTTATAGACTTCTGAAGTGGAATCATTCGAAGGTGTCATTTCCACATTCACTCACAGGGTTATTCCCTGGGCCCTCAGATCTCACTACCCCATAATGTAGGGAATTTCTGCTACATTGTGTAAGTCAGAAGAAACCATTCAATGTAACTCAGGGCTCAACTGCAGAAACAACTTAGTACTCCCCATGCATTCATAGGTCTTCTCATGAAGCCAGGCAGTTCTCCAGCAGAGAGAGCATTTCAGTCTGAAAGTGTTTAGTCATTTCTCTGAGCTTGAGATTTGCCCCTCGCTTGGTAAGTTACACTTGGGTAGCAAACTGTCTTAGTTTGGGTTTTTATTGCTATGAAGAGACACCATGACCATGGCAGGGAGGGTGGCAGACATTGTGCTGGAGGAATAGCTGAGAGTCCTACATCTTGCAGGCAACAGGAAGTTGACTGAGACACCAGGTGGTATCCTGAGCATAGCAAACCTCAAAGCCCACCCCCACAGTGACACAATTCCTAATAGTGCCACTCCCTTTGGGGGCCATTTTTTTCAAACCACCCAAACATTAAGTCTGTGTTCTCATTGCAGGTCATTGCTTATAACTCAGAAGGTAAAAGTAACCCGAGTGAAGTCGTGGAATTCAGTACCTGCCCTGATAAACCAGGAGTACCTGTGAAGCCCTCCGTTAAAGGGAAGATACACTCACATGGCTTTAAAATTACTTGGGGTAAGATGTTGCTGCTTTATTTTGTGTTTGATTAAAATAATTTAAATATGAATTTTTTCTTAGTTAAGATTTAAGAGCAGTGTAGACCACCTTTGTAGAAGTATCGGGGTGCCTTTTGCCAGAAATTTACTACATTCATCCTTAGAAGAGGAGAAGAAAGACATAAGCAGCTAGTTCACAATTCATGTTCCTTTTTTGTGGGTGTAAATGTCCAAGTGGATAAATTATTGTTACATCCAGCCATGCTAAACAGTGGCTCTCCGTGTGGATCGTTAGATGTTATCCAGCCTATGGGCCAGATTCACAGGAGTCGGTCAGAAGACAGAGATACTGTTGATGGACACAATTCCCCGAATTCGTGTTTCTCACGGAAGCCCAAATTCATTCATTTTAATCTAGCAGATTAATGTGAAGATGCTGTTCGGTTTCCTATGAAGTGTACAGCAGGCTGTTGGTGCCAGTTTTTCAATAACTGTATTGTGCTTGGGTGAACTTACGAACTCAGGGTAGTCTGACAAGAAGTGTGTCCTCCATTGAGGATCCATCTGTGGAAAGCTTCTCAGAGAGCCTAACCAGGTTTGGTTCTAAAAGAACTGGGGAGCCACTGTAGGAGGATGAAGAGGGTCAGCTTTGTGTGAAAAGAAAGATGGCTGACCTTGGAGCCAGCAGCACCGGAATCACCTTCACTCTCAAAAAATAAATAAATGAAACAACAGAAACCAGTTATTCACTTAAACATTTGCTGAACATCTGCTTACACACCAGATCAGTGGGACAGCAGAGAGTGTGCAAGCTTGATCATGGCCTGGAGGCACAGTTTGCAAAAGTCACCATATTACAGATACCTACAAACTTCAAACTCCTTTTGAATCTAAAGTGAATGGCCTATTGTGCAGCCACTCAGAGTTACTGAAGAGCCAGCCGACTTTATAAAGGTGGGAGATGGAGTGTGTTAACTGAGAGGTGTTGACACCGGTGCAGACAAAGGTGGTAGTTAGTGTTCCTTGTGATTCCTTCCCCTTAACAATCCTGCTGAGGTGTGCTGTTCATTGGGGTTTTCTGTGTTTTCAATAGATCCACCAAAAGACAATGGAGGAGCACCCATCAATAAGTACGTAGTGGAGATGGCGGAAGGTTCTAATGGTAAGCAGAGCTGGTGAAGGTGGTAGATTTGTTCTAGTGAATGAACCTCGACTCTTCCAGGCCTTACAATGTTTGCTGCCGTACAAATGGTTTTGCTTGGTTTGGTGGTGATGGTGATGATGGTGTGTGTAACAACTGTGATTATGCCCAGTATAATGCACTTCAGATCATGACCTCTGGAAATACAGTGGGGCAGATGTCAGCCTGTTATCAGCCTCTAGTATTATACTTACAGTTTTTTTTTTTTTCATTTGTTTATATTGTGCAATCCTAGCATGTCCAGACTGATACTTAGATAATATATATTTAGTGTTTTTACTGAAGAGTAGTTTATTAATTTAGGTTTATACCCATATATATGTACTAGAGAAAAATTATTCTCTAGAAGTTAGCTCCAATTAAGGTTTTTATGACATAAAAACTTTATGCTTGTCACCTGTACATCAGTTTTTATTTCTATAAAATGGCCTGTTAACTGAAAAGAAAGGTCTTATAATTATGATTAAATGTGCTATAATACTGATTCCTTATGCTCTTTGGTATAATATTATTACTAGACCAGTAAATGCATTTAATAGGCTTAATGAAAAACAAATTATCAATTGAAGCCAAAGGCTGTACAGAGATATTTCAGTTCATCAAAGCCATACAGATTTGTCTGGAAGGCTGCATACATAAAGAAAACTAAATCATTTCCAGGAAACTCAAGTCAGGCTTAAAATGTTTCTGATAAATTGCATAAACACTTACTTAGTGAAGCCTGAGATACCTGCCCTGTCCATGATGCCAAAACATTAAGCATTACTCGTAACTGATTGCACATGATTCTGCACTTTCAGGAAACAAGTGGGATATGATCTACAGTGGCACTACCAGGGAGCATCTCTGTGACCGGCTGAATCCAGGCTGCTGCTACCGCTTACGGGTTTACTGCATCAGTGACGGAGGGCAGAGTGCGGTATGCTTATGTGTAGACTAGTTAATGTTATCATTTGGACCAAATGGGACAGGATAGCATTTCCTGCCCTCGTTAAACTTTGTGTATAGATGTGGAAAGGTAATTCCTGTAACCTGAGTGGCTAGTGTTACTGTTATCAGAATATTCTAATGGGATATTTCACTTCTAATACATACATATGTAGGTAAATTTTAGGGTGATGTTTGATATCTGTATCCAGCAGAAATTGAAATACTGTTTCCTGATCTGTAAATTATGTGTCAGGAGAAACCATAAACTCTTTGAACACAGATATAATATTTGAGTATTTCAGAAAAGGTATCCATATTGTATGATTGTTAAGAGACTCAGTAGCCAGGAGTTTAATCCCAGCACTTGGGAAGCAGAGGCAGGTGGGTCCCTGAGTTCGAGGCCAGCCTGGTCTACAGAGCAAGTTCCAGGACAGCCAGTAATATATGGAGAAACTTTGTCTTAGGAGAGAGAGAGAGAGAGAGAGAGAGAGACAGACAGACAGACAGAGAGAGAGACAGAGAGACAGACAAACAGACACTCACTCAGTAACTAAAGTGACCAGTAACTTCATCAGTTGTATTGATCTGTCCCAATTCTGAGGATAGTTCTAGAGCCTGGTTCAGTTTGAGAACATCAGCATCTTCAAATAAACTCATTCAGTCCCAACCTTTTTTGTGGGTCAGTAATTGAGTGAAAGTGTCTTCATCAGATCTCTGCCTGCCGTTTGAGCTGGCCACAGGACTCCCACTGTGTGAGCACTCAGGGTTCCTTCCCTGAGTCTGCTTATAGAACAGAATGACAGCATGAGAACACTGCAGACTCTCCCTTCCCGTCCTTCAGTCATTTCAAACCACCCCTCACTCCCCTCTCTGTTTCTCACTTGGTGAGTTCTAGAGGAGCATCCTGGGTCCCTAGCCCAGGCATATACCACAAGCCACCCCAGTAGCTAAGCAAAGTGTACCAGGATGAGGCAGATCCTCCTCATGGATTTGGATAGTGCACAAAGTGCCTCTGCTCACTCACGCCTTCCTGTTCTTCACTCCTGGGCAGGCAACATACTCTGTATTTTTGGTGAATTTAATCAAGAATCACTTATTGGAACATTCATAATAATGTTTTTCAAATGGAATTTTACATAATAAAAATATTCTTGTAAAAGTGGCTTTTAGACTTCTTGTTAGACATGCAAATATTGTAGAACTGAGTGTGAGTCCTGCCCTGCAGGCTTGTATGGCATTCCATTTTAGCCAGTGAGAAAGCTCCCTGGTAGGAAACGTATAACTTGGTGCTAGAACACTTTCCTTCTGTAGAAGAGACCTATCTGAGTCCCCAGAACCACCCAGAGAATGAAGAAAATCTCCCTGCATTTAAGAACAATAAACATAAGCATCTACAATTCTTGATTTTGTTTTTGATTTTTTTTTTTTTAGATTTATTTATTATATATACAGCATTCTGTCTGCATGTATGCCTGCACACCAGAAGAGGGCGCCAGATCTTCTTATAGATGGTTGTGAGCCACCATGTGGGTGCTGGGACTTCTGGAAAAGCAGCCAGTGCTCTTAACCTCAGAACCATCTATCCAGCCCTACAGTTCTTTCTAGTGCATCATAGAAGCATTCTTTCATAGAATGCCTGTCTGACAAAAATGCTGAACAAATAGTTTGTGTTTAAAAAGAATGTATACAGTTTAGAAATATGGCAGTTAATCTTGAAAAAAGTAAAATCGAGGCTGGGGCTTACAGCTTTTCACAGTAAGGTACTTGCCTGGCATTTATTTGTAAGGCCCTGGGTTCAGGCTCTGTCCCATAAGGAAATAAATGAAAAGACATTAAAGTAGGAAGCAAAAGCAGTACTGAATAGAAAGAAATTGAATATTAGAGAGACTTACCTAATTGTAGAATTGTTTCTAGAGGAATAAAATAAGTAGACTTTTAGGTTAAAATACAGTTAAAACAAACAAAAAACTGTGAGTCTCAACCTCCAAAAACAGTAAGATGGACAGCATTTATAGTGTCAAAACAACCTAAGAGATTTGTGGATCCCTTGTGGAACCTTTTTAGTTGCCTATTGTCTTTGATATTTCATTTATTTTGTTTCTTTTTCCAACTTGTTTTTTAAATTGTAATTATAGTATGTCTATTTGTCTATAAAATTATATGTTGTAATGTGTTAATAAGGCTTGATTCTATTCCGAACCTTATTTCTTCAGTTGATAGTAAAGTAGAATTTCACGCTGTCTGTACAGTCTTTGTGTTGTATTAATGTCCTTTATCAAAGCAGTCCGATTGCTTAGGGCATTTATTTTGTTTTGATTTTGCTTCTGTTTTGGCAGGTCTCTGAATCTTTGCTTGTGCAGACTCCAGCTGTGCCTCCTGGCCCATGCCTCCCTCCCAGGTTGCAGGGTAGACCCAAAGCAAAAGAAATACAGTTACGATGGGGTAATTTCCATTTTGGCAATGAATTATAATTAAGTTAGAACCAACAGTATTCTTGCTGTTAAAAGACCTAACTCTGTCTGCCCTTAGGACCTCCTCTAGTTGATGGCGGATCACCCATTACCTGTTATGCAGTGGAAATGAGTCCTGCAGAAAAAGATGAGCCTAGAGATGTTTACCAAGGTTCTGAAGTGGAATGTACAGTGAGCAGCCTTCTTCCTGGAAAGACATACAGCTTCAGACTCCGTGCAGCAAACAGAATGGGGGTGAGGGAGCTGCTAGCTGAATCATAACTCGCCATGTGTCAGCACACCAGTGATCAAGCCATTTGTTGTAATGAGTCTAGTGATAAATAGGAGATGGTGTGCCCTATAACTTGCCTTGCCGTCTGTGCTTTCAGGCCTCAGATAGAGTTTGTGGTTTCCTTCAGGGAGTGTTGAAGAACCTGTTTGCATAGTCACTAAACTGGTTTATGGGCATTTACTCCCCATTGCAGATCAGATGGGATTCTTTCTTTGCCTCATGGGAAAATGCAAAATTTAAGCATTTCTGGCTTATAGAAGTTATTTAAAAAGTACTGTATGTATATATTGGTAATTCCATAAAAAGAACAAAAGCGGTGATAACCCCACTTTGCAGCTAGTGGCACTGGGGCCCAGAGAGAGTGCTTCCACAAAACTGCCGATGCCCTCCCCTCTTAGGTAGATTCCCTAAGTTAAAGCAATTGCTTAGGCGTGTGGCACATATTTTTTAAGTATTCCATTTTTTTTTTCTTTCAAATTTAAGCTGACAGGTCTCTTTAACAGAGTATTGCAGACTTCAGTAAGCTGTGTTTTGCTTCATATCCTGTCTCTAGCTGCACTCTATTTTTATCTATGAGCACACTTAAACATTGTAATTGTGTAGCCTGCAGCAGTCTTACTTAACCCGTCCTGTGTGTGCACTCAGCGACCTCACAGGGCTGCAGTTCACGGGTCACAGATTCAGGACTAAGTCTTCTTTTTTCCTTACCTAATTTTACTAGTTTGTCAAAATGACTTTAGATGTTTACTTTGTCTATTTCCACTTGATCCCCATTTTGACTCTTGCTACTTGAGATTTTAAGATAAAATTGATGCCTGCCATCTCCCAGGCCTTTACTTGGTACCCATCTTCATTCCTCACATAATTTCTTCTTATCCCACCTACCTAATTTACTGATGCCCTGCTCTTTTTGCAAAAAGCAGTTCATGAAGAGAATAAGGGAGTTGGGGAAAGTATAGTAAACAAAACTTAAAATTCTGTATCTACTTCCACAGTTATTAAATCTTTTACTCTCAATGAATGCCTGTAGAATTATTACCAAATTAATTTTGAAGATCTTCATTTCTGTTGGCTCTTTAAATACAGAATTCTGTTCAGTGAACATTTTAAGGATGAAAAAGGAAAATGTGTGCTCTGCTTGTTTTTTTAGTTTGGACCATTTTCAGAAAAATACGATATCACTACAGCTCCTGGGCCACCCAACCAGTGCAGACCCCCTCAAGTGACGTGCAGATCTGCAACTTGTGCACACGTGAATTGGGAGGTATTGTGTTTTTCACTAATCTAGATAATTTTCCTAAGTGATTGGAGTAGTGCATGCAAAAGAATAAAGGTAATCTCCCTTTTTGCTCCTTCAGTTATTATGTGGAAAATAAGTCCTAGATTAATTCACATGGTAAAAGTGAGTTGAGTGTATGAATAAGGTATGTTTGCCTCTTATGTAATTATTTTCTTGTTGTATTTTGTGTTTTTATCAAAGACTTTGTTTCCTTACTGAAATATTCTACACACCAGTGAACTTTTGCAAACATTCATACGATTTGGTATACTACTATTGTCTCAAATTCATTATTGCCAGTGTATTTACTTTGTATTGTAATTGATCAGTAATGATTATCATAATTTTTGAAATTTAATGATGAAAATATTTATATAAGTTAACATTCTGTCTTCAAATTATTTTGAAGTTTGTTTACCTAAACTACTCTTGACTCCTTCCTTCCGGTATGAGGCAGTAATTTTTTTGACCATTCAGATAATTTTAATGAATAAAAATGTAAAATTATACACTGTTGATTGTGTTTAGATGTTTTAAATAAATTTAAAAGTAATCCCATTTTTAATATGTTAGAGGAAAGAACATTTTTGCTACAAAGCCATTTAATAACAAGACTAAGAAGACTGTATCTTTTTCTTGAAGATGCCTTTGAGTAACGGAACTGATGTCACTGAGTACCGGCTGGAATGGGGAGGAGTTGAAGGAAGTATGCAGATGTGTTACTGTGGGCCTGGCCTCAGTTGTGAATTAAAGGGACTTTCACCAGCTACTACCTATTACTGCAGAGTCCAGGTAGGTGACCAGTGCCTCAGCACGCACTGTCCAGAGTCTTCTATTTGGAGGCCACTGTCACAGTCCTGTCTTTGTTAACTTTCTCTCTTCCGTGTAGGCTATGAGTGTTGTGGGTGCAGGTCCTTTCAGTGAAGTTGTAGCCTGTGTGACTCCACCATCAGTTCCTGCCATTGTGACTTGTCTTCAAGAAATCAGTGATGATGATATAGAAAATCCCCATTACTCACCTTCTACCTGCCTTGCAATTAGCTGGGAAGAGCCTTATGACCACGGTTCAGAAATCCTTGCCTACAGCATAGACCTCGGAGATAAGCAGCCCTTGACAGTGGGGAAGACCACAAGCTATATCATAGACAGTTTGCAGCCGGACACAACATACAGGTACGCCCCCAAACCTGTGTTTGTTTGCCTAAACCAGAAAGTGATTTAAATAAAATAATTGTAAGCTGAACTTGTTTTTTGTGTTGTCATTTAGAATACGAATTCAAGCCTTGAATAGCCTTGGAGCTGGTCCTTTCAGCCATACGATTAAATTAAAAACTAAGCCCCTCCCTCCCGATCCACCTCGGCTGGAATGTGTTGCCTTTAACCACCAGAACCTTAAGCTTAAATGGGGAGAAGGAACCCCAAAGACGTTATCAACAGATGCTGTTCAGTACCACCTTCAGATGGAGGATAAGAATGGAAGGTGGGGTTTTTACTTCCTTTTCCATGTGTATATTTGGGGGGTTAATGTATGTAAATGTTTATAGTGTAAATAATTTACCAAAGCATTGTAAATACCATTATAGGGGCCAACTAGGTGGTTCAGTAGGTAAAGACACCCGCTGCCAAGTCTCACAGCTTCAGCTCAGTCACTGAGGCCCACATGCTGGAAGGAGAGAACCACCCCCTGCATGCTGTTCGACCTCCACGCATACACCATGGCATGTGTGTCACAGAGACACACACACACACACACACACACACACACACAACACACACACACATAAGCTTAATTAGTGTGTAATAAAAGTTTTTATCAATACTATCTTAAGTAATTTTAAGTGTATGTTTTCAAAATCTCAGAAGGCTCCTGTGGCTGCACTGTTTAACTCCAGTGATGTTCAGGGAACTTTAGTCTGTGGGCTATTCTTGAGCTCTGCCCCATGAACTCTTACCTTGGCTGAGAAGTCATGCTGCAGTATTGATTGCCAGTTGGGTACAGTTTGCAGAAAGTGCTTGTGATTGGCTGAGGTTCTGGACAGCAAGGTTATGTATGACTCACTGCCCACACTGCTGATGCAAGGCCTGCATGCTGAATCAGTAGCAGCAGTCACCTCCTCACCAGCAGGCCCTGAGTGGGTCTGTGATTTATTCTTAATCCTGTATTTCACTTACAGTGTGTGATTCAGATTATTTTAACATTGTTTAAATAACAGCATAGGACTGGTTAGTCACCCTGAATTCCATCTAAACATTACCATGTGTCTACTATGCTGTTATTCTGTAATAATTTAGGATTTTGAATTTTACTTTTATATTTCTAATTGAGCGATATAAAAGTAAAATTCAAAGTCCTAAATTATTCTAATGACAGGGGGCTAGAGAGATGGCTCAGAGGTTAAGAGCACTGGCTGTTGTTCTTCCAGAGGTCCTGAGTTCAATTCCTACCACCCACATGGTGGCTGACAACCATCTGTAATGAGATCTGGTTCCCTCTTCTAGCCTGCTGACATACATGCAGACAGCACACTGTATACATAATAAATAAATAAATCTTTAAAAAATTCTAATGATAGTTTCCCAAGGTTTTCATTGGTTTTAATCGCTTTTAGCAACATTATACGTATTAAAAAAACAGTGCATGTTTTTTAATGTTTGTGTCTTTATTTATGGCAGAATTGTATGTATCCTTTTTTCCAGAAGGTTCTTCGCCATGCCACAGATTAACCATTTATCTTTATTATGAGCTATGCTGGGTGAATTGTTTAAATTCTTCTCATTCTTGTACGATTCTTTGCACTCGGGTGAAGTGCGAGAAGGCCTGCTAGAAGCAGTTATCACTCAGTGCTCAGCGAAGGCCACAGGTTCTGAAGAACCATTTATTCCTCACATGTATTACTAGAGCTAGGTGAATTGACTAAGTTTTGCTCCAGTTTTATGCACTTGTCTTTGGGATAGTGTAAAAAGGTTTGGCAGAGACCATCCTAATTAGTGCTTGATAAAAGCTTCTGCTAAACGTGAAATAGAGTATTGCAAACTTCATTCACATTCATTTTGCATCTGAAGAATTCCTGGGATAGGAATGTGGCTAGGGAAAATGAAAATTAAGACCTTTTACATAAGTTTAATAAATTAAGTCAACTTAATATCTTTGATTTCTCTTTCCTTTTTTAGATTTTTTAATTTTAGTTTATATGTATGAATGTTTTGCTTACATGTATGTGGACATATCACATGCATGCTTAGTACTCTCGGAGGTCAGCAGACGATGTTGGGTGCCCTGGAACTGGAGTTCTATATGGTTGTACATGCTGGGAACCAAACGAGGATCCTCTGCAAGAGTAGCCAGTGCTCTTAACCACTAAGCATCTCTCCAGCCTTTTTTTTTTTTTTTTTTGCTATTTTTGTTTTTATAGATAACATGTGCTGTATGGTAGCATCAGAAGACAGATTTTTGTAATTTTCAGCTGTTTTCAACTGTGGGTTCTTCCCCACCTCTCTTCTAATGTAAGGAAAATGAATTTCAGAGATTCAGAAGGCCAGGCTTATCTAGTTACTGCTTATTGCAAATATTTGCTTCAGGTCATAAAACTATTTCTTATTCCTAACCTGACTATGGTTTCCAGGCTGTTAGCATTATCTGGGCATTCATGACTCATTCCTCAGTTTCCAAAACTTTAAAACTACCCATTAAAAATATTGAGAAACATTCAATATATAAGTAATATATTAGGGAAAATATGTGTAATTATAACATCTACCTAACAGTTTATGGATAATTTACTTAAAAATATATAGTCTCTCATAGTACTATCTAAATCTCTAATTGTTACTAAACTAGCTAAAATTATACCTGTGAATTAAGAATCTCCCCCCCCCCTTCTTTTCAAATAAAAATGAGAAATTTAAGTGAGGGTTATCTCATAGCTCAAGTTCATGCTGTAGATAAAAAAAACTGTACGATTATGACTTGGTTAGAAATAACTCATAGTAAAAGTAGTGCCTCTATGTTGTTCTGATGCCTTAAAAGTGTAAAGAGAAAAGGCGGCAGGCAGAGGCACAGCTGTACAAGAGCCTGAGAAGAAACTTGGAATGGCTGGACATTAGATGAGGGAAACATTTTTCTGTAAATCAAGTCAGACTGGGAGACTTCCCTCTGTGTATCTGTTATCTGATGGAAAACCCAGTTGTCAACTACTTCTGAGGCTGAGGTTTCCGAGCCACGTGTTCCTAAGTAACATGCCCAACTATACACTTGTGTGGTTTCAAACATTCTTGTGTGGTTTCAAACATTCTTGTGTGGTGTCATAAAATTGGTGTTTCTATTTCAGGTTTGTCTCGCTGTACAGAGGGCCTTGTCATACGTACAAAGTACAGAGACTTAGTGAGTCCACAGCCTACAAGTTCTGCATACAAGCTTGTAATGAAGCTGGGGAAGGCCCTCTCTCCCAGGAGTATGTTTTCACCACACCAAAATCTGTCCCCTATGCCTTGAAAGGTAATGTGTATCCCCTGAAGTTGTCTTCTTTTCTTTATTTTGATTAACGTTTAGCATCCAGTGTCTCCCCATCAGTTATATAAAAAGCACATGCTAAGAGTCCCACTCAGTCATCGAAACTGGTTTTTTTTCTTTGTTTTTTTTTTTATGTTACACTAATAGAAAATGATCTGACATGAAATACTAAATTGAATAAATAAGTTGTGTTTCTAATTAGGTTCATTTGCCATTTCTGCTCTTGTTATTTAAAGAATAAATATCACAAACTGGGTTGTTTAAATGTTTCAGATTGGGAGCCAGGTCTCCCTCTAAGAAAGACAAATGTTTATATAGCTTAGCTTCACACACAAAACATATACTCGTGTACATACACACTATACACGTATTTTTAACTTTGCAGTAGCTCTCGTTTTAAAATAATAGTACTTTGTATACTATTCTAAAGAGATGAAAAGTCATTGCAGTCTGAGAACTAGGGATAGAGACTGCTGGGACAGTGTCCTGCATCGGGCACTGGGAGTAGTTTATTAAGCAGACCCCGCTAGCACAACTGTTTGGAGCTGGCCTGTCTGGTGTTGATGAGTTACACCATTCACTTGCTCCCTTGGGATGATATTTTATTTATGCTTTACTGAATAATGCTTGCCTGGAGATCAGAGGAAAAGAGGCCAACCACAGCACAGAAGCCATGCAATGTTAGCACACACTTTTAATCCTATCATTTGGCAGGCAGGATCTCTGTGAGTTCAAGGCCACACTGTAAACAGAGCCAGGTGTGGTGGCACACGCCTTAAATTCCAACACTAGTTAACCACGGAGGTCTGTACACACAGACAGGAAGTGACAAAGCTGTGTAGGAAGAAGAAGTGATGTAGCTGGATAGAGAGAGCAAATCAGATGGCAGAACAGCAAGGCATATAGGCGTGAGTAGACAGGAAGTATCTCTCATTTGGAAGCTGCAGAGTTGGTGAGGTGAGGATAGCTCATAGCTGTTCCTATTTCTCTGATCTCTCTCAACCCTATATCTGGCTGTGTTTTATTTAATAAGACCGTTTAGAAATTTTTCTACACTCCCTTATCCAGATTAGTGTCTCATGGCATCATAAAGATTGTCGTTCATTTAAATTACTTTACATGCCTATTGCAAAAATTCACTAAGTTTATATCTTAGTTTTAGAAATTTGTTGATTTTGATTAAAACAAGTGTCTATGTAATGTGCCAAATTAAATCAAATAAAGCTGATCTTACTTATGTTTGTTCCATCTAGCGCCCAAAATAGAGAAAATAAATGATCACGTTTGTGAAATTACATGGGAATATTTACAGCCAATGAAAGGTGACCCAGTTATTTATAATCTTCAAGTTATGGTGGGAAAAGATTCAGATTTCAAACAGGTATGTGTCAAGATACCATTTTATATGTACATAGTTTTAGTCTTTAGTTTTTATTTTCAGTAGAAGATTTGACTGTATTTACTTTCTAATTAAGAAACGTGTGTAGCCCTGTTTTACAGTGAGAGCCCAACTCCTTTTACAGTCCGTCCTTTACACAGTTTCATGATGAGAATTCCTTAAACGCTTATAATGCCACAGCTCCTAAGGTGGCTCAGTCATGGTGGTGCATGCCTCTAATCCTGACACTGGGAGACGGGCAGGCAGATCTCTGAGTTCCAGGACAGCTAGGGCTGCACAGAGAAGCCCTGTCTAAAAAAACAAAAAAAGAGTTTTCTAACTAGTTCAATTAATGTATTCTTATTCTCATTCTCCCCCTCTCCCCCTCTCCCCCTCTTTCCCTCCCTCCCTCTCCTCTCTCTCCCCTCTCCCCTCTCCCCCTCTCTCCCCCCCTCCCTCCTTCCCTCCCTCCCTCCCTCTCTCCTTCCCTCCCTCTCCTCTCTCTCTCTGCTACACCTTGTCTCTCATCATCCTCAACCATTTGTTGAGGATTTTTCTTCCCTGGCCATATTATCATATTCACTTGAAAATAAAATGGGGGTGGGGGAGCCCAAAGTAAAAAACAGTTAATTAATTGACTCTCCAGCAGGAATTTATTTCTGGATTTGATTACTCTGTAACTTGTAAACTGTGAGGACAGAGCTCACATTCTCACGTTTGCAGCGCACAGGGAAGTACTTTAATGGATGGTGTTTTAAAATGTCATTTAAAAGACCGAATTGAGGCTAAAGGGGGCTTGGTGGGGAGCGCTTGCCGTGCTAGCTGAGGCCGTGAGTGTGAGCCCTGGCTTCCACATTACAGCCAGGTGCAGCAGCGTGTGCCTGAAATCCCAGTGCTTGGGAGGTGGACACAGGAGAACCATCAAGCTAGCTACAAGTTCACTGAGAGACTCTCAAAAATATTAGTGGATATAAAGTAGAGAGTGACTGAAGATAGTAAGACACAGTGTTGCCCTCTGGTCTGCATGTGGAAGTGTCCACACACCACACATCCACAAAGATGACATCAGAAGCTTTCGGCATCTAAAATAATTGCAGAACATGGCTGCGCTAATATTTTCTGACCAGGCTTCATACTCCATTCTTTTTCCAATATTTCCTTAATAGATGTACAAGGGCCCTGCTACTTCATTCCGGTATTGCAGCCTCCAGCTGAACTGTGAGTATCGATTTCGAGTGTGTGCCATTCGCCAGTGCCAAGACCCTGTGGGGCACCAGGACCTGGTGGGTCCCTACAGCACCACAGTGCTCTTCATCTCCCAGAGGACAGAGCCGCTGGCCAGCGCCAACAAAGAGGCCGTGGACGGCGTGCGGACCCGGCGCACTCTCAGTGACGAGCAGTGTGCCGCCGTCATCCTGGTGTTGTTTGCTCTTTCCTCCATTCTGATTGCCTTCATCATTCAGTACTTTGTAATCAAGTGAAAATATATCTTTATTTTTAACACTGTGTTACATTTTATTTTGTCACGTACTAAAATTATTTCTGTATTGCTTTTACAAAATGGTGGCATTTAGCACTGGCATTGAGACTATATATTGAAACATGGTTTTGGCATTTTCAGTGCTTATATTGTTAGGCAAAGGCTGGCACTTCATGAGAAGAATTCAGCCACAGAAACATTGATTTGGGGAGGGCTTTTTGTTTTGTTCTTTGGTTGGGCCTTTTTTTAATCCCCCTTTTTTCTTTTTTTTCCTCCTCCCCGCCCCCCCCCCTTGAATATGCCTTCTAGTAGGACAAACTTTCTAAAAGGCAGCATTTATGATTGTTTTGACCAGTTAGCATGAGTGTAACAATGGTAACACATCTGTTTGTTTCGATAATGATTGCCATGTGAAAATTTCAAATTGACTAGCATTTACACTCACGTGCTCTACGAAACTTGTTCAAGTCTGATGCTGTGAAAGCAATCTAGTGCTCTATTTCTACCTCCTCATTTGTCTTAATTGTTTGGTAAGTGAGATTTTGATGAATCAATAACTGGAGGGCTTTGCAAACAACAACTGGATGAAGGAATCTGAGTGAGAAAAAGAAGCTTTCTGTTTGGTGAGTGTGGAGTTCTCCTTACACATACACGTGAATTCACAAGTGAGTCCAGGAAAGCACAGACCCAGAAATATTGATCTTTACTTAAACAGTACCTCTTCTTGGGATTTGAGAACAGAGAACTTTTAAATAGTAACTTACTGTTTTCTGGGCCTTTAAACTGTGTACGTGTATAAGTGCATACATGTCCATAAGGGCTGTGTGCAGATTGTCAGGTAAGGAGACACATGTCCACACTTATCACCTGGTCTAGGCTGACTTTGAAGGACTCTATGGTTTTTGCAGCATCTCCTATAACTACTGCCGTTGCCATCAGAATTTCTAATCAAACTCAACCTTTTTTGTTTGGGGTACCAAATCTGAAGACAAAATTAATTTGCACCAGTAAACTTCAAGCTGCTTTCTTGAGAAACTAATGTTTAATGTATAATGTCTGTTTTGGATACTGTTCCAAATTGTTGATTGCATGTGGGTACCGTTGCATTAGAGCACTTTGCAAATTGCATAGTTCATTAATGTCTTGTGAGCTTGCATTTGTGAGTTGTTGGATGATCAGATTGAATTTTGTTGTATCACATTGTACATCTCGCCTCGATGTCAATGACTGCCAGTAATAATACAGTCTGCAATGAATTTATATGAAATTTTTGTTTTATCGCATCTGTTATCTGTAGACATCTGTAACTAGCTTCTTTAATTTATTATTTGAATTTTAGAATAGAGAATCACTAATTTTTAGTTGCTGAGGTTTGCATTTTAGTGATTAAGCACTTCTGTCTGTCAAAAAGAAATGTATGTTTTGTGCTTTGAAGATCTCTGAAGAATTTCCCTTGTAATAGAATGGGCATGTATTGTAATTGTTTTATGTCAAATGATCTGCTCTGTAGAAAAAACATTAACCTTTGTTCAAAAAAAAGAAATGGATAAACTTGGCCTCTCCAAGTGGTAAGAAAACTCTGTCACTATACTATACTGTATGTTTACATTTTATTTAATCTCTTATGAATAGGGTGATGACTTGTCCCCCAAACAACTGCGATTGCGATTGTTTTCTAGAAACTTCTTCAAAGTGCCACATTTGGCAGTACAAATGAGTCTTGAGTGTAAGAGCCCAGAGATTTCTATATAGTTGAATGTCTGAAATGGTAAAATGTGCCACACAGTGGCTTATGTTTTTCATAGTAATTCAAATGAACTCCTATTTTTGATAGTAAATGTCATTTAATAGTGTACTTGCCATTTGAGCCTCACTGCAAAGTTAGTGCAGAGGAGAAAACAATTTTTAATGTAATCTTGATTTTACCTCATACTGTACATTCCAAAAACTCAACTTTTTAAAGATTATAAATACACTACCAAACATATCACCTTAAAATTGTATAAGGTTGAGCTTCATACAAGTGGAAAATATAATCTCATAAGAATACATAAATATGTAGAAAAGTATCTGTAAAATCCATGGAAAATAAAAGTTGTATCATTCTTTTTTGAGATATGTTTTTGTGTTCATACACAGTTCATCATTTGCTGCCTCTGTAAGAAAATGAAATATCTCCTCTCTCCGAGGGGCTCCCAACAGTTTTCCCCATGAGCCTGAGGGGACACAGACTAATTATTCAAGTAAGAGTCAAGTCGACTCAAGAATGACATTAGAAGCTTTACCCTGGTACTCAGGAGGCAGATGCAAGTGGGTTTGTGAGATCCAGACCAGCCAGGGCTAAGTAGTGAGACCCGCCTCAAAAGAAGAGTTTAGAAGCTTTGTCCTAATGAATTCACCTTATAGGATTCCTTATGTGTCTTTTATGCGTTACATAAAAAATAAAAGGTGACTCTGGATAAACTCATTGGAAAGAAAAAGGGAAATTCTAATCCCATTCACTTGAGAGGCTGAGGCAGGAGGATCATCTCAGCCTAGGAGTTAAATGCCACACTCTCTAGATGCAAGACTCTCTAAATAAAGAAAATAAAAAGTATGCCCAGGAGGAATAAAATCCCTGACTGTTTTTGAGTTCCTCATCTGTTAAGATTTTCCCACCACCAGAAGCCTGGAACCTAAATGTTGTGATGCTGCTGGGTCTGCTCCTCTGGACAGCTCAGCTTTTCCTCATTCCCCACTAACAGTCCCACAGGCCTCCTCTAGAGTCCATTGCTATTTTGGTGAATCTCTCATTGCCACTGTGCCATGTGCAGGAGTGCCACAGTGAAGCTTAAAGTCTAGGCTGAGGAAGGGGAGGTCCTGGACCAGAACCATCAGTCCACAGTACCAACCAAAGAAGAGAACATCAGAGTCCCTTACAGCCCTGCACCTGTTGCCTCTTTGGCTTTGAATACTTTGGATAGGGAGGTTTTATTCAGTAGCCTGAGCTTTCCAGGGCTTAGTTTGTAACACAAGTACCTTTCACCAACGTGGAGCAGATGGTCTATCTGCAGAGAGACCTTAAGTGTGCTGGTCCAAGGAGGCAGGCACACAAAACTGATTTAAAACCAGAAGTGATCCTCTACCATCAAAAAAAAGGTGATGCTGTCATGTTTTAATCCTTCTGTCTAAGTCGGCATACTTTCTCCCTTATGTTCTTTTTGTTTTTGAGATGGGATTCTCTATCATGTAGCCCAGGCTAGCCTTGAACTCCTATCCTTCATCTGCAAAGTGCTGGAATTGCATATGTGCAACCAACATGCCCAGTTTTCCCCTGGTGGTCTTAGAAGCAACTCAGGAAGAAAAATTGACAAAATAAAAATACACAATTGTGGTCATCAACAGAATTTACAGCTGCCCCTTCAGATGTTTAGGTAGTGGCAGCTTTTCATCTCGTGGTGAACGGCGTGAGCTTACCATTATCCTGGCCACACCCAACCTGCTGCCTCTTTTCCCCAGGGGGAGCTGAGGTGAGCATTCACTGCAGTGACAGGAAGCTGTGCCGCAGGTGGGTCTCAGCTGCATTTGTCCTTCCATGTGCGAACCCTGAGGACACCTGAGCCCACATCCCTGCGAGGGTCAGATCCTAGAGGTTTATTAGCGGAGAAGCGAGCTCTGTCTTCTCTGCTAGGTTCCTCTTCCAAAGCCGGCTTTGCTGTCTCTGCCTTTTGCTTAAGATGCCTTTTCTGGAACTAGTAAGATGGGCTGCACTTGCAGGCAAGCCTGAGGACCTGAGTGCAACCCCTGAAACCCACATGCTAGGGGAACTACTCGGGGAGTTGTCCTTTGAGCATGGCACACCGTTGTTCCTACACAGAAACCTCGGGATATGCCTGAGGGTACAGAGAGCTGTGGGTGCACACACAGTGGACACCAGTCTACAGGTGGCAGCCTTTGGGGTATAGGGACCCCGACCTGCCACACCTTTCCTGCTTTATAGGACATACTGAAAACCTGAAACATAACATGAAATTTCCCAAATCTGGTTTGTTAAAATGTTAGAACGTGGGGACTGGGGATATCCTAGCTCAGTAGTAAAGCCCCAGCTTCATGTGTGCAAGGCTCTGGGTTCTAGCCCCAGGACCATGCAGATAAGTAGCAGATATGTTACAAAATGTGTCAGTTGCTGTGCTTGCTCACATTCCTCTGACTGACTTCTGAAGAAAGACTTCCAGCAGACTTGTTCTACTAAGCCCTCCCTATATCTGCTAAAGTTCCAGTGCCCAGCAGGAGACTATAGTGCTCAGTGGCTTTACCAGTGGACTGGCAGCCCCAACCTCTATGGCTCATAGGCAGTTACCAAGAGGCTATTACCCTAAGCTGTTAAAGATTGAGTAAAATATGTAAGGGCTCAAACAGCGTGCATTAGCTCTTGTAATCAGGACTTCTCAGTCTGGAGGCCTCCTGACACACCAGAAGCCTATTAGGGACTCAGCCCTCTTGCTTTCAGAAACACAAGATCTGAAATGCTCCATCAGACCTACATATATTCTTGCCCCCCACAAATGATAAGTAGAGAGATGCTCAGGAGAGGAGAGAGATGTCTGCAGCCCTGATCCACTCAAAGCCCCCTCATCAGATGACCTGCTGGTGTGTGGCTCTGGAACTACCAAGTAGAGTTGGTCAGTTGTTAGACCACAGAATGTCAATAATAAAGGCTCAGCTACACTGCACCTCAGGACTGAGCCAATGTTTGAAATTCACCATAGTCCTGCTGTCAAAACAAAAACAAAGTCACTGTGATTCATCTCTCCCTATCAGTGATTCACTGACTAGTGATAGGTGATTATCAAAGAAATCTTACAAATATTTACCAAATTCTTGTTTTCTGAGATGTGCCGATCCAGGCAGCAGAGAAGCAGCTCTGGGTGCAATAGATTAAAACCCTGCCTTCTGGTGCACCGGATGCTGATATATTTATCCAATGAATAGCCAAGTAAGCTGAATAGTATGTTTATAATACTCCAGAGAAAATGGAGAAAGGGGATACCTGAATGGAAGGCACACACAGATGAGGGCTATACTACACAACTGCTGTGATGGCCACTTGAAACAGCCTGCTTAGGTGACGAGCAAAGGAATTGGGGTGCCTTCGGCAGAAGTAGGGCTAGCCTTCCAAGCTGCAGAGGAGAATGGAAGAAATGAGAGACTCCGATTGGCAGCCCAAGTGCTCTGAGTCCAGGAAAGGCCAGAGACAACTCAGAACAAGGGAGAAGGGGACATGGAAACACAGTCTAGCAAGTGCCAGCCCATACTATCAAGAATACAGTTAGGTGCCCTTGTCTTCTAACTACAAAGACCTTTAAGCCACCTGCCCTGCCCTACCCCCCAACGCCTGGATCCTTAGGGACTCAAAGGCAACCCAAGAAAACAACCCTGCACCCTGCATTACTCTAGCTGCTTCATCTTGCTGCCCTGCAGCTGAAAGCTCAGGGAAAAACATCAATTATAGATGAAGATACAACATTGTCTCTTTGAAAGCCTGGGAAGGAGGGAGGAGAGTAGAGTGGAGACTTGAAAATAAACTCTTGTACTTTATTGAAGACATGGAAACGATTCAGAAGAAAAAAACTACGATGTAGAAGAAGAGAATTGATTAAGTGGTGTCCAGGAGGTGATGGGATGCTTAAAGGGGTCAAACTGGCTCCAGCTACAAGGCCTACTCATTGTGGAGGAAGTGGAGGAAGGAGGGCAGGGTGGTGTGGTGGTGGGACAATATAGACATTTCCTTCTGATCGCTTCTGTTTTGTCAGAGAAATTGGATGCAAGATCACCATCCCAGAGTAAGGGGGAGAGGAATTAAGGGTTAATGGAAAGGAAGATGCAGGGCAGGAGTCTGAAGAGTGAGGGAGTGAATGAGGTAGGGGAAGTGGGGAGAAGCTAAGGCAGTGGTTCTCAACCTTCCTAGCGCTGGGACCCCCTAATACAGTGCCTCACATGGTGGTGGTGATCCCCAACCATGAAATTATTTCATTGCTACTTCATAACTACTACTGTTGCGAATTTGCTACTGTTATGAATTGTAATGTAGCTGGGCAGTGGTGGCACATGCACACAGGAGGCAGAGGCAGGTGGATTACTATGAGTTCGAGGCCAGCCTGGTCTATACACAGCAAATTCCAGGACAGCCAGAGCTATACAGAGAAACCCTGTCATGAAAAACAAAAATGAAAACAAAAGAGTGAATGAATTGTAGTGTAAATACGTGATCCCTGTGAAAGGATTGTTTAACCCCGCCCCCAAAGGGGTCGCAGCCCACAAGTTTGGAACCACTGAGCTAAGTCATGCTAAAGCTATGCATTTTCGGTGAATGGTAGCAAAGAGGGAGCAAGCATGGAGTAGGCAGAGCACAGCTTAACCAGAGAGGTGGCTGTGCTCTGGGTGGAATGGAGAGATGAAGATAAAGGCAAGGACACCGAGGGTGTCACTGCTCGTGGCATTTAAGTTGGGAAAAGGAAGAAAGTGAGGACCTGAGGCGGGTGAGAGACAAGGAGAAGACAGAAGACCCAAACAGGGTAAAGGATTACCGGAATACCCATGAGGGAAAGTGAACTGCAAATAGCCAGGCAAAAATAGTGATGAACAGTCGGCAAGGTAGAGGTGGGATCCCGAATCCTTAGGATAGGAGTAAGTTCAGTCCACTGGAGTCGGGGTTAGGGGCCTGGTTGGCCATTGGTAGAAAAGAAGCCAGCAGTCCAAGAGGCCAAGGTCATCAGGGAGGTGCGTTTTGTCCTGGTGCTCTGCTTACTGGAGAAAGAGAGGTAGCTGAGCCTCAGGGAACAAAAGTGAGCAATGAGGGCTGGAGAAGGGGGTTCTGGTGCAGTTTGGTGGAGGCAGGCTTTAGAACAGCAAGAAAGCAATGATGGAAAGCATCCCTCATAATGCCCATGCTTCTTGAATACACAAGGCAAGAGCAAAAGGCATTTGTCCCAAGTTTCAGGTCTAAAAGAGAAGGAAGAACTTGGGGAGGAGAGGTTGAATTTCTTTTTATTTTAATTTCTTTTTACATTTATTTATTGAGGAAACAGTGACTTAATTTTTTTTAACTTTTATTACATTGATTTTTTTAATATGTACACATCTGTGTGCCACAACAATGCTTGTGGATGCAGAAGACAACTTGCAAAGAGTGTTCCCTCCTTCTCCGTGAAGGATGGACCTCAGATCTCCAGGCTTGGCAGCAAAGGCCTTTACTCCCTGAGCATCTCACCAGTTCAAGATTGAAAGTTTAAATCACAACAGAATGAATGAAAAGCTTTGTGTGACCTGAGTTTGTTCACGAAGATAAAGGCTTTGGCGGAGGGGCTGTTGAGAAAACTCAAGGTTAGGAGAAGGTAATGGAGATGGAGATAGGGAGTGGAGTGAGCAGGCCATCCAAGTTCTAGTGGACCTTAAATACTTGAACACTGTTTGGTACATGCGCACAAGGATTAAGTTGAAAACACAGAGCTCAATGAGTCAGATGCCTCAGCTATTGTCAGAGACTACAAAAAGCTTACTCATAATAAATCGGTTTTTCACCTTTCCTAAATTTTTGTTCTTTCAAATGTTTGGCATAATATAGCACGAATTTTAAATGGTCTTATTAATTAAAAACAAATCTGAAGCCAGGTATTGGGGTGAACTGTAGATGTAACCGGCTTGTTAAATAAGAAACACAGAACCAATTGCAGAGTTAAAAACCACGAGGTCAGAGCAAGAGCGGAAAACCTTACCCTTCACTGCTTCTGCTGTTCTTCCTCTCCGAAAGAGAGCTACCTCTGTGTGTCCTATCTTTTTTATAGACTGTCTCTTCTGTTTTCTCATTGGTTGTAAACCCAGCCACATGACCTCCTCGTCACTGCCTGTTTGTACAGACCTCCAGGTCTTCTATGGTTGGTATTGAGATTAAAGGCGTGTGTCTGCCATGCTGGCTGTGTCCTTAAATGCACAGAGATCTGCCTAGCTCTGCCTCCCAAGTGCTGGGATTAAAGGCGTGCACCACTACCGCCCAGCTTCTGTTCTGGCTTGCTCTGACCTCAAGGCAACTTTATTAACATACAAATAAAATCACATTTCAATACAAATAAAATATCACTATAGTGAACACTGAAATATCAGAGAAACAGAACAGGCCACAGCTAATCTCACCTCACCAGCTTCTCAGCTGATTTCATTTCTTCAATCTGGAAGCCTCTGTGTCCTAATCCGATTGGATCTCAGCTGAACTGCTGCTCAAAAGCCTAAAAGCTTAACCAGCTCTAGTTCCCTGTCCTCACACCTTATATACCTTTCTGCTTCCTGCCATTACTTCCTGGGATTAAAGGCGTGAGTCACTATGCCTGGATGTTTCTAGTGTGGCTTTGAACACACAGAGATCCCCATGGATCTCTGCCTCCAGAATGCTAGGATTAAAGGTGTGTGTACCAAAGGTGTGTGTACCACCATTTTCTGGACTCTGTTTGTGGCTGTTCTGTTCTCTGACCCCAGAGAAGTTTATTAGGGTGCACAATATTTTGGGGAACACAATATCACCACAGCATAGTCTTTTGTTTTTAGTTTAAAAGCGTATAGAGTGTGAAAGCATTTAAGTGTACACAAACCCAGGTTCTTAGGGATAAATTTTTGTTGTTATTGTTTTTAATGATCTTGTTTGTAGACTCAGGGATCCATAATTTGGTGCATGCCCTCCACCCTCACTTGTAAACTTACAGAGGTGTAAGGACTGTGCAGGGACCAGATGTGAGACATTTTCAAGGTCAGGCAGCAGCTCTGTCTGTCACAGGGCCAATCCTAGACCTAGACAGGGCTCCAGTGCTTGCCTAGACTGCTCTCTTTCTAGTTAGGATGGTCGCTTCCTGATAGCAGGTGCTCTCTCCCACCTTTAGGACGCAATACCTGGGCCTAGCCACTCAGAAGGCCATTCAGGGCTCCTGAGATGAGGTCAGGGTCGCGAGGGAACGCCCTGCACAACATAGGGACTGGGAGACAGTGTCCAGGCTGGAGCTGGGGGCTGGCCACGTGCAGAGGTGGAGGCGGAGGCAGAGGATACACACATCTCGCTGCATTCCCCGGGGACCCGACGTTGTGGTGATGGCAATGAATGCATATCCGTCCAGTCCAGGCGCATTTGCTGCTGCGGAGCGTGTGTTCTCTTAGGCAGCCCACAGCCATACTATGAAATGTCAGCGACAGTCCCAGGGCGCAAGGAAACCGCCATGGGGGCGCGCTGCAACGATGGGATGATAATGAGCCTCGCTGCTGCTTGGCGTTCCAATCTCTGCCAGTGTCCTAGGTGCCTCAGCTTGTTCGCCCTGGGTGTGAGCGGCAACTTGGTAACTGTGCTGCTGATGGGGCGCTACATGCAGACCACCACCAACCTGTACCTGGGCGGCATGGCGGTGTCCTATCTGCTCATCCTGCTGGCGCTCCATTTCAACCTGTACCATCTGTGGTGCTCGAGGCCCTGGGTGTTCGGGACACTTCTCTGAGGCCTGTCTCTCTACTTGGGCGAGGACTGCACCTATGCCACGCTGCTGCACGCGACAGGCACTCAGTGTTGCTATCTGCAATCTGCTGCCCGCTGCGAGCGTGGGTCTTTGTCACCCAGAGCCGCGTCGGAGCGCTCATCACTGCGCTCTGGGTAGTGACATTGCTCTCAGCAGGGCCCTTCTTCTTTATGGTGGGCGTCCTGCAAGATGTCCTCCCCGGCCTCTCTGCAGGTCAACCCCTCGATCCGGGTCCCGCCGCCCCTCAGGTCCTCATGGACACCAGTGCTGTCCCCATCATCTTTCAGAACCGAGGCTGCGGAGGCGGCAGCGCTGTTCAGCGGTGAGTGAGGTCAGAGACCTGCCCAGCTAAGGGTCATGTTGTGGGTCACCACTGCCAACTTCTTCCTGCCCTTCCTGTGCCTCAGCATCCTCTACGGGCTCATCGGACACGATCTGTGGAAAAGCCGGGTCCTCCGGGGAGGCCTGACCAAGACGAAGGAAAAGGGTCCTTGTCCTGAGTAAGTGATACCGCCCCCTCTCCAAACTCCATGTTGGACTCAGCAGCTGGGCTCATCACCTGTAGATTTGTTTCCAAGTACAAGTAGGGGGTCACGTTGAGTCCCCGGGAAGGCAGGGGGACCCGGAGACAGGGAAAGTTTTTCAAAGTCACTGCCATTCAGGCTGGGTAACTGGGAGCTCGCTCAATCTCTGTTAGGTTCCCTTGAGAAGAAGATGAGGTTGATTGCTGAAGATTCTACTCTAGGTTAAGTTAGTCTAGGGGCTAAAGTGAACCAAGTCAAATAACTAAAACTCTGCAGACCGGTTGTGAATCATTTCCAGCAAAAACCAGAACGTATTTCTGAAGCAGAAGCAGAAGCCAAAACCACTTGTTTGGAGCGGGGCCCCTTCTGGAGTGGAATTGTGCCTACACATTTGTGATCCTGGTGTACAGTTAGAAAGCAAACATCATTGCAATTCACGACCTGATCTTTTTTTCCCCGGGGAGGGGAGTGGCTCGCATGAGGATCTGTTTAAGTAAAGATTCTAACTCAGCCAGGTGGTGGTGGTGCACGCCTTTAATCCCAGCACTTGGGAGGCAGAGCCAGGTGGATCTCTGTGAGTTCAAGGTCAGCCTCGGCTACAGAGCGAGATCCAGGAAAGGAGCAAAGCTACACAGAGAAACCCTGTCTCGACAAACAAACAAAAAGATTCTAACTCATTTTGTTGTTACAGGTGCAGGGGGACGGGTGGGGCTTTATTTTCTTTGAATGCGTTTGCCAAGTCCGGTGCCCGTGTCTTGTTGTGCAGTGGCGGTGGTTCAGAGTTTGCTGGTTGCCTTTCCATGTTAGCAGAATCATTTACATGAACACTGAAGATCCCCAGATGATGTGCTTCTCTCGATATGTTGCTCTTGTCACACTGCAGCTTTTCTCTCTGAGCGCATTCAACAATCCCATCCTTCCTCTCCAATCTCATTTCCAAGAGGAACAGCAGCTATCTGGAAACTGCTTCTGGCAAGACAGCTCAGGCTGGGGAGCCGGGGTAGGGGATGTCTGTAGAAGTGGAGACACCCACCGGGAAGAATCCGGAAGATACTCCTGGCTCCCCAAAGACGATGCTCTCACCATCACACAAAAGCAGTTCTGGGACTTGACAGACACAGGTCTATAAGAAAAATGAAGATCTGAAGATGACGGAGGAGAGGTGGTGTTAAGAATTGCAATGAGTGTCTGAAATTTTTCAACTTGGTGAAGAAATGCCCAGCACGTTTTGTTGTGTGTTTAAAACAAGGTATGAAGAGCAATGATCAGTCATTTTAGTTTGTGTCCCTTGTCTATGCTCACTTTTCCATTCTGGGACTCCACCTCACTCAGTGTGTTGGGGGGCGGGGAGATCTAGTAGTTCTTCATTTGTTCTCTCTTCTCTAGGAACTTGGTCGCTCATTCTGTAGTTAAGTGTCTGTCACAGAGAGATGCTGTTTAAAAGCCATCACCTCTGAGATTGCGGGGGGGGGGGGGCTTATTTTTATTATTTGGGATATAAATATAGTATATGATAGAAGATAAGAAAATGAGTCTGGGTTTTTAGTAAATTAATTTAATTCCCATATAAGGGTGCAAACATTTTAGAAGCAACTACGATTTCCAGCTAGGTGCCGTGTTCAGGGGTCTCATCTTTCTCTAGCTTAGAAGTAAATCAGATAGTTTAGTTGCAACATTTTAGAACCTACTCTTCACAGTGTACGGCAACTCACCCAACTTCCCAAACCCAAGCTGTCTCACTGGTGATGGAGCTGGGTCTTGGACTTATCACACAGGAGCTCTGTGGCTCGATTTGAGTCTGGTTCTGAGTTTCTTACCCTCTGAGGTCAAGGGCTTACTACAAAGTAAAAGTCAGTGGATGAAAAGCAATGCATTGAAAATTATTTTTGAATATATGTTTTCATTTCATTGTTAGGGAGAGCGCACATATGCCTCAGCCTGTATGTGGAGGCAGAGGACAACTTGAGCTGTTCTTCCATCGTGTGGGATCCAGGGCTCAAACTTGGGGTACTGTGTGCTGGGATCCCAACTTGGATCCTTTGAAGGAACAGTATGCACATTTATTCACTAGGCCATTTCTGCAGCTCTATAAGCCATATTTTAAAGTAGTTTTCATAGTTGTGGTTAAAAATTCCAAAGCTGGCCCCAGCACCCACATGGAGCAGTTAACAGCCTGTAATTCTGGCACTAGGGGATCTAATGCCCATCCCATTTGTAGCCTCCTTGGCACCTGCATACAAGGCACACACACACACACACACATACACACACGCATGAAAATACATCTTTAAACGTGTATGCTTCACAGCATTAACATATTTGTAGAGGTCCTCTGTCCTCAGGATCTCATTCTTACCTCCATCTGTGTGAATGACACCCTGCACAGGGATTCAGAACTGGAGAGCTAGCTCAGGCCACACTGATTCAGTGGCTCTGCTCCCAGGTCACAGTTTGGACAGCCTCAGTGGGTGTCTAAATGACTTCATGTCATAGACCACCATGGCTCCTTTTGCACAGTCACAACTGTAAAGGACAACTAAGCCGATGGGGTCTTGAGATGGTAGGTTCCATTACCTTTTCATCATATTAACAGAGGTAAGATTCCCTCCCTCCCCTGGCCCCAAGCTCAGCACATGCTGGTATGAAGCAATTTATCGACTGTGTCTGCTTCCAGCTAGTGAGGAAGCAGAGAGTCATCTCTTAGGAAAGTATCTCCTTGCGACTGACTTCTCCAGAAATTCAGGGCTTATAGACACAAGGGCTCTGTCGTGAAATATGGCAATACAGCAGCACATTCAATGCAGACTCCTCCTCAAAGCACTGGCTCAGGCTTGTTTTTTCCGGCAGTGGTGGCGACAGTGGCCTCAGCTCCTCCATGATGGCTGCAGGAATTTTCATCAATTCTTTGATATGTTCCTGCAATGTGTTTGCTCATGCTCATCTCTCCCCCAGCTCTTCCCAGATCCATCCTTTCCCTGTTCACCCAACTTTGTGTCCTCTCTCTCTTTTTTAAACCCATCAAGTCCAATTTGTGTTGTCCATATATTCTTGGCTGTGTGGCCATCCACTAGAGTGTGATCCACTTACCAGGGTCAATGTTCTTAAAGAAACAGGACTGTTCATCAACACAAAGCTCTTTAACTAGGGGTGGGACTTTGTGCCCATTTCCTCTCCCCATGATGGGATTCTATCTGGCTTGAGCTTACACAGGTCTTGTGCATGCTGCCACAGTCACTGTGGGTTCACACGTGCAGATGCCCTGCTATACCCAGAACACGGTTTCTTTGCAGTCATCAACTGCCTCTGGCTCTTACACTCTTTTCCATCCCCTCTTCAGCAAGGAGCCCTGAGCCTTGGGAGGAGGGGTATGAAATAGATGTCCTATTTCAGACTGAGAATTCCACAGTCTCTTATCTCTGTGTCTTGACCAGTTGTGACCCTGTTTTAATTGCCATGTATTGAAAATAGAAGCTTTGGCAATGAAAAAAAAATTATGTGTATGGGGATTTTGACTGCATGTATGTTAATGCACCCATACATGCCTAGTGCCATTGGAGGTCTGAAGAGGACATCATAATCCCTGGGACTGGAGTTACACATGGTTACAAGCCATGATGTGGGTGATGAGAATTGAACCTGGGTCCTCTAGAAGAGCATCCAGTGCCCTTAACTGCTGAGCTATCTCTTTAGCCCCAAGCATTTGCAATTATGAGTCTTTTGCTAATCCATAAATACTTTATAGTTCAGTTTAGGGTTTTGTTTTAAATCCACCAAGATATTTATTAGAATATCAATGAATGCTGGTAAGGTTACTACTCCAAGTCATTTGTTTTCATGGAATTGTAAGTTAGAGGAACAAGAAAAAAAGGCAATTCAACACTAGAAAGTTGTGTTATTTATAGCCTTTTTGGTAGAAGAAAAATCATGTTACCTACGAACACTCATGATTTTTATGAAATTGTAGACAGTTAGGGTAGGAAGAACTTCACTTGCATATTCGTAAGCATCCCATAAGCAGCGGCTTGTAGATATAGCTTGTACCACTCAATTTAGACATCTAAGAGTGGATGACATCATTGACAGCAGTGTGAGCCAAGTGAAGACAGACATTTGTGATGCGCTGTGTTCACTACCGTCATCACGTTAACTAAAGACTGTGTGGAATTAGGAAAGCTTTGTTTGAGCTCAAAGAACAATTTAAATTCGAGTATAAATAATGGGAATTATTCAGGAATGAAACCCCAGGAATCTGTGCTGGGATACATGTCTCTCCTTGCAGCCTGATGGCACTTAGGCTGGAGAGAACCCTGATGACTGTGGAAGAATAATGCTCAGGTGTCATGATGACAAGATCAAACTGAGAAGCAGTGTTTGGAATATGAAATCAAGGCTTGTTTTCAACAAGGCGCTATGGGCTGTATGTTCAAGCCTCACAAAATGTGTTGTGTACATAACTTTTCACTTTCAGCATCTTTGAGCTTCTGTATCTTTTCTCCTTCCCTTTCTCCCTCCTTCTTTTAACCCTGTCTCAAAAAGAAAGTATCATGTAGTCTGTAGTCACAATGGGGATAGTGGCTGAATGACATGGTTGACAGAAGTATAGACTTGGAAGAGAGTCTCTAGCAACCTTACTTAACAACCATCCTTTTGGTTTGTTTGTTTCAAGACAGGGTTGCTCTGTGTAGCTCTGGCTGTCCCAGAAATGACTCTGTAGACCAGGCTGGCCTTGAATTCAGAGATTTGCCTGTCTTCGTCTCCAGAGTGCTGGGATTAAAGGCATACAACACCACTGCCAGGCTTCACTTCACAACAGCTATCTTTACGGGTTTGTTTGTTTGTTTGTTTTTTACAAATTTTTTATTTTTTTTGTAATTATGTCTCCTTTACTTCTTTCAATTAGGCGAACTATCTGCCACTGAGCTAAATTTGCAACCCATTAATTTCTTTTATTTTTTTTAGGGGGTGGGTGTTGTTAAATCTACCTCTATATAGAGTGATTCAATTTGTTTTGTTGAGACCTGGACCAGGACAATGTTTATTCAAGTCTTGCAATGTAGGGCATCGAACTCTGGGCCTTGTGCATACTAGGCAAGTGCTCTACCACTCTAACACACACACACACACACACACACACACACACACACACACACACACACACACCTCAAAGATTTATTTTGGTTGAGCATTTTGGGATTAGTTTGGCCAATGTTCTCTTTAGCAGTTCTCTGCTCAGGAATATAATAGGGTTCCATGGTATACCTGAGAAAGTCCTCATAAAGAAAACCAGAATTGGAAAAATGCTCCTTCTATTGGAGGATATTGGAACTTGTCAACATGTCCTGTAATCTCATGTTGTGTCTCTCAGATATAGAGCCTGAGAGCAGCAGGCCAGAAGGATATATGAAGGATGATGTAAAGAACAAATAAACTGGCCCACCTAGGTGTTGCTCTATCTTGGAGATATTTTCTGTGAGCTATTAGGTTTCTAGTGTTTTCTAATAAATAGCCACCAAGCTATCAGCTGATAATAAAATGTATTGACTGTGTTAATACCTGAGGGTCCAGAGTCTGGAATGGCTTGGCTGGGTCCTCTGATCAAGATGCCCAGAAGGCTGCATGGCAGGGTCAGCCTGGGCTGTTCTTGTTTGAAAGCTCAGTATGTTTATTTGTGTACCCCAATAAAGGTGGAAATAGATACATAGCTAGATGATAGATAGATAGATAAATAAATAAATAAATAAATAAATAAATAAATAAATAAATAAGGAAAAAGCCAGCCACTATATTAAACATAGAAATCAGGCAATGGTAGCACACACCTTTAATCCTAGCATTCAGTATGCAGAGATCCATCCGGATCTCTGTGAGTTCAATGCCACACTGGGGAACAGAGCCAGACATGGTGAGACATGCCTTTAATCTCAGCACTAACCATAGAATCTGGAGGTCTGTACAGACAGATAGGAAATGATGTAGCTGGGCAGAAAGAAGTGAGATGCAGAACAGAAAGGCATATAGGCATGGGTATACAGGAAGTGGGTCTCTTTGGCAGAGGATTTCCAAATGGTAAGAATGTGGCTGGCTTCTTCTTTCTTTTCTGATCTCTCAGACTTTACCCCATTAGCTGGCTCTGGGCTTTTTATTTATAAGACTGTTTAGCAATTTATCTTGCATTTGATCCAGAAGGTTTTTTCTCCTTCAGGATGCTTGGCTGAACCAGCTGGGCTTTTCTTTGTTTCTGGCTTTTTGTGGGCCACTGTACTAGACTTTCTTTTACTTTTTTGGGGATGGTGGGGAGGGCTCCACCCAGCTCCCAAATAAAGACATGGAGACTTATTTTTAGTTACAAATGCCCGATTTTAGTTTAGCTTATTTCTGGCTAGCTCTTTTAGCTTAAATTATCCTGGTTCTCTTCTATATTTTGTCTCTGGGCTTTTCACCTTTCTTTATTCTATATGTCTTTTCTTCCTACTCTGTGGCTGACAGTGTGGCTGGCCCCTGGTGTCTCTGTCATTCTCTCCTCCTCCTTCTCTCATTCCTCTCGTTCTTCTTTCTTGAGTCTAGATTTCTCCTGTTTATTCTCTCTGCCTGGCAGCACCGCCTATCCCTCTCCTGCCTAGCTATTGGCCATTCAGTTTTTTTATTGACCAATCAGATGCCTTAGGCAGGCAAGGTGAAACAGATGCAACACACCTTTACATAATTAGATACACATCCTTACATTGTTAAACAGATGCAGCAGAAACAAAAGTAACACATCTTTGCCCATTTAAAATAATATTCCACAACATTCCCCCCCCCCTTTTTAATATATTTTTGGTTGTGAGCTTCGCCTTTAATGGGTAAGCCATCTCTCCAGCCCTTTTTTATACAAATTAATAAAAAGGTTTTAATTTTAACATAGTAAGACTATACATAACAAGAACAATTATCAAATAAGAAGTACATTTACAACATCCAGTTTATTTACCTTTGGCAAACTTGGAGAAATCACTCTATTATTAATCCTATCTTGGTGAGTCCAAAGTTTTGTACCTAATTTACCTTCTATCATGACCAAGGAAAACTGTATCTAGTCTTCAACTACACCAAACACCATCAGAAGAACATATTACCTGAGTAAACAGGAAGTGCAGTGCAAGCCACTTCTAAAACTATAGAAATGACAAGACATGTGGCTGCCTGGAAAGTCACCCAAGGTTCCTCTATAATGTTGGGGCATCTGTCTTCAGCCTTCAGGTCTAGAACATCTGGCAGACTTTTCTATGAAGCAAGAATTTTAAAGGAATATATATATACTTTCTCTGCTTTTCTTTCTTTTTTTGAGACAGGGTTTCTCTGTGTAGCTTTGGAGCCTGTCCTGGAACTCACTTTGTAGACCAGGCTGACCTCGAACTCACAGAGATCCACCTGCCTCTACCTCCTGAGTGCTGGGGTTAAAGGCATGTGCTACTACCGCCCGGCCTTTCACTGCTTTTCTATATCTGGCTGTCATCTACCTGGCTTCTTGCCCTGGGTGTGTCTCTCATTCTTTCCTCCTCTCATTCTTCCTTTTGGAGCCCAGATTTCTCTGCCTATTTCTTTATGCCTGGCAGCCCCACCTATCCTTTTCCTGCCTAGCTATTGGCCATTCGGCTTTTTATTAGACCAATCAAGTGCCTTAGGTAGGCAAAGTGAAACAGATGCAACACACCTTTACATAGTTAAACACACATCCTTATATCATTAAACAAATACAGCATAAACAAAAGCAATATACCTTAACACAGTTAAAATAACATTCTGCATCATAAACAAATGTAAAACAGGTGGCTGCTCAGGATACCCTTTCTGCAGAGGCAGGTAAAACTTGTTCCTTCTTGGATTGTTTACGGTACAGGGCCTCACTCCATTGTTCTAAGATTATTCTAAATAACTACGTAATTGAGTCACATGACTGCACCTGTCCCATATTCTGCTGATCAAGGCCAAATATCAGGGGCCAAAATAAAATTTTATAAAATTTATTTCACTTCGGAAATACTGCATAGTATATGCAAGGTGGCATTACTTCTTTTCATATTTTTCTGCAAGGATGGCAATAATTGCACACTAGGGATCTCCAAACACTAAAAGTGGTTATACTGATGTTCAAAACCAGTGTGATTACTTTGTATAGCAATACTTTCAGTACACATAGCTTTGTTCTCCCATGACATAGCATAGCTTCCTTTCTTATCTTCCTGACATCTAAAGTGAACGAGGTTGAAATATTCACCAAAATCTCTGGCTGGCATTGCTCAGCTGCATTCTGTGTGGGTGGAGGACCTTACTGTTATCCACAGCCACTTTCTTGTAATATAACATGGTGTGGTTTACTTCTCACTCATTCTCTTGTTCTGCTCATTCCTCATAACAAAATACCATTGCCTTATAGTTAGGATACAGTTTGGTTGCACAACCCAAGATTTGATGTCCTGAACTTATTTGATTTATTATGATACTGGGTAGGGCCTTTGGGAAGTGATTACAGTTATATGAGTGAATCCTGATAACTTATTAGGAAGATGGAGAGACATCATCACACATTCTCTCTCTCTCTCTCTCTCTCTCTGAATCATGTAGTATGCTGTCCTACCCTAGTCTGCCAGCAAGAAGACCACTGCTAGATTCACCTGCTGAATCTTGCAACCCCAGATTTATCCTTATAATTAAGCTAGTCTATGGTGTTACATGATTAGTAGGAAACAGAGTGATATATCCAATTTATATGGCTTAGATCAATATTAATCAGCTTTTTTTTGGGGGACACAGGGTCTCATGTAGGCTAGCCTAGAACTCTCTGTGTAGCCATGGCTGATCTTGACCCCACTGCCTCTACCTCTTAAGTTCTGATGTTCTAGACATTGCCACCATGCCAGGCTTTAATTGTCTTAATAGTGGTGGGACTTGATCCTATGGCTTTACATACATCAGACCATGATCTAACACTTAGCTGTATCCCAGTTTGAAGTGGGAAGTCCAAGATGAAGACACCGGTAAAGTCTGGTTCTGCTAACGCCTTTCTGGGTTCAGGCAGACAGTATTTAGCTGTGTCTTCATACAGCCTTTCCATTGTACTAATGAGGTAGAAAGCCCCACTAGCCTCTTTTATAAGGCAAGCACTCCTGCTGGTCTAGGGCCTTGAACCATGATTTCATGTGGTCTTAATTTCTACTTTATCCCCTGTGTTGGGTGCCATCTCATTAACATTTAGGACGTCAACCTGCACATTTAGGAAAAGCACACACATTCTGTCAATAATGCCCATGATTTGAAACACCATCTTTACTGTGTTCTAAACGATTACTTGCAGTAGCTGTTATTATCTACCCAAAATGTCTGTCTCCCTGGCAGTGTTTTAGTAACAGGCCACCTCTGTGGACGCAGTGATGGAGCATGACCCAGATAAGATGGTCATAGGCTGCTTATGAAGCCTGCATAGTAAGTCATTTGGGGTGGGAGGGGAAAGTAACTGTGCAGTGATGGTTGGAATCTCTGTAGTCACTGATCTCCTGGGGCAGGAAGAGTCTGCAGTTGCAAATACTCATCACTGGTCTATCTGTGAGCAGGCTGTCCTGGGGTCTAAATATCCAGCACTCTGCACATGCCTGAGGCCACACTATGTGCTTTTTCCTGTGTTTGATACTGGATGGTGTATTCTTTGTTTTTTTTTTTTTTTCTTTATTGTCAACCCTGTGTGTTGATGTGAGTTATTTCTTTGTATAATTAAGTTGAATCTTTCTACTACTTTTCCAAATTTCATCTTGCTCAGCATTGTTACCTGGTGTGGTGGTGAACACCTTCATTGCAGGGCTCTGGAGACAGCAACAGACACATTGATCTCTGGCAGCCTGCCTCATGAGCAAGTTCCTGGCCAGCCAGGGATACCTTGTCTCAAAAAATTCACTGTGAATCTAAATGGTATTTTAATTCAATTATTATTTTTCTTCTCTGGCACATTTGAATTGTCCATTATTTTCTTTTAGAAATTTTGGTTCCTTCTTTAAAAATAAATAAATGACACAGGGTTTCATTGTGTCAGTCAGATTCCTGGGCCCCAGTGACTCTCCTGCCTGGGCTTTCCAAGCAGCTAGGAATAGCTACACACACAGCCTTGCTCAGGTTATCTTTCAGTTGCTCCTACAGAGTCTGCTGATGTCTTCACTCCCCTCCAAGTTCCAGATCACGGCTCAGCTAAGCCTCCTGCCCTCCGCTGATGACTTCAGCTTGTCTCCAGCAATTTCATCTGTGGCTTCCACTCCTGTTTCTTTGCGTCTTGGACCTGCATCACAGGTCTTGGTCTGTGGAGTCAATTCCCTGTGGAACGGCTTCCTTATTGTTATTCAGAAGGTGTACCAAGGCCAGTGGCTTTCTCAGGAAGTGTATACACATCTTCTCTTCCCTTTGTATGGCTTCCTTACCACTGGGCCTGTGGCACAAACAACCAACACAGGACTGACTCTCTCTCTCCTCAGGCTTAACCCTATCTAATACCAACTCCCATTACATTTATTTTCTTTTAATTTTGAGGCAGGGTTTCACACAGCCCCTCCTGGCCTTGATGTTGCTATATAGGCAAGGATGACCTCTACTTTCTGATCCTTCTGCCTCCACTGCCCAGGTGCTGGGAACTACGGGAGAAGACCACCACATTCAGTTTATGTGGTTCTGAAAATGGAAGCCAGGGCTCCCTGTGTGTCAGGCAAGCGCTCTACCACCTAAGCTCCGTGCCAGCCCTCCCACTACTTTATGTCCTCATTTTATTCTAATGTCTATGTGTGACTCCAAGACGATGAAGAAATAGTTGCTGGTCTCACACTGCTTCCTCTTCAGAGGGGAATTGCCTTCTTGTACACTGAAATTGTCTTCACTGGCAAAACTCGATAGACTCATGTTTTAGTTAGGGTTCCTATTGTTGTGATAAAACACCATCACCAAAAGCAAGTTGCAGAGGAAGGAGTTGATTTGGCTTACTTTTCCACATTGCTGTTCACCACTGAAGGAAGTCAGGACAGGAACTCAAACAGGGCAGGAACCAGGAGGCAGGAGCTGATGCAGAGGCCATGTGGGGGTGGGGGTGGGTGAGGTGGGTGGGGGGATGGGGGTGGGTGGGAGGTGCTGCTTACTGGCTTGCTTCCCCTGGCTTGTTCAGCCTCCTTTCCTATAGTACCCAGGACCACCTGCCCAGGGATGGCACCACCCACCATGAGCTGGGCCCTCCCCCATCAATCACTAAATAAGAAAATGCCTTACAGCTGGATCTGATGAAGGCATTTCCTCAACCAAGGCATTTCCTCAACCAAGGCTCTTTCCTCTGAGGACTCCAGTTTGTGTCAAGTTGATACAAAACCAGCCAGCACAACTCATGTGACTTGTTTCCCACACTGTCAAATCTGACACGCCCCTCATAGTAGAATCCTTTCTTCCAGTCGCACGTTGATCTATCCGCACTCTCCAGTGTCACAGCCCTCTTTCTCAGAATTTCTAATTGAGGCAGCAGTCAGGGACCTTTAACTTCACCTTACCAGATGGTGGCAGTAGAGCTCCATGCAAGTTTCGAAGTGACCCAGGTTCAGGGAGCAGACTGGATTGAGTTTCAATCCGGAGAAGCCACTCATAACCAGAATATGCTCAAAAGGAACATCTTTTTAGAAAGAGGATGCTTGGTCCCGTAGGCTTAAAAAATGTGATGCTATCAGGGACTCCTCCAAGAAAATTGATTTTCGAAAGGGTCTTAGGATCTCTTCAACTGAAGACAAAATAGGAAACCTGCTGGCTCTGGATTGGCGCGAGCCTCAGTTAGGGTAGTCCATGGCTCTAGGACCAGGTGAAGGGCAAAAACCCAGCCACTGCCTTCCGATAATTACTTCTTTATTAAGCTCATTACTTTCCTTGTTTCTGACAATTTCCACCGCCTTGCTCCACTCGAAGAGAATTCAGAAGACGTAGAAGAACTCAGAAGCTGGAACTGGGGTCATAGCCTTTCCAGGGACTAGCTGCAATTTAAGAAGGATGGGCATGCCACCTGTGCGGCCTCGGAGCAGCTGTTCCAAAGGGAGACCTTTATTCCTACGGCCCTTGCCCATGTTGGTCTGCTTTCTTTGGTTACTTCTGCCTTCTAAAGTGGAACCACAGTAGTGTTCTCCATTTAAGTTCACAATGCAACCTTCTGAAGAGAGAGCTTGCTGCTGTGAAGAACATGAGTTCTGCACTGTTCCCATCTCAGCTGTGACTTCAGTGTCGCGACTTAAGTCTTGGGCATATTTCATGTTTCTTTGAAATGTTGCTAATGTTATATGTTTTAGAGGCTAACTGAAAATATTAGAACATAAGAAATATACAGATAGGTTATGGTAAGAAAGTCAGCATTATGGAATTTTCTGATCAGTAATAACTTATACGTATTTGTTAGCTATTCTGTTGCCCATGGCAAAGTACACACACACACACACACACACACACACACACACACACACACACACACACACAATCTCATTATTTCTTTTCCCATAATTGAAATACAAATAAAATAGAAATGAGGAGAGAGAATCTAAGAGGTTATTTTGTTTAACTCACTGATGACTGGGTTCAGAGCAAGGTCACAGCAGTGCTAGTCTTCATAACAGGAAAGGCATTTGCCGTTCCTTCTTGTGGATTGGATAAGGGGTATTACTGCAAAGAAAACTCCTCAGCCTCCACCCCACAGGTTGCTGCCCGATATTTCACCTTTGTAGCATCCAATGCTTAAAGCTTAGAATGGAATCCTTGGTGAAGACAGGGAGGATCCCAGAAGAATCTTTGGGTGTAAGAGACGTGGGAAAGACCCTTGAAGACCGCCCATGGGAAATGCATGTCCAAACAGTCTAGTCTGCACTGTAATTTCTGGTAAGGGGTTGAGAGGGGTCACTCACAGGTCTCAGATATTTTCTCCTCTTCTTTCCCCATTCTTCCCCTCCTCTTCCTTCTGTATCTACTGTTTTAGACAGAAAGACAAAAAAAATATATATATACAAATTGGTAATAAAATGACCAAATTGTCTTAAATGCAACAGAGACACTTTGATTGTCACTTTAATCCCATTTTGAAGAAGGGGCTGCACTTTGCCTGTAAATTCTATGCCTTTATCTGCCAAAGATTGGCAGCGGCATTGAAACTGGGGGCAAGGGCAGCAGCAGACTCTTCAGATGTCTGTATCTACCCTGTTTTCCGACCTGGGCGAGAAAATACTTCCAGACTTCGCTTTGAAGTTCATTATAATGATAGAACTCAAGTTGAAAGGAACATAGAGTTTATCTTTCACACGGTCAATACCTTGCCCAAAGTTAACCAATCCATGCAAATCTATTCATTTGAAAGGCTCCCGCATATATTCACATATTCAGATCATTATGAAAACTTGCAAATTTACAACATTTTCTATGTGTTTTCAGTGGAAGTTTTAATAAAGACACAGGGAAGTTTCAGAGTTCACACACACATACACACACACACACACACACTCAAAATCTGAAAAACTGACATGGCTTTTCTGTTATTAATCCATTCCCTGTTTCCAATAAATTAATCTTGATATTGCTTAAGGTTTTATGTTTGCAAGGTAAGTGGTCATCAGTCAAACGGCTTGGCAGTTAAAACACTAGCTATGCAGGCCCAGAGACCTGAGTTTGATCCCCAGAAGAACCCAGATACCATGGAAGGAGAGGAATGGACCAACTCCACAACGTTGTACTATGATCTTCATACATGCAACATGCCATGTACAACCACACAGCAGTCATTTGTATGTGGGTGTGCACACACATTCGTGAACACACACACACACACACACACACACACACACACACATTAAAACAATAAATTCAAAAATTCAAAGCAGGGTCAGTGTATTCTTCCTTCCTGCTCTCCCCCACAGCTCTTCAGTGTATTAATACTTCCACCACCTGAAGCAAGGCTGGAGTTTGAGTTGATCTGCTTAATGGATTTGAAATAACAGGTTGGTCTAAAAGTTCTATCATCCCAAACTTTAATGAAAACAACTCTGCAATATGTTTATAATATTTAAATTTAGTAAGTATATGGTAGGAATCTTTAGTAATTGTGAATTATGATTACCAACAGAATATAAACCATTTTGCTGACATTACATTAATGAGTAATTTGCAGAATTTTGAAATGATTGGATGAAGTTAAGCATTCAAAGCATTTTCCTACAATAGGCATTATGCAAAACAATATGAAAGTTTTTTCTTAAGACAGATGGTCTAATAATCTTACCTTTGAGTATTCGTCTGAAAGGAATGAAATCAGTATATAAAAAGGGATTCCTAAACTACCATGTTGCTTGTCCTCCTCAACTAGTTTGCAATCTTCTAACTAGTGGGATGGGACTCTGTCCAGGACCTTGGAGAAAACACCAGCTGAAATCAGGGGAGAAAACAATGGGAGGCTTAGCCACTTATTTCAAGGACTAAGAAGACAATCTGCATAGTTTCTCTGTGGGGTTAGGGTGGGAGGATAAGGCAAAGATGCTGTCACACATGTTCTGGTCCTCAGCCTCTACCTAACACCTCACTGGCATTGTTCTGAAAGGATCACGGTTTCCAGGTACTCACTGCCCCTGTCAGCACTGATAGGTAAGCCTTTTGCAAAATTTTGCAAAAACTGAACTAGAAATGTTAATCATTTTCAGAGATATCTTTTCTTTCATCATACAACCCTTCAGGGCCCAAGTTGCAACTGTGGGATTTTAGGCATCAATCAACACGACTCTAAGCAATATCCAGTAAATAGCTTTCCTGTATATCTAAAGAATAGTGTAAAGTGTGTTGAGTGATACGGCTGTTTGGCTGTTTGGTTTCATAGACTGTGTTCCTAGGGGAATTGGCCAACTCTTCTGGTGATTATGGGGGCTTCAGAAGTAGTTCACTGATGGTCAGCCCTTCCTTTGGGGATTTCCATGATGCTTGACTAGGTACATATTACTTAACTGTACTGTGACTCACTGCTTACACAAAAACAAGTAATACCAACATCTGGGATCTGATGAGAATACAAGGTGTAAGACTTTTAGAAGAAGATTCCTAAGCACCCAATAAATGTGACCAATGATCTTGACTCAACAGACGGGGTTGTCCTATGAAATAATTGCTCCCATGTTCTTGTGAGTCAGCTTTCTGCTGAAATTATGTACTGATATTCAGTGTTACCCTAAAGATTAATAGCTTGAGGAAAATAGACAGCTTGAAGATAGATGCTAATTTATAGTAGTGTGTGTGTGTGTGTGTGTGTGTGTGTGTGTGTGTGTGTGTGAGAGAGAGAGAGAGAGAGAGAGAGAGAGAGAGAGAGAGAGAGAGAACAGAAGAGCTGATCTGTAGTAAGTAGAGAGAGGCAGATCCTATTGCAGCAGCAATGCCTGGGAATGATTTCTTTTCTAACCCTTTCCCTGAAGACATAGGAAATTAAGAATTCACACCCTACATTAGACTCACACCCTACAAAGACCATGCTGGTTACAAAATCAGAATTGTAACTGTCCTCCTCAATTCAGTACAGAATATAAGGAATATTTGGCTAATACATAGTTGGCTTTTATGTAATTGTTTATAACGTTTCAAAATAAATTCGACAAGAACAAATGCATTTTGAGTATACAACATTCCTCTAATAATTGGGGAAACCCTTCTCTCCAGGGAGAGGTTTAAGATAATATACTTTAAGCAAATTCTTTTGTTTCCTTTCCCTCCCGGGCCCATCACACCTATTTGCACAGCTCCAAGAAGGACAAACACAAAGCAGGGGAAATGAGGGTTGCTGGGTAGCTGCAACCTCAAAAGCTGTCTTCAGCACAAGCACTGCTATCAGAAGAAACTATTATCCGCTATGTTTACTCTACAACCAATTAGAGCCGCTGTAAATATTGAAATTGCTTTGTAAATGTCCTGGAAGACTGGGCTGACTTGCTAACCTATGTGACAATGCAATTAGAATCATTACCCTTCCCTCGCCCACCCCCAGGCAATTTACAACAAAACAAACCAAATAATACTGAATTATCAGTATTATTAAAATGCGCTCAAAGAGTCAACTATGCCAAAAAGAGGCGTTTAAGAGAAATGAGCTGTCATGCCTAGGATTACATTATCATTAACATATTATCATACTTCTTTTGTATCTCTTATTTGTCTTTTCCTCCAAGAATTCTGATATTGCCAAACAAAAAGAAACACATATTTTACTCATCTCACTCTGAAATGTTGTTGTAGATGGTGCTAAGTGGTAAACTAAGGAAGCCAGCTTCCTGGAAACCCACTTTGTCCACATCCATGCCCTGGTCAAGCGAGGTCCTCACCATTCTTTTTTGTTTATAAACCCATCTCTCTTTATGAAATAGTCAAAGTCCTTAAAACATGTGGAGATAAAAACAATTTTATAAATGCTCTTCTGTTTTGTGTTCTGGGACAATATGATCATGTGGAATTGTATGGGAGCTGTACATTGTAAATAGGGAGCCAACCTTCATTTTCCTTGGAAAACCTGGGGTTTTAATCTATCCCAAGCACTATGGAGCCCAGGTACTTCAGGTAAGGATGACAAAGGATGACATGGTACTTGTGTGCTTTGGGAAAAGGTGTCAAACTGTATCCTCCTTGGATCTTGATGGCCTTGCTCTTTGAGGGCAGAAACCTCAGTTTGATGAGGTTCTATCCTCTTCCAGAAAAGGCCATTCCAATCTCAGTCCCCACCTTAACAAGCCAGGTTGCTGCTTCTCTGCTTCTCTCCTAATGAATGCTGACATTTTGTCTTGCCTGTATTTAAGGTACCAGGGAGAAGAGAAGCAGTTTATAAACGTGAGATCTGTCATTTTATATCTCAAAGTCTTCTGAAATGTTTAGATTATAAACATTTTTTAAAAAGAATTACTGGTGTGTGTGTGTGTGTGTGTGTGTGTGTGTGTGTGTGTGTGTGTGTGTGTGAATTACTCTCTTGAGATTGTTGGGTAAGAATCAATCAGCAAAGTAAGACATACAGACAAAGATGTGGTATACGCTATAGATTTTTTTTGGGGGGGGGGGGGTGTTGAGACAGGGTTTCTCCGTGAAACAGTCCTGGCTGTCTTGGGACTCACTCTGTAGACCAGGTGGCATTGAATTTACAGAGATCCATCTGCCTCTGCCTCCCGAGTGCTGGGATTAAAGGTGTGTGCTACCACCATCCAGCTGCTCTATAGATTTTTATACATGCAGTACACACATATATACTTCAGATGATATATCTGCACTGAAATCCTACAAGGATGAGGAATGGGTAGTGGCTAAGTTTAGACTTGGATTCTTACCCCCCTAGAATAATTGTCCAGTAGAAAGTGATGAAAATGATCTTCCACAGGGGAATGTCTGGGTTTTATTCATTTCTTAGATGCCATTATTATGATTAATACATTTATATTACACTTTATTTTATATATAGAAAAATTTAAAATTTCTGCTTTATGGGCTAGGGGTACAGCTCAGTGGTAGAGAGGCCTTTGATCCAATTCTCCAGCCCAGCAATAAAGGAAGGAAGATTCTAGTTCATAAAATAGTATTTCTTGAAGCATGTTTTCACACATATCAGCTGGATTTGCCTGAACTAAAACTATTTATTTTATAGTCAGACAAATCTGGTGCCTGGCTTTCTGCTCTTTGAGCATAAACATGCATTTTCTGTCACATTCTATTTCAAATTTTTCCTGCAGTCCAGGTATTCATCTGCCCTGGTGCCATGAATGATTTCTTTTTCCTTACTTGACTTCTGTCTCATACTCTGGTGACAAACTTGGACCGTGGTTGGAAACCAGCTCCACTGGAAAGGGAGACTGAGGAAGGAAAGCCTGGGAAGGCTTTGCAGGGCCTGCTCAGTGAATGCTCTTTGTTGGGTTGGGGATCCTTCTTCCAGAGGTGGTTCTCAGCCTCACCTTGCTTCTTCACTGCACAGATCCTGTACTGGAAATGTTGCTAGAATGTAGAAATGTGACCCAGCTGTGAATTCCTGTCTAGTCTGGCTTATGGGTATGTGTGCATACCTATCTATTTATTCTTCTGTCCTAAATACAACCTTTCTTAAAATCAAATGAGAACCAAACTTTGCAACTAAAAATTAAACCACATGGTTAACGCCTTGTTTGTTAGGGTTACTATCGCTGTGATGGAATACCGTGACTGATGCAACATGTGAGGAAAGGGTTTCTTTGGCTTATACTTCCGTATCACTGTTGAGCGCGGAAAGAAGTCATGACAGGAACGCAAACAGGAACCTGGAGGCAGGAGCTGATGCAGAGGTTATGGAGGGGTGCTGCTTACTGGCCTTCTTCTAATGGCTTGCTCAGCCTGCTTTCTTATAGAACCTAGAACTACTAGCCCAGAGATGACCCTACCGACAATGGACTGTGCTCTTCCATATCAATCACTAATTAAGAAATGCAGGGGTTGGGGATTTAGCTCAGTGGTAGAGCACTTACCTAGCAAGCACAAGGCCCTGGGTTTGATCCTCAGCTCAAAAAAAAAGATAGAAAGAAAGAAAGAAAGGAAGGAAGGAAGGAAGGAAGGAAGGAAGGAAGGAAAGAAGAAAGGAAGAAATACATAACCAGCTTGCTTACCCACAGCCAGATTGTTGGAGGCGTTTTCTCAATTGAGGTTCCCTCCTCTCCTGTAACTATAGCTTCTGTCAAGTTGACATAAAACTACCCAGCACAGCTGTCACTTAGCAAATGTATACTATGACAGGTGTAAGGAGCCATTGTCCCCTTAGTCTTGCTGTTCTTTGCATAGTATCATTAAAAATGTCTACAGTATAAAATGTGTATAAAATAATCATTTTAATCATCTCAAGAACACAGCTCCTGTAGCCTTCTGTACATCCACACTGCTGTGTCCCTGCCACTGCATCAGTTTCTAGAATTCTTGTTCCAAAACTGAAATTCTGTAACACTTATAACACTCCCTTCTCAACTCCCTCAGACACTGGCAACAAAAATTTATTTTCTCTTTCTATGAATTTAGCTTTTTTTTTTTTAAGACAAGGTCTCTGGTAGCCCAGGCTAGCCTTGAACTCCTAATCTTCCTGCCTCCATTTCCCAAATGTTGGGATTACAGGCATGTACCCCCATGGGTGAGGGCTGGGCTGGTTCAAGGCTCACTGAAGCCCTAATGTATGGAGAAAGAATATGGCTTCTTCTCTAAAATCAGAAATATGCTTTGGCGGAACAGGGGATGGCCTGGGGGAGTTGTGGCTTCTGATCCTGGGAACTCTTCCCACTCCGACTCTTCCCACTGTGTGAGGGTGATAGTTAAGTCCAAGGCTACTGTGTGCTCCATCTGTAGTGTTCTTGAGATGCCCTGTGTTCCATCAGTGTGACATTGCTTGACTAGCCTCCTGTGGACTTTGTCCCATTGTATGACAAATTCCACTGACTCTGTCCCATTGATCCCCTGGAAATAGTATATGAGACGCTGTCCTTCTTAATAAGCTTGCTTGGCAAAAATGTGTGCAAGACCTTCGGACCCCCACCCTACCCCACCCCCACTTTAATCCTCTCTATCAGCAGAGGATAAAACTTTTATCTTTCTCATCTCCTGGCCATATTCCACTTAGGACCCTGTCATTGAAGAATGACCTGCTGGTTCAGGTCACCCCATACCCTGCTTTCTTTCTTTCTTTCTTTTCTTCCCTTACTCATAGTCTTGCGGTAGATCCCCAAATTGCCTCCAAATCTCAGTAATCATTCTGCCTCTGCCCCTCAAATGCTGTTTTTACAGATAGGCATCACCATATCTGCCGTTAATTTGACAATTTCAAGTACTGCTAATAATTTGAATCATGTGGTATTTGTTACTGTCTCATCTGCCTTATTTCACTCAGCATCTCCTCTTTGGACATTTTTGTTCCTTTTTAAAGCCAAATAATATTCTGTTGTACCTATGGATTGCATTTTTGTCCATCTATTTGCATTCAGGGACTCCTTGCTTCCACCTTTTGGTCATTAAAAAAATGCAGTAAGAATTGGTGCACAAACATTCGTTGGCATTACATGTTTTAAATCTACTGATAACAAAAAGTTGTTAACCATCATGCTATGTTATGCTATATTTCCATTTTACCAATAGAATACAATAATGGAGTTTGTCCCATTAGTTCAGAGATTCTGTGAAGAAATAGAAACTATTCTTGAGTTTTATTTAGGAGAATAAAAACTACAGAAAGACACTAAAGCCCTTAAAACCTCCTAGAGTAACATTTCTCAACTTAAGAACTATGTCAGACATGGTGGCACAGGCCTGTAATCACAACATCCAGGGGATGTGGACAGGAGGATCCGGACATCAAAGCCATATATGAGACTGCCTTATAGAAAAAGACAAAAACTTTAAGTCTACACAACCAGGACACAGTTCATACGTGCAGCTCCGACCTCCAGAGGAGAGATGCTTTGTGTGTCTTTACAACTTTCTCTTTGGAATGAGTTAAATTCAGACCTGAACAGAAGTGGATTCTTTTGGGGGGTGTGAACAGATTGTTAACCCAAGTAGACCCGAACTATAATAAGACAAGGGAAGCTTCTCCATGGGAACAGCAAAATGACTGAAGACCAAAACTTCAGACAATCATTGTTTATTAAATGCCCTCTGCCTTCTGGTCCCCTACTAGTGGTTCCTCGGGGAAACAATTCCAGTCGCTTCAGGTCAGGTCAGGTCAGGTATCAAATGCATTAGAACAAGTTATTTGAAAACAAACATGAATCCTAATGCCGAGTTGTGAATAACAGAAGGGGCTGCTATTTGTTAGCCTGATGCTTATGGTGGTCCTCTCCGGGACTCTCCTGCTGGCTCCCTGTCCTGGCCCACCAAGCGGAGCCTGGACTCTGGCCAGGTTATCCCAGAGCAGGGCTCTATGCAACCCAGGTTGCTGCACAGGGACGCAGCCTACAACAGACAGAGCTCAGCGGACAGCGCACTCTTGCCCAGTGTGACCCAGTTCCCGTTTTTTCAGGGTCCATTGATTCTTGTTCCATGCCGCTCACGGATAGGAGTGGCTGCAAGAGCAGGAGCTAGCTGGTACCAGCAGTGCAGGAGAGGGATGCAGGCGTAGGACTCAGGCACCAGGACCTAGCATGCAGGAGCGTGCTCTACTCTAAGAATGGGTGAGAGGCGTGGCACAAGGGCTGGGGAAAGCAGTGCTGCTGTCACCCATTGACATGCAGAGCAGCGGTTCTCAACCTATGGTGACCCCCTGTGGGGGGAGGGGTAGAACGACCCTTTCACAAGGGGTCACCTAAGACCTTCGGAAAATACAGATACTTACATTATGATTCATAACAGTAGCAAAGTTACAGTTATGAAGTAGCAACGAAAATAATTTTATGGTTGTGGACACAACAACAAGAGGGAATGTATTAAAGGGTCGCAGCATTAGCTAGGTTGAGAACCATAGCTGTGGAGCAAGGCTTGGACCTAGATGCAGGGATAGATTAGGGCCCTGGCATAGAGCACAGGCAATGGTGGAGGGGAAACCTTGTTTCAAAGCAGCCGGAATCCAGAGTACCGCCCCCAAATAACCTCCACAGAGCCAGGAAAGGCAGACAGGGCGCCTCAGGAGCAGGGTACTATGAGGTACAGTCACCCTGCAGCTGCCAGACCCTGGGATGCTTTCCCAACCGGATTCGGAAAGTCCTTCCCACCTCGCTACACCCCCCTACACAGTTGAAGAGTGGACTTTCAGGAAACTTTGGGAATAATTGGCCTAAATTTTTTGGCTCCTGAAGGTCAGTCATAACGCCTCTTCAACTTAGTGGATGGCCAACGTTGGGTCCAGGTGGATTTTCCGGAGATGTCCTGCGTTTGCTCTTGGAAAGCGGGGCCATAGGGATCTAAAATCGGTTTAGCAGCCGCCCCAGCCGCAAGCAGCATCAAGGATCCTGGAGCATTCACAGTCTTCGCTGTCTTAAGTCCTTTTGGGATTGGTTAGCCGTGAGATGGGCTTACCTACTTTCTTTTGATAATCCCTTTTAAAGTATTTGTTTTCTTTGTAAAGTAATACTTTAAATGTTAGCGCTATGACCTAACACCTTTATCTGTACGCATGTGATGGTGCGCATGTGTAAAGAATGTACCTGTTCAGAAGAGCAGAAAATCACACCCGTATTCTACAGTGAGCCTTTAACAGACTTGAGGTAACAATCAATTGCAGCGCTGTTTGCTTCCTGTCTGCTTGCAGATGAACAGAATTCAGCCTCATGGGCAAAATTCTGGGTTCATCATTATTTGTGAAATGGACTTTAGCACACTAGCTTTCATTTTATCAAGAAGCCTCCGACAGATGTCATTTAACAGGAGTTGTTTACAAACAACTGGGAAGTCAATTCTGCCCTGCTGTCCCTAAACCTTCAAAAGGACTTGGATTCGCTCACTACCAGTCGGTGGGTCTGTGCAATATGTTGTAAAGCAAACACGATAAAAATTAAAGTGGAATGGGGCTGGGGGACTTCTTTTCTAAATATCACTGTGTTCCAAGTAAACAACAGCTAGCTTGGCATAAATTCCCCTGGCTCGGCAGTTTGGTTCCAGCTTGAGATGGCCACCAAATGAAGGAAGTTGGTGTACCTGTCCCAGTAATGTGACATTCATTCACAAAATGCCCCTGTGGGAAACAGCTGCTGGCTAGCCATCACGTCTCTGGGAGTGCTTGTCAGGCCTTCTTTAGGTCACAAGCAGTCAGCACAGCCTAAACAAAACAAAACAAAACAAAAACAAAAAACACCAAGACTTTTCCTACTGCTGACAGGCCCCCCAGCTGGGAAGATAAAGCTCTTGAGAAGGAAGAGGAGGCAAACTCAAGACAAAGAGGACTTACAGCAGTCTCCCCAGCAGCTTGTCCCTAAATCACTGAAGGAACTGACTGGAGAGAAAGTTTGTTAAAACTTTCTCCCAGTCTCTGCCATCCCATCCCTACCATCAGCCTCCCAAGGCTTTGGATTGCTGAACCTTGTTGGGAGACTGTCAGCTCTCAAAGAAACCCTGGACAAATCGCACTCATACTGTGGCCCCTCCTAACACTACCCACCCAGCACTCCTGCCTTTCCAGCCCAGGGCTGGACTTTTGCTTCTCTTCCCTATATAACCTTAGCCATTTTGGCTACCCGCTCTCTTGGACTCTTGGCTCCTGGCTGGCTCTGCTCCTGGATGTCTCTTGGTCCACTTGTCCTCTCTTTCCTTTTCTACTCCCCCCAGCCCCCTCCTCAGTCTGCTGGCCATGTTCAGTCTGGACCCTTCCAGATGCCTCTGGCATATCTACAATATCTACGTATCTACAATAAACCTTCTCCTCAACCATACCTTGGAGCGGTCATGCCCTCATTTTTCATTTTGAGACCGTATAAACTAGAGCACCAGCCCACCCAGGGGAGGTGCTGTTAAAGAAAAAATTATTTCCTTTGTTCCCATGCAAGCTTACTTTCACCCAGAGCCAGGGACCTTCCCACAAAGGCTCACCCCGGTGAATAAAGATCCTGTTCTTTCTCCTGTGAATTCTGCCTCAGCATATCAGCTCACTGTCTAAACTGTGGCCCGCATTGACCAGCTGCTGTATTTCCTCTGTTTAGCAATGGTATGCCTTAAAAATGGGAGGTCACAAAATTTCAATTTTGACCAATTTCTTGAACGACATTTACATTTTAAGTTATTCTGTTCATTTCTCCCAATTAAAATGATTTACATGGCTGAGTTTGAAGAATAAAATCTCATGTTTCTCATGGCTGTTGTAGATTGCCTGGTGCCTGTGGAGACTTTGAACTGTTGCCTTTTAGATGATGTCATAACTTGGACAGTTTTAGGATCTTCAGCATTTCAAAGTCCTTCAATATGTTCATGAATACATAGCATTTATAAATGTGCTAACATGGTGTCAGAACAATCCAGAAAACTGAAAGATCTTTGGGAAACCTTCACCTGTCCAGAAAGCCTGTTTCACAGATGTAGATGTGAAGAAACTCAGCCAAATGCTGCTGTCAGCTTGATTTACCTGTGTCTGTCTGTTCCTCCCAGATGCCATGCCTGTTCCCAGGACTAGGCAGTCAGACTCTATATTTTGTTCTGTTTTTCCCATGTCTGTCTCTTCAATGGGCTGTAAAGGAATCTCTTGAAGTGAGGACCATATTCTAGTTACTTGAATATTCACAGCACATAGCTCAGTGCCCTGCACAAGAGTATTTAATGTTTCTTGCAGAGGAAAAAAAATCCACCATTGTGCATGTATAGAGACAGCCTGTTTGCAATTTCAGTGTAATGTTTCATGACAATAAAAAATATTTCATCTAAATTTTCATTCTCCCTATGGTGGAAAATTCTTCCTCATGATACCTAGGTTAATAGTCTTGGCCAGGTAGCCATGGCAACTAATTGAGCAGAATAATACAGAGGTAGCTAGGTAACCATGATGGAGCTATTGTCACTTCCCTATATAAGAGAAAGAAGAGTCACAAGACTCTGTGATAGTTTGAAAGAAAATGGCCCCCAAAGGGAGTGTCACTATTAGGAGGTGTGGCCTTGTTGGAGGAAGTATGTCACTGTGGGAGTGGGCTTTGAGGTCTCTTTTGCTTGTTTCCCTCAGTGTGACAGTCAGTCAACTTCCTGTTGCCTGCAAGATGTAGGACTCCCAGCTCCAGCACCACATCTGTCTGTACACTGCCACGTTCTCTGTCATGATGATAATGGACTAAACCTCTGAAACTATAAGTGAGCCATCCTTAATTATTATTTTTTTATAAGAGTTTCTGTGGTCATGGTGTCTCTTCACAGCAATAGAAACCCCAAGACAGACCCTCATTTGAGAGTCAAGCCATTACTTTCTCTGTCCTCTTCCAGCTTCAGATGATCTTGGTAGATGTTAATTGTAGAGGAACTGGGGAATTAACTGAAGGAGTCCTTGATGTGGTTTCCATGAAGTCATTATCCTCGATGGGGTGAGCCTTCGTGGTGATGCAGCTGTTCTGGGGTCAACCATGGTCATGTAAGTAAACTTTCACCCATGCTCTGTAAGTAAGACCAATAAACTCATTGATTAACTAAGTTAGGATTGCACTAGAATCATTACTTTGGTCTGTAGTTGATTCCCTGAGATGAATAAGCATTTGTCCTTAATTTACCAGGAAAAATGAATGTAAGAACTATGGGCAAAAGAAAGAGCTCTCACCTCAATGGATTAAAGAGCTGGCTTATTCGGGACTCAAGCATGACTGATGATGGCCCAGGAACACAGATTCAGGTCATCCTAAATTCCATGTTCCAGTGTGAAAGATGTTTAGTGGCACTTTTATTGTGACAGCAAAGAAAGTCATAAATGAAGACATGTACAATACATTGGCAGAAACATTAGGGAGGTGGGTAAAACAGACAGGAAATCTCTATAGGCCTCAGATGCTATCTGATGATGCTCTTACCTTTTAGACATGGCAACTAATTGAGCAGAATAATACAGAGGTAACTAGGTCTGTGGTAACCATGATAGAGCTGTTGTTACTTTCCAATAGAAGAGAAAGAAGAGTCATAGGACCCTGTGATAGTTTGAAAGAAAAGGGAATGGCACAATTAGGAGGTGTGGCCTTGTTGGAGGAAGTGTGTCACTGTGGGAGTGGGCTTTGGAGTCTTTTTTGTTCATTGGTGAAGGCGAGGTGTTTGCATGTTCCAAAGGATCAACATTGATGTTAGCTCACATACAGAGGGGCCTAGTAAAAGGTCTAAAGACAACCTGAGAGAATTTGTTTCTGGACTCACAACATTTCAAGCTCCACAGTCACTGGAGTTCTAGTAGGTTAATCAGCCTTGTAGAACCTTCAGTGGAAGCTGCAGCTCCTTTCCAAGAACTTTCATTCAGGTTCATTGAGAAATGATGTTGTCAGCCATGCTACACCATCTGTAAAGCTCCTGCATTTTGGCTAAACAATGACAATTACTAAAAGCACTTTGGTTCCTAGAACTAAAGGAACTTGTTTTTCTAGATTTTTGTCCTGCCCCACCCTGTCAACATCCAGTCAGGTTGATTATTGATCACTTGACATTCTTTAACTGAATGTTCATTGGTTACCCTTAGCAACAGCCAACTGTGGACTGAAAAAAGAAACTTTTCTCTTCTTCCTCCCTTACTTTTTCTGCCCTATAACTACCCCAGCCAATAAGCACACAAGAGGCTCTTATTCTTACACCAGAAACTACCTCTGCTAGTCCCCCTAACAAAGGCTTGCAATAAAGGCTTGATCCCTTGTCTGTCTTTCTTCCCTGCCAATCTTACTGGTATGGTGGGTATTAATCCCAAAGATGTATGGAGAAAGACCACAGACTCAAATATTTATGGTTTAATTAAAGTGAGCAATTAGTTAAAGCAAGCTTTTTAATTCACGTACATGGGCTGCCTCCCTTAAGGTGGAGTAAGGGAGGTCAGCATTGGATATAAGGTAGACAAGGTTTTTATAGCTCAAGTATAAAGGGTTTCCAAATGGGGAATTTGGTGGGCAAAATAGGCAGAGTTACAGGAGCAAAACATAACATAACAAGTTAGTCATAAAGACCTCTTGAAACAAGATGTGGTTGCAAGGTAGTCATAATAACAGATAGTCATAACAAGGTACTCATAGGTGGTCAAAATAACCTTTTGAACCAAAGACATAGTTGCTGTTTCCTGGAGCAGACACTACAGAACCATTTGTAGTTAAGATTATATGTGGGGCAAAGTCCAATCCTTGAGAAACAAATTTAATCATAAACAGGAATGACCCTAGTTTATCTTTACTATAAGATGGCTTTCAAGCCTAAGATGGAGGCAGGATGATTTATTACAGCAACAATGTAAATGAATTCTGAAGTAAGAGGAAAAGCCAAACAAACAAAAAAGCAAATATTCTTCCTTCTCTCACATCTTTTGTTGTCTGGGCTTTTAGTGAAAGGTGACACCCACATTTAGGGTAGGTTTTCCCATGTCAGTTAAGGCAGTTAAGAGAATACCCCACCAATGGTCCAACTTGATATACATAATTCCTCAGCTGAAGTTCCCTTTTCACATGATTCTAAATTGTGGCAAGTTAAGTTTAAAACTGACCATCTCATGCTGGGTCCTGCCTGACTATTGAACCGTCTTGAATGGAGGAGTGAGGATTAAGAAATAACAGTTTTGAAAAATAGAGATGTAGATGTAAAAGAAAAAGACAGAGACACAGAATAGCATTGGGAGGGCTCTGGGTCGATACCACAGTTACCCCGAGTTTATTCCTCATGGTATTTTTATACACTAACAAGGGGAGAGGCAAAAGACCTCACCCTCTCAAGGACACTATGGTTCAAGGTACAAAGTCAGACAAGTGTAAACACTCCCTTGATTCACAAAACATCTAGTAGCCATGCTTTATGGCAAAACATCTTGTAATTAAGCCTTGAAGTATAAGGCACCTGGTAACCACATCTTTGGCCAAAACACCCTATTATGTAGCCTGTGGGGCAAAGTAAGCTCAGACTCTCTCCACACTATGGAGTCTCTGTGGGTCCCCTCAATCTCACATGTATTAAAAATCAAAATATTTGGGTATACAACCTCATATGTGCTCTTTAGCTATTCTGTCTTTATTGTTATATAGGAAAGATGCACAGACACAGCAATAACTGACATGCATAACCCAATAAAGAATTTCTTTCTTCATATCTAACTCTGTTTTGAGCTGCATAAATATGAAGTAGAAATTCAGCTGACTATGACAAAGCTATTACCTGGAAGAATCAAGGATATTTTTCCAGAGGAAGCCAAGACCCAAGGAGTATTGGTATTATTTGGTTTTTGTATATATCAGCTGTTTCCTGTAATGAATTTCATGTGTGCTATTATAGCTTCTCCAAATGATTCTTTTGCCTAAGAACTTCTTACAGTATGTTTGATCATTCATTGGGCACAATTTTTCCCCATACAAGGAAAGTATTTGGATACTTCCCCCAACTGTATTGACAACAGTCACAGAGGCAAGACTTCTTTTTTCCAGGCTTTTGTCTTCCCTTTTTAGCATTAGACTCAGATATCTGCCTTCTGTAATTATGTTCATTAGCAAGTATCCAGTGTCAGGGCCATCTCCAGACAAAAGCATTTTATTTGAGATAGTTTTCAATTCCAAGGACAGACTTCAGACAGATAAACATTCCAGACCACCCACTAGTCTCCCAAAATAAGGTAAACATTCATATGGAGACAACTGCCAAGGTCAGGCAGATGTTTGATACAAGGTTTTGTTTCTTGTGCAAATTAAGCTTAAACCCGCCTTTTTCTGCCATTAGCCCCAGTGGCATCTCTAAACTTCCCCTGTAACAATTACTCAGAACAAAGGGGCTTTTACATACCAGGTGCATCAAGCTAGCTGCCTAGCTACCTCCACCCTATCAGAAAAGGATGCAGCTGAGTTTTACAGAGAAAATTATGGCTCCTAAAGAAAAAGAGGCAGTTTTATTTTACTCATGATTTATATTAACATTATAGACTCCTAACATTTTACCTAACCACCTCTAGGAATGTAGTTTGAGCACATAAATTCCCTTTTTCTGATATACTAAGTGACTTTAGCTCTTAGTTGACCCCACTTCTTTTAACCACTCCCCCTTTGGGTTGTAAAAGAAAGCCTGACACTCACTGCCTGAGGTAAACTCTTAGCTGCCTTTAGGACTGTAAGAATTCAAGCCTGGGTGACCTAGCCTTGGCCAGAGAATTGCTGCTTGGTGTGGGTATATAATTGAAAACATCAGAGACTTGAGAGGACTAGAGGAATGAGATGGAGAATGGGGAAAAACTAGATGGGAAAGAACCAGATGGGGGAATTAAGATAGAATTTAGAGAGAACAGCAGAAAAATGTAGAGATATCAGGCAAGAAAGGAGCTAAGTATGAACTATGGTTATGATGTAATGGTTAACAGATGAATCCTAATCTCACTCCATAATTCCAATAAAATTATTAATTTTATTGAAGAAAGCTGGCAGAGTGATGCATGCCTGCAATTGCAATAATTAGAGCATCAATACAGGAGCATCAGGAGGTCAAAGCCAGTCTCTACATAGTGAGATGGAAACCAGCTTGTGTGACATAGGACCCTGTCTCAAAAAACAAACAACAAACAAATGAAAGAAAATATATTTTGTGAATTTATTATTACTATGAATTTAAACCACTAGTTTCAACTCTAGATTGCTTTGGAGGTGTGTATGTGTATATGGTATGCAAATATTTGTGTAAACATGTTCACATTGTGTGCACCTTTGTGTGGATACACGTGCACAAGAGTGCATGTACATGTTGATATTAGGTGTCTTCCTCCACCCTTCCTCACCTTACATATTGAGGCCCAGAGCCTGCTAAATAGTTAAGTCTAGCCAGCCAGCTTGCCCTGGAAGTCCTGTGCACTGGGATTACAGGTGGGTCACCACACCTGCCCAACTTTTCTTGTGGGTTCTGGGGATCCAAATGTTGGTCCTCATACTTGCAGAGCAGGGGCTTTATTTCCCAAGTCATCTCTCTCCAGCTCATATCCAGATCCTTTAAAAGACCTTCTGTCAGCATGTATGAGTGGAATGTGTGGCTTCCTTCACATGTTTGCTTTACCTGTGTTTAACTGTTAAGAGTATATATATACTAAACTGAATACTCTGCTTATATTCTACTTATGGAGTTCCTAGTTTTTCCTGAAGTAGAATATATGTGATGTTTTATGAATTCATCTTCTTATTACTTCATACAACTACCTACAAAAAGGAGTCCATTAATGAGACTGTATCTAGTGATAGTGTTTGTTTTGCTTCTCCCTGCACCAGCAGGCCCTGATAAGCATCCACACAATACCGGTCACAGTCAGGTCATGAAGGGAAGGCTTCCCAATTGCCCTGACCTTGAAGGTTTCACACTACAGTTCCCTCCATCACAAGTCCCATCCCATACAGGGCAAGGAACCTAGCACTCACTCTGCTACCAAGTGTGGTTCAGGAGGCAGCTCCCTGTTGCGCCAGTACAGTGAATCGTCTGTGGACCCTTAGTAACCACAATGTGCAAGTTCCTGACCCCAGGAGCTGTGCAGTTCAGACAATGGCTCCCTTCTCGAGATGGCTACGCACCCAGTGGGCGCCCTGGAGAATGATGTGATGATCTTGCTAAAGCCTTTCTGCCACGCAGAGATCTGGCTAGTTACGTAAGGAGACTGTAAGTCTGTGAGAGCCGTGGAACTAACTTTCCAAGAGCCAGGACCACCAGCTTTCACCCTGACAGGCTTTGCTGGGACTTTCCCTTCCCCCTACCCCTTCTCCCCCAGATGTGAACTGAGATCACTGAGCTCTCTTACACTATTGCTGCAGGCCCCTGGCTCTTCAGGGGTTCCCGTATCTCCCACTGATTTACAGTGTTCTGCCTTGGGCATTACCCCACAATGGGCATTGCCTCACTCTGTAGCACACATCTGTTGCTTGGCTGCTTCTTTCTGGAAGAAGTCAGTATTGGGTGTCTCTACTCAGCCTCCTTGAAATCCCCTCAACTATTACTTCAACTCATTGCTTCTGAGCCTTACAATAAAAGTGACCCCCCCCCCCCGAAAAATGTTACATAAGTAGTCTTCTTTGCACCCTCCCAACTCAGGAATAGGATTAACCCCCACACCCCGTGATATGAAGTCACAACATGCCCACACGGTTGGGCATGCCCGGCGGACCTAGACACTCCCGCCTAGTTATTTCCAGTTCAAAATAGCCATTTCTGGGTCAAAACATCTTGTGTGACTAGGACTCTGTGGCTTTGCATGGTTGTGTAAAGCGTGCAGTCATGTAATCTATGCACATGCATGGAGTAGCCACATGCGTTCCTGTACGCATGCGTGGCCCAAAGCAGGCGCCATTTTTGCACCGGTCTCTCCTTTCTCTTGACCACATGTGTTTCCCACAGGCCTGTCACGTCTGTCTCTTTCTACCCTATCTCAATAAAAACTCTTCTGTGGATTTGTCGTATTTCGGGACATTTCCTCGCAGGGTGAGAGCGCCAAATAGCTAACAATCTGGTGCTGTGATGGAACGAGTGCTTCTGGGTGCCCTGCACCTGGAAACCTGGGAACTGGGGACTCTGCTCCACATGCGACAGACCAGCGAACAGGCAAATGGAAAAAGTTGCTCTCTATGATAGCTTTCTTCTCAGTGTTAAACTGTCTCTACTGGATTCCTTCTCTCCTGCTCATGTGCTCCTAGCTATGCCTAAACCGGAAGATTCTCTGACTCCGGAATCTCTGACTCTAGATGCTGCTAATGAATCTCCACCTATCCGAATTCCGGCTCTCACCCCTACTCCTAGGGTGTCTGTTCCTTCAGCTCCTCTTCCAGATTATTCTTCCTCAGCAGCGGCCATTTACAAAGGCCCTGCTCTGGCTCCAACTTTCATTCCCCCTTCTCTCTTCCCTCTGCACGGTCTCTCTGTCTCTCTGTCTCTCTCTGTGTGTCTCTCTCTGTCTCTCTCTGTCTCAATAAAGCTCTAGAAAGGTGACCATGGCTTGTGATTCTTCTGTCTCCAGCTGGCTGCCTCGGGCAGTGGCCAGCCATGAGAAGTGTGGCTTTCCACTACTGATACTGCCACAATTTTTCACAGTGAGTCTGCTGTTCTAATGGCTGAAATCTGAGCTGTATCTTTGCGATGGACACCCTAGGGGTTGTCCTCAGGCTGTGCTGGCAATGGCAGGCACATTTTTGCTCCTGAAGAGAAGGGGGAAAAATGTCCTCTGGGGTATACTGGGTGGACCAACGGCAGCACAGTCGAAGTTCTTCCCATCCCTTGATGAAGAGGAGGGGGACTTGAGCTGATCTTAGATCTTACTTCATTCTCCGGACGCCTGAGTTGAAGTCTGATCCCAGTTTTTTTTTTTTTTTTTTTTTTCATTTTTTATTTTTTCCTCTCAACTACAACCATGCGACAAAGGGGCAGATACCACCCACTTACATTGGCAGATGGGGTGGGTACCAGTAAATCTGGCTGCTTAACAGCTTTGTGGTACCGGTAAACCTGACTGAATAACAGTGTGGCGGGTACTTCTGCCAGCAAACGGGAAAATAAGAGTTGCTTTATCTCCAAGCTTTCTGCTAAAGCTCTAAACCCTTTCCTTCCCCATTTCTGCATACTTTTCTGTCTGACTTCCACGCCGGCGGTGGGTGGACTCAAATGCACAGGCTTGGGTGGTTTCTAAGACTCGCCCTAACTCACCTTAACTCCACCCACTTCTCAAACTGCCTTGAGAAGCACAGACGGGTCTAAAAGCAGCTGAGATCTAAACAATTAAGTTTAAAATAATCAGGATGGCTCCTAAACCGAAAAAAAAAATCAGCTTATAGCCTCAGGCAAGTCTTCCAGAAGGATCGGTTTATAGTCTGCCTACTGGCAGATCTTCCAAAAGCTGTCCTTAAGCCACCAATTATCAGGAAAAAAAATTCTGGACACAGAGTAAAATCTGTCTCTTGTTCCCGGCTAAAAGTTAAGTATCTAGACAGCAAGGCTCCTGACCCCATGGGCAAAAGAGTCATCTGTGGCGTTTAAGGTGTGCCAGGGTAGAGATTAAAAACCCAAAAACAAAATTGCCAAGTGCTGGCACTCGCTGACTCTCAAAAGCTGTTGGGTCCTTGTTTTAAGTGAGAAAAAGGCCATGGGCTAGCAAATGCCCTGCCAGCCCATCAACAGCCTTGTTAAAAGTGCCACCTAGAAAGACAACCAGTCAGCTGACTGCTCTCAGGCACCAAGACATGTGGGTACACCAAGCTAAGACCTCCAGCAAACCTAGGCTTGGCTACAGACATGGCAGGGAACCCAGAACTCAGCAGGGAAGTGATCAGTTTCTTTCCTTTTGGACACCAGAGCCACTGACTCAGTCCTGGAAGTTTTAGGATGTCACTTTCCATTCTATTGTCAGGTACAGAGGACAGCTTTATTTACCTCACCAGATTTAATTGTACTTTCAGAGTTACTTAATGAAAAAGGATTTCCAACTAAGATAAGAGCTCATTGTTGCTGTGGGATGTTCTATATGTCAAATGTGTTGCTCTGATTGGGTAAAATAAAGTGCTGATTGGCCAGTAGCCAGGCAGGAAGGATAGGGTAGGTGGGACAAGGAGGAGGAGAATTATGGGAAGTGGAAGGCTGGGGGAGACACTGCCAGCCGCCACCATGACAAGAAAGATGTAAAGTACTGGTAAGCCACGAGCCACATGGCAAAGTATAGGTTAATAGAAAAGGGCTAAATATAAGAGTAAGAGCTAGACAATGGTAGGCCTGAGCTAATGGCCAGTTTAAATAATATAAGTGTCTGTGTGTTTATTTTATATGTGGGTTGTGGGACCGTGGGGGCTTGGTGGCACCTGGAGAGAAGATCTCCAACTACATCTGGCGTCCAACATTTGTGGTATGAATTCATGAAAAAGCCTCTTGCCTGTGGTCTTTTGGACCCCAGCTCAGACCCGAGCTACACTTGGCCGGTTGTGGTGGCACCCACTGGTAGGAATTACTGAAGAAGGCAGAAGCAGGAAGATCCCGAGTTTGAGGCCAGCCTGGGAAGCTTGCTAAGGAGAAACTTTGGCTGGGAACCAGCCAGAAACGGTGGCAGTGGGACCATGGAGGCAGCAGCTGCTGCTCCGAGTTGCAGACTTCTTCTCATTGTGTTGGTGACTGCGGTGATGCTGCTACCTGGGACAAAAGGTTTACTACTGCTTGTTCAGAAAAGAATTGCCAGGACCATCATGTTACAAGAAAGCATCAGCAAAGGTCAGTTTGAAAAAGTTTGGCAAGACAAATGGTGGGGAGAAATTGCTGTGAAGATATTCTCTTCTAGGGAAGAACGTTCATGGTTCCAAGAGACAGACATTTATCAGATTGTGATTACTCCAAACCACAGAGGAGGCACACACACACACACACAAATCTAAAGGAACCATGACCATGCCTAACAGCGACTTTGAAGTCTTCAAAAGTATGGTGGGACCCCACAAAGATGATTTTACAAGGACTATGGTAAAGCCAACAACACCACGGAAAGATCGAGTTTGTACTGCAAACTGGTCAGGACAATTTTGAGATGGCTAGCTGAGATGATCCAGCCTGACAGACTACTCCAAGGACTTGAAACAAGCCCTGCACTTTCTCATTATGCAGTGGCGGGACAAATGATACAGGACTTGACAATTAACCCAAAAATTTTCTTTTCAGGATCCCCTAAAGATGGAAGTAATTTTAAGAAAAGACGCCCACATTCCTAAGAGGTGGGATGGTAGGTTTTTGGTCATTTAATGAGTTTTAGATATTGTCATTGTTTACGATGATTGGTTACAGTTGTTAATTGTTAATGGTCAGGAAAAAAGCTGAACATGAAGATTAGATTCAGAGGTTTTGTTTAAAAAACAAAAGGAAAAAGGAGGCTATAGATATGAGGTAGATCACTGAATCTATCCTGAGAAAAAAGATAAAGAAAATAATAGGATAAATGGTAGATCATTGAATCTACACTAAAAAAGAAAACGGGAAAAATATAAAAATGACAAAAAGTAGATTACTGAAGCTCTTATGAAAATAAAAAAGAGAATATGGATATGATAAGATAAAAAGGGAGATTATGGAATCTTACTTTTAAAAAGGAACCACTTGTTTTACATAGGATAAGTAATGAAAAAATTTTTTTTCTGAGTTTATCAAATGTTACTGGACTGGATATTGTTATATGTAATGGAGCTTTTCCCCTGAATCTGTCAAATGTTAATGGACTAGACATCATTAATGCAATCTTGACTGTGTATATTGTATATACTTATTGGATATGATTTTTCTTGTATTTGCTATAAGCTTTTTTAAATTTTAGACAAAAATAGGGGAAATGTGGTGGGTATTGTGTTCCCCATAATATTGTGCACCCTAATAATTTTATCTGGGGTCAGAGAACAGACAGCCACTAGAACAAAGCCAAAAATGGTGACTAGAAAATGGGTCAGAGCAAGCCATAGCAGAAGTTGGGTGGTGGTGGAGCAGTCTTTAATCCCAGCACTGGGGAGGCAGAGCCAGGTGGATCTCTGTGTGTTCAAGGCCACTTTAGAAACAGCTGAGCTTGGTGACCTGCGACATTAATCCCAGAAACTCAAACTCAGCCTTTAATCCCAGGGAGTGATGCAGAAAGTAGAAAGATATATAAGATATGAAAACCAGGCACCAGAGTGAGTTAAGCATTTAGTCGGTTAAGCATTTGGCTGGTTTAGCATTCAGGCTTTGGAGCAGCACAGTTCAGCTAAGAGTCATTGGGATGAGGATTCAGAGCTTTATTGGGAGAGAGGGAGAGAGAGAGAGAGAGAGAGAGAGAGAGAGAGAGAGAGAGAGAGAGAAACCAGAGAAACAGACTGCGCAGAGGGAAGAGAGTGGAAAGAGAAAAGGAACGCACAGAGGGCCCACCCGCTTTTTAGGCTGTGATGCTGTCGCAGGCTAATGATGTAATTAAGGACAGAATCCTTATATCCCAGACTTCCACTTATTATAAAAAAGCAGGTAGATGTGAATAGGGGCATCGTTCCTCTCAAAAACTGCTTCCAGCTAATTTTTGGACATTGGTTGGCTCTTGGGGGAATGGAGAAGGGGAGTCTTCCAAGGTAGACAGGCATTGTGGGATGCTGTCTGTCATCCCTTTGCTCTGGAGATGTATCCCTCTTGGCTGTGGCTGGGAATCTTCTGTCTGATAAGATGCTGGTGACATAGAAAAAAGCTTAGAGAGAAAACAATCATTATTTTATGTTGGTAGATCCGGCCTGTCCAGATGGATTTTGAAACATGTTAAGCTTTAATCAGAGACAGATTATTTTAAAGCACCTGTTTCCTTTACTAGTTCAGCATCCAGGAGACAGGCCGATCAATTGTTAAAAGCATCTCACAGTAATAGATGTTTACATTAAAGTCTTTTTGTAGCACCCAGACACTTTTGAATCTGGGGGTATAAATACCTTTTAGCTGTTACAGTTTCTTCCTTGATGATTTCCAGACTCCGGTTCTGTGGTGGTCCTGTATCATTAGCTGAACAGTGAGTTAGAACAGGCAACTGGGAAGAGAAAAGGTTATGGTACATGAGAATTAATTTTTTTTTTTTGAATTAGGGACAAGGCAAAGATTATGGCCCTGTCTGTATGCACATGAGAAACACAGGCGGTAACTTTGAAGTGAGACAATGAGCTATTATCTTAGTTGGAAATCTTTTTTCATTAAGTAACTCTGAAAGAACAATTAGATCTGGTGAGGTAAATAAGGCTGTCCTCTGTACCCAACAATAGAAAGGAGAAGTGACATCCCAAAACTCCCAGGACTGAGTCAGTGGCTCTGGTGTCCAGAAGGAAAGAAGCAGATCACTTCCCTGCTGAGTCCTGGGTTCCCTGCCATGTCTGTAGCCAAGCCTAGGTCTTCTGGAGGTCTTAGCTTGGTGTACCCACACGTCTTGGCACCTGGGGGCAGTCAGCTGACTGGTTGTCCCTATAGGTGGCACTTTTAACAAGGCTGTTGATGGCCTGGCAGGACATTTGCTAGCCTATGGCCTTTTTCTCACTTCAAACAAGGACCCAATAGCTTTTGGGAGTCAGTGAGTGCCAGCACTTGGCAATTTTGTTTTTGGGATTTATCTCTACCCTGGTACACCTTAAATGCCACAGATGACTCTTTTGCCCATGGGGTCAGGAGCCTTGTTCTCCAGATGCTTAAGTTTTAGTTGGGGAGGTCTGAGGAACAAGAGACTGATTTTACTCTGTGTCCTGAAATTTTTTCCTGATGATTGATGGCTTAAGGACAGCTTTTGGAAGATCTGCCAGGAGGCAGACTATAATACTTTTGGAAGACTTGTCTGAGGCTATAAGCTGAATTTTTGGCTTAGGAGCCATCCTGACTATTGTAAACTTGTATGGATCTTAGCCGCTTTCAGACCTGTCTGTGTTTCTTACGGCAGTTGAAAATGAGTGGGTAGAGTTAAGGTGAGTTAGGGTGAGAGTCTTAGAAGCTGCTCTGGGTCCACCCACTGCTGGCGGAAGTCAGACAGAAAAGGTTGCATGTGGCAGACGCAGAAGTGGGGAGGGAGAAGGGTTCAGAGCTTTAGCAGAAAGCTTGGAGATAAAGTAACTCTTATTTGCCCATTTGCTGGCAGAAGTTTCCATGATGCTGTTATGTGGCCAGGTTTACCAGTACCCATCCCTATCTGCCAATGTAGGTGGTAAATGTATCTGCCCCTTTGTTCCACGGCTGTAGGTAGCTGAGAGAAAAATAAAAAAATTTAAAATAACAAACTGGGATCAGACTCCAATCTTGGGCGTCCCCGAGAGTGGAGAGAGATCTAACAATCAGATCAAGTCGCCCTTCCTCTTTGTCAAGGGATTGTGAGGGCTGTGGGTGCGCTGCAGTTGGTCCACCCGGTAGACCAGAGACAACATTTATCTCCTCGTCAGGAGTGAAAATGTGCCTGCCATTGCCAGCACAGCCTGAGGACAACTCCTGGGGTGTCTGTTGCAAAGAATATAGCTCAGACTACATCCGCTAGAACGGCAGACTCACTGTGAAGAATCATGGCGGTAGCAAGGTAGCTGTATAGGGGTCCAGCAGAGGCGAGGGACCACGGGTCTCACTGGACGGGGGAGGAGGCAGCAAGCCGCAGCAGTCAGCAGGCCCTCGGTTGGTGTATCCGAGTCTGAACGGCACCAAATGTTGGTTAAATTGGCGCTGTTCGTGGCTGGCTGGCGCTTGTGGTGGCCATGCCATTGGAGGAGAGTGCTGGAGTCATGAGCTATAGTTACCTTTTAGAGCATTATTGGAAGAGAGAGGGAGAAAGGGAGAGAGGGAGGGAGGAAGGAGAGAGAGACAGAGACAGAGACAGAGACAGAGAAACAGAGAGACCACACGGAGGGAAGAGAGTGGAAAGAGAGGGCCTACCTCCTTTTTAGGCTGGGCCGCCATCTCAGGCTGATGACGTAATTAAGGACAGAATCCTTACAGTAGGGGTTGTATTATAGATATCATGTGGGTATGGATGCCCCACAGTCAGTTGTTCTATGTGGTTTGATCTCTGTAATGGCCTCCATTTGCTGCAAATGTTTCTTTTTAAAGACTTTTAAAGTTGGTATACAAGATGATGAAGAATGTGGAATTCTCTTGAGAAGGTAGGGACTTGCTTTGCAGAGCTCTCCTGCAGTCTGTTGAGTTGGCTTTCTTCTTACCTCACATACAGGAAATGGATACAGAAAAGAGAAAGACTTCCCTAGAATGCCTCAGCCAACACCCCCCCTCCCAGGGGATGGAGCCTGGATGCTAGCCCATTCTTCTGGGAGGACAGATCAGGCCCTGCTCCTCCTGCTAGGATGCTCTCTGGGAGGCCACCTCTCCCCCTTCCCCTGGGGGATAGAAAGTCTGGTTCAGGTTACACAGTCTGTATTGTAAGCTCCTTTCTCAACAGGTCAAGGATCTGGCACATTCTCTGGCTCAGCCTTTCCTTGCAGTCACTCCAGCATGTCACAGCCTGAGTTCTGGGTGTCCTTGGTCCTACTTCTTGTAACCATCAGCACAGGTGAGTCAAAGATCAGTAGAATCCTGCTTCCACATCTGGATGTATGTGTTATTGCAGGAGAGGGATACAGCCCCACTGTATACCGAACAGCGTCTGTCAGTTTCTGGTCAGCTCTGTGCATTCCTCTGTCTGAAGCTATAAATCCCATGTTCAAAGGCATGTTGGCAAGAAGTGTAAGGGCTGGGTAAGAAGTAGCTGTGACCTTCAGGGCTACCAGGGTGGTACTCCAAGCAAGGGAAAGGTCAGCCCTGATCATCTGTTCTGGGTTTCTCTAATGCGTACTGTGTTCCTGTTCTACAGGCATCTCACACCCCTCAAACACAGGCTTCCTCCTCCCTCTCCAGGTCCATGTCCCTCCCCAATCTCCATTCCTATCATTCCCCCACCCCACATCCAGCCACACTTTCTTCTGTTCTGCATCTTCTCTGGGGCCTGGGTCACAGTTGATCTTTGAAGGTACTTTAGTCAATGAAGGTTAAGATTTCCCTGAAAATTGTCATTAGCAAAAAATTTTCAGCAGGGAAACTGTTTATACCTGATAAGATAAAGATGAAAAGAATCACTAATGTGCCCCAGGCTACCCCCAAAACACTGAAAGAGGATGCACATGAGCCAAGTGTGTCTGCCACTAAAGCGGTGGTTCTCAACCTTCCTAATGCTGGGACCCTTTAATACAGTTCATCACGTTTCTGGTGACCCCCAACCATACAATTGTTTTGTTGCTACTTCATAACTGTAATTTTGTTGCTTTTATGGATTGTAATGTAGGATATCTGATATATGACTTCTAAAGAGTTTATGACCCACAGGTTGAGAACCACTGCCCTAAAGCCTGCTGCCTTCCTTTTGGGATCAGGAACTCCCTAGGCACTGTGGGAACTTGCTGAGAGCTTTGAGGGCAATGCCCAGTCACTCATTTCTGAATTCCTGCCCAAGAGTAGGCTGTAAACTATATTAGTTGTAGCTAAAATTCCTTCCTACCTAGGGAATTCCTTCCCATAAGCAATGTGTACCTCTTTTCCTTCCTAAGTTTCAAGTGGCAAACAGAGGTACAATTCTGCTCAAGTTCACTCTGAGGAACTGATGTTTATTGGGTTTCCTAACAGAGCACAGATGAGAGGTTACTATGGGGGTATGAGTATTCCTCCGCAACAGACCATACCTGGAAAACCTTTGCCCAGCAGAGATGAGAGCTTCCCTGTAGTTATACAGAGGGAACCCTCCTCCCCAGCCTTTCCTGCCCTCCATAATCTAGCCCCTCCCTGAATCCATAAGTGATTAATGCAGAGTTGTAAATAACATGTGGTACGGAGTGAGGGCTGAATACTCTTGCTGGGATCTCATGCCCCCCTCCCATCTGTGAGGGGATGTAAACAGTCAACAAGCCCAGCTAGGATAATTCTTTTGCAAGGAGGAGCAGTTGAACTCCCCTAGAGAGCGGTGGCTTGGCTGGGAGGACAGTCCCTCACAACAGGGATTGTAGCAGGAGAAGACACACTTCAGGGCTCCTGAACTACAGAACACATGGCCTTATGGACCTTACATCCTGCTGTGCACCCCTCTCACTGGGGCGCTCTGGGTGGCTTTGGCTGTCATGTGACCTCTCTGGCCTCAGCTCTGCTACATGTAAAGTGAGAAGACTGACAAGCCATACGATGAGATGTCAGCTGAGGTCCTCCTTGGTGTTGACTGCAAGTCTTTGAGCTTTTAGAAATTCTAGAAGTGGTGGGGCGGGCATGGGGAGGCAAGGCCATTGTGAATTCCTCCGTCTCAGGTTCCCAGGGTCCTAGGCCTCTCAGCTGATGCTGGCCCTGATTACATGAACTCTGAGCATTTCTCCTTCCTCTGTTTAGTGGCACTGTGTACAGAATAGCCATCCACAGCATTGCTACCACAGCCCACATCTTCTGTGACTCCAGTTTCTGATACAGTAACCAGCTTCTGGGGCTCTGCAGAGAAAGAGAAAGCAGGGCATTCATGCTAATCCTTTGCTCTCTGCAAAGCTGACCATATTCTCTACTTGCAGTATGGTGGACTGCCTCTATATCTCTTTTCTCTTTTCCCACGAGGCCTGAACACTGTGGCCGTGGTCTGCCTACAGCTCTGTAGGCTTGTAATGAGGATCAGACACCTGGACCCAGAAAGACAGAGGGGAATGCTTGGAGAGCCTGGGGCGCTCTCATTGATAGTTTCAAGAGTGGTGGGCTCCCAGGGAGATGAGTGGCACTAGAGCAGCCCTAAATGCCAAGAGTCTGGTGCCCTGAGGCCACAGTGATCCAGGACACAGCCCCTGTAAGCCTAGGCTGGACAGAATTGGAGAGGGGTGACACCAGGAAATGAGCACTTTTCTGGCTTTATCTCTCGCCCTGTGGCCTGAGTCCCCTACCTGGAAAGTGGGGCTGGTCATCAGATACATTCCCCCCAAGGGATTCCCTTGCCATACTCACCAACATGGACTCCTGCTACTGAGGTCCCTCCTCATATCAGACCACATCTCAGCCTAGGACATCCACAGCTCCAGCCCCTTCTCCCTGGATCCCTAAGATGAGCTCCAAATAGACATCTTGATATAGAGAGCCTTTATCAACACTCTAAAGTAGCATCACACACCATTAATCCCAGTACTCAGGAGGCAGAAAGAGGTGGATCTCTTTGAGTTCAAGGCCAGTCTGGTTCCAGGTTAGCCAGTGCTATATAGTAAGATCCTATCTCAACAAAGAAACAAACAAACACACACTCAAAAGCAGGACTACCCCATAGCCTAAGTGGGAGCACCCTGTTCTCAGGCCTCTTTACAATGATCATCATCTCGGAGTTACCCACTTACCCCAGCAGGGACAGCAGAAAGTGGGCCAGGTGGCATCACACTCAGTACTCCAGTCAAAGTACAGCCACCACCAGCTAGCAGCCTCGATGGCTTAGTCTATTGGCTTCCTTTGGCTTTGCAGTTGCCAAAATAGCAGAACAGCTCTGAAGCCATCCCCAAATCAAAACTGCTCAGGACAGCACATACAGACAACAGAGGCAGACTGTTTCTCCTACTGTTCCTTAGGGGAGGTGGGTGTTGGGAAGAACCCAGAACAGATAAAAATCCAGGGATCAGCCGGGCGGTGGTGGTGCATGCCTTTAATCCCAGCACGTGGGAGGCAGAGGCAGGCGGATCTCTGTGAGTTCGAGGCCAGCCTGGGCTACAGAGTGAGACCCAGGAAAGGCACCAAAGCTACACAGAGAAACCCTTTCTCGAAAAACCAATAAATAAATAAATAAATAAATTTAAAAAATTCAGGGATCATATCCTAGCCACATCATCCTCTTTGATTCACATAAGCTGGCATTCTTCGTAGGGAACAACTCACAAACCCTTCCTTGTTATGGATGCCCTCCCCGCCCCACCCCTCAGTCCCTATGAAGTGCTCAGTCATAATGATGCTGAAGCCAGTTTAACTCACCTGAAAGGCTGGTGCGGAATCAATGAGGCGATGTCCATGCAGGTGTTGAGAGGTTCAGGGCCTCTGTTCCAATATGACACAGTGAATAGAGAAGCTACCAAGTCTGGGGGAACAGAGATGTCCACATTCAGGGAGGCCACCCCATATTGAAGCTGTACTCTCACAGACCCACAGCTTGCCCCCATGCTGTTGTAGAGTGCTATGTACACAGCAGGGTTAGTCAGGCCTGTGACTCCTGGGTCCGGCCCTCTCTCAAAGCTGGAGTCTGGCAACACCTATGAAGGTTGGACCTGTAGATCCCTATAGCAACTAAGAATGAAGGGAAAACTTCCCTTAGTCCCAGTAGATCACAAGAATGAATTCTACCTTCCTTGATGCACGAAGGTTGTATTCTATGAATGAAGAAACTAAGGAACACAAAGTTTAGGGACCATCAGAGATGGTCAGCACAGTGGACAGCTTGAGCTGAGGTTGTAAGTTATACCAGCAGCAGGGTGTACATGAGGGGCGTGGTCCAGCTGCCCCCTCAATCCGGGGGTTCCTCATCCCTCGGACGTGTTTTTCTGGACAGGAATCAAGAGTCAAGCGGCCCAGCTGTGCCGCCTGCCTTCTGGACTACTTCTCAATGGACAGAAGCCATCCGCCCTGCCTCTGCCTCGCGGGTGAGTGAGACCACGAGCGCTTCTTCTGATCTTTCCTGCTTGTGTGACCTTGGCAGCTCCCAGTTCTCAGTGTGCAATTGGCCTTGTTCACTTCTACCCTCGAGTAGCCCATGAGTTGATGCAAATGGAGCTGTACATTCTATTTCAACCCCCAATGGCTCAGTGCTAGTATTGATTTATGGGTATCATCCCTGCCCTCTTTATTGACTTTTTAGAAATAATAATTTCGTGTTGATTTCATGGCTCGCAATCACATTCTCTGTGGATGAGTGTGGTACAGTTTGCACCGCTTCAGTCACGTACGTCTCATGACGTCTTCTTGCTCACTGCACTGTTATGACCTCTAGCACCATTCTCAACTGCAGACAACCCTGTTTGATCCCAGCGGAGTGTTTTGTCAGTTGTCACAATTTGCGATGTTCAGTGCAGTTTGTTACAGAAGGTTTAGTCGGGTGGAGGAAGTTCCCATCTATTTCTGCCTTGCTGAGAGCTCTTATCGTGGATGAGAATTTCTCCTGGGTCTTCTGTATCTATTGAGATTAGCCTACAGATACAATTGTTCTCATTCTGATAAGACACTGGGCATCATGTTTTAGATGTTAAGTCAACTCTGTGGCTCTCTGTACGGTCATGTTTTGTCCTTTTCACACATTGAATTGGATTTGCTAATATCTTTTTATTTATTTATTTATTTTTACTAATTTGTAAGAATGTTTGGATTTGCCTTTATGAGATATAGTTGTATATAGTTTTCTTCTCTGGTTTTGGTACCAAAGTAATGCTAGGCTCATGAAATCAATTACACGGTAGTGTCCATACCTCTATTTGTAGCCGAGCTCATGGTGATCTGATGTGGGTACTCTCCAGTGGGGCATAGACCTCAAAAGAGCCTCAGGGTACTGGTGGGAAGGTCCTTAGGTACAGATTCAGTTTCTGTAAGACACTGAAAGATTTATGGCTCTCCATATTTTTATTTGCCTGTAGCAGTTTGCTAATGTGCTACCGTCTGTGCCCTTAAGGAATCTGTCCATATCATCTCAGGTGTGGAAACAGATGGCCACAGAGCTGCTCATCTTGCACCCGTGATGGTGAAGTGGGGCTTATTCTCCTGCTCTCCCACCCTGCCAGGGGCACTTCACATCCTCTATTTCTTGGCCAGTCTGCATGGTGTGTTATTAATGATGCTTCTGTTTTCAAAGAACAACTTTTGGTTTCACGGGTTCTCAGTTATTTTTCTGTTTCTTTGGATGCTTATGTTCTTTCTTTCATCTAATTTAGTTTTAATTTGTCCTTATTTAGCACAGAGAGGAGAGAGGGAAACAGAAGTATTGCCTCTATTCATTCCCTCTGCCTCTTCAAGACATTACTGCCTCTTCTTCAGGACACTCAGCTCCTCGTTTTCCCACACATCTTGTCTTAGTTAGAGTTTCTACTGCTGTGCATGACCATGGCAACTCTTATAAAGGGAAACATTTAATTGGGTTGGCTTACAGTTCAGAGGTTTAGTCCATTGTCATCATGGCAGGAAGCAGGGTGGCATGCAGGCAGACATGGTGCTGGAGAAGGAGCTGAGAGTTCTACATCTAGATCCACAGACAGCAGGAAGAGAGAGTGACACTGGGCCTGGCTTGAGCATCTGAAACCTCAAAGCCCACCCCCAGTGACACACTTCCTTCAACAAGGCCACACCTACTCCACCAAGGCCACACTGCCTAATAGTGCTACTCCCTCTGGGCCTCTGGGGACCATTTTCATTCCAACCACTACACACCCTTTGGTGTGTGATGGCGGCACCAGACATAAAGGCTATAAGGAGGGTTTGACTTTAGCAGAGAACAGGGCTGAGTTAGAGAGACACAAAAGAGGGACAGTTGAGTCTTACTGGCTGTGCTTGTCAGTAAGAAGTGTCTGGAGGCAGGCAAACCTTCAGCCAAGTGCAGCTGCCTCTGTGGGGATTACAATTCCTACTGCAGTGGCAGGGGAGTGCTGCCCATGTGGAGCATGAATCAATGCCTGGCATGGCTGCCAGCCCCTCTGCACCTGTGCTTCCTGAGATACAATCTCACCAAGCACGTCTCATCATACACTGGGGACTAGAGGCACACTGAGAGTCCTGGAGTGCCCTGCCTGGGAGAGAAGCTGTCCTCAAGCTTCCATGTGCAAAACCTTGAATTAAGGAAAAGACAGGCCTTGAACCTCAGAGCAAGCTACCACTGGACACCTGTTCAGCCAGGGACCCAGAAGACTTCTTGGAGGAGTGGATGTGGGGATGACATCAGCCATCACAAGGTTGAAGGAGCCCCTAGCAGAAGAAGCAGCTTTTGCAGATGTGGAGAACAGAGAATCGCCTGTCCCCTTTTCTCTTTTGCGATGCCATTTTTGGACTTCAGTGGTCCCTGTCATACCCTGGGTGGTGCAGACTACCTCAGAAGCCCCTGCCTGGTCCTAGAACCAGCGCCTATGCCCCATCAGCCTGCAGGCTCCTTCAGGGATGAGACTCCAAGCCCCGGAGTCTTCTTTACCAGCCTCTTCTGTTTGGTCAGCTATCTCCTCTGGGTTGTACCTGTCTAGGAGCTCCTGGGGCATGGGCAAGAAGCATCAGGTCCTGCTCAGAGAGGCTGGGCTGGGTCCTGCCTTCTACTTGCCCGGAGAGGAGCACAGCTCCAGAGACTGCTGCTGGGGTGCCAACTACAGGTCAACAGCTTGGTCAGGTATCCCTGAGGGGTAAAGTAATGAAGGGCAAGGTTTGAGGGAAAGAAAGCTTAGGGGAGCAGGAGATCCCAGCTGGATCAAGAACAGAAAGGGAGAACAAGGAATAACAGACCATGATAAATGAAGACCCCATGAGAACAGGAATAGGCAGAGTGCTAGAGAGGTCCCCTTAAATCCACAATGATACATCCTCTGTAGACTGCTGGCAATGGTTGAGAAAAAGCCTGATCTGACCTAGTCTGGTGATCAGATGACCAAACATCCTAACAGTCGAGCTGAAACTCTCATCCAATAACTGATGGAAGTTGATGCAGAGATCCTCAGCCAGGCCCCAGGTGGAGCTCCAGGAGTCCAATTGACAAGAAAGAGGAGGGACTATAAGAGCATGAATTGTTGAGCCCAAGATTGGAAAAAGCACAGGGACAAATAGCCAAACGAATGGAAGCACATGAATTATGAACCAATGGCTGTGGAGCCCCCAGCTGGATCAGGCCCTCTGGATAAGTGAAACAATTGAATAGCTTGAATTGTTTGGGAGGCATCCAGGATGTGGGACCAGGACCTGTCCTTAGTGCATGAGCTGGCTGTTTGGAACCTTGGGCTTACACAGGGACACTTTGCTCAGCCTGGAAAGAGGGGACTGGACCTGCCTGTACTGAATCCACCAGGTTGAATTGAATCCCCAGGGGAGTCTTGGCCCTGGAGGAGATGGGAATGGAGGGGAGGGGATGGGGGGAAGTGGGGGCGGGGGCGGGAGGGGGGAGGACAAGGGAACCCATGGCTGATGTGTAAAATTAAAACACAAATATAATAATAATAAAAATGCGAAAAAAAGATAAAAAAATGTTGAAAATAAAAGTCATATCTAGGTGTGTAGCCAGACCACTTCAAGCTCAGCTCTGGGAATTTGTTCTCCAGCTACAGCTGGGAAGAGCAGGGGACTCTACACAAAAGGCTAAGGCGGCCCTGGGTTACACACAGTGTTGGTAAAGACAGAGGGGCGATGTGGCTGGGAACCACGAGTGTTGAGGAGGATAGGGATAAATGAAGCCAACAGTTTAGAGTGAAGAAGGAGAGTGTTGCCAGGTACACAGGAGACATTGCCTAAGGGAGCAGTCATGTAGACTATCAGGCTGTGGACATTTTAGGTTTGTTATCTAAGAACCCAGGGCTGTTCCTGAAGGCCTTGTCCTTCAGGACAAGGCTGAGTTGGCAGGAGTAGGGGACCATTCAGAATAAGGATCCCTAGGCTCTGTAGCCCCTCTGGAGGTCAGATAGTAAGTCCCCATGAAGGACTGAGGGCTACTGCGAGAGGGCTGGGGCAAGCAGCTATTTCCTAAGCCCCTAAACATAACTCTACTTTCTCATTGCTTGTTTGTGATATCACAGTCACAGCATGAATGGCAAAGTGTGGATCCTCAGGGAAGGGAAATATGGATCTGGTGTGAGCCCAGTAGGCCCAGGTTGCCCTTCTCCTAAGGTGTGCTGGTGGTAACAGAGCTATTCGTTGAGATATGCAGTGTGTCCGGTGCTGTGCAGAGACATGCATATTGAATGCGGCACATTTAGGAGTGACTTTCATCAGGACCTTTTTTTTAAAGAGGGGAAGACCCAAGGAGGGGTTAGAACTTGTGGAAGGGATTTCCAGTCATAGCTGCTCAGGCTATGCAGTGAGGGAGGCCATGGGAGCTAGCCCGAAGACCATGGACAACAAACACAGAGTAGAAAGACCAAATAGCACAGTCAGTGGTTTTACAACAGGAGGTCAAGCCTGTTTAGCGCTTCAGACCCCTTCCCAGTAAATGATGAAAACACATCTCCCTCTCCCCTAGGTCCAAGGGAGTATCATGAGGGGCTGGGGCCTGGATCCTCTCTTGCTTTTTCATGCTGCTTTTCTTCAGATACATAACTGCTCTCTCCCCAGTGCTCTGCCTGTGTCTGTGGTGCCCTGCCAGACTCCTCCACCTCCACAAAGCCATCCACCCCATCCCGCAATAGCCAGGCATGTTTGGCCCCTACTCAGATCCAGACGAAGCCAAAAGCTGGACTCCACTCCCGGCAAGCAGGACCAGTACCCAGGCTTGGCTGACACGGCCAGATGTAGAGGACACACCCAGGTGAGTGCTGCCATTTCTCAAGGACTGGAAACTCATGGGAGCCAGAGGCCTAGGTGAAGGCAAGATTTCCCCAAGCCTCATCCAATTTCTAAACCAGTGAAGGCCCTACCTCTAGGTTAAGATTTGGCCTCAGCTAGCCTGGGGATGTAGGACCTGTTCCCAGAGCACCCCATTGACCCGTGCCTCAGATCTCCACACTTAGGAGATGGCCAGAAAGCTATAGCCTGGCTTTGAACATGGATGAAGGGAGACAAGGTTTCTGTGAAATGTCATGAAGCAGGGCCAGAGCATGGTAATATCTCATAGTGATACTCAGAAGACTGGGCTCCAACTGGTGAGCACCAAGCCCCTATCCATCCATAGCTGTCTTGGACACATGTATGCTGTGGACTTCTGGAGTCCCTGTGCTCCTGAGCTTGCCCATCTGGGGACCTTCAGCAGTCTCAAATACCTGCTTGATCCTTGCCTGGCAAGGAAGCCTCTTCTGGGAGCCAGTGAAGAGGGGGCAAAATCTGTAGAACTCTGTCTTGAGGGGAAGATCCAGCCCCACTCAGGGCAATAAGACAGCAATGCAGATGCTGGACCAGGACCCATTCATTATACACACACACACACACACACACACACACACACACCAAACAAACAAAACCAAAAACAAACCAAAAAACCATCCATCTAAAAGCATGGAACCCACAGGATGAGCACACAATTGACACTCTGGGCTCAGTCTGATGCCTCAAGTAAGATTAACTGATAAATTTCCCACCTCAGTGTCAGGTCCCAGTCTGTCCTCTTCTTCTGCCAGAGGCCATAGCTAAAGAGGAGCAGTAACTTCCCCATCCCAGCCCCCACATCATCCAGGATTGTGTTTACTTCTCTACTCCCTGCCCAGCTGGCTGTTACTGCCCTCTGACCACCAAGTGGCCCCTTTAGTTCTGGTGTTCCCTGGAGTAACCAGATCATGCTGGCCATAAATGATGATCGTATGCCTTGTCCCGGAGGCCAGTTCCGTGTTAGCGGAACCCAGGAACCCTCAGGAGTACTCAGGCCTGGGCATGACTGCCGATAGGTAAGGGGACTAGCCTCTATTTGGCAAGTTTCTGGTTCACTACTGGTAAGGGACTCTAGGAAGGAATTCTGTGGGCCAGCTTTTCATCTGTAGACATAACAGATGAGGCCTCTGAGGATTGAGACCAAATTCCAGGAGGAGCTGAGGAGTTGGTGTATAAGATGACACAGATCTGTTCCCCTTCCCTCCTCTAACCCAGACCCATTCCTTCTCTGAACTAGACCCCAAATGAGATAACCAGTTCCCCTGCCCAGGGGCATACATAGTTCCCAGACAGCCACAATGCAGCTGGAGAGATGTGAATTTTGCCCCCAAGCTCCCTTTGCCTCATAGGAGCTCCCAAACCTATGCTCTTTCCGAAGGAGGCTGAGCCAGTGATGTAGAAACCAAGTTACCACTGTGCACCACATTCCTGCCAGAGCCCAGAGCTGTCCTGGGTGCTAAGGTCCCCATGGAGGCCAGGCCAGGCCTGTTATGGGATTCAGCTGCCAAGGACACAAGGATACAGGAAGCAGCATGACCAGGGCCGGGCCATGGAACCAGAGATAATTCATTCTGAGCTGGAAGAGATGGGAAGAAAAACAACACACTCTATCTGGTCTTAAGCAGGCCGGAGTCTAACAGTTTAAACAGCATTTCACTAATAAAGTACAAAACCGAGAACAAAGGAGGGATATTTCCATGCTGGTAGGTGGGCCAAGCATTCCTCTATTCACTGCCTTGTTTATGAGCCTTTACAGGTCAATGAAAATTAGAGAAACAGACACCGAAATAGAAGCAGAGAAGCAGCAGGGAGATTTCACAAGTAGAGAAAGAGGAACTTTGAGAAGCAGCCTGATTTGCAGGGCTGAGGTGGTCCAGGGCTTCCCCTGGCTCTCCCTGGTGGGAGCTGGAGGGATGGAGGCATTTCTCCTGGTAAAGCAGGGCTGTCCAGTGACAGGGATCTTCCTAGAAGGCTGGGGCCCTCAGTGCATTCTCGCCTCTGAAGGAACCTGCCTTTCAGCTCCAGGTGCTAGGCAGGTGGAGGGTGACCCATGTCCCATGCTCTGCAGGCTACCACTGTCCTGAGTAGGGTACCATCAGGCCTCAGCACTGTGATGCTGGCAGTTTCTCTGTAAGTGACTCCAAGGCAGGTGCTAGTTTCAGAGGCAGCTTTAGTTAGAGTTTTCCTGCCCGGCCCACAGTCAGGACAAATCTCTCTTACCCGCCAGTCCCACAGTCGCTCAGACCCAACCAAGAAAGCACATAGAAACTTATATTGCTTATAAACTATATGGCCATGGCAGGCTGTTTGTTATCTACTTTTTCTATCTTAAATTAACCCATTTCTATTAGTTTATACTTTGCCACATGGCTTGTGGCTTACCAGTGTCTTTACATGTTGCTTCTCATGGCGGCGGCTGGCGGTGTCTCCCCAGCCTTCTACTTCCCAGAATTCTCTTCTCTCTTGTCCCGCCTATACTTCCTGCCTGGCCACTGGCCAATCAGAACTTTATTTACACAGAGCGATATCCACAGCACTTCCCCTTTTCTTTTTTTTTTTTAAAGGAAGGTTTTAACTTTTACATAGTACAATTACATATAACAAAACAATCATCAAACAAGAATTACAGTTACAAGAAGATATCCTATCTATCTTATATTTGTGAGTCTAAGGTTTTTATATCTAACTTGTCTTTTATCATAACTGAGGAAATTATAACTATCTAGTCTTCAACCACATCAAAGACCTCAGAAGGATATAATATTACCTGAAAACCAGGAGAAGGATGCAAGCAACTTTCGGGAGTCTTGTAGGGTAGACAGAGACAGCTGGCAGCCTGAACAGTCACCTAATGTTCCTTTGTTGGGGCATCTGTTTTTAGCCCACAGGGCTAGAGTCTCTTGGTCACTTCTCTCAGTGTCCTGTAGAATGTCTGGCAGTTTCCTTTGCGAAGCAGGAACCTGAAGGACCATTTTGTCAAGCAAAGTTCAGTGGTCACCTTTCTATGGGTCCTGCATGTCCAGTTGATCAAGCAGTACAGGCAAGAACAGTTTCTTGCCCAAATGGCTATTTTTGCAAAGGTGAAGATAAGATATGAAATGTCTTCAATGCCCATTCTCCTCTCTGAAGTAAATTGGTGCTGCCAGGAGCAGACATGTCTCACTGTCCAGAAAGTCTAAATTTTAAAAATATTTTAAATGCCATATTCTGAAGGTCTTTGAAGTATTTGAAGATTACCTATCTATCTGAAATATCTCTATGTATACCTAGAAGACTTAACTAACATGGCTATGAGTATGATTATCACAGATGATTAATTATTAATCTATTTTTAATTATCCATTACAATTTTAAATGAGCTATACAAACACAATACCTTAAACACGAGTAGAAATATATACATAGTATAACAAAATTAACTTTAACTTTGTATCAATAGACTAAAATCTATACCAATGTAAAACATTTTAAACAAGTTGTTGCTCTTTAGAAATAAGTTCCTTAATCAACCCTTTCATCCTATTATATCTGTATCAGGCAGCCTGGCGACACTCCCGTCTATGGACTTCCCAGGCTCAGTTGCAGGGAGACAGTGGTGCTTGAGCCTAGCGTGTGGGACCTCCCCTCTTTCTTTAGAACAATAGCAATGTGAGAGGAGACAGGCGTGGGCTCTTGTTTCTGTCTTTTGTGAGGGGCACATATACCAGCAGTGGATAAATACAGCATTCCAAAGAAAGGAAAGGAAGGGAGTGAAGGCAAGAGACTGCATCTGCTGAGGGCATCTGTCCTCCATGCACCCATAAATTAGCAATTAGCAGTAGCCTATTGGCTCCTTTCCAGACCAGAGGACTCATATGCCATGCATAATTCTGGTGACAATGATCACAAATTCATGTGGAGAAGAAGTTGGCATTGGATGGACCCCTCCTGGTCAGACATTGCCATCTCTGTAAAGGCTCCTGAGTGGGATAATTCAAGAAAGTGGCCTAAACTGATGTAGTCAATGACACTAGGGAAATGCAGAACAAGTCGTGGGCTGTGCCCTTCAGCCAGTGCGGCCCAGGGTTCCACGCAGGGTAACAGGAATCAGGCTGCCCACAGACTCTGGAATGTGCTTTTGCAGACAGTATCTTCCCCAGTTTCTCACCAAGCCCCCACCCTAACCTCTCCTATGTAGCTGATGCTTTGCCATTCTTAGACTGCAACGAACTCTCTAGATCATAGAATGAGCGGATCTACCGATGACAGAGCAGGGATGCAAACCCAGCAGGGCACCAGTACCAGGACCTACTCATTTCTCTGCCTGCTGTCTCAGGACTATCTCTCACACCACACACACACACACACACACACACACACACACACACACACACACACACACACACACTGGGAGGAGGAGATGTTCAGGACTGGGGAAGCACAGCCTATCATGGAACCTATCCATGGTCCCAGCCACAAAAAAGAATAAGTAAATAAATAAATAAATACCTCTTGTGACTCACGTAGGGTCCTCCACAAGGACTCCAGGCCTCACTAGGCCAGGTCTCATCATCCCGGCACTAATAATCTGTGGCCGGGCAGGACACTCAGATACAATCTGAATAATACTCAGAGTGGGTCTCCCAAGAACACAGCTATTAACTGGAGAGCAGCAGAGCATCACAAGGAGAGAGAATCGTGTCATAGTAAGCTAAGAGCATACGCAATCAAAGCTCTTAAAGACATAAAGGGAGTGTTTTGTCTGAACTGCGGCAGCTTCAAGAGCATTAAAGAGATATTTTATGGAGTTGGAGAGATGGCTCGGTAGCTGAGAGGGCTTTCTGCTGTTCTAGAGGACCTGCATTTATTTCTATTCATTCCCACCCACCTGTCACCCCAGCTCCTGAGGACTGGATACCCTCTTCTGACTTTCACAGACATCCCAATACACGGGGCATATACTCACAAAACAGACAAAGATACACATGATTTTTTTAAAAAAGAAAAGTACTTTAGTATAGAACTATGTGCTTACTGGAGAGGAATGCAAAACACAAGCTCCACATAGAATGTGACAGAATGCCTTTGGTACCTTAAGAAAGTTCTATTTAGACATGCAGACATGGTCCCCACTTTGTGACTTCCTGACTGTAATTAACTTTCATAGCCAGTGGGCAGGAAGAGCCCAGGCAAGGCAAGATGCTCCTTCACATTAGGAGTCAGAGGGCAGCACAGTGTGTCTCCTGGTATTCCTTAGGCCCTTTGTTCAATTCCCAGCCATCTGAAAGAAAGTCTGTAGGCAATTCCTGCCCTGGTTATATTAATTCCAATGTGAGGAATACACAGAAAGGAGGAAAAGCATTATGTCAACACATTCAAAGTACCACAAATTATAACAGCAAAGCTGAAACAATAACAGAACATCACAGGAAGAGGAAAATACCTAGACAACTCAGTAGCAGCCTAATAGGTAACTATTAGCAATAACAGATAAATGCACAGTGTAATAAGTGGGGGGCTGCTGTTGATACATGATAGGTGGTATATTGATGAACAGATGCTTGATAGGCAGTACAGATCACCTGATACATATGTCAATATGTAGATATGTTAACTGACAAGTACCTATAGATGACTGATAGATGCATTGATCAAGTGATGGTTAATGATAGATATTATCTATGGAGATCAAAGTACTGGTTAGCTTTGGTGAGCTTGACACAAATGAGCGTCAACTTGGAAGAGGGACCCTCACTTGAAGAACTGCCTCCATCAGATTGGCTTATGAGCCCTGAGAGGGCGTTTTTCTTGATTGATTGCTGATGTTGGAGGGCCCAGCCTGCTGTGGACCATGCCTCCCTGGACAGGTGACCCTGGTGGTAGCATGAAACAAGCAGAGAAAACTATGGAGAGCAGGCCAGGAAGCAGTGTCTCTGCACAGTCTCTGTGTCAGTGCCTGCCTCCAGTTTCCTGCTGGAGCTCCGGCTCGGCTTCCCTTCATGACCGAGTATGACCGGGAAGACAGACTAAACCCTTCCCTTCCTAAGTCATGGCTTTGCTCAGGGCTTTAGCACAGCAGCACCAAAGCAAAGCAGAACCCAAGTGGCAAGCAAGGCAGAATCATATTTATTGGAGGTTATTAGGATCATATCCTGCTAATAGCCCTGTCCTGCAGATGCCAATTTCAAGCTGCTATGGCTTTGTGTCTGAGGTTTTACAAACTGTTGGCTGCTTTCACAGCTTAAGTTACAAGTGTGTGTGCGTGTGCGTGTGCGTGTGCGTGTGCGTGTGCGTGTGCGTGTGCGTGTGTGTGTGTGTGTGTGTGTGTGTGTTAACCGTATCATGTGTTCATTAAGAATTATAACTGGTGCAATAGGAATTGTAAGAAAGGGGTGGTCACAGTCTCAGTCACCTGATAGTCAGGGCAGGGGATGGATGATGGTAAAGGGACCTGTTTTCAAAGATGTTACAGAATTTCATTCCAGAAAGTTGCAGTTCAGCCGTTTCACAAGGTCAGCACTTGTCCGTGGATGTGTGGCTACGTGCAGATGAGTCACTTTGAAAGTATAGCTGAGCATATGCTTGATGCCTGGTATACATGGCGCATGTTGATCCTTAAGTGACCAGCAGCAAAGAGGCTCCACATTGATTTTCTTCCCTGGCGAATAGGTGATGATAGATAGGTAGGTAGGTAGGTAGATAGATAAATAGATAGATAGATAGATAGATAGATAGATGATAGATAATAGACTGATTTTAAAATATTGGCAGGTGATAGATTAATCAAAAAAGATATAAGTGATATATTGACCAATTTATTGATAAAATAAAGATAGGAGATAGGTGGGCAGCTTAATTAACGAGAGAATAAATGAGTGAAAGGCAGAGAGCTATAATGCATCACAATTAAAACCATGTGCCAATACTGTTAGCAAATAGGTAGAGAGGGAATTACTTAGGCTATTTAACAATTTGACAGTGAAAATTTTGTACTATAATGGGACATTTTTCTGAAAGTTAAGATCCGTTAATGGCTTCCAGAGGTACACTTGGGTAAAGATGAGTGGGGTAGCCAGGATGGATGGGCCAGGCAGGGAACATTTATTTTACTTTAAGGATGATGCAGAGAGTCAGGAGGGATCTGGTGAGGATAAACCCTCTACTCTCTGATTTTAAAAGCCATGAACTTTTGTCTTCTTCCAGGAGGGAGTCCGTTTTGGTGACCTCTGTTGCCCAGGCCCCTTCTGCTCTGCTGAAACCTGGAGTGTGGAGAAGAGGTATTGGGAACAGAGCTGGTACCTGTCCTGCCCACCTGGGATGTTCTGTTCTGTAGTGGGCCAAGGCACCCCCAGGGGCCCATGTGCGGGTAAGGGCACTTAGAAAATGATCTAGCAGCCTTGGGGACCTCAGGACCTAAGAGACAAGCCTGTTAGATAAAACCAGATCCAGTATGACCAAATCAGCTTGGCCAGACTTGGACTGCTGAGAAATGGTGGGGAGGGAGTCTGGGGGATGTTTGGGGTGTGGATGGGCTCTTGTATTGCAGTCCATTTGCATACCCCAGCCTCCAGGCCTTTCACTTCCTGAAAAGAGGATGGGGACACCAGCAGGGCTGAAGCAGGGGATCCTAATCTGTTCCAGTACCACACTTGGACCAGATGCTGATGATTATCCCGAGGGTCCCAAAGAGCCTCCAGGGCCATAGGCTCAGTAGGACCTCCATTTTCCTGCTGCCCACACTTCTGCCTCTCATGGCCACACACAGATAAGAAGATGTGTGATCTCTTTGGGGAGAAACCTGGAGCCCATCCAGCCTGAGGTGGGAGGAAAATGAGATTCCAGACCCCAAACTCCCAGCATACAGCTCCTTCCACCTTTAATATTTCACCAGTTAGTCAATGGGTTCTCATTGACCCAGATATTATGGAATATTGCCGTTGCTCTCGGTTACATTCCAGATATTGATGTTAAGGTCCTATTGCCAAAGAAACCAAATCATAGGATATGGAGAAATCAGGAAGGTGCTGATCTGGAACTTCACCCTACAGGCTAGCTTTCTTAGTACTAGAAAATCTGTGTATGCAACCATGGGAGAAAAGTGCTCAGTAATCACGTCCAGCTGGGAACAATGTGAGTGACGGCAATGACTAGTTCAGTTTGCCCATTGGTGCAGTAGTGGCATGGATAGTGTAGGAATAACCAACCACTTTTTTATTGGTACTTAAGATCTGCTCCACAAGATGAAACTCATGTCTGGTACTATTAACTGCACTCCAAACCCTTGACTACTAAAAATGCTATTGTTCTGTTACATGGCCATATTATTAAGCTTTAGCCTATGTTAGGTATTGCAGGAGGCCATGGGAGTATACAGCAGGTGACAACTAGTATTTAACAGGTCGACCCACCAGACCCACTTGGTGCGGAGGCCCCAACTGGCAAGGCTGTTTAAGGATGATGCAGAGAGTCAGGAGGGATCTGGTTGTTTTTGTTTGTAATTTTCTCCTGTGCCACTTTATTTCTTCACTAATAACAGCTTTGGGTATTTTACCCACTGCTTGTGTGTTTATCTCATGAAAATATTCCATCTTTGGGCAACATACTACTGTGAATGGTCAGGGAGATGATTTCTGCTTAAGCTATATAATTCTAATAATACTAAAATATTTTTTCTTAACTGACGCAGGAAAGCAACAGCATTTTCAGTCACAAAGGCGGTTAATTTTAGATTTCAGAGCAAATTCAAAATAGACTGGTGGCTGCATCCCTGCTGAGCTACTCCTGTCCTGGCTCCAGAAAGTAGCACCTAGCCCCAATCCATCCTTGATGATAGTTTAATGATACCTTTTGTTTTTCTTAGTGCCCTATGTGCATCTTGTCTGAGAGTCTCCCAAGGACCAAAGGCCTATGCAAAACTTGGTTCAGGAAACCCAGAAAACCGTGGTTCCTGATAAATCGAGGAATTTGCACTTGGCATTGTATTTTTTGGGAGCTTCTTTCAGGTTGTTTTGAGCATACGGAAATCAGCTGGCTAAATAAGTGTATGTACTGAGAAATACATATTGTGTAAATATTGAGAAAATAAAAATGCCCTGGGCAAAGGGAAAGGGCTTCCGTCCTTAGAGGCTGGACCCTCCTGCAGCCATGAAAGGCTAGATTCATTCTTAAAAAAAAAGATTTCACCAGTCAGAAGAGACACTCACCCCAACATCCCTTGGAGGACCCCTTCAAGGGCCATATCCATGCAGTCCTCTTCATTAAGGCCCTTCCAGCCAGAATACTCATGTCCCTCTAGGCTCAAGTTAGTACTGAGCACATCTACAGCTGAGGAGTTCAGCTAAGTCCCTGTGATACTTTTGTGATGTCCTGGCCTTTTGCTCTGGAGGGGTCCCAGAATGGGTATACAGATTCAGCTGACCGCATGACCTCAGTCCCATCCAAAATTGAACTCGGTCAACAGAGCCTCCACAAGTTCATATAGGAGCTCTGAGGACTGTACTGTGGGACAGATGATGCCCTGTGGTCCCTGCCATCTAGTGTTTCTGTCTTAGAAAGATCAGGATCCAAGGATAACCTAGAGAGAAGATTGCCATCTCCCCCAACCCCGACCTCAGTCCATCCATTCCTGTTTCAGTGGAGCTCATGAAGTAGGACTGCTTGCTGTAGGTCGCAGGAGGAGGTGGTTCACTGTATTCTCTCTGCATTTCAGCCTACTATGCTAGAGTGTGACCTTGTATGAACTGATTTGCAAGCACACACACACACACACACACACACACACACACACACAGACAGAGAGAGAGAGAGAGAGAGAGAGAGGGACTTATACTCTTCTTGCATTGGGGACAGTCAGAAAAGTGGGATCATACGACTCCATCTTTCCTATAAATACAAAAGCTCCTTTCACCTTGGAGATTTTTTTTTTTTTTTTTAAGGAAAGTTCATGGGGGCAGGATGCCCAAATCTCCCTGGGAAGGGGAAATAGATTTTGTGAGTGGACTAAGCGTGGGTGGGTATGGGAATATGAGTGGTCAGGTTGGAGGGTTGCGGAGGGGAGGCACTGAAAGAGACTACTGGAGTGGGGGGCACATTTCAGGGTCCGGAAAAAAACTGGTGCAGTGGAATCTCCCAGGAATCTACAAGGATGACCCCAGCTAAGACTCCTAGCAATAGCAGATACATAGTCTGAACTGGCCATCTCCTGTGATCAGAATGGTGCCTGGCCCAGTTGTCATCAGAGAGTTTTCATCCAGCTACTGATGGAAACAGATGCAGACCCACAGGCAAACTTTAGACAGAGCTCAGGGAATCCTGAAGAAGAAAGGGGAGAAAGGATTGTAGGAGCCAGAGGGATCAAGGAGACCACAAGAAAAATCACAGAATCAACTAACCTGGGCTCACAGGGGCTCACAGAGTCTGAACTGACAACCAGGGAGCCTGCATGGGACTGACCTAGGCACTCGGCATAGATGTTACAGTTGTAGGACTAATCCTCTTGTGGGACTTCTGGAGCAGGGGCTGTCTCCTACTCTTTTGCTGGCTTTTGGCATCCTACTCCTCATACTGGGTTCCTTGTGCAGCCTTAACACATGGGGAGGTGCTTAGTCTTACTACAACTTGATATGCCATGTTTTGTTGATACTCATGGGAGACGTGTCTTTTTCTAAATAGAAAGGGAGGAGGAGCGGATTAGAGGGTGGGAACAGAGGGGAAGTAGAAGGGAGGGGCTTGGAGGAGAGGAGGGGGAGGAAACTGTGGCCGGGACGTAAAACAAACAAACAAATAAATTTATTAAAAAAGAGTTAGAATAATTATGTGGATTCCCCTCTGCCCAAAAGGGCCTGAGTGAACCTTCAGGGCTTGAGCTGATGACACAGAATGTCATTCATTCAATGAGAGCAGGTTTCAAACATGCCCAGAAGCCAAATTCGGTCAATGCTGCCTTTTATAGCTAGGTATGACCTTCTAGTTGCCCTCTGCCCCGAGATAGCCAAAAGTACCTAAAATACCCTTCCCAAGAAATGCAGAATATTCTGAAGTATTCTTGTCTTCTACCAATTTCATGGCAAGCAGGCAGGGTCAGTAACTTGCTAAGAAGGTGACACGTCTGAGGTCCCACCCCCTCCCTATTCCTGTGGGCTAGGATTCCCTGATGTGAGGTCCACCCTGCCTTGAAGAGTTCAGCCACTCTAGCCTCTGCACTCGATTCCCTTCGGATACACACAGATGCAGAGCTGTGGGAGGTACAGGTGGCAGAGGGGGTGGTGGGGGAGACTGCTTTCTGTTCACACCAGTCTCTCCCTCTACATGCAGGAGCTGGGACTGCTTATCCTGATCGTCCTGATAAAGGTGTCCATGTGACAGCAGGGGCCCCCTGCCCTGTGGGCCACTTTTGTCCAGTGGGCCTGGGGATGCCCCTCCCCTGCCCTGTAGGCACCTTCTCAGATCGGTGAGTACCACTGCCTGGGCCTGGGGTTGGCCCAGGTTTCCTCTAAGCCCTGCTTCCCACAGATAATCTAGCCAGCTAGATCTCCCAGCAACCAAGAGTATTGGCCTCAGATATCTCCACTCCTCTTGGTCAAGGAGACCAAAATGTCCTGGGTAGGCTGTCGGTATTGAACTGGCCAGATCAGGGTAGATCCCATGGGTTCTTGGGGGCTTGAGATATACCATGCCCAAGAGAGAAAGTCATAAAGGATTTGTATGCTTTGCCAGGGCCTTGTTCAAAAGAAGACCCCTCACATTTACATCTCTAGGAAACTTTAGCCCCCAAGAGTAGACAATCCACAGCAGAGGGGCAGTTGGTAGCCCGTGGCTGATAGACTTTCTGACTATAGATGCTAGTGAATTCTGAGGCCACTGATCATCTGAGTTTGAACTGAGAACTAAGAGGAAAAAGACAACTACATATCACACACACACACACACACACACACACACACACACACACACAGAGAGAGAGAGAGAGAGAGAGAGAGAGAGAGAGAGAGAGAGAGAGAGAGGCAGAGGCAGACAGAGACAGAGACAGAGAAAGAAAGAGACACACACAGAGACAGAGAGTGACAGAGACAGAGAGACAGAGACAGACAGAGAGACAGAGACAGAGACACAGAGAGAGGCAGAGGCAGACAGAGAGAGACAGAGAAATCAATGAACCTTCTTCCCTGGACATCTTCCTGATATTACCTTCGCCCACCACTGGAGGAGGGGACAGAATCCCAGGGGATCTAATGAAGTGGGGCCAACCAGACAGCCTATTCTGTCAGGATGGCACCTACTCACCCTCAGGGCTACCAGGCCCGGTTGCCCACTTTCCCATCCTAATGCTTCTCTGCTCCTGCTTCTTTCTGTCTCCTAGGATGTTTCTCTCTATGTCCTCTGAGTGTCTGCCATGCCCCCCTGGCCATTTCTGTTCTGCCTCTGGCCTCTCTGCTCCCTCAGGACACTGTGCCCCTGGTTACTTCTGTTTGTTGGGAGTCTCCTCCCCAACCCCAACAGGTATGAAACCCCTTGGGTCTAAAGTGGCTCTGACCCAGAAGACACCTCATGGCAGGAGAACCCTGGGGGAGGCTCAAGATTGGGGTAACTACATGTTGGATAATTTGAGGAAAGAAGGGATATGAGTGGGGATAATCTTCCCTAGCCCCCAGCAACAGCAACTTGGCTCTTGTTCCTCTGCACTCATCACACTAGCTTCCTCTGAGGCCCCCTTCTTCCCTTCCCACCCAGATCCAGCATCAGCAACACGGCTCATGTCCTTCTGCACCTGTCACACTAGCATCCTCTGAGGTACCCCCTACCTCCCATCCCACCCAGATCTACCAGCTCAGTTATAGACTTACTGCAAGATAGGCAGAGAGAAATGGGGTCTTCGGGTCAGTGAGTACCATGGTGATGAGCTGTGGAGCACACAAAGAGGCTGAGCTGAACATTCATCTCCACCCACATTGGGGTCACAGAGCGAGCAGGTGGGACACAGACCATCCACAAGTCCCTGCCAAACACAGGGTATGTTAAAAGGTCAGGTCTCTCGGGCTATGTCCAGTTATCTGGTTCCCCATAGCAGAGGTTAATCCACTCTGGAAGAAGGTTCCTTTTCTTCCTTTGTTTTTGAGTATCCTACACATGCATACAATAAAATGTATTTATATTCACCCCACATTTCCTCCTTGAACCTCCTTCATTTATGCATATCTCTCTAACATAGGCCCTCCCAACTCCATATGCCCTTTTTTTTTGGATCACTAAATCTAGTTAGTATTGCCCATATTTGCATACGTGGGTGTGGGGCCATTCACTGTAGCATGAGAAACCTACCACTGGCCACATCGTCAACAAAGAATGATTCCTCCTGCTTTAGCAACTGTGCACTGCCAATAACTCCCCAGCAAGGGGTGGGGCCTGGGGTCACTTGATCGTGTGCAAGTAACCACAGCTGCTGTGAGTGAATGCAATCCTGGGTAGCCCTAGCCGCACTGGGTCCAGAAGGCAGCATCCCACAGGACCCTTTCCCACCCTCCGGCAGCTCTTACTCTTTCTCTCTCTCTCCTTCTCTGTAGTGTTTCCTGAGCCTTGGTGGTAAGCAGCGGGTTTTGAAGTGTCTCCTTTGGGAGGGTGACGGGGGAGCCTCAGAATATGGCAGAGCACATAGAGCTGGGCCTAAGCTTTGGGAGGGCAGCTGCACCTGGGCCAGAGCCCTTCTCTCTGACTTGTCCATTGTCAGAAAACATGCAAGATGCAATTCCAGCTCCACATAGAAAAGACAGTTCTGGGAGTCATGGGCAGGGAGCTGGAGGAGGGCAGTGCTGGTCCCCAGTGAGGCTGCAGACCCAGGAAGATAGCCAGAACAGAAGCAGCCTCCCAGTTCAGCACAGCTTAATGTGAAATGAAGATGGTGTCCTTCTAGACTGTACCTTGAAGTGAAGAGGAGCTCCGAGAGTGACCTCAGAGAAAACTCAGAGTGGCCAAGAGCTCTGAGCCAGGGATGGGCACCCTACTGGCATCTTCCATCCTAAGGAAGGCCATCACTATCCCATGCCTCTGCCATGGACAGATGTTCTGAGGTTCTCACACACAATGTGTCAGAGAACGTGTGCTATTTGATCTGTGAGGAGGTGCAGAGATACTAGTTATTAGTATTATTATCCTAAAAACCACCCTTAGGCCCTCTAACCTGAACCAGAGTCTGCACTGGGTCCTGGTGCCACACGGGGCGATCACCTCAGGTTCTGTTGTGATCAAAGGCTTGTACCTCTCATACATACTCCTTCTCCAACAGGCCTCTCAGGGTATGGGGGGCCCTGTCCCCAAGGGCACTTCTGCCCCCGTGGGGCCAGCTTTCCACAGCCCTGTCGTGCAGGCTCCTACAGCTCCCTGCCTGGCCAGGCTTCCTGCTTCCCCTGCCCGGCTGGCTATTACTGCCCTGAGAACATCACCAGCTACAGTGGATACCCATGTCCTGCTGGTTTCTACTGCCCCCGAGGTAGGTGCACAGGACACAGATCCCTGGAACAGACCACCAAAGGGCCCCTAGGCTCAGCTCACAGCACTGCGCTTTTTGCCCCAATGCCTTGTGGGTAGGGTGCCCTCAGTAGCCGGGAGATACTTCCTATTTCTAAACTCTGCTTCTCAGGTACCAAGTACGCCACTCAATTCCCGTGTCCCCGGGGCTACTACAATCCTGACTCACTAACCCACAGCTTGGACAGCTGCTTGCCCTGCCCGCCCGGCCATTACTGTGGTCAAGAGAATCTGACAAGGCCGTCAGGAGCCTGTGATGCAGGTGTGTTTCCCATGTGGGTCCTGATAAACCCCTCTTCATCTCCATACTTCCCGCCTCTGCCCTAGGCCTGGGGTCACCAGAACTAGTACCCGGATTAGCAACTGGGATGGTGGGGCCTGCAACTTGCTGAGGTTGGCCTTGGCCCCCTCAGAACAGCGCTCACCCCACCCTGCCAATGCCACCTAGGCTGGTACTGCGTGTCAGCAGCATGGACGGCTCGCCCCTTTGACTTGGACAACTACACCAGCACGAATTGCCTGTGCCCAGCCACTGCCACAGGGGGGAAGTGTCCCGCTGGCTCCTACTGCCCTGAGGGCAGCCCAGAGCCTACACCTTGCCCACCAGGCTCCTTCTGTGCCACCTCAGGTAAGACCCAATCATGCTCAGCCCAGACTGTCTGAGAGAAGTGCCACAGTCCCCTTTCCCAGCTCTGAACTCATGGGATGGCTGGATGAAGACATCCTGTCAGCAGGACTCAGTTGTGTGTTACCTTGTCCTAACCTGGGAGAGTCTCAGCTCATTTGAGGGGCTGAAGGGCACAGTGAGGCAAGACTCCATCCTCAGTCTACTGAACTTCACCCCCAGTTTCAGCCTTGTGACCACCTGGACATGAACCTGTGTGCCTGAGGAGGTAGCTGTAGATAGAGTTTTCTGTTCCGCCTGCCCGCTCCCAAATAACCGCATGGGGACTTCTTCTTCTTCTTCTTCTTCTTCTTCTTCTTCTTCTTCTTCTTCTTCTTCTTCTTCTTCTTTTTATGAAAGCTCAACCTATAGCTTAGGCTTGTTCCTAACTAGCTCTTATAACTTAAATTAACCCGTATTTTTATTAATCTACATTCTACCAAGTGGCTTTTTATCTCTATCCCATTTTGTGTATCTGACTTTTTTCCAGTGTGTATTTCTGGCTTCTTTATGAAAAAACAAACAAACAAACAGGTGTCCGTATGTGTATAAATTTATCTCTAGGTCTTCAATTCTATTTATCAACATGTCTTTTTTTTTTTAATGCCAATACCATGATGTTTTTATTACTATAGCTCTGTAGTACAACTTGGAATCAGGAATAGTGAGACTTCCAGCAGTTCTTTTATTGTTCAAGATTATTTTAGTTATCCTGGTTTTTTGTTTTCCGTACTTCCTCCAACAAACCATATAGACTTCAACAACAAAGCCACTTACTAGTACCCTTCCCTTTGGAGGCCATTTTCTTTCAAACCACTGCAGAGGCTGATGATTTTTTTAAGCTAATCTTCTATCCAGCTGCTTTGCTGAAAGTGTTTATCAGCTATAGGAGTTCCCTCAAGGAATTTTTTTGGGGTCACTTTTATATACTATCATGTCATTTGCAAATAACTTGGACTTCTTCCTTTCCAATTTGTATACCCTTTATTTCCTTCAATTGTCTTATTGCTTTTGCTAAAACTTCAAGTACTATATTGAATAGATATGAAGTGGACAGCTTTGTCTTGTTCCTGATTTTAATGGAATTGCCTTGAGTTTCTCACCATTTAATTTGATGTTGGCTATAGGCTTGCTGTAAATCACCTTTGTTTTATTTAGGTATGTCCCTTATATCTCCAATCTCTCCAGAACTTTTATCATGAAAGGGTTTTGGATTTTTGTCAAGGGGCTTTTCTGCATCTAATGAGATGATCACGTGTTTTTTTTTCTTTCAATTTATTTATATGGTGGATTACACTTACTGGTTTTTCTATATTGAACCACCCTTGTATTTCTGGGATAAAGCCTACTTGATCATGGTGGATAATATTTTTGATATATTCTTGGATTTGGTTTGCACATATTTTATTGAGTATTTTTATACCAATGTTCATGAAGGAAATTAGTCTGTAATTCTCTTTTTTCACTGAGTCTTTATGTGGTTTGGGTATCAGGGTAACTGTGGCTTCATAAATGAACTGGGCAATGTTACTTCTGTTTCGATTTTGTAGAATAATTTGAGGAGGTATTGGCATTAACTTTTCTTTGAAATTCTGATAGAATTCTGTGCTAAAACCATCTGGCCCTGGGCTTCTTTTGGTTGGGAGACTCTTAATGAAACTGCTATTTCACTAGAGGTTATAGGTCTATTTAAACTGTTTATCTGATCTTGATTTAACTTTGGTAAATGATATGTACTGAGAAAATCATCCATTTCTTTTGGGTTTTCCACTTAAGTGGAGTACAGGTTTTTAAAGTATGTCCTTGGGATTCTCTGAATTTCTTTGATGTCTGTTACGCTGTGTGGGAATTCTTAATGTATGTTTGAGATGATAATTCAGATTTTTCAAATGACTCATTCTTATAAACAAGTAGCAAGAAGATGCAGAATGGTGGCTGGGGAGATTTTAAGTATGGAACCTGATAATTAGTAATAAGAAGTGAAGAAAAAAACAAAAACAAAACGCTTCAATGGATGGATACTCCAATATATGGAGGCAGTGTTCACCACTGATAAAAAATCTGTATTATGGGATTTTATCTCTCAAGAATATAAAAACATAGGCTGGATATGACCAGCTATCTTAATACCAGCACTCAAGAAGATTTTAAGCTATAGACCAGTCTGGGCTACATAGTGAGACCTGACTGCCATTCCTGAAGTCAACCAAAATAAAACAAAACCTTCTAAGAATGAGCTACTTTTCATAGGGAACTTTGTACTGCTTCTCAGTTAGCCACTCAGATTTTGTGAAGTTCATATGAAATTACTAATACAAGAATCAGTCCGAAAAATAACAAAATATCACTGAAAGCTGGGAAATTAGGACCACACCATTTTGTGTGCTAACAGTTATAGTGCTGGTGGTATGTGTATGCTAATATGAAGCATAGATGTAAGTGAAATAAACAGGTGTGTGATTTGTGATTTCTAAAGTGGCTCAAGGGGAGATTTATTTGGGCTCACTGAAGCTACTGTCCATTATAGTGTCAGGACCAGATCACAGCTATTGTAGTAGAAGCAGACAGCTGATTCCATGACATCAGCAAACAGGAAATCAAGGGAGACTGAAGCCATAGGACTGGGCTGTAGCCTTTGAGGCCTTCCTTCTTCCAACCACTTCCTCCAGATAGGCTTTACCTCCTAAAGGTAAAGTTTGCAGAACCTCCCAAGAGTGCCACCAGCTAGGGACCAAGTATGCAATCAGATGAACCAGTGGGGGACATTTCATATCCAAACCATAATACCAGTTATTCACAGACTTTTCACCAGATCCATTCAGATTTATCAAAGACTATAGTTTTATCTTAGACTGTGGGGTGATGGTCAATCTCAGTTGGGAATTTTAGACATACCTTGAGGTCTTTAGTCCTCTGATTAAATCCTAAAGGACTCTATGTGGTGGTATTATGTTCCCCAAAATATTGTGCACCCTATTAAACTTATCTGGGATCAGAGAACAGAACAGCCACAATATTAAATGCAGAGGATAGGCAGTGGTAGCACATGCCTTTAATCCTAGCATTCCAGAGGCAGAAATCCATCTGTTCAAGGATACAGCCAAGCATGGTGACTCACGCCTTTAATCCCAGGGCGTGATGGTAGAACGCAGAAAGGTATATAAGGCGTGAGGACCAGAAACTAGAAGCATTTTGGCTGGTTAAGCTTTTAGGCTTTGGAGCAGCACAGTTCATCTGAGATTCATTTGGATAAGGACTCAGAGGATTCTAATCTGAGGAAACAGGATCAACTGAGAACTGGTGAGGTGAGGTAGCTGTGGCTTGTTCTGCTTCTCCGATCTTCCAGCATTCAGCCCAATACCTGGCTCTGGTTTGGTTTTATTAATAAGAACTTTTAAGATTCATACTACAACTCTAGTAGGCTCCCCTGGGCCAACCTCATTTTGTTTTGTTTTATTGTTTTGTTTGATTTTTGAGATGTGATCCCACTGTGCAACCATGGTTAGCCTCAAACATGCAATCCTACACCCCTGAGTGCTAGGATTAAGGCATGCACCACTATACCTAGCTCCTAATTTCATTTTTAGGATGCCCAATTAATACCAGCTTCTTCTCATCCCCAGGTCTTTCTACACCCACTGGGTCCTGCCAGGCTGGCTACTTCTGCACAGGAGGCTCTGAGTCCCCAGCTCCAGAGGATGAGGTGACAGGGGGCCCTTGCCCCCCAGGATTCTTTTGCCGTGAGTGTCCTCTTGGGTCCCTTTTTGGTGCTAGTTAGGACCCTCCCTATCCCTTAGCTGCTGATAAACTTGATTATTGGGTTTGTCTGGATGTGAGGAGGAAGTCAGAGGAAGAGAGATGCTCAACAGGGGTTGGGCCAGAGTGGAGAATCCATGGAGAGGTATGTTTAAAGGACACACGAGCCTGTGCTGTGGATTTTCATGGTTTGGTGTGAAGTACTAAGAACAATGACAGTGGCCAGCTTGTACTTGGACCCTCCCTGGTCAGATCCCAGTGGTGTGAGTACTAGTGAGTGTTCTGTAGCCCATAGGGGAGTGCCCTGGGTATATTTATGTGCTGCTGAGGGGTCAGAGAGTTGGGCTGGTAGAGATTGGGCAGTGGCAGGTCCTGCAGCTCTGTGGGTAACAGATCATTCCATGCTGTGAGGTCCTGTGAGGAGTCTTTGCTCCTGGACCCATGTTTTCCCCGTGCCCTCAGCTGCAGCCTCACATAAGCCTATACCCTGTCCTGCGGGCACCTTCTCCAGCCTCCCCAAGCAGACCACGTCCTCCACATGCCAGACCTGTCCATCAGGCTTCTACTGCAAGGACGCAGGTCTCCAGGCTCCCAGTGGGTGGTGCCCAGCAGGTAAGGGGAGAGGGGAAATGACAAGTGGGAAAAGAAAAGCCAGGGAGAGCCCAGACAACTCTCTGGGGAGCCCAGGGGCTTCTGGCAGCAGAAGACCCTGCCAGGGCCAAGCGTCTCCGATAGTGGGGAGGGCCATGCTTCATCAGCCGTCCTCACTTCTTCCAGGCTATTACTGTGACGCCAGCTCTGGACCTGTCCAGGACTTCAGCTTGTACCCATGTCCTCGAGGATATTACTGCCCTGTGGGCACAGCCAAGGCCATGCACCACAGCTGCCCAGTGGGCACATACAGTCCTCAAAAAGGTCTAACAAGCATCACGGAGTGCCAGCTGTGTCCTGCTGGGAAATTCTGCTCACTGGCTGGGATCACGGCTCCCACGGGTACAAAGCAAGGATTTTTTTGGGGGGTGGGTGGGCACAGAAGGCCATGGGGAGAAGTGGACTTGAGTAGGGACAAGTGGTAAGAACGTGTCTCTTAATAAACTATTCGGTTCTCACTGCTGAGTCAGAGCAGCTAAGGTGTGTGGGGTGGAGAAGAGTCTATATACTCTGCTCCCAGAGACACTGGGAATGACTGATGCCAGCACAATGTCTCATCCTTATCCCAGAGGTCAGGTCTCTGCCTGGTTCTGGAAAGATTCTCAGGGGCTCTGACATCACCCAGACTGGGAAGTTCTCATCACGGCACCCTTCGCTGAGGCCGAGCAGCTTCTAGCTGCCCACTTGCAGAGGACTCTCCACTCCCGTTCAAGTTCTTCTTGAGGACCTTAGACTCTTTGTCACATGCCCCTAGTGTGCTGATTTGGGAGTCAGGTGGCTTCTGTATAAAATGGATCCGTGAGAGAAACATGGGCCTGGCCACTGATCATCTCTGACACCTCTCAAACTGAGACCTGACTCAGAAAAGCTTCCATGGGACTTCTGTGCTAACTAATTCAGGAAGGTCTTTAAAGGCCTGGATCCCCAAAGCCCATCATGCCACACTGGCCTTGGGTCAGAGACACCATATCCCTTGCTTCAGGGAAAGCTTAGCCTGAGCTTATGTCCCAATATGGTCTCCAGCAAGGAGCTTGATGACCATGCTGACCAGATACCATCTCTCCTAGGAGTCTGTGCGGCAGGGCACTGGTGCAAAGCAGGAGCTTCCAGAAAGGATCCCATGGATGGAGCTGGTGGCCTCCGCTGCCCACCAGGGCACTACTGTCTTGAGGGTACCTCCCACCCCACAGGCACTACAGTCATTCTGGGAGGGTGAGAAGGTTCCTTTATCCCTGCTCCCCTCAGATGCTGTTTCCTGGTCCTCACACAGGCCATAATAGTTCTGTTTTGTAGCCATGACTGAGCTAAACGGTTGAGCATAGAATTTTGCCACAACCTCCACCCCTCACCAAACTTACCCCTGCCATCCTCAAACCCTTCCAGAAGTAAACTTAGGAAACCTGTCTCAGGATTAACATTCCTGTGACACTATTGCTCAGCAGCCTCCTCATTCCTCAGTTGCTTTCCACCCAGGAGGACTATCCAGGTCTGGGTATCCCTTCTCTTCTGATCTGGTTAGCAAATGGCGTGTAGCCTTTTAGTTCCTTGGAGCAAGTCCATAGAATAGAATATCATTTTTTTCTACCCTCTCACTGTCCACTTTTCTTCAGAGATGGTGACTAGAAACTCCACAACTTAAGTGGCCCCTCCTTTGGCAGTTGAGGAAGAATTCTTGTCCTGGTTTGTGGGGAGGGAAGATCCCAGGGCACAGGAGCCTGGGGGGCAATGTGGCTACTTCTCTGAGTCCCTGATCCTGCAGGGGCCCCAGTCCCAGCCCCGTGCCCACCTGGAACTTGGTCTTCAGAAGGAACCAGAGCCCCAGAAGGATGCCAGCAGTGCTCTGTAGGACAACTCTGCCCTGGGGGCCTCCTGCCAACCTGGCCAGCACCCTGCTACCTAGGGTAGGCACATTGTTCATCTTCTCCTCCCAGGTCTAGAGAGGGGTTATCTGTAGATATGCAGGGGTCTGTTCCACATGGGGACAAGCCAGCCAGAGAGCAAGAAGAAACCCCTGCAGTGTCTCTGAGGAAGGCTATCCATTGCGCAAGCCATGCCAGGACCCAAAGCCTTACAGACAAGGTCACTGAGGGTTTCAGGGAGCAGACTGTGGTCCCAGACCACATTGCTGCCTCCTTTCAGACTCAGTAAGGCCAGTCTGAGGTCAGAGACCATGACGGGGGGATGGAAAAGAGAACAAGAAAGGGAAGTCTCAGTCACTGACCTGATCTGGGTCCTCAAGCTCTACTCAAAGTCAACCCTCTGCTTCAGACTGTATGTTGCTCAGGCAGTGCCTTTAACTAAAGCCTTTTTATTTTCTCACATTTGTCCAGTGTCCCCTGCACTGGGGGAACTGCCCCCGCTATCCTCATGGAGAGTCTTTCTGGAAGATCTTGCCTTCCTGGGCACTTCTGTCCTTGGGGAACGGTAGATATCACACCATGTCCTCCTGGCACTTACACTTCCCATGCTGCTGCAACAGAATGTCTCATCTGTCCAAGTGGTCACTACTGTGTTCCAGGGATGAGGCCACAGCTGTGTCCCAGAGGTTAGTGAGCATCCAGCAGCCCTTATTGGTCCAAGGGTCTTTCAGCTAGAGGATGGGTCCATGGGCTATTGCTACCCACCCATTAGGCCACTCACTTCCTTCAGGCCTTCTTTGAGTCTTGGGGCACCCACAGGCTTGGCTGTATGCTCTCATCATAGCACATGTTCCCTGCATTTGAGCTGCTCTCATGCCTTGTGCAGAAACTCCTAACAGACTAAGCCCCCTGCTGTCTATGCCTCCCCTCCCTGACCAGGGGCATCCCTTCCTCTTCCACCCCCTCCCACTTTCTGGGCCTACCCTTTACCTCTCCTCCATCCACAGGCTTCTACTGTTCTGAAGGCACTGGTCTGGATTGGCAACCCTGTCCCCCAGGCACCTATGGCTATGAACCAGGGATGAACAGCCTGGCAGAGTGCCGGGCTTGTGATGGGGGCAGGTTTTGTCCCAGGGCCAATGCCACAGAGGCTGGAGGGCAGTGCTGGGAGGGTTTCTTCTGCACCAGAGGCTCAACACGACCCAACCCAGAGGCTGGCACTGAAGGTATCCCACACAGTCTGACTTCGTAGTCCCCGATTAGGAAGTTGGGGTGTTCAGATTCTCCTACCTTCTGCTGGGTTGACTCAGAGAGACTGAACCTTCTGTTCTTTCCTATGTAGCTATCTATCTGTCCTAGGAGATGCTTCTAGATCCCCATTGCATGACAGTATGAAACTGTGGCTCAGGGATGAACAGGGGTCTTGCTTGTAGTCATGCCACCAACTCCCTAATCATGGATGGGTAGAGCTACAAAGATCTTCTATGTCGTAAACTAAGGCTGGCCAAGGGAAGCTTACCTTGGGCGTGTTGGTTAGAAGTTCTTAGCCGGACTGTACCTTCAGTCACCAGGGACTCTGAATCACATGCTCAGAATAGGACAGGGTGTTAATTGGAGTGCCAGTCACTGTGGTGGGCCTTCAGGTGTTTCTCATGTGTAGTCAAGGGACCACTGCAGTAGTTAGAATCTCCTGGGGTCATGGCCTTTGAAATCCACATGACACGTGTCTAGAAAACACAGTGAGGCACTCAGTTTCCCATATACTCTGTGAAGAAAGGACAGACTCTTCTATCCCATTAAACTGCTCTCTGCAGACATGGAGGCTGGGGTCCAGAAAGAAAGAGCTCCATGCCTGGTGGCATACAAAGAGATACAAGGCTGGATAAACAGGCCAACAGGGGCAGCTTTCTGGCACTCCAAAGCCCCACTTACCCCCCCCCTCCCCCGCTAGGGTCACACCAAATTTCCAACAGTAGCAGTGCCGGGGCATTCTCTACCCCAGCTCTGAAGGTGAGGTCTGCTAGGAGCCATCTGAGAAGTAGCCAGTTCCTCAGCTTAGTCACCCACTGGCCTCTTTGGCACGTGGCCCATGCAAGGGGAGGAAAGACAAATGAGGAATTGCAGCCAGGGAGCTAGAAACTGTCCTGCTCTGCTAGAGTCTCTGGGAAATGTAGAATATGGACCTACACAGGATACCTGCACAGACCCTACAGCAGGTAAAAGAATGGACTGTTTCCTAGTGAGCTCCTACATCAGTACCAGACGCTGTGAAGCCTCCAGGCTCCCAGAGTTAAACCTCCCAGGAAGAGCCCTGTCTCACTCACTCACAATGTCCCTTGCAGAGAATGTGGCCATCATTAAGAAAGCTCCGACCTCCCCCAGGTGGCCAGAAGTTTAAGTGGTGCAGGAGGCAGAAGGTGGAGTCTAGGGGAGGGGTGCTTTTGTGTCCTCAGAAACAGCAGCTCAATCCCATAGGCTAGCATTCCCACCAGGAACTCAGGGGGGCTACTAGACTGCCTTCTTATATCCTTCCCAATAGCTAAACCCACATCTTGATTCCAGAAAATGCTGGTCCTTGTCCCCCTGGACACTACTGCCCTAGAGGCTCAGCTCTGCCTCAGCCCTGCCCACCTGGCACCTTTGGACCGTGGACTAAGCTTGGCTCAGAGGTAGGGAAACCATAACCTGAGCCAAGAGGGCAGGTGTGGGGTTGGCTCTGTTTGATCAAACCACACTGGTCCCCAACCAAAGATTACAGCTGGCACTGGTGATTTGGGTCATATGGCAAGATGCCTTCCTTCTTTGGTTCATTACCAAAGTCACTACCCAAGGAAGTTTGTCTTGCCTCCATAAACACACAGCAGCCTCATTTACCCCTTTGCTGACTGTTACCCTGTTTCTTGTGTACAATGTAAGTGCCTCAGATCCAGGGAACCTGACTTGCTCACTGCTGTAGTCACAGACTGGCTCTCAACATGTATGTGCCTGACTTGGCACAGCTATGAGCTGGAGACTGAAACCTTCAAGGAGATTTAGGAGGGTCGGGAGTCCTGGAGGCCAACAGAGATGCAGGAGGAGCTGGGCATCCCCTGATGCTTATTGGTCAGAGTACAAACAGACATGGAAGTGAAGAGAAAGGAAGGGAGAGAGGGAGAAAGAACAACATGCTGACTGAATAGTTTGGAGGGTAAGCGAGTAAGTTCTTGACCACCAAGGAGCCTGTTAGGCACATAGTTGAGGTTTCACAGAGATAGGGTGGGTATCTGTCCTGAGGATGTACCAGCAGAGAGCTGTGAACATCTGTTGGGAGGCAGATTGGCTGTGATGAGCAGGAATGCAGAGAGAGGGGTCTCAGATCTCTCAACAAGCATTGCTAAGATTCTTCCTGAAGAGATTCAGCTTCCCTGTCCCAGCAGAAATTGAGTCATGTGTCTCCTTCACCCCGAGGCTTCTGTGATTGGAAGAAGTCACTGAAGTATGTCCACCACTCTGCTGAACCTGCTATCTGTCTTTTGATACTTTTGTTGGTTATCAGTGGGTCACTCCTAACTTCTCCTGCAGGCCGCTTGCTCTCCATGTCTGCCTGGCCATTATTGCGCCTCTGCGGGCCTGGCCCACCCTTCTGGGCCCTGCAGTGAAGGCTTCTTCTGCCTCCAGGGAGCCCTTGTCCCCAACAACTCACTGGAGGATGGGACCAGTGGCCCGTGTCCTGCAGGTACTCCCTATGGGTAATGGAAAAACCTGGAAAGGTTGGGATGAGAACTCTCCAAAGTCAAATGTGTGTTCACCTGCTCTGCCTGTCACCCAGCAGAGGTCAAGGCCTTAGGCAACAACACCAGTGTCTGGCAACTTCAAGGCCTGAGTTATGACTAAGGCTGCTCTGATCAGGGCATCAGGCTGTCCTGAGCTCTAACCTGTGCTATGTACTTCCCATGCAGGACACTTTTGCCCATCAGGCACTGTCTCACCAAAGCCATGCCCAGCTGGTACCTACAATGCCCTGGTTGCTCAAGGCCACTGTGAACCCTGCCCGCAGGGGTGAGTTTTGAGACAGTCCCCTGGCCCTTCTTGTCTCTGCACATACAATTTCCATGCCTGCTGCAGGAGGTGGCCAAGCTGGGGCTGGTACTTATCCCTTCGACTTGCTTCTATAACTGGAAGAAGTCACAGAAAAGTCCAGTGCTCTCCCTCCCCATCAGTCTCTGTGTCTTTTGATAACTTTGTTGAGCATTGATGCATTATTCCACACTTCAAATCTGAGTCTGTTTATTTGCACCAATTTTCCCCCTAAACCCAAACCTTTAGCAATGGGCTATGCAGAGATGTGTCCCACACCAAGCCATGACTCCGGAAGGCAGTAGTGTAGGACTCTAGCTGCCATCAGGATGCAGGGGCCACCCAGCCCTCTGACCCTTCCTCCCTTCTCTCTGCAGTTTCTTCTGCCCAGCCAACACCTCTTCTGTGGCAGGGAATGAGTGTCCTGCTGGCCATTACTGCCCAGCCTCCACCACCTTTGCCTCTCAGTTCCCTTGTCCCCAGGGCATGTACAAGCCACAGAGAGGGGGAGTCCATCGGTCAGACTGCAGCCCCTGTGAACCAGGTAAGGGTCGGAGACTCAAGAGGTCTCTCTTTGCTATCCTGACCACATTAAGCCATGCCCTCCCTTATTCAGTGAGTCTGTGCCTCAGGTCTGGTTCTAATGAGGTCCAAGATTGTCTTAGGAAATTGGCCCCGAAGGGAAATACCCAAACCCTTCAGCTCCATACTGTTATTCTCTCTAGGGTCCTACTGTCTCTTGCCTGGATTGGTTACCCCATCAGGGCTCTGTAGTGCTGGGTTCTACTGCAGTCGTGGAGCATCTGTCCCGAATCCCACTGATGGGATTACAGGAGACCTCTGTCCCGCAGGCCACTTCTGTCCCCAGGGAAGCCCCCATCCTGTTCCATGTGCCCCTGGTAGGTCTCCAATGGGTGAGCTCTAGGCCCTTGAGACAAGAGGAGCTGGGGCCCAACCTTGGGGGTCTCCTGGGGAAGGACACAGAAGAAACTCGTTAGGAATCAGGATCTAGACAACACAGGACTAGTGTGGGATACGGGGTTTGTAAGGATGCCTCAAGCGATCCAAAGCATGGTCCAGCATCTGAATGAAGGTGGCAGAGAGGGGTGAGACAGAGACACTGCCGAGAATGAGGGAGGGTATCATCTGAGCCTGAGTCATGGCTCTCAAGTTCTCTGTGAGATTGAGTGAATGAAACTGAAAAGCCATCACGAGATAGACCATCATGGGTCTCTATCTGGCAAACCACCCATTCCAACTCCCAGTGTGTGCACCTGCAGGCTTCCTCCTGACCATGCCAGGTGCTGCATCTGTGAAGGACTGCCAACCATGCCCAGCTGGCTGGTTCTGCTCCCAGGCTGGCCTGAGCTCCCCAGAGGCCCTATGTGAAGGAGGCTGGTACTGCCCTCGGGCCTCTGTCTCTGGACACAGTCCAGGTAAGGGCCGACCCTCCTTATTCTCAGAAAGGAGAATATGCTGGAGCTCTAGAAGGAGATGTGTTATGGGTATCCCTGAGCTCAGCTCCCCTGGCTCCTGGACTGTGGGAGACCATTTTTGAGCCAGGCTCCTAACCTCAGAGTTCAGTAGCCATTGCTTGGAAATGGAGGTGAGGATTCCTGGGATGAGAGAAGGAAATGGAGGAGCCTAGAAGAACTTAAAAGAAAATCATCAGTTAAAGATGGAGAATTCTGTGCTTCAGGGAAGGGGCTAAAAGTAACCCAGGATCACACAAAACACCCTTAGTGGGACATGAGCAAGGCAGAGAAAGGAAAAGATGTGCACAATTCCAAGGTCTGTACAATTCTGTCTCCCGGGGACTATTCAAAGGAAAGCCCAGACAAATTAAGTTTAATGAAGATTATTTGATGATATTTGATTCATAAATTGGGCAGTCAGCAGAATCGGATGTTCTGAGGGGATCATGGGCTAGCAGGCCTCTGTCTTCCATTCACTTGGATTGGCTGTTATCAGTTATTAGGACTGTAATTATGACAGAATTATTTAGCGTTCCTTTTGTTTTTGTTTTTCATCAGAATGAGTTGAAAGTTGACCTATCTATATTGTTCAGTCTCCTTCTGACCTGATCTCCTGATACAAAGAAAAAAGGAGTGAGGTCATAGTGGTTTCTGGGACCTGTGTGGTGTAGCCTGAGAACTGTTAGGGTGTGTCCTCCAAATAAGGCCAGCGCAAAGTGGGAAGACAGGCTGAGAAGGGTAAGAAGCCAAGGCCATAGGCATCATTGGCAGACACTGGTTCTGCATTCCAAGGAGTAGTCATTAGTTAAACAAATCTGAAGGACCATGAAGGAGCCTCCTCCAAGAAGAGGCATTCAGATGCCTACCCAGCCCACACAGTCGCACAGATATAGAGGGAGCAAGAACAGCTGTGGCTAGAAGGAGGGCAAAGCCCCCAAGAGGAACAGCCCTCTCCCTTTCTTTTCTAGATACCATTTGCCCTCTGGGACACTCTTGCCCCCCAGGCAGCCTAGAGCCTCGAGCCTGCCCCCCTGGGCAGTATCAAGATGAACCTGGACAGAGCTTCTGCAAGATGTGCCCTGCTGGGAAGTAAGAGTTGTCACTTAAGACCTTTCTTTTCTGCTTGTTTCTGTCTGACTTACCACACATTCCGTGAGGATAGAGGGACTAATCCATATCACTAATCCACTAACCGCATGACCAAAGCCCCACCACCAAACACCCCAAAGCCATGCATGGCCTTGGAAAGCTGCAGGTCCACGGTCAAAGCTCAAGAAACAAGCCCACTGTCCATCTGGTGTCCATTTCCCCTGTCTTCAGATGGGCTGATGGTGACTTTATGTCTTCCCACATCCTCTGTGTCCCAGCAGCTTCCTCCTGGGAGAACCCCAGTTCTGAGAAGGCCTGGTGATGTAGATGACACCAACTCTTTAAAGCCTGACACCAATTGTGTTCTACAGGTTCTGTCCCTCAGGGATTTTGGAGCCAGGAACTAGAACTGTGATGCCAGTGGACTGTCCTGCCGGCTACTATTGTCCTTTGGGTACCCAGAACCCCACCCAGCACCCGTGTCCTGGGGGAACCTTCCGAGAGAGGCCTGGAGCACGAAGTGCCAAGGACTGTAGACCCTGCCCTGCAGGCCAATTCTGTGCTGATTCGGGTGATCAAACTCTTTCTTGGAGCTTGCCATGTTATTGTCCAATCCGCTTGTTTCCATTGCCCCAGGACTCTGCCTATAGGGGGTGTCCCATGTTCTCTATTCCCTAGAGCAAGCACTTCTTGAGACCTAGATAAGCTGGCGGTAGGTAGGAAAGCAAGGAGATCTTAGACTGAGAAGGAACTGAAAGGAAAAAGATGCCCCATCGTGACCAAGGTGAGGCACGTACTGACCTCAGTCTGACACTTTCGGGAAGCGGGTGTGGACAGGGCAAGGCTAGCTACTCCAGTGTTCTGAGAAAGGTGATGTTGACCTCACTCTCTTGGGGAAGGCTTGGTGGAAGATTTGCTCTGGACTCAAAGGTGACCCAGGGAATTCACAAGTAGGACAGGCAAAGGCAAGGCACCAAAGTGCAGGGAGCAGAGGTGTGGCCTGTGTAGGAAGCACAGATTAGGATGAGCCTAAAGCCGGGAGGCCATGGTAATGGCCATGTGGAGGGGAAGGTGATGTCTGAGAGGGTCGTTTGTCATTTAATTGTCTGTCTCATCCATATAACAAACTTCATGGCACAAGGTACTATTGGAAGGTAGGTAGCAGGTGGATGTAGCCAAAGAGAAGGGAGGCCCAAAGAACACTGGTGAGTGATGCCAGAATCAGGCTGGGGATATGGAATGCCAACTTTCCCCTACATCTAGCCCCCCCCCCCCCCCCCCCCCCGCTCACTGCAACCCCATTGCCTGGCCTGTACATCCAGGTTCTGATAGCAGTGCTCACTCCCTAGGTGGGGCACAGTCCCATGGAGGAGAGGAGGAGAGGAAGCACAGAAGGACTGAAGGACTGAGCTACAGGGCTGGGAGAGACTGCAGAGCTAAGAGGGCCTGCAGAGTTGGGTGCTAGGAGCTAGGAGAGGTCTCAGAACTCTAAGAGTTTCCAGAGCCAGAAGGAGACACAGTTCCAGGAGAGGTCCCACATCTGGGAGGGACACACGGAGCCAGGAAGAGAGACAAAGAAAGGGCTGCCACGCCTCATGTCTTACTCATGTCTTAGACTCTGTGACACTGTTCCTTCAAGCGAAGGCTGGGCCCAGGCACCTGTTATTATTTGAAGCCAACCACACTGTCTCCACCCCCCTCTACAGGGACTGGGAAACGCTTCCCCGATGGGCCATGCTTAGCAGGATATTACTGTCCCCCTGGCCAGACCTCAGCCACCCCGACATCCTTCCGGTGCCCTCAAGGCTTCTACTGTCCTGAGGGGTCACCCCAGCCAAAGGCCTGTGAAAATGGAACCTTCCAGCCTCAGGAGGCACAAGGCTCTTGTGAGCTCTGCCCCATGGGGTTCTACTGTGAGGTCTCCAGCACAGGTAGGTTCCAGGAGCTAGCAGGAGACCTCTCAGTATGCTGATCCCCGGAGACTTGATGGATCTATTTTTATAGGTACAGACCATATGTGACTCACAGCCACTGTGAATTGCTCTAACAATAGAAATCGGTGTGGGGAGGCAAGGTTGCAACAGGAAAATATTGGGGACTTAAGCTAGGGTAGAACCTCTGTCACTCATAGCTTTGCGTCTCCACAGTGCCCAGCCCAGGTCTGAGCATAGTGGAGACACAGGAAAAGGACAGGGAAGGACAGGCTGAGCCCCAGGACCTAGCTGGTCAAGTCTAACTCAGTGCCCTAAGTGGATGTGGCACACAGACTGAGTCTGTGCCCAGGGTGATAGCCTGGTGTGGATAAGGGCGGTTAGGCTCAATGGCCAGGGTCTCTCAAAGAAGGCAGATTTCCTGGACCATATTCTTTCACTCCAGATGATCAACCATGCAGGACCCTCCCCATCAGCACCTGGATCAGGGGGCTCGGATCCTTGGTCTCTGACCTAGGCAGATCAGCATCTGAGTTTCACTTTGAGTCTAGCTGACTCTGCCATTGACTCCTAGACCTTGTAACCATGGCTCCAGCCTATGCATCCAAGACTATTTCTTTTCCCCAGGCTCTCACTCAGCCATTGCCCACCCATGCCCTCAGGGGACATTTGGGCCCAGGCCAGGAGCTTCTACAGAGCTGGACTGTGAGCCATGCCCAGCAGGTTTGTGAACTCTCTATCAACTATGGACAGTCAGGTGGCCTGGGAGGAAGTGTGGAAAGAGAAGGGAAGAGGGGGCAGGAGAAGTGTAGGCTCTCAAACAGCTCCCACTTTGGGTACTCAGAGCCTCCTCAGCCCCTGTACCTTGCCTGTCCCCGTGTTTACCTTTAGGAGTTAGGATAAGAACAATCTTGAGTGCCCATCTGAGATCAGAACTCCTGGAGTGAGACTGAGCTGTCTCAAGTCTCCAGCCTCCCCACGCCCCACTTCAGTCCCTTGTCTGCTTGCTAGCTCATCTTGTGCTTGTCAGGGCTGGTCCAGAAATCATGGGGGAAGGGCTGAAGTGGGGGAGTGCAGATGGAGGGCAAGGTACAGATGGGCACAACCAAAAAGAGCAGGGGCTCTGCTGGAACATGTAGGAGGTGAAGATAAATCTCTGTCACATGCTTTTTCTACGCCTTCCAGGGATGTTCTGTGTGTCACAAGGGCTGACTCAGCCGTCTGGACTCTGTCACTCTGGCCACTACTGTACAGGGGGTGCTGTGTCCCCAACTCCCATCCAACACAAAGTAGGTAACACTGGACCCCAGAAGTCCAGGGTGTATGGGCTTGGGACCACCAAACTTCTGGGAGCCTTTCCTTCCCTACATGGCTGCAACTCCCTGAAAGCCAGATCCCCCCTGACCTTCTGGCTTTCGGGGTACAGAGCCCACCATTTCTCACATGATTGTAAGATGTGCATCTCTTTCATATTTAATATTAATCAATTAGCAGCATCATAGAAGCTAAGGTATCTGGCAGTCATGACCAGAGTGATCGTAGCTTCTTGTCTTCCATTAGATAGCATCTTGGATTGATAGCATGTGGCAGTAGGAACAGACATATGCATACAGGAATCTTCATACCTAATGTGTAAGAAGAGTTGGATAGAGTGATGGATACAGACTAAGGATGGCTGGGCAGACAGAGGTGGATAGTAATTACTGACTTCTCACTCACCTGCTATATAACTTGTGTGGTTCTGGCCTTCTCTTGGGCACATCTTCCTTTTAGAATGGAGGTGCCTGCTCTTCTGGGAACTGTACATCATCAATGCACTGGAGAGGAAATAGTACGGGATAGAAATGAGGCAGGGAGAAACAGAAGGAGTGAGGAAGGAGGCAACTAGCAGACCCTAAGATTTGAGAGTTCAGAATCCTTACAGCGGTCCTGGTGACTCCTCTCCAGAGAGCTCATGGGCTCAGTACAACAGGAAGCAGAAAGGAGAGAAAGATACAGTGGGATGTGCAGCATCCTGCGATGGTCCTGTCCCTCTTAGCTCTAGCTGTGGTGTGGATAGCAGATGCTCCAGCTCTAACAGGACATCTTCTCTTTCTTCTCTCCTCTACACAGGTGGAGGGCCTAGGCCTCGCTGGGAATGACATCTGCCCCCCTGGCTTCTTTTGCCCCATGGGAACAGGCTTTCCACTTCCATGCCCCCCTGGATTCTATTCCTCTGCTCGTGGTCAGAACAGCAAGGACCAATGCCAGCCATGCCCTTTAGGACACTACTGTGGTCAGCCTGGACTATCCCAAGTCCTGGAGGCTAGTCTCTGCCATGTGGGGTAAGGGAACCCTTTGGAAGAGGAGTGAGTCTGAGTCCCAACCTGAGCCTGCAAAGAACTCCAAACACAGACTAATCCTTAATCCTCATCCTCTCTCCTTGACTCCACTGAAAAGGACAGACCAAGGACTGTTTCCCCAAGCATGTGGGCTGGGAATATCCTACCCTTTAGAAACTGTTGTATATACCCCCATGTCCCCCTAGTGATAATCTTGTGAGGTTCAAGGCACTTCCTAACACTTGCAGGCCAGTGTCTTTCCTGACTTGGCAAGCTGCCATTGGCAACATGTGTGTGACATGCTTGCAGTGCATTTGCTATTCACTGTTCAACAGGCTAGACACATCATGGCCCCAGGAGCTTCATTCAGATGTTGAAGGATGGATGGCCCTATCCGCCTAGGGGCCCTGAGGACTGGGAGGAATATTTACAGGGAGTGGAGTTTACTTGGAAGATGCCTACCATTCACAGAGCCATTTCCCTGAGCTCTTCTGGTTTCCATCATCGGGCTAGAGCATGTTTTGAGTTGAGGAATTCCTCCTCTGTATGTGACCTGCTCTGGTCCCAGTAATCCAGCTGAGCCATCAGCCATGGCTGTCACATTGATATGGCTCCAAAGCAAATCTGAGACTCAGGGCTCTCAAGGCTACCTGGGAATTCCTATCTCAGCAGGGTGGAGGAGATTTAGCCACAACTTTCTGTGTCCTCAGATACATCTGCCTTGGAGGAAGCACTGTCCCCTCACCCACTGATGGGACCTATGGATACAGATGTCCTCCAGGATTCTACTGTCCTCCAGGGGCCCACCATGAACTACCCTGTAGGCCTGGTACCTTTAGCCCACTGTCTGGGGCTGACACCTGCCTATCTTGCCCACAAGGCACCTACTGTCCCAAGGCAGCCACTGTGGAACCTATCACATGCCCAAAAGGTAATTCTAGGGCCGACCTTGCCTTTTTTCTCCACAGTAGGGCAATTGGATGGCATCTTGGTCATGTCCAGGGCTTCCATACCCAGTGTCCAATGAGACCTCAGCTTCCCTGACTAGACTTACCCATACAATGGGGCTGGTTGTACTTCAGAAGGAGGCTGAGGGGTGAAGGTCATGAAGGGAGCTTAGACAGCCTTCTGCTGCTGGTCTGAGGCCTCAGGGGACAGCTCTCACTAAACCAGGGCTGTCTGTACCCCTTCTCGTACCTTCCCCGCCTTTATAATCCTTGGGGATGCTACCCTCCTCCAATAGAATGATATTACAGTGGTGGGTGGTCTCCTGTGCTACACTGCTCTCTTCATCCAGGCCCCTCCCTTGGGAACCAGGAATGAGTTGACAAAGAACTCAAGCCTGGGACATGGGGCATTTGCTTTGTTTCAAGCTGTCTTGGGGACCCTTGAGAGACCCAAGGGCTCTGGGCTGACTCCTCTCAGAAAATGCCTCGGAGAAGGCACTGCTGTGTATTTGCCTTAAGACTAGATTTCCCCTACCCAGTCACCCAAATGCCTGGTTGCCTGTTGTGGCACTTGTGAACTCTAGGAAAATCCTAGGTTAAGGACACCTGGGCCACTTTCTTCAACATCAGCAATTCTTCCTTTTCAGTCTGACAAGCCAGAGCTACCTACATCAGGTATTCCTGTCGCTAGGATAACCCTATCCTGAGGCTGATGGTTCTGTGTAGGCATGCATGTGCATGTACACATACATACACAAACACAACACAACACAACACAACACACACACACACACACACACACACACACACACAAATCACACACACATTCATGCATACACTCAGACCGCCTCCCCTGCCCCTCTCTCACACACACATTCATACATATACTCACAGTCATGCTTCTTTTTATACACTTATAGTCACATACTCTCAAGCATATGCTCATATCTCCCTGCCATGACACACAGGTCTATGTCTAAAGTCTGGCTCTACAAACCTCATTTCTTGCCTAGTATCCCCTCCCCCATGCCCTTCCCTCTGGCTGACATCTGACCCTCAAGGCTGTTCTGACTTCTCTGTCACTGTAATAGGAAGCCACACGTTAGAGGATAGCCAGGTTCCTGGACAGCCCCTGATCACTTTGGCCTTGCCTATAGGTCACTACTGCCCAGCAGGGACATCCTCAGCTCATCCCTGCCCAGAAGGAACCCTGAACCCACAGGAAAGTGCTGTATCTCCCAGGGCCTGCCAGCTCTGCCCTGCAGGGAGCTATTGCCCTGGGGAAGGCAACACATGGCCAGAAGGTAGGTACGGACATGCCAGCAGACATAGGCAGCCTAAGGGTAGCCCTGCTACACAGGCTTCTCACAGTAGACAGACTGGGCACAGCTTCCCTGGCTCCTTGTCTGGTTCATATATATCGATGGATAGATAGATCAGTAGATAGCTAGCTAGATCTGTCGATTCATGGACAGGCTTCCCAAACCAAAACCAAAACCAAAACCAAAATGAAGGCTTGTGCCTGCCCCGAGCTCTCAGGCCCTAAGGTCCACTCCTCAGCAGCCATGAGTGCAGCCTGGATCATACTTGCCACTTCCTTTTCCTTCCTCTCTCCCTGTGAGGTCTGTCTGCTGCCAGAAGCAGGCTTTGTAGCTACAGGCAGATATCAACGGGCTCTGTGCCTTATGCAAGTGTGACGCTGTCAGCTTGCTGACCGATTGGTCTGTCTTCTCCATGCAACAGAGGATGACAAGAGGACCTTCTCGCATGGCTGCCATGGAGAATGGGATTTTCCCCAGCCAGAGATAGCCCAGCACTCCCTGACACTCACACGCTTCTCCTTATATGGCTGGGGTCCTTTCTAGGATGATGAGAGAGTCCATTGGAAGCCACCCCCAGAGGACATCACTGATGCTCAGTGGTGTACAGTGTCCTTAGCATTTTTCTTCTCACGTTGCTTTCCATGGTGCTCTAGGGTTAGGGACAGTTGGTGGTAGGACCAGGTAGAAACATGATAGGGACCTCTCTTAATACAAATAAGGGTTCAAATAAGCTCTTAAGTTTCTGTAGCTCTGCTAAAATTCTGCATATTTCTCTACCCAAGGACCGTGCTCAGCTGGTTACTACTGTAAGGGGGGTGCTGCCAGCCCCACACCACAGGGAAACATCACCTCTCTTCTCAATGCACCCTGCCCCCGAGGCCACTACTGCCCACAGGGTTCTGTGTTCCCAGTGCCATGCCCTTTGGGTACAACAAGGAACCTCATGGGTGAGCATCTTCCCAGTGTCCTTTCCTCTACTCCCAGGGGAACCAAAAGGGACTCTTCCCTTTGATGCTCAGAGCTGAGCATGGGTCTCTCTGTGAACAGCAATGCAGTGGCAAGGAAACTGACTGGATGGGTGTCTGGGTGCCATGCCATGACCAGGTGTGGCTAAGGCTCCCTAACTCTTCTGCCCCTCAGGCTATGTCCTGGCAATGCGAGCAGTGCCATTGGCTAGCCCAGAATAAGTTGCCCTGGGAAACCCAACCAGTGGCAGTTCCATGAAAGAGTTTGGACCAACTCCACTGTGGCTCTATGGAATGGCTGAGCCCACAAAATAACAAAGCCCTGTATCATGACCTCCTCTCTGCAGGTGGCACCTCTAAAGGGAGCTGCAGGCCCTGCCCAGCTGGATACTTCTGTCCTAGCCACGACCTCGGCTCAGCTAATGGATCCTGCACAGTTGACTCTGACTGCTCCTTAGATACCAGTGCCTCCATCTCTACACCTGTCCCATGCCCTCAGGTACCTCCCAAGCTCCTATGGGAAGGAGCTCAGTTTCCTGATCCAGGAGGCAGAAGGTACAGCCTTGGCTTGTGGTGAAGCTTTGCCCTCAGACTGTGGGCATCAAGATAGCTCAGTGGGTCACAGGGGATGAACTCCGATACCTCCGTCTTCCAAGCTTTACTTTTCCCAACTTCTTCTAGCCTCTTCTCCCCTACGGTTTACTATGATCTAAACTCAAGGAAAGAATGACACCATGCCAACCCATGGAGATGCCTCAACTACTCCTGTCCTAGACTTAGAGATGTCTATTTGTATCTACCTCCCAGGGTCACTTCTGCCAGCCAGGAGCTGCATGGCCTGTCCTGTGCCACCGTGGACACTACCAGTCCTCCCTGGGCTCAGACACCTGCCTTTCATGTCCACCAGGCTCCTACTGCCCATATCCTGGCACTCAGACACCTAGGCCCTGTCCAGCCCATGCTTACTGCCAAGCTGGTATGTGTAGGACCCTCATCTTCATACCCTTATAGGTCCTATTCTCCCACAATCTGCCGGACTTCCTTCACTCATTCATTCTAGCCCCTAAACGTGCCAATCTGTACCAGGATCCAATGTGAGTACATCCAGCCTCCTGCTTTCTTGTCCTGGCCAGCTTCCTGTCTGTTTTCCCATTCTACTGCTGGCCTTCTCTTCCTCCGATCCCATGCTGTACCTACACCTCTTCCCAAAGGGTCCTGGTGATCACCTGGCACACAATACAAAGTGATCAGAGGCATTCAGAGGCATCCCTGTGTAGAGAAGGCTGACTCTGACACCTGTTAAAACACAGTGCCTGTGTCCCAAGACAACTGAGCCAGAGTCAACACTCTGTCGACCAGGGCCATGGCTGTGATCAGAAGGTGGTGCGCTTGGGACCTAGCAACTCACCAAGGCACTTGCTGTCCAGTTACCTCCTGCTCCCTACAGAGGAAGAGGAAGGGCAGGAGGATGCTCTCCCCATCTTCACACAGATGTGGAAAAGGTTCAGACTTACCTCCAGTGGATTTCAAAGAGTCTAACACTTACTAGAAACATGGCCTTGTACCCCAACTTTTCACTACTGTTCAAAGACCCTTGAACAGTATTGTTCCGTTTTTCGTTTTTATTTTCATTACGTGTGTGTGTGTGTGTGTGTGTGTGTGTGTGTGTGTGTGTGTGTGTACATGTGCTAGAACAGAGGACAAGTTGGGAGAAGTCTATTTTTCCTTCCACGGTATGGGTCGTAGGGGTAGAAATCAAGTTGTCAGGCTTGGCAGCAAGCTTCTTAGCCACTGAGCCATCTTGCAGGCTCCAGGGTTATTCTCTTATGGTGGTCATTTGGTTTGTTCTCTTCCTAGAGGGAAAACTGAAGTCAGCCCCTTGTGATCAATTCTTGCCCTGAGAAAGCAGTGAAAAAATCCAGGGGGCAGTTGGATGTTGAGAGTGGGAAGAATTCATGCCATAAATTAGTTCAGGGGAGAAGACTATGGGTCCCCATTCACTGATGTAGCCTTGGCCCCTATAGGGCACCTCCTCTACTCCTTCTCTCTCTTTTTTTCCAGGAACTTGGTCCCCGAGTCTGTGTCCCCCAGGGACCTTCACTCCTCAGGATGTGTTTGGTCTCCAGGAAGAGAATGGCTGCTCCATCTGTCCCCCTGGTCACTACTGTAGGTCAGTCAAACTACGGTGACCCACAGCTCTTTGCCTGCTCTGTCCAGTCTTCATGGGTGGAGAGCCTTGCTGCCCAGGCTCAAGTATCTCTCTAGGTAGCCCTGGGCCTAGATACAGATAAAACACAAGCACTCAGGCTCTCTGCAAACTTGACACTGCTTCTCAGAAAATCTTGCCCCACTTAAAACACAACAGCTGAGATCCCCTAGGCTCTGTGTTGAGTATTATCCCCCTTCCACTATTTGGTTTTCCTTTTGTTGAGCCTGCCTTCCCCTGTGGCAGAACTAGAGATCAGATGGATGTCTCAGAGTTCAGGCCCAAGTCCTCCGGGACCCAGCAGGTGCCCCAGTCAGTACAGGAAACAGGTAGGATACTTGCTTGTTCCACCTGTACCCATTTCCAGAGGCAATTGCTTCAGGGTGACTGAGCTGTCTGGGGGACATGTGCTGATGGCAGCCTGAGTCCTGCTCCTGAGCCACTGTGCCCCACAATTTAGTGGGATAACATCATGCAGGTCTTTTGCTTGCTGGTCATGCAGGAGAAGCTGCCTACCTGTGCTGGGTGTGAGCCTCACCTTCCTCTTCCTTAATGTTGCTGCGCTGTGTTAGCATTGCCCGCGACACATTGATCCAATCTGCTGGGGCTCCAAAGCAGGACCACCACACTGTGATTCCCAAAGAAAGCTTCTAGCTAGGGCAATCTTCCTCCTGCCCTAGAGAAGACCCTCCATCACTTGCTTCTTACTGTTGTACCCCCCTCTTTGACCACTAGACGTGGACAGGTGTGGGGAAGATGTCCTGCTGGCTACTTCTGTCCAGCTGGAACCTCTGAAATAATGTTAGACCCCAGCAAACCTCAGTCCCTGTGTACCCAGAAACAACTATGCGCAGAACAGTGCCCACCAGGTATGTGGCGAGCAGGTATGAGATGTTCAGGACCCACCCAGTTGTATATATAACATGTATGTGCATGGAATATGAAAATGTGTCCCGTGCAATGCATATGGCACCTGGTATGACTAACACACTGGTGGGGGTAACAGGATGAATGTTGATACCTCCCATATTGACCAGCATGACCACTCAGGCCCTCTAGACTCATTCTATCCTGGCTCCCACTATCTATCAGACACAGTGAAAACTCTGTACTTTAGGATTTTACTGCCCTGAGGGCAGTGGAGAACCCATCCCATGCCCCCCTCACACCCTGGCGGCTACCCCTGGAGCCCAGAAAAAAGAAGACTGTGGGCCCTGTCCCCCAGGACAGTGGTGCAAAGCAGGTGAGGTCTTAGGGCAAGGTGACATGGGTCACAGTCTAGAAGATGTTTGTACCTGGAGAGGGGCCGGGAGGCCACGCTTGTGCAGAAAGGTGAGTGTATCCCTCACCCCGCAGAAACCCAAGCGAGGAAACCCTGCCCTGCTGGCCACTACTGCCCGGGAATGAGCGAATCCCACCCAGGAGCCCCCCAGTCATGCCCTGAGCATACCTATCTAGCCACAGAAGAAGGCCAGAGCCCAGCTGAGTGCCTCCCCTGCCCCACTGGGTACCACTGCCCATGGCCAGGTAAGAGCTCTTTTTCAGGCTAACACAGACATCTGGAGGATGAGTGGGAACAGGCCACAGGAAGGCCTCAGGGAGATCCTACTTTTCATAATGTTTTCCCTCCAGGCCTCTCTTCTTTTGAAGACCACCCATGCCCCCCCGGCCACTGGTGTCCAGGTGCACAGGGTACCTTTCTCTGCCCACCTGGCACCTTCCGTTCAGAGCCAGGGGCGTCCTCACCACAAGACTGTGAGCTCTGTCCTTCTGGCTACTACTGCCCTGACACACAGGTGACTGGTCGAGCCAATGTGTTTGCCATCCCTTGCCAGCCAGGGTCAGAGTGCCCAGCAGGTGAGCCCCTAGGACCTTCTAGCCTGGCCCAGCTCTTTCCTGTGGAGTCACCAACCCTTCATGCACTCACCTTTGGGGCTCAGGCTGGAGAAAGAGCCCTTCACTGAGCTCAAACTGTGGTACCCACTCATGCCAGGAGCTCCCCCTAACTCCCCAGACCCACCCAAACTCTACCAGCCTCTCCCCAAGACCAAGATGATGTAGAGTCCCCAATTTAACTAGGTCAGGGAGGGTCTGACTAGCAGTTTACTAGACTCAGCTAGTACAACACAGGGTGTTTTGTGTGCCATACTCAAGATCCTCTGGGATCTCTGCTACTTGGGTAGACAGGAAGGAGTCAACCTGGGTGTGGGTCTGGGGCACAAGGAAGATGTCCTTCAGTGGTTCCTCTGTTGATACTCCATCACCCTCCACACAGGGCACATACCCCCAACCAGCTTCAAAAGCATGGTGGGACCCACTTCTGCTTTGATTTTCTCTGCCCCTGGGCTCCCACCCTATGAGTCTCCCTCTCTGACTACACAGTGATGATTGCCAGAGCCCTCTCCTCTCTCCCTGGTCTTCACAAGCCTCAATGTCCCACCCTACAGCTGTATTCCCACTCAGACCTCTACTAGGGATCCTGGGGGACTTCCTGGCTCTCCTCCCAGCCCACGGCCTTCCCAGAGTCCCATGAACTGCCAACAGAAACTCAGTATGTCTCTAAACCTGGCCCATCCAGGGCTTTCCTTGCCTGCATTCCAGCCTTGTCTCCTTCAGGTGCTGTAGACATGGTCCCCTGCAGGGCTGGTTCTTTCTGTGGGCCCCGGACTGGAGTACCCCCACTTTGCCCCGGGGGCTTTGCCTGCCCTGCAGGTTCCTCTACTTACACTGGTCCTGGACAGCGGTAAGGCTCTCCTCATCCTAATCATCCGAGCCCCACTCAGGGAGCCCCTGTCTCCTGTGAAGCTGAACCCTCAGGGATTGCCTCCTCCATCCTGTAAGTCAGAACCACTCTTCAGTGATCTTTTCTCTGGGCAGGTGCATGTTCCCCTATTACTGCCCTCAAGGCAGTATTCATCCCCTCGGGTGCCCTGGGGGCTCCGAAGCCCAGAACAAAAGTGGCCTCAGGGTCTCTGCAGAGACCTCCTGCCGCCTCTGTGCAGCAGGTACTTACCGCAGCCCTGCTCTGGATACCCTGACTTGCCAGCCCTGCCCACCTGGATTCATCTGTCCCCAAGGTGCGTGTCACCTGGGCAAAGAGACAGGTGAGGGTCTGGGCTTTTAGGTGAGACAAGAGACAGGCCTGGGACTTACCATCCCACACTATCAGGGTGACAGAATTGTAAAGTGCAGTGTGTGAAGTTCCAGGTGAGTAAGTGGGGACGTGGCTGGAGACCTGAATTCTCTCAGAGGGTGCTAACTACATCCTCAGTGGGTCAGCATCACAGACACCCTCAGCCATGTCTAGCTGAGAGGAAGACAGGAATGTGTGCTATGTACCCAGAAGACCCATGGGTAGGAGTCTAGGGATGGCAGGGTTCAGAGCCCACAGTGTCCCCTACCATCACACATTCCCCACATCTGTCCCCATCCCCCACAAGCTCATCATTCCCAGGACTCTCCCTGCTTTACTCAGCCCTGCTCACACAGCTGGAGTCAGTGGTTCAGAACAACCCTCTTACCCCTGCAGGCTCAGAGAGCTATGACAACCAGCCCTGCCCAGTGGGCCACTACTGTCCTGAGGGGACATCCAAGCCCAGGCCCTGTCCAGCAGGAACCTTTGGAGGGAAGAGCCAAGCAGCAGCAGCGGAAGAATGTCAGCCGTGCCCCCCAGGCACCTTCAGCGCCCGGCCAGGACAGGCAGCTTGTCTTTCCTGTGGGAGTGTTGCCTTCTCTCCCCCGGGTAAGCCCCGGGTGCACGCTTCCCTTCAGTGGCTGTGCCATCCTCATCTGCTTGTGCAGCCTGAGGATCTACAGGGTGACATCTTGGGGAGCAATCTTCATGGATAAGCGGTGGTGGGTCAGGAGAGCTGCGCTGTGCAGGGAGATACATGTGTGCAGCTGAGTGTGCATGGCCTCCAGCAAAGTACTTGGACAAGCAGAGGCTGCCTCAGCTCACAGAGCCTGGTCATGGGGCCCTGCTGCTATAATTGCTGTCAGGCTGCTGCTCTCTCTCCCAGCATGCCCTGGAAGAAGCCAGCTGGGCCTGTATTCTAGGACCAGGATCGCTCTATGTGCATGGTAATGAACCCTTAGCTAGGTGTCCAGTACTCAGCAGGTCTCAGCTCAGGCTACATAGGAAAATCACAGGGGACTATAAAAGGTATTTACCCTGGCCTGACCTCAGAGAGAGCTATTTAAGACAGTGATTCTCAACCTGTGGGTTATGACCCCTTTGGGGTGTCAAATGACCCTTTTACAGGGGCTGCCTAAGACCATCTGACAACACAGATATTTACAATATGATTCATAATTGTAGCAAAATTACAGTTGTGAAGTAGCAACGAAATAATTTCATAGCCGAGATCCCCACATCATGAGGAACTGTATTAAAGGGTCGCAGCATTAGGGAGGTTGAGACCCACTGATTTAAGTGGTCTACAGGACACCCAGACACCAGTGTTGTTTGACATGTTCTCAGATGTGTCCATGCAAAGTCAGGATTGAAACTGACTGACTGAGACCTCATGGATCATCTGACAGTCAGTCCGCTGAGGTCAGGACTGTGGTAAAGCTGGTGTATGAGTCCTATAGCTGGACCCTAAACTCCCAGAGGACAGGAGGGGGCAGTCCCCAGCCGAGTGTCTGTGAGGTAAGCAGACTTCTCTGTCCCTAGGTGCTTCTACCTGTACCTGCCGAGGTCTAAACAGGATCTTCCAGAAGTCCGACGGTTCCTGCCTCTGCCAGGCTGGGCATGTCTCCTATGACCACAGGGGTCTGGAAACTGACCAGGAGAGCAACAGCCACAGCGATGAGGATTGCCAACCCCAGGTAGGCCCGACAGTCCTAGGACAGATAGGGAGGGAGAATGGGCACTCTAGAGGCCACTCCACAGGGTCCCGGACACAGGTGTTGGCGTGTGTCAGATCCTTTGCTGAGGGATTCTTCTTCAACAAGACGCTCCTCAGCATGGAGAACTTTAGAGAAGCCAGGCCACTGTGCCACCCTCATCTGCAAAGAGCAGGGATCTCCCTGGGTGGATCTGAGGGCTGTTGATGATCTGGCTTCTTGGAAATGGCAAGCAGCAGTGCCCATGCAAGGCTAGACTTGCCTTGTGCACATCACATCAGTGGCACATTGTAAACAGAGAGCTGTGGCCAGCAAGAGGGTCAGGACTGTCTGGGCTGACTGACTGGCCATCAGTACTCATCCACTCTGAAGCTGATTCTTTGGAAAACACAGCTGTGTCTTTAGAGAGGCTCCCTCATCCCACTGGCTGTTTGTTTGTTTGTCGTCTGTGTGTCTGTCTGCTGTCTGTTTTAGGGATTGCTTGGGGTTTGGTTTTGGAATGTTTGATCTTCCCACCTCACCCTTATGTACTGGGATTGTGTGCAGGCCACCTCCCCTCATCCCCAGACATTTGTGCAAAGCTCTCTGTGCTGTTCCTGGGTTACTGGGTCTCTCCCTATAGGGCACATTTACCCACCTGTGGCAGACTGCCCTGTAGATGGGCCCTACCTGTGTATACATTTCAGCTTGGAGCCCTAGTCTACATGTGTCAGACAGATCCAAGCCTAGAGACAAAGAGAAGAAGTTTTTTGAGTCAGGAACCTATGGCCTCCCAGCCCTGTGTCAGAAGGAAGTTCTGTCCTTTAGCTAAAGGATATCAAGATTCTCCCTGCCCCACTTCTCAGCCTTGCTGCCTTGAGAAAAGCCAGCAAGATGAGTCATGCCATCTTGTTTCCACTAGAGGGCAGACTCATCAACCTGCCTATGGCCCTGGACTTCAGGCAGCTCTGGCTAGAGACCAGCACCCTTAGGACCCTGTCCCATCTGCCCCCAGGGCTATCAGGCGCTTCCTGTCTGGGGTCTGCTTGTGAGCACAGGTGACCCTGTTCCCCTCTTAGTGGTGTCTTTGAAACGACTGTAACAGCACCAGTATGGGGACACTGGCTGTGAATGAACCCTGCATCTGACTCAGGCCACTGAGTCAGGGACTCCAAGGCTGGGACTCACACACATACACTGTCACCAGCCCTCCGAGAACATCTAAAAACAATGCAGCAAACTGAGCTTCTGTCCTACATGTTATATGTTATTAGCCAGCCCTGTCTCCCTGTGTCCTTTCTCAGGTCAAGGCCAGGCCACCCTCCATCTCTCCCACCATCTTAACTGGAGCCAAGAACACCCAAACCCTGGTGTGTCCTCATTCTCTACCATCCCACCTACTCTCAGAGCTGAGTGGCCTCCTAACTGGCTCCACCTACTGCAGAAGCCCTCAGAGATAGATAGCCCCTAGCTAGGACAACATCCCCAAACCAGCGTTTCTCTACCCTTCATACCTCCTGCTCCTGGACCCTAACCTGAACTTCAGAGTTCTCCTGCCCCTTCACAGATGTTCATCTACAGGAGTCTGGCTTCCTAGGCATGCCTGCTGTCCCTGGTCAGAGATCTGGTGATGCTAGAGGCCTCCTCACAGTGTCTCAGGATTGGCAACAAATATGACAACTGTCCAAATGTGCTTCTTTCCTCATTAGCTTTTTGTTTATATATCACACATATTTTATATATAGCATGCATTATAATAACATTTTTAAGAATAACAATGTTTTTGTTCAGGAAAAGGCATGATCATGTCTGGCTAATACAGGGCTTGATAGCTGGGCATGTGTCTTCCAAGGAAAGGACCACAACTCCCTAGCTTCCTCCCTGTCACCCAGAGTCATGAGGCCACACAGGATACACAAGGATTCCCTCATGGATTGCCTCTTCCTCCTGCAAATGACCCTCTATGTCAGTTCAGCCCATGAGACTGTTCTTCTACACCCTAATATAACTCTCTCCTTTGTACTCCCCTTAATATCTGATGGCACGGCCAGTCTCATCTTAACCACATCTGGGAAGCATCCCACCACTCACTCCAGTCACCTCCAAGTCAGCCACCCTGCCCCCATCTCTGGAATGTTCTTCCAAGCTGAGAATACTTCCACCAGACCTATAGGGGCACCGAGGCCTAGACTTTTTTTTTTTTTGCCAACTTTTGCAGGTTGCCCAGCCCTGTCCACATGGCGATGTCCGCCTGGCCGCCACCCGTGAGTGTGTGTCTCCCCAACAGTATGACTGTAGTTCCTTCTGTGGCCCAGGAGGTGGGAAACTCAGCACCGCTCTGGGAATGTGAGTGAGCACAGCTTCCAAAAGCCTCTCCACACTTGTCCTGGCAAACCCAGAGGGCCTATCTGGAGGGTGGAGCAGAGCCCAGCCCCATGGGACACCAAGCTCAGTGAAAGCTCCCTTCAGAAGCTTCCCTGAGTCCACACTTCCCAAGGCAGCTCTGGTCAATGCTAGCTTGGGTCTGTCCCACAAGGATAGGGAAAAGGTGATCCCAGGCCCTGGTCCAAATACAGATGCTCGCTCTTGCCACAGGCTAATCTGAAATCTATACTTCTGTCCTGAGCCCTGATCCTCCTGCTGACCTGTGAGCTAGGTGGGGAGGGGGTTATTTTCTGCTCTAGCAGGAGTGTTCCAGGATGCATGGGTCTCCTCCCATGCTTGCCTCAGTAATAATTCTGAAGCAATGATTCTGGTACATCAGCCTGTTCCTTACCTTCTACATTGCCCCCATTGTGGGAGAAGTCCTGCTTGCAATGGGTGGCCTAACAGGACAAAGCAGGGGCCTACACCATAGACATTATTATCACTGACCTCCATTCCCAGTGCAGTGGCCTCTGAGGAAGCAGACAGCCCACTTTCCTTGGGGAGGGGCTGAGAATCCATCTCTCAGTCTCAGAGGACCCACACTTCTCTTACAGCTGTCAGTGCTTGGGATACGTCTCTGCAGAAGAACTCTGTGACATTAGGTGTCTGGCCAATGCTCCCCTGCTCTCCTTGTCCTGGGACCCTGGCAAGGAGCTGATCCTCAGTGTGAAGAGTAGGACTGGGGACAGCATCCAGAAGGTGAGCCTATTCAGGGAAGACTGACTTGGGACGGCAGACATCTGACCACTGGGGGCAGAGAGAGGAGGCCACACAGCACCCATGGCTCCAGAGAAGCCAAGCACTAGTTGGAAAGGAGGGGAAAAGTAGAGGGGAAAGCCCATTTGATAACGGTCTTCCCTGTCTGGGTCTTCTGTCTGTGGGCCTTTCCATTCTGTAGGCTGAGGGAAGGCAGGAAGGAGGGGGTCACATTATAGTCCAATGTCAATGCCCACCATGCCATCTAAATGTCTGAAGGGACACTGGAAAGTATCAACATCATCTGAAGATATTAGAGCTTGTGAGGTGCGGTCTAGGACCAGATCCCACTCATTATAGTCACACAAATGGTGTCAGGCCTTCCAGGACCAAACATCTGAGCTCAGGGCAGGGGTAGGCTATAGTCACTCTGCTGTTGCCATGGCTGCTTTAAGCCTCCATGTTTCTTCCCATGATGGGCGGTAGAAAGAAAGGGAGCCAAGGCCTCGTCCTGGCAGGGTTGACCTAAGATTGTCTGCTAGACAGCTCTTGTCTTCTCTCTGATGGGTCACAGTGGTCCCCTGGTTTGGAGCTACCCAGATCTATGGTGAGAGGTTTCCCACTGACTTCCAAGTAGGGTGCTTACAGAGAGGAGGGGAAGAAGGGCGAGGTGAATCTTGGGTGTCTCAAGCAGAAAGCCCAACTGGAATCCAGATGCTCTCTAAAGAGAATGAGGGACCAGGACTTAAGAAGCGACCTGGGCAGCTGTTGGTGAGGAAGGAGATGACTGGACAGAAGTGAGGCCAGATCACCAAGCCCTGAGGATTCACATAACTCAATATGAATGCTTCTTGTCCTTCTTGGCCACCCTGCCCTGCCCCAGCATCTGATATTGAATGTTTTCAGGAGCTCTTGGAAACTCTAGGTCCTGACCTGCAATTCCCAGGGAATGCCAGGGTCCACCTGGTCCAGTTTGGGCCCCATGGTACCTTTGGCTTCATCATCTCCAGAGTGGATATGCTTATTTCCTTGCTCCAAGGTAAGTTGAGGAAGGGGTGTGGCTTTGCTCCCCCAAGAAAGATAAGGCAGGGCCCTTGCATGGCCCATCTATAGCCCCTCATAAGCTCCTCACTGTGTCTAGAATTTGAGGGGTGAGAGTTTGAGAGAGGCCCCCTTAAAGCCCAGAGGAGAGACATTCATAAAAAGAGATTCCCAGGGCTGGGCCTCCTCCTCCAAGACGGGACTGATGGGCCAGCATGTGCCTCCCAGTCAGGCTCAGCTCTCTGCTGTGTCTTCCCCAATTATTCCAGGAACAGCTGCATCCAGGCCCTGGCTGCAGAGGCATCACAGGACAGCAGGCCTGAAGCACCCCAACACTGACCCCCAGATTCCAAACCCCGTGATCTGCCTAGCAGCTGGAGATGTGATCCTCTTCCAGCTCCATCTTCTTCCCCACAGTAAGTACCACTTGGAGAGCTGGTACCCACTCTTCCTCCATGTCCTGGCTCTCTACCCCACCGTGCCCACACAGGTGATCTCACAGAGAGCTTACATCTCTGCAGTGGGAAAGCCACAGCCGTCTGCTGTACACAGCTCACAACCCACTTGCTCACTGCATCCCTGAGCCCGTTTCCTCATTTTTAAGGCCTAAATGGAACATGGATCCCAGTTTCAACATTCCTTGACTCCCTTAAGCCCAGAGGCCTACAAGTTTTTTTGTCTCGGGGATAGAGGGACTGAGAGAGGCTGTACCGCACCCTACCTTGGAGCCCCAGCTCACCGATCATTTCCAAAGCTGTGACATAGTTGTCTTGCCAGGCCTGGCATTCTGCAGAGCTTCTCCCAAGAGCCATGCAGCCCCTCCTACAGGCATATTAGTCAATGATGGATGCCTTCCTCAAATTGATGAAAGCTTACCTTCTCCTCAAAAACCCCTACCACTGGGTGCCTGACAGAGTAGACCTGACCCCTCATGAACAAGCAGCCTTCTGTTGATGGAGGAGAACGTCCGGGTCCCTCCCAGTTCTTATCTCAGCCACTTCACCCATCTGCATTCTATTCACTGAACATTAGATCAGATCCCTCAGTATACCTCAGCAAATGGGGTCCTTCCCTGGGGCTCTGTTGTGGAGTGGGCAGATGTGCCTTACTCCATGTGCCTCTGTTCCCACACGGTGATGTAACTTATTGTCCCAGCTGTGGCCTCAGGGCTCTCTGAAGCAAGGACAGGCTCATAGGGACTATAATACTTAAGGCACAGAGAAGCAGGGCAAGAAGCAGAAGCTTCAGAAATGCAAGGTGATATGGATCAGAGAAGAACATGAGCCTGGAAAAATAAGCTCCATGTTTGATAGGGTACACTGGTTTCCCAGAACCCACTGGGACCTGGGGAACCCCACCCTTTGTACATCTTGTTGTTGATATCTGAGTGGAAAATGTTGTTACGTGCCCTCTCCATCACACTGGAAAGACCCATATCAAGTAGAGCAACCTGTGCCAGGGGCCTGGTTTGTCCCTTAGTTGCCTTGTTAGCCAGCTAGTCTATAGCACCTAGTGAGGACCTGCTGTATGCCATGATGGGAATCCTACCTCTCCTGGGCCAGAGAATCAGCTGGGCTCATTACAAAAATGACAAGGGCCTTGTTGCCATGTCCAGACCATTTGACTCTGTAGGACAAGTGAATCATCCCAAGGGGGCTATGATGAAATGTGGCATTTCATTCAACACACGTCTCAGTTCTACCCTCTCACCTTAGACCTGGGTGATAAGCTCTGCATCTGGGCTGCCCAGGGCTGGCTTAGGATAGTATCTGAACCTCAGCCCAGACTCACTTACATCCCTCAGACAGGTCAGCCAGTCACTATCCCATGTACCAGAGGCAGCACCTGCTCAACAGCAACTCCCAATGGGACTCAGGAGCCTTCAGGAGACTAGGCAATCTAGTTCGAGAGACAAATCTCAGCCTCTCAAGGTAACACAGTGGGGCTATCTGGGAAGTGGGCATGAGGGGTTGTTGCTGACCTTCCTGATGGGAAGTTACGACAGAGAGAGCCTAAACTGGGGATGGAGGGGTCCATCTGGAGGTAGGCATAATTCAGTGGACTCAGGTAGAAAGAGCCTTTTTACAGGGTGAAGTAAGGTGGGTAGTTTAGCGGACCAGACTGTTTTAGTGTGCCAAGAGTCCCTGCCATAGTCCAAAGACCCCACACTGGCTTGAGTGGCCCATCGAGACCAGCTCCCACATGCTGTCTCTTTGCTCCCCAGGTTTGCCCATCAGTTCCTAGATCCAGGCACCTATGTGTTTCAAGACAACGGAAAGCCCGAGAATATCGCAGTGGTGCTGGTGAAGGAGGAGGGGGCAGCTTGTGGTGCTGGCATGTCCCCTGTGCAACCCTCTTCTCCATATCAGCTTGGCAGGCTTGGGGTCCTCAGGCACAGCATACTGACCCTAGGCCCAGACTGGGCAGTGATCACAGGTACCAATTCAGACGTGATGGCCGGGACTGAAGGTCTGGAATGGGGCCTGATGGCAGGGCCATGGCTTGAGCCAGCCCTTCTGTGATTCTGGATGCAGTCCCACAGATGACTCTTGGCCTTGAGTGAGGGTGTCAGTTGTACATAATGACATCTGAATTTCCCCCATTTGGAGTGGACTTTCTGCTCTCTTCCTGCACCCCTGAGTCCATTGGTCTCAGCAGGACCATGATTGGAGTCAGGATAGAAGAGGTCCCACAGAGTTTTGATTGTGGCCTTCTCACCCCCATTCTGCTGGTCTCCGTCAGTCTGAGCTCTCTGGGTTGGGTTTTGAGACCAGGAGAAACCTAGCCCTGCCCATTACTAGAGGAGACTGCCCTGTCACTGCTGAGGCTGGTCAGGGAATTATGTCTAAGGCCCCAAAACAAAATGCTTCCTATTCCAACTCTCAGGGGTGCTACTGGCTGCTGGCTTGGCAACAGCTCTGCTCACTGGCCTTGGCCTACTTCTGAAACCTGCTGTGCCCCAGGCCTGCCCCACAAAGTCTTGGGGATCTCAGTGGAGAAGCGTGGGACAGCCTCCCACTCCTGCTGCGCATGGGTCTCCCAGGGACAAGTAAGTTCTTCCACTCTGCATCTGCATTAGGCCAGCCCCACATAGGGGCTGCTGTAAGCACCACCTGTCCCTCCTAAGAGCCATGCATTGATGAGCCCTGGTCCTGTGGACTCTGGACAGAGTACCTTCCAGTGACCTATGAGGGCTCCTCCAGAGGGATTCAGCACGTGTGTGTCTGCATGCCGAAGCCAGATCTTTCTTCCAGCCTCCTGTCCTATGAAGACCTTGGTCCTTGGGGCTCAGGGGAAGAAGCTGATTCTAGGGAGAAGGACATGACTCGGGGTGCAGGTACCTTGTTGGCTTGCAGCAATTTCCCTTCTCTGCCCACATTTCAACACCTTCCCCATGCATACCCTCTGGGTATGGAGTTTCATGCGTCTACAGCACCAACAGGCCATAAGATACTTCATTCATTCATCTGAGCCTCCCATTGGTACTAACAAGAGAGTGCTTCCAGGTGTTGTCTCTATTTTACAAATAGAAAGACTTAGGGCAAGAAATATGAGTCTTCAGAGGTCCTTAGCCAGTATGGTGTACAGAGACAGTGGCCCTTGGTTTGAGGCAAAACTCCCCAATTGTTACTGTGTTAGTCAGTTCTTCTACAGTCAAGGACAATTTTCTCACTGCCCCGGCTCAGCTTATGGGCAGGAAGGAGAAATGCTCTCATTCTACAGGGAACATGACCATCAGTTTCTCTTAGAGTTCAGGACTTCCCATCGTGGTCCATTTTCCTCCATCACAACCCTTAGCAGTCACTGTGAGCAGGTATTGTTAGCAGGAGGGCATGGTGAAGAAACTTCTGGAAGGAGACCTTTCCCCTACTTGGCATTCCATTTCCTCCATGTATTTGGCAAAGCCATCCTTATGGGCTTGAGGTGTTTTCTCGTGGTGATTTCTGTTTGCTTTTCCCTGCTGACTAAAGATAGTGAGCATTTCTCCACACACTTCTTAGCTATTTGCATGATCTCCTTGACTAAAAGTCTAGTTGAGTCCATTGCTCATTTTGAATCACGTTATTGATCACCTTGGTTTAGGACTTCTCTATGTGTTTTAAGTGTTAATCCATAATCACAGATGTGATTTGACAACATTTGCAAACCTCTAGGTTGCCCTTTCAATCTGTTTATAGTGTCTCTTTTCACTTAAGAGATACTGGTGGGTACTAGCAGACATACAAAGATAGCTGAGACACAGACCACCTCAGGAACTTGTACACTAGTCAAGAAAGCAGAACACACACAAGCAGTGTGTTGGGTAGCATGGTATGTGTGTTTGTTGTAGGTACTGGGCAGTAAACACACTGCCTTTTGTCTGCTGAATATGTGTTCTATCACTGACTTGAGCTTCCAGCCACTAGCATCTTTGAGATATAATTATTTTAGGTTAAATGATGCCTATACTGTATTTTTCCTTATTACTGCCTCTAATTTTGATATTGGATCCAGGACAAATCCAATATTATGAAGGATTTGTGCTGTTTTGTCCCCTGAGGGTTCTATTATTTTAGGTTCTACATTCAGGTTCTTGGTCCATTCCATTTTGCTTTACTTTAAGAAGTGGCATTAGGTAGGGACTCAGAATGATTCCTTGACACGTGAACATCCAGTTTTTCCAGAACCATGTATGTAAAAAAAAAAAAAACACAGGGACACTTTGCTCAGCCTGGAAGGAGGGGACTGGACCAGCCTGTACTGAATCCACCAGGTTTAAATGAATCCCCAGGGGAGTCTTGGCCCTGGAAGAGATGGAAATAGAGGGGAGGGGATGGGGGGAAGGTGGGGTAACCCATGGCTGATGTGTAAAATTAAAACACAAATATAATAATAAAAGACCCACCGAAAAAAATTATAAAAAAACAAAACAAACAAACAAAAAACCAAAACTATCCATTCCCCCTGAGCATTCTTGGAACTTTGCTGAAATCACATGACCAAAGATTTCCTTCAGGACTTTTGGTCTCCTTGCTGGTTATGAGTCTGTCTGGCCTTCCTGTTTCTTCCCGAGTCAGTCTTGCTAGGTTTCCTGCTCCAAGCAGTTGCTCCATTGCACCTGAGTCACCTGCATTTCTGGCTGAGAGCTGTCATCATACTCTTACAACCCTTTTGTTTTCTGAAGAATTAGTGATAATGTCCCCATTACACTTCTGATTTTAGGAATCTGTGTCTTTATTTATCCTTTAAACACACACACACACACACACACACACACACACACTCATACACACACACACACACACACACACACACACACACACACACACACACACGTACACAGTGTTGCTCTTTTCAGTGAATGAACTTTAATTGACTTCCTCTATTGTTTTTTCTAGTCTTCATTTCAAATGTCTCTGCTCTCCACACCTGAGCCAAGCCTTCTGTTGTCTATATTTTTTGGCTTGCCTCTAGAGTCCTCTCCTTCTACCACTGCCTCCCTTGGTTGTCTCCAACTCCAGGGCTATGGCAGGTTGGCCTCAGGCTCTCTGATTTGTGTGATCCATTGTTTCTGTTGACAAGCTCTCAAGGTAGCTAAGTCTTTCTTTACACTTCCTCAGCTTACACCACTGAAAGTGGACAATGAAAAGCTACCTGGAAAAAAAGTGTTTTATTGAACCTGATGCTATGTCACCAAGGGAGGCAACACAGAAGTGTGTCCCCCATTAACTCTCCAGTCTTAAACATTAGATTCTGTCTCAACACGGTTCATAGCCATCTGATGCATGGAGAAGGGCAAAATGCTATAGAGTTCCTCACCGCTCACGACAAGCCCACCACATTGGAGGAGTTGCTGTCTCACCAGAACTCCCACTGGATCTGAGGCTTAGAGAGAACTGTGGGTTTGTCCCATGGTGGGACTGTCCATCTCTTTTCCCTGGAGCCACCAGGACTGCCTTCTGGAGGAGGTGTCTGTTTCCCCTCCTCCACCTGGAAGTATGAAGATGGAGCAGGGTGCAGTTTGCTCTTCGTCTCTGCACCGTTCTGTTTTCCAGCACATTGTGGCTGTCCCGTGGCACCATGTGATTTTCAGTGCTCTTCCCAAAATTTCTTTCTTTGGAATCGACACCATTCTTTGCTATCTGGAGTCTTTTCATTCACCATGTCACCAGAAGGCAATCGCTAATCTTCCATCTTACCCTGGAGGTCTCTAAGTACCTCTTAAATTATATAGAAAGAAGAGAATAAGTACAAATCAAAGTTACAATAGCATAAACTTTTAGCCAAATATTTTTTAACGTATTGGTCTCTTAAATGAGACTCAAAGTTAACTGGAGAGATTTCCCCACTCTCTGGAGACTCTCCAGTTCATACACCCCGCGATTTTAAATATGGAGTCATGAACAGTTGTTACAATAAATACCAGCTTCTCCAACTGACTCCTTGCTAATCATTAAAGTCTTCATTTTTCTCTTTACTTCAAGCTACTCTCTAGCTTCAAGCTACTATCCAGCATCCTTTCATGTCCCCTTCAAGGCTCTTGCAAGTATTTTTATATAGCAGGCCCCATGGTGACAGACACCCTCTGCTTCTGATTCTCTGGGAATTCCCTCATTGCCTCCTCACTTTTGAAGACTAGTGCTTCTGGATGCAGCATTCTAGTCTTTCTTCAGTACTTTGCACACTGCAGTGGAAAGGGGCCTTTGTCATCCCATTTTCCCTCTTTCAGAACCGAATAGGTGGGAGGGAAGAGGTCTGGGGCCATGGAGAACCACCATGTGACTTGTGAGTGTCCATGGGAGCCAGACAACTGGGTAGGCAGCAACCTTAATGGAGCCACCCTGATTCTTCCCTTCCAGAAGCTGGCCTGGGTCACATTCCTTGCCAAATAAGTACTCAGTGAACTTAGTGCTTGGTGCTGTGGGGGCACTCATGGTGAGGGTGCTGGCAAGGTCCAGATAGACAGGAGTCATAAGAGCCATGGTGTCAGAAGGGGTGAGCACAAAGCACCGTGGCTATGAGAACACAGATGGCAGTGGATTGCACACGGAGGGGAGGAGAGGGCATAAAGCATCAGGCAAGGCTTCCGAGGACACCACACGGCTCCCTGCTCATCCACAAGTTTCACTCCAAATTCTCCCCTGACAGGGGAACCGCCCCAGGCCCTGACGCTGGAGGACTTCAGTGTGCGCACACTCTATGACAAGCTGGAGGACCAGAGTCTGCACGTAGCAGCCCAGTTGAGTAGGCACAGGGAGGATGCATTGGCCTTCTACAGGGCTGCAAGCCAGCAGCTGCAGGGACTCCAGGTCAGCCCCTCTCCTTCCTGGGCAACTACTCAGAAAGCAACCACTAACCTACTGACAGCCTGAGCCCACAGGGACCCCACTACAAAGAGGTAACACAACTCTGATTCTTCCAGGATGTTCTGCAGGGCACCAGCCTGACAGAACTTCCATCTCTGGTCAGGGACAAACACCCTGAGCCAGGGGTCAAAACCCGTATGGAAACAGTTACCGGGGAGAGCAAGGAATCACAGGAAGCAAGAACCAGTCACACTGCCTCATCTCAGACAGACTCCTGGCAGCTTGCTCCGGGTGAGAGGCGGGTGTGATTGCGGAGGACCAGCAGTAGAATGACAGCATGCATACTCGCTGCCTGAGTGTGCAGCCCCTCTTAGTCATCTCGTGTGGTGCTCAGCTCAGTCTCAGGAGACAGTACCAGGCCCCTCATCATCTGAGGATGTGATTTACCCAGTGATCCAGATGACAGGGACACCACTCTTATGTACTGCGAGTGTCATGAGAACCGTAGGCTCTGATGCTGGAGGACTGGCCCTGGGGAGGGAGTGGGAAATTTGGTCAGACATTCATCAGAAACCCTTCTCAATCCTGTCCAACCCCCTCGTGGGGATTTGAGGCTTCTGTGGGCTTCTCCCTACACCAATTCTTTCTTCTGGGGCTTCTGGTTAGTATCTTGTCATCTCTGGCCAATGATTGAAAGGAGGACCCAGAAAGCCTATTTGCCCTGAAAGCTTCCTGAGACAAGCTGTAAAGCTGTGTCCAGATGGTCCCACCCATCCTGGATGTTTACTGACAGGATGCATTGGGAGGCTAGATGAAGCTCATTTCCATCCTGGACTATCACATACTGCAAGGTGGAGGGTTCAGGATTTTCCTTGATAAGGGACCATGCCTCATGCCAAACAATGGGATATGAAGTTCCATCAAACAGGAAAGAAAGCAATTAATCTACCCTCCGAGGAAGTTTGCTTTATAGCCCAGGAAAACCTCCTGGGTGGAATGCCATGCTCTCCCTGTCAAGCCCCAGGAGGCTACACAGGCTATAGTGCTATCAAGTGTGGGAACAGAGGGAGATGTGTCTGTAAGGATGCATGGTGAGCAGGGCTGGAGAGAGGAGAAAATGAAATGAGAGATGGATATAAAGGATCGGCAGATCTGTTTATTGTTAAACACAAGCAAGAAATAGTTTGACACTCAGAGGGATGTTCATGCACAAAGCGTCTCTACATGTGATCAGGGCTCTGTCCACAGCATCAAGCACAGTGAGGTGACCATCTCGGCCAGAGAGGGATGGGGTATGTTGTGTCACAAAAGGGAAAAGACAATGGGAAGAGGAGCGGCAAGTGCTTAGCCCCACATGTGGCTAGGAACTGAAGAACAGGGAAAGTGGGTATCAGGTGGTGCCCTGTGCTAGACTGAGATGAGTGTTGATGTTCTGCTGCTCTGTCTTCTTCCCCAGGCTGTACCCCAAGCTTCTCTCCCTTAGACTTCCAGCCAGAGCTTAACAGAGCCATCACTGCCCTGGCATCAGCACTTTCTCGGGCCCGAGAGCCACCCGTTGGGGCCAGCAGAAAGGTCACTAGAAGCAACTGAATGCATTTGTATGAGTAGGGCAGCTTGACAGTCACCTTCACCTTGTGGTGCTAAGTGGGTGCTGTGTGTGAGCAAAACAGACTGCATTTGGGGCTAAGTGGGACTCAAGAGCCTGTGATGCATGCATGTTCCTGTGTGTGAGCAACAGACTGCCTTTGGGGCCAAGTGGGACCTATAGGTGTATCATGTGTAGATCCATAAACAATATGTACCAATAACCACATAATATGCACACTTGTATACTCCCTGAGACCTTGTTCTCCCATCTGGTCATAAACTCTGGTCAGAAACCCAGGACTCCATTTGTGCTTGTAGACTACAACATTCTGTTCTTCCCAGGCCTCTAGTCAACATGATGAGCAGTCTTCCTTCACCAGTCAGAGGGACTCACCCATGATGAGACAGCCTCCATTCAATGACCAGGAACCCCCAAGCATAAGGTAGGGTAGGACTGGCCTGATGGTTTATGCAGAGGCACCTCTAGGAACAACCTTTAGATCTTATATTGACTATAACCATCTTATATTTCACAACAAAACTTGATTTGAAGCTTTAAGACATTCAAATTCAAATACAAGGTTTGGAGGTTCTTTATGCCCACCGAGGTCATCCGTGTTTATTATGGATGTTCACTGACTGGCCTTTGAAACTTTGAGCCCACTTGGCTCTGGCAGAGCCCAGACTTCATGTTTCAACCAACTAATTCTTCTTTTCACTATCATATATACGGAATTTCTCCAGGGGGATCTCTCACTACCCTTCCCCTAGTTCCACCCAGGGACTGTGATGAGCTCATTTGCTTATGTAGACTGGATTTCTCTATTTATCTGTTTGTTTATTACGTGTATAGGGGGGAGGGTGTGTTGCATGTGTGCCATGGTACGTGCACAGAGGCCAGAGAACAACGTGTGGGAGACAGTTCTCTACTTCTACCATGTGGGTTCCAGGAACTGAAGTCAAATTATTGGACTTGGTAGTAAGTACCCTTACCCACTGAACCATCTCACTGGCCCAATTTATCTATGTGATCTGTATTTCCCTTCATCTGCTTTTAATGACCATGAGTGGTAAGAATTATTGACTGCTGACATGTACATGGTGATAAATTAGTGCTTTATATGCTATCCAATTAAATTCTCATAACAACCATAAGGAGTAGATACTGCCACTACCTTTATTTTAAAGGTGAGGACACTGAGTCTCACAGAGGTTAAGTATCATGGATTGTGAGTATATGTGTCTCAAGACCCAAACATATTGAAGGTTGGCCTCAGTCTCCCCCTAGCCTTTCATGGAAGCCATGGTCAGCCTCCACCCACTATTGAATTTCCTCAGTGAAGAGGCCTAGAAAATGAACAAATAGATAATGTCTCCTACAGGCAGAGGGGAAAGAGTCCAGATTCTCTGTCTAATACAGCAGTTGTCAACCTGTGAGTTGCAACCCCTTTGGGGGTCAAATGACCCTTTCATAGGAGTCACCTAACACCATCAGAAAACATAGATATTTACATTATGATTCATAACAGTAACAAATTACAATTATGAAGTAGTAATGAAAATATTTTTATGGTTGAGGGTTACTCACAACATGGGGAACTGTATTAAAGGGTCACAGCATTAGGAAGGTTGAGAACCACCGCCCTAATATCATGGGACCTAGTCCTTAAAGACCTAGGACTCTAGTGATAAGGGACATGTAAATGGAAGAAGGCTAAGACTCTGGAGATCCAGATTCCTGGCTGGACTGTGTCCCAGGTGTTGTGCACGCTGAGCAAAAGCTTTCTCCAGCCAGTTGTCTGAGAGACTAGCAGGATAATCTTGTGCACAAGCACATATCCTTATCCTTGATGCAGGATGCTATGAGGTGTGGTGACATGTGTCTGTAATCCCAGCATTTTGGAGGCTGATAAAGGAGGAGATCATATTGAGTGTGAGACCAGCCTGAGCTACATAAGAACACCTTATCTTAAAATAAGAAAAATAATCCTAAAGATGAAGTCAGAAAGAATTGTTCTGACAGTGTGAAAATGATAAGGCAGGGAATGTATGTACAAAAGAGAGAGTTCTAGTTTAAAGACATCTGCAAGGTTCAGCAAAAGGCCAATGCCGATGCGATCGTTTGAGATGAGCATTTAAATAAAGGTGAGGTCTTAAATTGCTGCAATGGATGGAAGGTGTTCCTTGACAAAGATATCAGATGAGAAAGCCAAGGTGTGGCTCATGGGTAACCTTCTGAAAGGACCACAATTTTGTAGCTAGCCCCCACCCCTCTCATCACAATGCCCAGAAGGAGATCTGGGAGAACGTAATACTGCTAGAAGCTTGAGACCAATACAGGAGGAGGGAGGGCACATATAGAGGGCAGGGTGTGTGACCATATGTTGGTGTGATCACAGGGCCACAGTTCCCCTCCCAAGCCTGGAAGGATTCACAGAGCAGAACCACCTCAGCCAGCCCCTGGGCAGTAGTGAGCAATGGCTCTCGCTTCCTGCAGTGAACCCTGAGGTGGGCTGTTCTACTGCATGTGGGACTGACTTCAATGGGACCTTTCTTTCCCTCATCCACAGGCCCCAGCAGGCCCCAGAACCTCTCCAAATCCCCAAGCAGGATGATAAAGGAAGGGATGCTCAGACCCGCAGTCCTGAGAAAGAGATCCTTGGGGCTGGACTCAGACATAGACCTGATATTGAGTTGCAGGTAGGTACAGCCCTGGAACTCAGCCCAAATTCTCCACCCACCTTGCACCCACCCAGGATTCTGTGTGTCCCTCTGTCTTTCCTCTCAACTGTGCTCATTACCTCATCACTTTGCAAGTCTGGAAGACAGAAATCAAGCACAATTTTGGAGAAAAAAGTGTCAAGAGGAGATAGTTTATGACCAGAGAATACGAGTCAGGAGCATCATCCATTTAGCCAACATGTATTTAGTAACTGACTACAATATTCTCAAGGACAGGAAATGGAAGCCTATGGGACTTAAAAGAATTTCAGGCAATGAGATAAACATTTCAGCTTCCACACACAAGTTATTTGTCCTTTTTTGTCTGATGTGTTGTACTTCACACAATGTCCTCCAGTTGCAGCCACATGATGGAAACATTTTGTGGCTGATAATATTCATATATACATATATAACATTGTATTTATTGATCTATCAGTGGACGGACGCCTAGGTGGATGCTGTTATCTTAATACCATGAATATGATTCAACAAATGCAAGAGTGTAAATGTGTTTTCCTTTAAATTTTCTTCTTCTCTCATGCATTACATCTCAACCTCAGTCTCTTGCCTCCCTCCACTCCTCCCAGTCTCCCTCACCTCCCCTTCTCCCCAAATCCACTCCTCCTCTGTTTTCCTTCAACAAAAACAGCAGGCTTCCCAAGGATGTCAACCAAACATGGCATAACAAATTACAATAGGCCTCATATCAAGGCTGGGTCAGGCAACCCAGTAGGAGGAAAAGAGTCCCAAGCACAGGCAAGAGTTGGTGATTCCTTCTTCTACTGTTAGGAGTCCCACAAGAACACCAAATCATACAACCATAACACACATGCAGAAAACCTAGTTCAGACCCACACAGGCTCTGTGATTGTCACTTCAGTCTCTGTGGGCCCCTGCGAGCCCTGCTCAGCTGATTCTGTGGATCATGTTCTTGTGATGTCCTCCTCATCTTCTGCAAGGTTCCCCTGCTCTCTCTAGTGTTTGGTTGTGGGTCTCTGTATCTGCTCCCATCTGCAGCTGGGTGATGCCCCTCTGACGATAACTGCGTTGGGCACCTATCTATGAGTATAGCAGCGTATCATTAGGAATCATTTCATTGACCTTTTTTTTTTTGTTGTTGTTGTTGACAGTTGTGTTTGGTTCTGTCCTGGATCCCTTGGCTGTCCATCCTCTGGTTCCTGGCCATCCAGGCAGTGTCAGGCATGGGCCTCAGTTGGACCAGTCATTGGTTGGCCATTCTCACAAGTTCTGTACCACCATTACCCCAGCACATTTTTTCAGGCAGGACAGATTGTTGGTTGCAGGTTTTGTGGCTGGGTTGATGTCCCGGTCCCACTGCTAGGGGCCTTGCCTGGCTATAGAAGATGGCCAGTTCAGGATCCATATCCCCCATTACTAAAAGACTTCACTAGGGTCACTCTTGTAGTCACAGGGGATTTCCACTGCACTGGTTGATACATCAATCCCAAATGCCCCCTAATTCCAGTTTTCTCTCCCAGTACTCTCTCTCTCCATACCCATCACCTATCCCCCTGTTCCCATCCCTACTCACCCCCAGTTCACCAGCAAAATCTCTTCTATTTCCTCTTCGCACGGAGATCCATATGTCTCCCTTTGAGCCCTCCTTGTTACTTAGCCTCTCCATGTCTGTGGACTTTAGCATGATTATCCCTTTCTTAACAGCTAATGTCCACTTATAAGTGAGTACGCATCATGTTTGTCTTTCTGGGTCTGGGTTACCTCACTCAGTATGACTTTTTTTCTAGTTCCATTAATTTGCTGGCAAATTTCATGATGTCATTGTTTTTAACAACTAAGTAATACTCTATTGTGTAAATGGATCCATCTTCCTTATCCATTTTTTAGTTGAGGACATCTAGGTTGTTTCCCATTTCTGATTATTATTAATAAAGCTGCTATGACCATAGGCGAGTAAATCTCTTTGTGGTAGGATGGATTGTCCTTTGGGTATATGCTTAAGAGTGGTATAGCTGGGTCTTGAGGTAAATCAATTCCCCATTTTCTAAGGAACCGTTGTACTGATTTTCATAGTGACTGTACAAGTTAGTATTCTTACTAGCAGTGGAGTACTGTTCCCTTTGTTCCACATCCTTTCCAGCATAAGCTATCACTTATCAATCTTAGCCATTCTAGCAGGTATAAGATGGAATCTCAAAGTAGTTTTGATTTGCATTTCCCTGTTGTCTAAGGATATTGAGCATTTCTTTAAGTGTTTCTCAACAATTTGAGATTGCTCTGTTGAGAATTCTCTGTTTAGATCTGTATCCCATTTTTAATTGGATTATTTGGTTTATTGATATCCAGTTCCTTAAGTTCTTTATTTTGGAAATTAGTCCTCTGTTAAATGTGGAGTTGGTGAAGATACTTTCCCATTCTGTGGGCTGCTATTTTGTCCTATTGACGGTGTCCTTTGCCTGAGAAGCTTTTCAGTTTCACGAGTTCCCATTTATTGACTGTTGTTCTTAGTGCCTGTGCTATTGTGTTCTGTTCAGGAAGTGTCTCCTGTGCCAATGCATTCAAGGCTCTTCCCCACTTTCTCTTCTATCAGGGTCAGTGTATCAGCTTTTATTCTGAAGTCTTGGACTTCACTTGGACTTGAGTTTTGTGCAGGGCAATAGATATGGGTCTATTTGCATTCTTCTACATGCAGATACCCAGGTAGACTAGCACAATTTGTTGAAGATGCTTTCTTTTTTCCCCACTGTGTATTTCTGGCTTCTTTATAAAAATGTGAGTCTCTGAGTCCTTCCCAGCAGTGTAATTTTTGTCACTTTACCACAGCCATTATCCCTGGGGTGATCTGTCTCATTGTTGATTTCACCGATGATGGCAATCCTGTCCATTTCTTGTACTTACCTTTTGAATGAACTACAGAATTTGGGGTTGTGTTTGTTTGATGTTGTATTGAGTTCCTCATGTATTCGAGAAACTAAGTCTTTGTCATACCAACGATTTTCCAATTCTCCCCCCTGTGCTGGAGGTTGCTTCCTCACCGTGTTGATGGCTCCTCTGCTATAAAGAAGCATGTCTGGGGCTTTGTTGAGTTGTTTTCATTGCCCATACTTTCGGGAGCATATGCAAAACCCTTAGCCCAGTCTATGTCCAAAAGCATCCCCACCGCCATGTTTCCCTCTACTGCTTTTCTGGTTTCAGGCTACATTTAAGTTTCTGCTCTGTTTTGAATTTCTTTTTTACATTAAGGACAAGGAGCCCAGTGTGTTTCTTTTGTGTGTGGATACGCCATTATCCTTTCTCTGATACTTATTCTTTCTGTCTCTGTCAAAAAGCAATTGGCTTTAGGTACTTGAGTTATTTCTAGATTTTCCATTTTGTTTCTTCGGTACGTTCATGCTTATGTCTGGTTTTAAAGTTATTATTATTTTGTTTTTGAGATTATAATAGTTACATTTGACCCTTCCCTTTCTTCACTCCAAACTCTCCCACATACCCCTCCCTGTTCTCTTTCAAATTTATGTCCTCTTTTTTCATTAATTGTTACTGCACACACATACACACACACACACTCACACACACACACACACACACACACTCCTAAATATAACCTATTCAGTCCATATAATATTACTTGTATGTATGTTTTCACTAGACAACCAATTGATGTGCTCTTTCCTTCAGAGGACCATCTCTCCAATTTCCATCTTTCCTTAGTTGCCTATAGTTATTTGTGTAGGGTTGACACTTCATGGGCTTCTCCATGTCTAGCTTGGCCTGTTTGTTGGTATCCTCCTTGTTCCCCTCATGTTTGGGCAGTCGTGTTGGTGAGACTGTCATGTGGGTGTAGCTTCCGACATTACTAAGGGACATAATCTCACGGCAAATTCCCTAATCCTCTGGCTCTCACAATCTTCCCACTCCCTCTTTGGAAATGGTCCCCAAGCCTTAGATATAGATGCATTCATGGGGATTGGGCTCTACAACTTTGCATTTTGATTGGTTGTGGCTTTCTGTGGTAGTCTCTGTTGCAGTGAAGTATTTTTGATGAGAGGTGAAGACTATACTTATCTACACAGACAAATGTCTACCGATAGTCTTACTGATTATGATTTGGCTATCACTTTGTATATTTGAGGGAGGAGTGCAGGGATTGAGACAAGGTTCCATGGAACCCAGATAGTTTCAAACATATTGAGTAGCCAATGATTCCCATGGACCCTGATTCTCCTGCATCTGCCTCCTAAGTGCAGGGGTTATAAATGTGTACTACCATGCCAGATTGTAGTATGTTTTATTATTTTTAATTATTATTTTATATGTATGGGTGTTTTGCTTGCATATTGTATGTGTACCATGTACATTCCTGGTATCTGCAGAGGTCAGGAGGTGTTTGGTAGCCTGAAATTAGAATTACAGGTGGTAGTGAGCTGCCATATGAATGCTAGAAATGGAACCCGGGTCCTCTGCAAGAGTAACAAATGCTCTTAACTACTAAACGAGTTCTCCAGCCCTGTGTTGTTTGTTTTAAAGTAAGGTATTGTAATACTGCTGGTTCTGCTTCTCCCTCATCCTCTTCCTCTTCCTTCTCCTCCTTCTCCTCTTCTCCTTCTCCTCCTCTTCCTCTTCTTTTCCTCTTCCTCCTCCTCCTCCTCCTCCTCCTCCTCCTCCTCCTCCTCCTCCTCCTCCTCCTCCTCTTCTTCTTCTTCTTCTTCTTCTTCTTCTTCTTCTTCTTCTTCTTCTTCTTCTTCTTCTCCACTTCCTCCTCCCTCCTGCTCCTTCTTCTTCAATCTTTGGGTTACTTTGACTGTTGAGGGTCTTTTTTGACTGTATTCAAGTTTTATGGGTTATGTTTTTTGGTATCTATTTCTATAAATATGTTCTCATAAGTGTATATTTATGTGGATAATCTCATTGGTATTTTGACAAAAAAAATCATACACTGTATTAGTACTTTGCTTTGGAAAGTATGAACACTTTGTCAATGTTAATTTTTCTAATTCATGAACATTCTGTGTGTGTGTGTGTGTGTATGTGTGTGTGTGTGTGTGTGTGTGTATGTTCATTCTCATCAATTGTTTTCATTGATGCTTTTTAATTTTCATTATAGAGATCATTCATACACTTGGTTAAATTTATGTCTAGGTATTTGATTAATAGATATATGAGAGATTTCTTTATATTCACATTTGGTTTTGTTCTCTCTCTCTCTCTCTCTCTCTCTCTCTCTCTCTGTCTGTGTGTGTGTGTGTGTGTGTGTGTGTGTGTGTGTGTGTGAGTGCAGGTGCACAGGTGCCTCAGAACACAAGCCAGAAGACTGTAGTTACAGAAGGTTGCGAGACACCATGTGGATGCTGGGAATTGAACTCATTTGTCTGTTTCAAAGCAACTTCTCACTTTGTAGCCAGGCTGGCCTTGAATGCATGGCAGTACTCTTGCTTCAGGATCCAGAGTTCTGGGATTACAGGCATAAACCATTATACCTGGCCTGGCTTCTTGTCTAGTATCCACTCCACAACAACTTTAGCCAAAATTTAGTAGCATGAGCCGCTCTGTCAGGGAGTCTGAAACATTTCTTTTCCACATGGGTGTACTGCCACACCTCCACCACGTGGGGTCTAATAACCAGGCAGACCCTGCAGTTGCAGTGCTTGATGATCCCTCAATGCTGGGAAGAACACACAGGCCCTAGGTGGCCTGCTATCCCTGGCCCCTAATTATCCCTTTCTCTAGCATCTTCTTCCACTTTCCCAAACAAATTCCATGCTGCCAAACTCAAGCTGCTTCCCCTAGCAACCGCAACATCTATTTAGACACCATTTGTCACAGATAACTTCTTACCTTGTGTGTCTGTCTTTCTTGATACAAACTCATAGATGTTCACTAATGGAGTCCCCAAACTGAACATTGCCTTAATACACTCTAGATGTTCATCAAGGGTCTCTTCTCGGAATTAAAAAAAAAAAAAAAAGGTTTACTTTTATTTCATGTATAGGAGTATTTTACTCACATGTTTGTCTGTGTACTATGTTTATACCTTGTGTCCATGGAATTCAGAAGAGGGCATCGGGTTATTTTTAACTGGCCTGTGGTCAGTTGTAAGCTACCACATGGGTTCTGGGAACTAAACCAAGTCCTCTGAAAGAGCAGCAAGTGCTCTTAACTGCTGAGCCAATCTCTCCAGACCCTCACTAAGTATGTATTTATTGATGAGTGAATGAATGAAGGATGATGTATAGACAGGTAGGCAGAGTGAGAGTAGATATATGGTTAGTAGATAGAAACACAGAGTGATGTCTGAGAAGATGAAAGGATGGATAAATAAATAGATGGAAGACTGGATGGTAGATGGATATATAAAGGGATAAATGATGAACAGTGGGTAAATGGATGGTGATTTGAGTGAATAGGCAGGTAGGGTGGGTGGGTAGATGGATGAATAGATGGATTGATGGAAGGATGGACGAATGAATGGACAGCTAGCTGGATAAACACTCTCTATGCTCTCTGATGTCTCTGGCTTTTGTAAAATGTTGTTCTCCTTTGCTTATGCTATCTTTCCACCACTCTCCACCCAGGTATCTCCTGTCCATTTTTAAATATTCAGTTAAATTTCCTCTCCCTGACCTCACTTCAGGCTAGCTGTCTCTTTTGCTCCTGCAGCCTAGCACATCCCTTTACCATAGTCTTTCTTGTAGGTCTGGGTTGACTCATCAGGTTCTGAGCTGCCTGGAGATGAGGCTCAGTGATCGAGTGCTTTCCTAAAGAGCCTAGACTTAGTTCTTCAGCACCAAATGCAGTCACGTGCTGCTCTCAGTGGCACACATCTAGTGTCCAGTCTATTGGGGTACTCAAGGAAGGATCTGTTGAACCAAAAAGTTCAAAGCCAGTCTTGGAAACATAACAAGGCTGAGCCCTAAATGAAAGAAAGAAAACAATTTTTCTGCATTCTAGAAAAAGACATGGCAGGTGGAAGAAGCTCTGGATGAGCTGAATGAGGAGTTCTTTTGGCTCAGTGCTCAAATCTTGGAGCTCCAGAAGAAGGATGACAAGCTGGACCACCTTGCCCTAGGGGAAGACAACACCTCTGTGGTAAGTTAAGCCACTGAACACCTTAGCTCCTCCACTTTCTACCTGGGGATCTTGTGGGACCAGAGCCCCTTACACAGAGATGAATGGCTATATGCTGCATTTTGTCTGGCACATGAAAAGTTGAATGAGGAAGACCAAGGGTTGAGGCTACAGACAGGGAACCTACACCATGAAACTGGGGTGTAGTTCTCTAAGGATATTTACAGCTAGAAAGACTGTTGTAGAAGTACAAGAAAGCTAATAGAAATAGCTGTCCTACCAGGTTCAGTGGAGGAAGAAAACCAGCATGGGTCAATATGTAAAGGCACTTGCTGTGGAAACCAGAGGTTTGAGTGAATGTGATTCCTGGGACCCAGATGGTTGAAAGAAAGAACTGACTCCCACAAGTTGTCCTCTGATCACCATCACATACAATAATAAAACACACACACATACACACACACACACACACACACACACACACACACACACACACACACGGAGGCCAGCCTTGGCTACATAGCAAGTACCAGGCCAGCCTGTACTCTGCTTCAAAAGATTGTTTTTAGATGTTGCCTAGCCGACAGCCTGTTTCTGGTCCCAGGGGCTCTCCATGATCTGTATCTTCTGGGCTGTCCTGAACTGTGGGCTTCATGGAGAGCTTGGGTCTGGTTCCTCTCTGAGCTCCCTTCCTCTGTCTCAGTGGGCAGCTGTGAAGCTTGTTCCACCTGTGGAGTACCAGGTACAAGATGCTGCCCTCATTCTCAGCTACAGGGAATGACAGAAGATGACTTCATGAGGACAAAGGGACAGGGAAGCTTCTTTCTTATGAAATAATCACTAAAATATACCTAGAAGTGAGGAAGGAACAAACAGGTTGAGGTGAAGGGCTATAGTATGGATGAAGTTTAACTATTCAGCAATTATTCCCAATGATTATACCAGCTGCATAGTGACTTAATTGATTGTTGTCTTACTCTTGTATGGCAAAAAAAAAGGGGGGGGGATGCTGTTTCCATAAATTGATGATGGGCCCTAGAGGAATCTCTAGATACATCCTTGAGAGTGAGGGGATGCTGGTATCCACAGAGCATCAGCAGAACACAATGTGATGGAAGTGAGAGCTTTCGAAGGTCACTTCTCTTTGTTTTACATCTGTCCTGTCCTAAAGGGCACACAGGCACTGATGCTGGAGGTACAAAGGATCCACCTGGCTCAGAGGATTGAGGAACTGGAGTGGGAGCTGTCCCTGCTCCTCCAGACTTCCAACAGCAGCTCAAGAGCAGAAGGGAGCCAATCCAGCCACAGTGCTAGCCAGCAAGTTCCCGAGTCACCATGGATGCAAAGGTGGCCACCTGTAGGATGTACTTTCTACACCAAGGACACAACTACATCCCCGTGTTAGGAAGGAGTGGGTACCTGAGGCTGGGAGTCTATGCTGGCTTGGGAATACTTTCTTTGGGGACACCCAGGTTTCTGTCAGAAGCTAACTTCAGCATGTGCTAAGTTCTGCTTTGGGCCTTTGGGGTGAGAGACAATAAAGTTACTTAGGGTGAAGAAATCAGTGAATGCTCCCAGCATCCTGTCTCTAAAGCAATGTTCACTGTGTCCTAAGGTCTGACTGAGTTCATGCTGTCTAAAGGTTGCTTGGGTCACTGGGCTCAGGGTAAAAAGTGTTGTGTTTAAGGCTCTGAAGTGAAAGTACAAAAAGGTCTATCTACATCCCACTTTCCTTCTTACAGTTCCGATGAGTTTCTAATGCCCTAATGCACTTCCTGGAGGCCCACGTCCCATTCTGGCTACAATGACCTCCTGGATGTCAGAGAGTAGGTGCTATCCAAAGGCTGAGCCTCTGAGCCATACAAAGGCCTCCAATGCTAGAGACTCCTGAGGACAGAGTAACTGCCACACTGCAACTCTCAGCGCTCTGCCTCCTGAAAGTCCATTGTTGGTACCTTCTATGTTTTTTGAGACATCCCTTCATGGGCAGGGCCTCCTCCACTGTCCTGTCCTTTGTAGAACCACATCAACCTAGACCTACACCAGAGGCATATACCCTCCTCTGTCCATGCCCTCCTCTGTCTCCACCTGTATGTGATTCCCACATTAGTTATCTATGCCATATGGACCCTCCTTCTGGATGAGTTCCTCAAAGCAGAGTGTGTCTTTCCTCTTTGGGGAGCTACACATACAGACTCACACAGATGTTCATACATAACTACATACAGTCTCCCATCAGGACATAGAGACAAACATAAACATATTTACAAACTCACATGCTCACACAGGAACTCACACTCAAGAGACGCACAGAACCTGTGTGAATGCAGTTGATGTAGGGTACCACCTCTAGGCAGATTGGATCACTAAGTCACACCAGGAAGCCACACTGCTACATAGGGACAGTACAAAATATATTCCTTATAATTCTAGCACTGAGGCTGAGGCAGGAGGATCATAAATATGAGGCCAGCCTTGTTTACATAGCAAATTCAAGGATAATCTAATTCTGCTTAAAACCAAAGAGAAAAAGTGTAGAACCAGCACCAACACTGTGGATAAACCTGAACATAAGGAGAGGCTTAAAGTTGAAGGATACAAGGCTTTGGCCATAGCCCTTAGCAACAGGTTCAAGGGGAAGCTAGGCTGAGCCTGGCTTTGGCTGTGGAAGGAAGGGTCTTGGCTAGATACAGGAAGGAAGGAGCTTTTCATGCTAGTGATACATCTGGAAAAAGAATAACAGTCACACCATGATATTGTTTAGGAGGAGGGTCACCTGGGCTGCTTAGGGAGAGGATTCTACAGAAGGACATGAATGGATGCTCACCCTGAAGCTTTCCCTGTTGCTGTGGTTCTATCCCAAGACTTTGGGGTCCCTAGGAGACACCTGTTTTTGTGATATGGCCCTGCTTGGGCTTTGAGTCCCCAGGGCCTTTTCTCCTATGAAATTATTATGGGTTGGATATTAAAAGGTCCCAAAGACTCCCATATTGAAAGCTAATTTCAATAATTCCTGGTCCCTGGCACTACTGAGAGGTGATTGGCTCATGAAGGCGGTAACTCCATCAACAGGTTAATTCATGGTGAGTTTATAGCTCAATGGGCTCTTAAGAGGTGAAGAATAGTTGGGAGAAACAGGTTATTGGAGGCATGTCTTTGAAGAGTGGCTCTTGTTCTTGGAGACATACAGATATAGAGAGATAGCAATAGGTACTATAGGTAGAGCTAGAACAGATACTATAGTAATAGTGGTAGAGAAAGGAGTTGTCTTCTTTTTCTCTTCTTCCTTCCCCTTCTTTCTGTCTCTCTCCTTTTTGAGTGCCATGAAGTGACTTGCTCTGCCACACCTTGCTGCCATGATGTTCTACCTCAACACAGGCTCAGAAACACAGAGCCAAGAGACCCAACCATGAGCCAAAATAAACTATTTCTCCTGATAGGTTGTTTGCATCTGGTATTTTATTACCTGCTGCAGCCCAGGTGACCCTCCTCCTAAACAATATCATGGTGTGACTGTTACTCTTTTTCCAGATGTATCACTAGCATGAAAAGCTCCTTCCTTCCTGTATCTAGCCAAGACCCTTCCTTCCACAGTCAAAGCCAGGCTCAGCCTAGCTTCCCCTTGACCCTGTTGCTAAGGGCTATAGCCAAAGCCTTGGGCAGAGCACAGGCCACCAAGGAAGTGACAGGCTATCAAGCCCTCCTGGGAGAGTGGGTGATTTGGCTGAGCACAGAACCTCTCTGCTTTTCTGACTGATACCCCTTTCTCAGAAATGTCATAACTTCTCTCTGCAGAAATGTATGAGTTTGTTCCCTTAGACGAAGCAAATTCACAGGCAGGATTGGATAGTCACAGCTGCTCCCAACACAGCCAGGACTATGGAATGGAACTATCTGGAAAAAAAATTAGGACTCATTCTGAGAAGAGCTCACTTACTGAAATAACAGTGCATCCATCCAGACCTCAGTCCAAGACCACTTCTGATGGGTCTCAGTCAACCACCAGACCAATTGTCACTCAGAAAAGCCAGAGGCCTGCACCATTTCACAGAGGAGGCCAGTGTGGTAGTGGCTGGACACTGGACCCAAGTGAATTGGGTTCTCCTGCTCAGCAGTCCAGAAACACAGGGGACATGTACCAGGGACATGCACCATGGCTGCAGGACTAGGCACCCACACCAGGAGGGGAGTGATCTCAAGGAGGTGGCAGGAAGACATTGAGCCTCCTCCTCCAGAGTAGGCAAGAGAAACACCAGGATCACGTTTGCATGCAGCCTCTTCTTCTGAGACCTAAGCATCTGTATTTGTGACAATCCTGTGCAATACCCAGCTGCAGGACTGACAGCCTGACTTTGAACCCCAGGTCACAGGCCTGGTAAGGACAGTTAATTTGTCCTTGAGTCCAGGAATATCTCTTAAAGGATGCTACCAGAAGGGTAGTATAGTCTAGAGGGACATTTACTTAGGAGGGCCAGGGCACTCACAGATTATCTTTGCTCCTGAGTTTGAACCACTGGCCAGATTCCCCAACCTCAGTGCAAGGTGAGCAGCTGTGTGTAAACCTGACCTCAGTGTGTCAGAGCTGCCAGGAGATCCAGAAGCAAGTCCAGTGCCTCTGAATTGCCTAGCACAGGCTGCACTGGACTTAACCCACATATCCTTGAAATCAGTCACTCCTTCTCCGTACTGGGATACCAGGCCCGAGTGAGCTAGAGCTCTAGGTGTTTGACTTTTGTCTCATTCTCAGGTAAGTCTTAGTTGTCCAGCAGCACCATGCTCTGTAGACCTCCAGCTGTCACTTGTAAGTGGCAGGTTTGTATTCCAGCAACATGGCAGCAAAGCCCATATTCTTGCAGAAGAGTAGCCCACAACAGTGGATTTAGTTAATAGGTTTGGAAGGCATGGAGTAGGAGGCCACATCTGTTTGGCCTCTGCCAATGACTTCTTGGGAGATGGCTTCGCAATGGCTGGAGGATGTGTGAAGAGATTGCATCATGAAATAGGAAGCCAGTGAGAGTCAGAGATTAGATCTGTACTTTTTATACCAACGTGCACTTGTGAGGCTGACCAAAATCCTTGAGAACAACACTACCCCCCCCCCCCCCCCAGAAGGAGACAATTCTTTCAACTAATCACCTTCCATTTCTCTTGAAGGCTCCACCTCTCAACTCCCACACATTGAGGACCCAGCTTCTAGCACATGAACCTTAAGGTGAGCACTCAAACCATATTAAAGCACAGCAAGGCTCAAGCATTTGTCCTTGCATTCCAGGAAACAGGAGGCAGAGGTTCAAATCCAGCTCCAGCTCTTAACTGGTTCACAACCTCAGTCAAATTTATTAACTTCCTACGTCTTCATTTTTTACCTTAAGTGTACACTATGGCAGAAGCCACCTCATAGGGTGATGGGGAGGGCTTTGTGGGGAATGCAAAGCTTGCAGAACAGTCTCAGCATAAGGATCATTCAAATAAATATAAGATGTTTCTATTTAATTTGGTTTATTTATAAAAGCCCTGTAGGAGCCCGTTTTTAGGTTCCTTGTGGTTTTACCCAGCAGGTCTGCATAGAGAGGATGATTAGGACCAAGGGCATGAGTGCAGGTGTCTGAGATGGTCTGCACTTTGCTGTGCTGGGGGGTGGTTTTTTGCTCCACCCCTTGGCATCTCTATAAATACCCTGGGGCAGAGACAGTCAGGGCCCGTTGGAATGGGTTTCCAGGCCTTCTTGAAGCTATCCTTTATTTTTCTATCTGTTTATCTCCACAATCTAAATCCTTCTAATATTTCCTGCTGCTCACACTCAAGAAAACTCTGGGGAGCTGAGGGGTTGGTGGGTAAATGCCCCGCAAAGCCCATTCAAGGAGTATTTTTATTGGGAACCTACTATCTATAAAACACTATTCCAGTACCAGGTCTGCCCTTTGAAAGACTACAAGCTGACATGTAAGTGGATTGTGGTGAGTGTCACTGTGTGATTCAACTAACCTCAAACTCTAGATCCTCTTGCCTCAGCCACCCAAGTGTTTAGATTTTAGGTTATGAGCCACGAGGTTCAGGTGAATATCATTTTTTTAAGTGCAAGAAAAGATGGCAGAATTATAGAGAAGGTAGAATCCAATAGGCATCTGGAAAACCTTTATTGAACAAGTTGATAGTCAAACTGGATTTAGAATCTCTAAATCCAATACAAAAGTTTCCAGATAGAAGGAACAGTGTGATCCAGAGCCCAGGGCCTCCAATGTGCAACACATCTCAGAAATGATGGCTTGGTGTAGTTAATGGTGTGAGCATTTGGGAGCATGAGGATAATAAGAGGATGAAGGACATAAGGAGCCACATTGAGTGAAGCCAATAACACATAGCATAGGATCCCTGTGCAGGGAGGAACCTAGACTGTGATGGCTCAGAAAAGCCCCCAGGCAGCCTGTGGAAAATGTCAAAAATCTAAAATTTCATCCGTATGAAGAAAGAAAGAACAAAGGTAGAGGTGAGATAAGAGATAGATGAGATCAGGCGTGTTCAGGGTGGTATGGCCGTAGACTGGAAAGAATGATACTCAACTTCATATGGAAAAACAAAAAACCCAGGATAGCCAAAAGAATCCTGTACAATAAAACAACCTCTGGAGGCATCACAATCCCCAACCTCTACTATAGAGCTACTGTAATAAAAACAGCTTGGTACTGGCATAAAAACCGACATGTGGACCAATGGAATCGAATTGAAGACCCTGACATTAACCCGCACACCTATGAACATATAATTTTTGACAAAGAAGCCAAAAATGTACAATGGAAAAAAGAAAGCATCTTCAACAAATGGTGCTACCATAACTGGATGTCAATGTGTAGAAGGCTGCAAATAGATCCATACCTGTCACCGTGCACAAAACTTAAATCCAAGTGTATCAAAGACCTCAATATAAATCCAGCTACTCTGAACCTGATAGTAGAGAAAGTAGGAAGTACTCTTGAACGCACTGGCACTGGAGATCACTTTCTAAATATAACACCAGTAGCACAGACACTGAGAGAAACAATCAATCAATGGGACCTGTTGAAATTGAGAAGCTTTGTAGAGCAAAGGACATGGTCAACAAGACAAAGCAACAGCCTACAGAATGGGAAAAGGTCTTCACCAACCCCACATCTGACAGTTGGGCTGATATCCAGAATATATAAAGAACTCAAGAAATTAGACATCAAAATGCCCAACAGTCCAATTAAGAAATGGGCTATAGAACTAAACAGAGAATTCTCCACAGAGGAAGTTCAAATGGCTGAAAGACATTTAAGGAATTGCTCAACATCCCTAATTATCCAGGAAATGCAAATCAAAATGACTCTGAGATACCACCTTACACCTGTCAGAATGGCTAAGATCAAAAGCACAGAAGACAGCTTATGCTGGAGAGGATGTGGAGCAAGGGGAACTCTCCTCCACCGCTGGTGGGAATGCAAGCTTGTACAGCCACTTTGGAAATCAATATGGTGCTTCCTTAGAAAATTGGGAATCCACCTCCCCCAAGACCCAGCTATAGCACTCTTGGGCATATACCCAAGGAATGCTCAATCATACCATAAGGGCATTTGCTCAGCTATGTTCACATCAGCTTTGTTTGTAATAGCCAGAACCTGGAAACAACCTAGATGCCCTTCAACTGAAGAATGGATAAAGAAAATATGGTACATATACACAATGGAGTACTACTTAGCAGAGAAAAACAATGACATCATGACATTTGCAGGCAAATGGATGGATCTAGAAAAAATCATCCTGATTGAGGTAACCCAGACTCAGAAGGACAAACACATTATGTACTCACTCATAGGAGGGTAGTAGATGTAAAACAAAGATGACTAGACTGCTACACAACTCCAGGGAGGCTACCTAGAAAACGGGACCCTAGGAAAGACCCAAGGATCACCCAATGACAGAGAAATGGATGAGATCTACATGAACAACCTGGATGACAGTGGGAGTAATGAAGGGCAAGATTTGAGGGAAAGAAAGCTTAGGGGAGCAGGAGATCCCAGCTGGATCAAGAACAGAAAGGGAGAATGAGGAATAGCAGACCATGATAAATGAAGACCACATGAGAACAGGAATAGGCAGAGTGCTTGAGAGGTCCCCCAAGAAATCCACAATGATGTATCCTCTGTAGTCTGCTGGCAATGGTCGAGAGAAAGCCTGAATCTGACCTAGTCTGGTGAATCAGTATGGCCAAACACCCTACAATCGTCTTGGAACTCTCATCCAATAACTGATTCGGAAGTGGATGAAGAGATCCTCAGCCAGGCCCGCAGTGCGAGCTCCGTTGCTCCAACTGTCAAGAAAGAGGAGGGTCGCAAGAGCGTGAATTGTTGGAACTCCAAAGATTGCAAAAAAAGGCACAGGGACGAAACAGCCAAACGAATGGAAGCACATGAATTTATGAACCAATAGGCTGTGGAGCCACCAGGCTGGTATGCAGGCCTGCCTGGATAAATGAGACAACTTGAATTAGGCTTTGATCTGCCGCTTGGGAGGCACCAAGTCTGTGGGACCAAGGATCTTCCTTAGTGCATGAGCTGGCTGTTTGAAACCTTGGGCTTTCCACAGGGACACTTTGGCTCAGTCTGGAAGGAGGTGACAGGACCTGGCCTGTACTGAATCCACCAGGTTTAAATGAATCCCCAGGGGTGCCTTGATCCTGGAGGACATGGGAATGGAGGGGGAGGGGGCTGGGGGGAAGGTAGGGGTGGAGGCGGGAGCGGGGAGGACAGGGGAACCCATGGCTGATGTATAAAATTTAAAACACATAATAATAAAGAAAAAATTAAAAAAAAGAGATAGGCTGTAAAATGGAGAGGTTCAGTATTGAGCCCTATAAAAAGGTGCATGTTCCAAAGTCTCTCACTCTCTGCATCATGTCGGGTGTGAGTCTCTGTGTTCCCATCTGCTGCAGGAAGAAGCTTCTCTGATGATGACTGAGTAAGGCACTGATCTATGAGTATAGCAGAATGTCATTAGGTGTCACTTTATCATTACTTTTTTTAAAAGACCATAATTATTTTTTTTACCCTGGGTCCCTGGACTATCTAGTCTCAGGTTCTTAGTCACTCAAGCAGAGTCAGATATTGGTTGCATCTCTTGGAGTGGGCCTTCAGTCAAATCAGTCATTGGTTTGGGTTATTCTCATAAGCTTTGTGCCACCATGCACTAGCAAATCTTGTAGGAAGAACACCATGGTAGATCAAAAGGTTTGTGGCTGACTTAGTGTTTATTTTTCTCTTTTGATAACATGTAGAGTACCTTCCTGTACCAAAGATGCTGGGATGTAAGGTCAAGATTCTATGTAGGCACCAGCTTAATATCTCCACGTTAAATGCAGGTGTTGTCTTCAGCAGTCACCTGTGTTGTTTGGGGATTTTCATGGGACCTCTTTGGCCAACAACTCAATTTGGTGTAACACAATCCCAGACACTTCATTAGGTAACAAAAGATGGCCAATGGGAACTCAGTTTTCCCCTTTATTTGGTGATTTAATACATGTATTTATTTTAGAATGGTTCTGCTGTATTAGGTTTCAATCTTAACCCCTCACACACCCCTCCAATTTAGCTATCTCTCCTAGTATTCCCTGTCACAACTCCCTCCCAATTCCTCCTCCTGACTTGATCCTCCCATTCCAGCCACTCCCCCATCCTTCCATAATGATTTCATTTTCTTTTCCTAACAAGATCTATCTGTGACCTCTACTCCTTTACTCTGTGATTCTGTCAATTGTAGCTTGGTTATCATTGACTTCACAGCTAACATCTACATATAAGCAAATGCATACTATGTTTGTCTTTCTGGGTCTGGGGTAACTTACCCAGGATAAGTTTTTTATAGTTCTATCCATTTGCCTGCAAATTTCATGTAATTTTTTTTGAATGGCTGAGTAATACTCCATTGTGTAAATCTACCACATTTTGTTTATCCATTCTTCTGCTGTGGGACATGTAGGTTGTTTTCAATTTCTGGCTATTATTAGAGTAGCAATGAACATGATTGAGCAATTGTCTCTGTTGTAGGGTGACGTATCCTTCAGGTACATGCCCAAGAGTAGTGTAGATCTTGAGGTGGGTTGATTCCCATCTTCCTGAGGAATGGCCACATTGATTTCCACAGTGGCTCTATGAGTTTGCACACCATCAGCAATGGATGAGTGTTACTCTTTTTCCACATTCTCAACAGCATGGGCTATCACTTTTTTTTTTTTTTTAAATCTCAGCCATTCTGTCAGGTGTAAGATGAAATCTCAAAGTATTGAGTTGCATTTCCCTGATGGCCAAAGATGTTAAACACTTCTTTTAGTGTTTCTCAGCCATCGGAGTTTCCTCTATTGGGAATTCTGTTTAGATCTGTACCCCATTTTAACTGGGCTATTTGTTTTCTTGATATCTAGATTCTTAAGATCTGTATATGTTTTTGGTTATTAACCCTTGATCAGATGTGTAGTTGGTAAAAATCTTTTCCCATTCTGTAGGTTGCCACTTTATCAACATAAGGGCATCTTTTGTCAGCATAGAAGCTTCTCAGTTTCATTTATTAATTGTTGATCTTAGTGCCTGGGCTATCGGTGTTTTGTTCAGCAAGTCCTCTCCTGTTCCAATTCATTCAAGGCTGTTCCCCACTTTCTCTTCTATCAGGTTCAGTGTGTCTGGTTTTATGTTGAGATCTTTGATCCACTTGGACTTGAGTTTTGTACAGGGTGGTAAGTATGGATGCATTTGCATGCTTCTACATGAAGGAATTCAGTTTGACCAGCACCATTTGTTGAAAATTCTGTCTTTTTTCCCAGTGTGTATTTATTTCTGGCCTCATTTAAAAAACAAAAACAAAAAACAGGTGTATATAGATGTGCATTTATATCTGGGTCTTCAGTTCAATTCCACTGATCAATATGTCTATTTTTTTATTACAATATCATGCTGTTTTATTACTATAGTTTTATAGCACAACTTTATTGATTCCATTTCCACGTTCAAGGCTCGAACAGTTTGATTCATTTCCTTCTACTTCTTGTGTTTTCATAGATTTCTTTAACAGATTATTTATTCCCTCTTTAAGGACCTCTATCATATTCAAAAAGGCTGTTCTGAGGTCTTTGTCTTGTGCTTCGGCTATGTTGGAATATTCAGGGCCTGTTGTGGTACAATTTCTAGGCTCTAGTGGGAAAATATTCCTGGCTGTTACTGATTGCATTTATACTCTGGCATCTATGCATCTGGGTTTGGGGTGATTGTAATTCTAGGAGCTGATGTCTGGTCTGCTCTTTGTTGGGTGGGTGTTTTGTTCTTCGGTTTTTGTTTACTCTCTGATTTTTAGGAGAGTGTGGTGGCTGTATGTTGCCTGTAAGGAAAAAAATTTCCTAGGTCCTGATAGGTATGGGTACTGGGAGCTCCAATTAAAATTTATTTCCGGATATTGGGACTTGAGACTTAGAGATGGGGAAGGGATGGCTTCACAGGAGAAAGCAAAGCCGGGTGTTCCCCCAGGATCTGCTTAGTTAGTCCCATGGATTAGAGGTCAAGAGTCTGAGGAGAGGCCACAGCAGAAGGTTTGCTAAAGAGCTGGGCATGAGACTGGGGGACTGCATTTGGAGGGGTGAAGGGCCTGTGGAAGATCTATAGTTAGCCTACTTGCCTATATGGTCAGAGTGGCCTGTGGGTTCTTAGGGAGCCCCTTGCTGGAGTTGGGGGCTGAAACAAAGCAATGAGTGTGTAGAAGGCATTTTGGAAGGGAAGAAGTGTGTGATCCACCTGAGATGGATGCAGGAGGGGTAGGGAGGCAGCAGCCATTGTTCTGCTGCAGAGCTGGGGATGACAGGAGATTTGGGCTTTTAGGAACAGAGGGAGAGATAAAGATCTGCAATTAGCTTACCTGCTTCTCTGGCAAGAGTGTTCACTTTGTTCTTAACAAACCCTCTTTATCTAGGAACATTCATTTGTTGCTTTTGTGATGCAAACAACTTCAGAGGTGTACCAGTAAACCTGCCCCCTTCATTGAAAATAGGGTTTACATTTCACTGCAGTAGAAGCACGTTGGTTTTTGTAAATACGACACTGTGCTGTTTAGATGCTACTGTGTAATGCTTCAGTTCTTGATGCTTATGCTGTATTTTCCTATTCCATTCTTTCTCAACCACTGTTCTGGTGCAGTGCTACAGTAATACTGTCATGTGCTCTGCTGTCTTGTATGTTACACATCACTTGTGTTCCAGTGCATCCCTGTGAGGTGCATTGGTATGACAAGGTTCCTGCTGCTGTAAATGTCCTACCACTTTCGCTGTGTTCTTAACAGATCTACTTTACCAGCAACTTCAGAGATATATGGGTAAGCTAGGATACCTCATTGTAAACAGGATTTAGATGTTGCTGCAGTACAAGTACATTGGTTTTTGTAAAATTATGCCATTGTGGGATGTTTTAGTCACAAGCTCTTGGGTCTTCCAAAGATGCCACTGTGTATGGCTTCAGGGTCTTGGTGAGTGATAACAGTAGTCTCATAAAGTACCCCTCTGTGAGGTGCACTGGGATAACAAAATTCTTGCTGCCATAAAAGTACTACTGTTTCCACTGTGTTCTTAACAAACCAGCTTTACTCAGGAATGCGTGTGCTGCTGTTCTGATTCAAGCCGCTTCTGAGCTGTAGCAGTAAAACTGTCTGCTTTGTTGTAAAAGGGAGTTTGATTTGCTGTGGCAGAAGTCCATTGTTTTTTGCAAATATGCTATCATGCCCTGCTTTAGTCGCTTGTGCCTGTGTGTTCCAAAGATTCCACTGTGTAATGCTTCAGTTACAGATGCTCAGGCTGCGCCCTCCTACCCCATTCTTGTTCAGTTAGTGTCCTGGTGCAGCGCTACAATACTAATCTCATGTGCTCTGCTTTCTTTTAAATCAATTACCACCTCAGTTACAGTACAGCTCTGTGAGGTGCATTGGGATAATAAAGTTTTTGCTGTTGTAAAACAACTACCGTTTTCACTGTTCTTATTTAAAACGCTTTTATTATTATATTTTTATTATTTAAGACAATTTTTAAACTTAAATATATTTTGATCATATACTTCCCTTCCCTCAAGTTTTCCCAGATCCCCTCATATCCACCCAGATTTTTCTTTTTCAAAACAAACAAACAAACAAACAAACAAACAAACAAAAAACAACCAATACAGCAATCCCCCAATAAAGAAGATAAAACACCACCCAAAATGAAACAAAACAAAAAACTTCACCAAATTATACCCAAATAAAAGCACATAAAACCACTGTGGAGTCCACTATATGTTGGTTAACTACTCCTGATCAGGAGGCCTGCACTGGAATGGTGGATACACCCAGTGTCACTCCATTGGAGAAAGCTGATTTCCCTCTCCCAGCAGGTATAAAGGACAGCTCAGCTGTTAACCTCTACCCTAGTGGCTAGGTTTTTATTTATTTATTCATTTATTTAAAAAAAACACAAAATATAACAAGATAAATCACATCAAAGCTGGACTAGACAAACCAACAGAAGATAAAAAAAAATGCAAAAGAAAGCACAAGAACCAGAGATCCACTCATTCGCATACTCAGGAATCCTATAAAAACACTAACCTGGCAGACATAACGCAAGTGTGTGGGACCTGGTGCAGAACTGTGCAGGCCGGGTCCATGGTGCTTCAATGCATTCGTATAGCAAAATGCTGGCTGTAGTAAAAGTGCATCCATTTCAATTCTTCTTAGCAATCCAAGTCCACTTGGAAACGTAAGTGTTCCTGTTCTGAAGCAAGAAACTTCCAAGTTGTTCTGAAGCAAGCAAACCTCCCAGTCTGCTTCCTTAGAAACTGGGATTTGATTTCACTGCTGTAGAAGTACATTGTTTTTTGCAAATACATTATTGTGTGATATGTTTTCCCAAAGATTCTACTATATACTTCTTATACATGCTTATGCTGAGCTCCTCTATTCACATCTCACTCAACCAGTGACCTGGCACAGTGCTAAAACAATAACCGTAGGACCCGACTTTCTTGTGTATCTATTACCATTTCTGCTCCAGTACAGCTCTTTGCGGTGCATTTGTATAACAAGGTTCTTCAGGCTGTAAGCATGCTACCTTCCTCACAGTGTTTTTAACAATTGTGGTCCACTTAGGAACGCACTTGCTGCTGTTCTGATGCAAGCGACTTCAGAACTGTATGTGTTAACTCCTATGGCCTGTTGTGAAGGAAGTTTAGAATTCACTGCAGTATTAGTACCATGGATTTTGCAAATATGCCATTGTGTGATGTTTTAGCCACATTTCTGCATGTTTCTCCAAAGATGCCACTGTGTAGTGCTTCAGTCATGGAGGTGTATGCCACACTTTTCAATTCCGCCGGTGTTCAATCAGCATCTTGTTGTATTGCTGAAATAATAATCTCATGTGCTCTGCTTTTTGTAAATTGATTACCAGTATAGTGCATCTCTGTGAGGTGCATTGGTATAACAAAGTTCTTGCTGTTCTAAAAGTGCTACCCTTTTTGCTATGTTCTTAACAATTCTGGTCCGCATAGAAACACATTTGTTGCTGTTCTCATGCAATCAACTTTGGAGTTCTACCAGTAAACTTGTATTCTTTTTTCTTGTAAATGGAATTTAAATTTGCTGCAGTAATAGTACATTGCTTTTGCAAATATGCCATTGTGTGGTATTTAAGTCACACGTGCCTGTGTTTTGCAAAGATATCATTGATTGGTACTTGAGTTATAGATGCATATACAGTGCTCTCCTCTTCCCAATGTACTTCTGCTGCCAACAACATCTAAATTTTGTTTACCATGAAGCTGAGGGATTTACTCATAGAAAGTCAATGTTGCTTGTATCAGAACAGCAGCATGTATATATGTTCCTATGTGCACCAAGATTGCTAAGAAAACAGTGAAAATGGCATTACTTTTACAACAATAAGTACTTTGTAACACCAGTGCACCAATATAATACTGTATTGTACAGAAGACTCGATTGATTTACTGGAAATGAGAGTACATGAGATTACCATTACAGCAGTGCACCTGGACCCCATTTGAACTTGAATGGAGTAGGAGAGCACAACATTTGAATCTATAGCTGAAGCACTACACAGCAGCACCTCTGAAAAGACACTCATGTGTGACTAAAACAGTGCAGATGATGTATTTGCAAAAACTGATGTACTTCTACTACAGTGAAATCTAATTTCTGCTTGCAATGGAGGTGACTGGTTTACCCATTGAACACGGAAGTTGCTTGTATCAGAACAGCAGTACCAGGCTCCCATGTAGACCAGATGGTTAAGAAAACAACAAAAATGGTGGCACATTTACAACAGCAAGAACTTTGTCACATTGATGCAACTCAATAGAGATGTACTGTAACACACATGGTGGCTGATTTACATGAAAGCAGGATCCTTGAGGTTATTTTTGTAGCATTGCACGTGGACCCTGACTGAACAGGAGTGGAATAGGAGAGCACAGCATAGGAACCCATAACTGAAACAGCACACAGTCACACCTTCAGAAAACACGTGTACATGTGACTAAAACGCTGCACAGTCTAACTCCTGTTTACAAGGAAGCAGACATGTTTCTCACACAGAAGTATATGAGTAGAATAGTGTGGTGCAGGGGCTTCAACAGAAGACATGGTTGACTCACTGGGAAGAGGAGAACACGAGGTGACTTGTGTAGCATTGCGCCAAGACACTGGCTGAACATGAATGGAGTAGGAGAGCAGCAGGGCATACACGTCTACAACTGAACCTCGACACAGTGTCCCCTTTGGAAACCATGCACAAGTGTGATGAAAACAGTGGGCAGTGGCATATTTTCTGCAGTTGCTTGCATGAAAACAGCAGCAAATTCGTCCCTAAGTGTCCCTGTCCCGGGATTGGTACGAACACAATGAAAGCAGCAGTACTTCTGCAACAGCAAGAACCTCGTTATACCAGTGCACCTCACAGAGACGTACTGTAACAGAAGTGGTGGCTGGTTGGCAGAAAAGCAGAGCGAGCATGTGAGAGTCTCACTGCAGCATGGCACCAGCACACTGACTGAACAAGAACGGAATAGAGAGCAAAGCATGCATACCCAAAACTGAAGCACTACACAGTGGCATCTCTGGAAAACATGCCACATGTGACCAAAACAGTGCACAGTAGAGCATTTGTAAAAATGAATGCACTTCTACTCCAGGGGATCTAAATTCTGCTCACAAGGAAGCAGGCAAGTTTGCTTGTATAATTCTGAAGTTGCTTATACCAAAACCACAGCTTGTGTGTTTCTATGTCCCTCAGGATGGTGAGGAACATAGGAAAAAAATGGCTGTAGTATTTAAAAGAGGAAGAACATTGTAATCCCATTGTATCAATATGATTCTCTACTGCAACAGAAGAGGTGATTGATTTACTGGACAGGGGAACACATGTAATTGTCAGTATAGCAGTGCACCTGGACCCTGGTTGAACTTGAATGGAATAGGAGAGGACAGCATACACACCTGCCATTCAAACACTACACAATGGTCTCTTTCCAAAACACATGAAGATACGCCTAAAACACTGCACAATGGTTTATGTGCAAAAGCTAATACATTATTACTTATCACTTACAAAGAAGCAGACAGGTTTACTTGTACAGCTCTCAAGTGTCAGCAAAACAGCAGCACGAATGTTCCTAACTAGCCTGGGTTGAGAAGCATACAGTACATATGGTAGTATGATGTCAATGGCGGGGACTTGGCAATACCAAAGCAACACACACAGTTGTACTGTCACAGAAGTGTTGATGGATTCGCTGGAAAGCCAAGAACATGAGATTTTTATTATAGCAGTGCACCTGGACATTCACTGGACATGAAAGGACAGAAGAGAACCACAGATGCATCTATAACAAGCCACTTAACTTTGGCTTCTCTGACTCACACACACACATGTGCCTAAAGCAGTGCACAATGGCATATTTACAAAAACCAATGTAGTAGAAACGTAGCATGTTGTGATGTGCATTTATAACAAAAAAGTTGGGTTTATCTGTTCAACTCTGAAGTTGCCTGCATCCCAACAGTAGCACAAACATTCATAAGGGTACCACAGGGATTGATTAACACACAGTTTAAATGACAGTAGAATTATAAGGGCAAGAACTTTGGAATACCAACACAGCTCACAGAGTTGTCTTGTACCAGAAGTGCTGATAGATTCACTGGAAGGGAGATTTTCATTACAGCAGTAGACATGGGCACTCTTTGAACATGACAGGAAGAGGTCAACACCATGAATGTGTCTATTACTCATGCACTACAAAATCTTTGTAAAACACACACATGAATGCCTAACTCACTGTACAATGGTATATTTGCAAAAACCAATATATTACTATTGTAGCATAGTCTAATGTACATCAACAACAAAGCAGGTGCATTTACTTGTACAGTTCTGAAATGACCTGCATTGAAATAACGTTGCAACAGCTCCTATGTGCATTGGGACTGATAGGCACACAGTACAAATGGAAGTAAGATTATAATAGCAAGAGCTTTGCAATACCTATGCAAGGCACACAGTTGCACTGTAACAGAACTGGTGTGATACATTCACTGGTAAGCAGAGCACATGGAAATTTTATTATGATAGTGCGTCTGGATAGGCATTGAACACAAAAGTAACTAGAGAGCATCACTTACGCATCTACAACTCAAGCCATATATAATGACCTTTTTGGAATACACAAGCATTTGGGCTTAAAACAATGCTCAACAGCATATTTGCAAAAAGCAATGTAGTACAATAGTATTGTCTTATGATGTGCATTCATAAGAAAGTGGAAGGGGCCGGGTGGTGGCGGCGCATACCTTTAATCCCAGCACTCAGGACACAAAGCCAGGCGGATCTCTATGAGTTCGAAGCCAGCCTGGACTACAGAGTGAGTTCCAGGAAAGGCGCAAAGCTACACAGGGAAACCCTGTCCCCCAAACAAAACACAACAGAAGGTGGAAGGGTTTACGTCTGCAGGTCTGATGTTGCTGGCATTAGAACAGCAGCACAAACATTCCTGAGAGTACCAGGGTAGATTAGCATGGTGCAAATGGTAGTAAGGTAACAATGGCACTAACTGTAACACCAATGCAATGGAGCAGACGTACTGTAACCACGTGGTAGTAGGTCTACTGGAAAGCAGGGCACATGAGATTTTCATTGCATCAATGAACCTGGATACTTATTGGACATAAAAGGAACATGAAAACACTGTATACAAATTTATAACTCATGCAGTACACAGTGGACTCTTGGAAAACACACGCTGGTATGCATACAATACTATGCAATGGTGTATTTGCGAAAACCAAGGTACTGCTACTGTAGCATAATCTAACGTGCATTTACAACAAAACAGACAGGTTTACCAGTACAGAGCTGAAGTTATCTGCATTAGAACACTGGCACATACGTTCCTAAGATTGCCAGGATTGATTAGCACATGGTGCAAATGGCAATACTACTCCTACCCCAAGAACTTTGTAATACCAAAGCAAGGCACACAGATGCACTGTAACAAAATCAGTTGAAGATTCATTGTTCAGCAGAGCACATGAGATTTTTATTATAGCGTGGCACCTAGACACTCATGAACATGAAAGGAACAGGAAAGCACTCTAAGTCACACACTACACAGTGGTCTCTTTGTTAAACATACACCTGCAAGCATAAAATTCTACACAATGGTGTGTTTGAGAAATCCAATGTCCACGACTATAGCATAATCTAAAGTGTATCAACAACAAAGCATACGGGTTGATTCCAACAGCTCTGAATTTGCCTTCATTGAAAGAGCAGCGCAAATGTTCCTAAGAGTACTGGGATTGATAGGCACACTGTGAAAATAGTAGTATTATTACTACAGCAAGAACTCTGTAGTACTTAAGCAAGGCACACAGGTGTACTGTAACAGAAGTGGTGACAGGTTTACTGGAAAGCCGAGTGCGTGAGAGTTTTATTATATCAGTGCACCTGGAAATTCATAGAACATGAAGGTAACAGGAGAGTACCACTTACTCATCGATAACTCAGGCCATACACAATGGTCTTCTTGGAATACACATTCATGCAGGCCTAAAGCACTGTACAATGGTGTATTTGCAGAAACCAATGCACCACCACTAAAGTAATCTAATGTTCATTTGCAGCAAAGCAGACAGGTTTACTCATACAGCTCTGGGGTTGCCTGCAGTAAAACAGCAGAGCAAATGTTTCTAAGTGAACTGGGAATTATAAGCACACAGTGCAAATTGTAGTACAATTATAATGGCAAAAACTTCGTAATATCAATGCAAAGCACACAGTTTTACTGCAACTGAGGTGGTGATAGATTCGCTGGAAAGCCAAGAACATGAGATTTTTATTATAGCAGTACACCTGGACACTCATTGAACATGAAAAGAACAGAAGATGCATCTATAATTCAAGCCATTCAAAAATGACCTGTTTGCTTTTTTTTTTTGTGCAAAAAAGGTACAATCCTAAAAACAAAATCCTAAAACAATGCACAATGGTGCATTTGCAAAAACCAGTGTAGTACCAAAGTAGTGTGTTCTGGTGTGCTTTTATAACAAAGCAGACAGATTGACTCGTACAGCTCTGACATTGCCTGAGTTAGAACAGGAGCACAAACATTTCTCAGGGTCCCGGGATAGATTAGCACATGATGCTAATAGATTAGCATGCGAGACAAACAATAGTAAGACCACAATGGCAGTAACTTTGTCATAGCAATGCAACATAACAGACGTACTGTAACAGAAATGGTGAGAGGTTTACTGGAAAGTAGATCACATACGATTTTTATTATGTCAATGAATCTGGACCCTGAACACGAAAGGAATGGGAGAGCACGGCATAATCCTTTGTAACTCGCGCACTGCACAATTGGTTCCTTGGAAAACACAAGCCTGTATATCTAAAACACTATACAATGATATAGTTGCACGGATCAATGTACTTTTACTGTAGCATACTCTAATGTGCAATTAAAATAAAGTAGACAGGTCTCCTCATACAGCTGTGAAGTGTGCTGCATCAGAACTGCAGAACACAGACTCCCAAGAGTACTGGGACTGATTAACACACTGGAAATGGTAGTGCAATCACTACATCAAGAACTTTGTTATACCCATAGCAAGGCACACAGGTGTACTGCAACAAAAGGATTTACTGGTAGATTTACTTACTGGAAAGCACAGCACAGGAGATTTTTATTATAGCAGGGCACACTCACTGAACATGAAATGGCCAGGCAAGTACTCCAAATACATCTATAACTTAGGTCACACAATGGCCTCTTTGGAAAACGCACGTGCATAACTGAAGAGGTGATAGGTATCCTGGAAAGCAGAGCACATAGGATTTTTATTACAGCTGTGCACCTGGACACTCATTGAACATGAAATGAGCAGGAGAGAACTACAGGCTCATCTATAACTCAGGCCATACATAATGACCTCTTTGGAAAACACACCCACATATGCCTAGAACACAGTACAGCGATATATTTGCAAAAACCAGTCATATCTAATAAACCAGCATAATCTAATGTTCATTTACAACAAAGCAGATTGGTTTACAGGCACAGCTCTGATGCTGTCTACAGTAAGACAGCAATGCACATGTTCCTAAGCGAACTGGAGCTGGTAAACCCATTCCTCACCGCATTCGCCTCTTCAGATCCATCTCTCTCCATAGGACATGAACCCTTCTGCCTCCCCCATCTTCCCTAGCTCACCACATACTTGCTCACCCTAATGGTGCCCAATGGATGGGCCTGTGGTTTCTTTTTCATGCCCAGGTAAAGTAGCACCAGGCAGGCAGCACAGTTACTTTTTGTGTGGGGATGGGGATCTGAACTCGGGTCCTCATATTAATACAGCAAGTACTTGTATTTAGTGAGCTAACTCTCCAATGTCCCCTCATAGACACTTTTCTCTCAGTTGGAAAGTCAGTCTCTGTGGGAAACTGAGGCTGGGCGACTCAATATAAGATGCTACCTGAGGGCATGAAGCTTCTTCCAGTGAAGGCAGCCAACTTGTCAAATAGACACATTTGTAGAAAATGAAGACAGATTAGTGGTTTCCCAGGGTGGGGGGCAGGGGGGGCTTGAAGGAAAACTGACTGAATAATACAAATTTTACACTCCTCCTTCTCTTTCTCTTCCTTTCTTCCTTACTTCCTCCCTCCATCCTTTCCTCCCTTCTTTCTTTCTTTCCCTTCCTTCCTTCCTTCCTTCCTTCCTTCCTTCCTCCCTCCCTCCCTCCCTCCCTTCCTTCCTTCTTTACCTATCTATGTATTGACTTGTTTATTTATTTTTTGCACGTGTGTGGGCACTTGTGGGCCACAGTGTGCATGTGGAGGTCAAAGGACAAGTTGGAGGAGTCAGTGCTCTTCCTCCACCATTTGGGTCCCAGGAATGGAATTCAGGTCGTCGGGGTTGGCAGTGCCTTTCCTGCCTGAGACCTTTTGCTGGCCCTATTCTACTTTTTGGGGTGGTGGTGGTAAAACTTCCTAACGTCGATTGGGGCGATGACTTCACAATTATGTAAATGTATTTAAAAGCCTGAATGTTGCATCCTCACTGGGATAATTTGTTTAGTATGTGAATTATATTGCAAGGTGGCTCTGGGAAGAAAAAAATTAACTGAATAAAACCTGCATGCCTGGTGCTGGAGAGGTGATGGCTCAGCAGTTAGGAACACTTGATGCTCTTGCTGAGGACCCAAATGTGGTTCCCAGAACCTATGTGCTGGCTCACAACTATCCTTACCTCTAGTTCCAGGGTATCCAACACCCCCTTCTGACCTCCTTGAGCACCAGGCACACACACAGTGTGCAGATACATGCAGGCAAAACATTCAGACACATAAAGTAAAATAATATAAAATAAAAAACCTAAAAAGAAATTTAAAAAGAACCACATGATAACATGTATGCTTCTTGAAGTCAGAGACCATGTTTCTAATTTGTGGGATGAGTGTCTAGAAATGAGCCATAAGTAGACTTCACTGATATTACCCTTGGTTGAGTTCCCACGCAACAAGTCTTAATCACATGGAGAGCAATGTAAGGTTCTGTTGCTTTCTCCCCATCGCTCTGTGAACAAATATGGACTCATTATCAGAGCAGAGTTTTGGAGCTGGTTCTCTCCTCCCATCCTTTACATGAGTTCGAGGATACAAGTTCAGATCACCAGGCTTTTGTGGTAAGTGCTTTTCTTCTGAGCCATCTTGCTTGCCCCTGATTTGAACATGCTAATATAGCCAGGCCTGATGGCTCATGCTGATCATCCCAACATTTGGGATGCTGAGGTTAGAGAATTTCCAGGTCTGTTTATTCTCCCGGCACCTCTGTGGTGGTTTGAATGAGAAAGGTCCCCATAGGCCCATAGATTGGAATGCTTAGCCTCAAGGAGTGGCACTATTTATTGGAAAGGATTGAAGGCATGGCCTTATTAGAGGAAGTCACTGGGGATGACTTTGAGGTTTCCAAAACCCAAGCCAGGCCCAGTAGCTTTCTCTTCCTGCTGCCTGAGGACCGAATGTAGAACTTGAAGTCCCTTCTCCAGCACCATGTCTTCCTGCATGCTACTGTGCTCCTTGCCATGATGACAATGACTAAACTTCTGACACTGTAGACAAGACACAATTAAATGCTTTCCTCTATAAGAGTTTTCATCGCCATGGTGTCTCTTCACAGGTTTATTTGACTTATGCTTCCACATCACTGTTCATCACTGAAGGAAGTCAGGACAGGAACTCGAATAGAACAGGAACCTGGAGGCAGGTGCTGATGCAGAGGCCATGGAGGGGTGCTGCTCAGTGGATTGCTTATCATGGCCTGCTCAGCCTGCTTTCTTATAGAACCTAGGACCACAGCTTAGGGATGGTACCAACCATAATGGGCTGACTTCCCCCATCAATCACTAATTAAGAAAATGCCTTTACAACTGGATTTTATGGAGGTGTTTTCTCAGTTGAGCTTGCCTCCTTTCAGGTGACTCTAGCTCGTATCAAGCCAGGACAAACACAGAATTGCTGTGGATATCGCTCTGTGTAAATAAAGTTCTGATTGGCCAGTGGCCAGGAAGGAAGTATAGGCAGGACAAGAGAGAAGAGAATTCTGGGAAGTAGAAGGTTGGGGAGAGACACCGCCAGCCGCCACCATGAAAAGCAACATGTGAAGACACTGGTAAGCCACAAGCCATGTGGCAAAGTATAGACTAACAGAAATGGGTTAATTTAAGATAGAAGAAGCAGATAACAAGCAGCCTGCCACGGCCATACAGTTTGTAAACAATATAAGTTTTTGTGTACTTTCTTGGTTGGGTCTGAGCGACTGTGGGACTGGCGGGTAAGAGAGATTTGTCCTGACTGGGCCAGGCAGGAAAACTCTAACTACACAGAATTGAAAGACAGACATACCATTTAAGCCTCATCCCTCCTCACATTACCTGTATAAATTCGGCTAAGTCAGCCTCTAAGAGCCTTTTATTTCTTGTTAATACCTAGTAGCTAGAGGTAATTCCAGCTCCCTGGGGAAGGGAACAGGATGATGGTGGAGAAACCGTCTGAAGCATGTGGCAGCTGGGTGGTCCTCAGCTGGTGGTTATCTGTTCTTATTTTTCTTGGACTGGAAGAATGCTTAGCACAGGCAGTGGGGTGTTGGGGTACCTTGGCACAATGAGTTCCCAGTCTCTGTCTTTTCTGTGGGGCACAGGGTTCGACTGGACTTTTAAACCCCTTCCTTCCTTCTTTAAGGAATCGGTTCTCCTGGGCGCTATGACAGGGAAAGTCAGCTTACTCCATTACACAACCATGTACTGTAGGAAGTGGAGCTTCCTGCGGCTGATGTGTCAGGGTAGGTTTATCCCCAGGATTAAGATGTCCGAGCTCTAACAGACAGGGCTGCACAGCTGCAGCCTTGACTCTGCTTCCACCCAGTTGCTTTCTAAGAAATTATGTTTGGACTGGACACCCCTCTATTCCACACTGATAATTTAAAATCGGAAGAGGTCAGTCCATTTTAGGATCACTTTAAAATGCATTAAGATGCCACCAGGCATGTTGGCTCACACCTGTAATCTCAGCACTTGGGTGGCTGAAGCAGAGAAGTAGCCATGTCTGAGACCAAAATAGGCTACATAGTGACCTCCAGGTTAGACTGGGCTCCAAATTTACTCCCTGTCTCCAAAACCCTAAAAACTATTAAAATAACAGAAAACACCTTCCTTAATGCATGGAGGCGCTCTGGTTGTAAGTACTTTGGGGTAATTTCCATCCCTGTCCCACACACTCTCAAACAGATGATGTTTCAGGAAACCAGAGCAGAAGGTCCGCTGCGAGCGCCTGAGACACGGTTAAGAGCAGTTAGCATTTCCTCTGATTGCTTCTGCGTTCAGGGCTTGGGCAGGGCTTGGCCAGTGTCTGGATAGATAGTCAGCATGGGATTCCTTCCCTCTTTTTCCTTTTCTGAGAGCCCAGCTGAGTACAGAAGGAAAGGGAAATGGAACAAACATCTCTGGGTTTTCAGTCCACCAGCTGCTTTCTGAGACGTGGTTGACTCTTCTGTGTCATCAGACTGGGCATGGGATCTGTAAGTGTAAATAAAGGCAGAGGACTAATCTATGGATAACATTCTGTCCAAACAAAACCACAGCTAATTTTTTTACATTTGTTTACTTTTCCGAGTGCATTCGCGCGCGCACACACACACATACACACACACACACACACACACACACACACACACACACACACACATAAACACACACACCCATGCAGAAGTCATAGGAAGACTTGTAGGGGAGTCAGTTCTCTCCACCCTGTGGGCCCTGGGATCAATCTCAGATGATCAGGCATGGCAGCAAACAACTCTACTCAATGAGGTATCTCTTTTGCCCCTACTGACAGCTTTTAGCAACAGACCTCCAGTCATGTGGGGACTTCATAAACCTAGTCTGGCCTGTGAGCGCACTTCAGTATCACATCAACTCCTTAGAAAGTCTCTTACAGGGAGGGTTTTTGGCAAGGTAAAGGAGCCCGTAGTGAGTCTCCTAAATGGTCCTTTAGAGCACTTTCAGGCAGTCTCTCCGCTTTAGGGGAAGGCATGTGTTTCTCTAGCCAAATAAAGCGACTAGGAAAAGGCAGCAAATGTCACCCCATTGTCTGGGATACGTAACTAGAAGCTGGGCCGCCAGCTTTGCCCACAGGCATTTGGTGAAGCAGGGCATTTCAAGAACTCAGTTTAAACCTTCCCTGCCCATCTTGTCTTACACACTCTGAAAGGAAGACACCTTGCTCATCACAATCCTTGCTTCCCACAATGGTCCCTGGGAAAAACCAAAATCAAGAAATTTTTTTTTTGGTTCCTAGTTTACACTCTTTTTAACCCACTGAGCTGTTTCCTCCTCCTCACAGCAGCAGCTCTACAAACCCCTTGTGTCAAGAAGATGGAATGTGTGCTGGTCTCTCTCTGCTGGGTGGGGAGGAGATGACAATGGGGCTCAAACTTCAGACTCAACTCGTTGTTCAGCATTGAGTGGGGCAGTCTCAAAGGAATACAGGTTACATCATCTTTCACAGTGAACTCTATTCCCGAGACGTGGCGAACGGCTCAGAAATGCAGGCTTTTGTGGATCTGGTTATTGCCAGTTTTCTATGGAGAATAATCACACACAACAAGTGATCATTTGGTCCATGCCTATGTAATATTTAATAATGAAGTGAAATGACGTGTACATTTGTGCATGCCTCTGAGGACACACAGTTATTGGTGGCTAAGCTTTCATGATTATTTGTGTTGATCTCAGAGTCCACACTAGACCGAGACCTTCTTCAGTGCTGGAACACACCCTCCCAGTCATTCTGATTTTGAAACTGTGTCTCAGTGAATGTGTTATTCAGCTTCCCTTGGCCTTCTGATTGAGGTTTGAATTTAAAATATCCCTCAAAGGTTTGGGTTGTGATGGCTAAAGAAACTACGTTTATGTGAGGCACCTATCTTGGTACCTAGTAGCTGTTTGTCTTTGACTCTAGTCCCTGGAATATAAGTTCCTCCTAACCCCTACTCAGTGAACCGCCCCCCCCCCCACACACCTAGAGATGTGCAGATGTGAGCATCTCCATTGGTCTAACTGATTTTTTTTTTTTTTTTTTGGCTTCTGTAACTTGCTTATGCAGACATTCAGGGACTATTCTGAGGTTGCCTTGAATGCTTAATCTTGGCTTGCTTGTGTAGATCCCTAAGGTCCTCTTGTGGTTTTCATCTTTAAAAAACCCTCTCCTTAATCCCTCTTCAGCACGGCACATCTCTAGTTTGACTTTGAGACTGCAGCCCTGCTAGTAGTTTTAATAGTTCTAAATTGAGTCTGTGGGTCTCTTCCCGGTGGTCTTGAAAGCCATAACATTTCTGGAGGCTACAGTGAGATCCCTAGGGGACCCCAGATTCAGGGCTGTGGGTCTCAGGATAGGCCCTAAGTAGGAACAAGTTCAAGGTGAACTTGGAGGCCTGGGCGAGCACAAGTCCATGGTTATGATATATTTAAAGAGTCACTAGTCAGAGACAGACTCTAAAAGGGGGCAAGCCTGGGACAAGTACCAAACTCAGAGGTCCAGGGGCACACAGGCCCTAGATGGGGGTGAGCATATTGTGGACTTAGAGGTCTTGGGAGCCCCAGACTGTGACCACTACAAGTTCATGAAAAAGAAAAGTAAGAATTGTCAGCTAACTAGTATCTGAAACAGTTGTTCTGTTCTGGAAGTCTGGACATTGGGGGAGACTGGACATGATCTTAGATAAGACCCAGTCTCCAGGGACAGAGTAGGTGACTTCCTCCTGTCTCCCTGACTCTGGTATATCAGTGAAGGTAGCCACCACATATCTGTGTTTGTCTTTTCTGACTAAATGAACTTACTGGTTTTGTTTGTTTGTTTGTTTGTTTGTTTGTTTGTTTGTTTTTTGTTTTTATGAGCTATTTTCTTTTGTCTACTGGATTCGTTTTCAAGTTCTGTTGCAGAAATGAGAATCGGACTGATCACAGTCAGGTCACCCCTGAGCTGCGTGCCATGCAGCAACATCCACAACAGTGAGGATTCGGGGTCTCAAACTACAGAGTTAAGTTGTCACCCAGAAAGCCCTGCACTCTATGTGAACTAGAATGTGGGATGGTCAAATGCAGGGTCATTTGACCCTCAAACTTCCAAGAGAGTCTGGCAAGCAGTCACAGGGAACCTTGGCCACCCTGACCATCGAGTGCTGGTTCCGTCCTCTTCTTGAGTCACCTTCTAAAGGGTTAAGATGCTCTCCCCTTAAGACCCTCCTGTTCTAGTCACCAAGTTGAAGAGTCAGAGGCTGGGTAAAAAATCCAAGTTAAATACCTGGACTCTGTTCTGGCCCCTGCCGAGGAGGAGGAGGAGGAGAAGGAGGAGGAGGAGGAGGAGAAGGAGGAGGAGGAGGAGGAGGAGGAGAGGGGAAGAGAGGGAGGAGGGACATCCCCTCACCTTACAATCTGTGCACTCAGCCGGTCCAGTATCCAACTGTGTCTGAAGGGGACCATGTGCTCGCGGTCCTGATAATATCCTGCCCTGCCCTCACCTCCATAAAGCAGGAGTTCGCTGGATTAGACTCCACCCCATCTGAGTCAGGCAGGCTTCAGCAAACCTCTTTCTTAGAGAGGCACCCCCTAGCCTGCTAGAGGAAGGGGATGATGGGAAGCAGAGGTAGAGACCTCCTTTCCTGCCTCCATGCCTTCCCTCCCATGATGGGCTGTACCCTCAGACTCTGAGTTAAAATGAGTCATCCATTTCCCATGCTGCTTCTCTTCTGCCATTTTATCATAGCACTGAGAAAAGGAACTAACACACTTGCCTAACTCAGACATCCTAAACCAAACCGACAGCTCACCAAGCATGGCCCACCTTCAAAACCTTAAAACAAGCACAGTAAGGTGGGGTGCACACCTGTGATTCCTTCCAGTGCTCCGAAAGCAGAGACAGGGGGATCACGAGTTCAAGGCTACTCTAGGCTGTGTATTAAAGCCCCATCTAAAAGGCAAGAGAGAACATAGAGAGACTTCCAGTAAAGCACTGCAGAAAAAAGGATTATCCTGGCCATGGCAGCCAGAAGCTGTTCATCAGAAATTTGGGGTTCAACTCTAAATATATGGAGAATCAGAGCTTTAAAAACAAAAGCCCAAGAGCTTCTGCAGTGAAGGACTTCAAATTTGGTCTCACTTCTCTTGTTCAGACTGTGACAGGCCCCCAAAACCCTGCTCTATTTCCCTTTTAATAGTTTTCCTTTATGGTTCTAGGGTCAGACTCAAGGTCTTAGACTGGCAGGCAAACACTCTACCACTGAGCTATTTATTTTAATTTTTAAAAATGATTTATTTTTATTATGAGTATGTGCATTTGCAGTTGCCCATGGGGTCCAGGAGAGAGTGTGGGATGCCCTGAAGCAGGGGACATAGGCGTTGTGAGGTGCCCCATGTGGGTGCTGAGAACTAAACTCTGCTTCTCTCCAAGAGCAGTGTAGACTTAACCACTAGACAATCTCTCCAAGCCATAAAACTTTGGTTGCTGATTAACATGCAATAATTGCACACCTTCCAGGGATATAGTGTGATCTTTCAACATATGTATACAACAAAGATTGGTCAGGTCAGAGTCATTACTGTCTCCGTATCTTTATGATATTTATCTTTGCAGCCTTCCAGCTCCCCTTTTCTATACCTGCAAACGTGTGTGTATGTGTGTGTATGTGTGTGTGTGTGTGTGTGTGTGTGTGTGTGTGTGTGTGTATACTAGATCCATCCAAGTCAATGTCTAGTCTTCTGCAAATATAAGCTCTTTGATAGACATATGTCTCTCTTAGTTAGTTTTCTCACCATTAAGTAACTGATAACATTTTTTACTTCATGAAAGAGAAGTCCCTGTTTTTGATGAATGTGGACAACACATGCATTTTAGAATGAATATAATTTACTAAATGGTAGTTTTTATTAAAACATGGAAGAAAATGTGTAATGTTGAACCACCTGAAATTTCCATTGCTAATATTTTTGCCTGTAACAGTTTCAGTGGTTTAAAACAATGAATTTTATGTGGATTCACAGGAGCAACAATGAAATATGGGTCATTCATCACATTCATTCACCCTTTCAACACCTTCTCATTGCCATTCTTACATGCAGATGCTTAGTGGACACAGAGCAGCACAGATACAGACTCTGCTTCAGGGGCTCATGGTGATGGTTGTAATAGAAGATCCACAAGGATGCATGTAATAAATGAAATTCAAGCTGAGTTGTAAGAGAAGAGAGAGATTTCTTCCAACAAAGAATATAAGCAGTTCTATTAATGTAATAGTCTCAGCATGGAGCTTTTAAAGATAGGCGATGTGTTTGTGCTAAAATATTTAAGACAAAAAAAAGCATTTCATAAAGCTTTTAGGAAAAAGCATGAGATGAGAGTCTGGGGCAGGGGCTGGGAGAAGCTGGGAAATTATGCTTCAGGAGTGCTAATCAGAAATGAGTCTTTGCTGGAAAGAAGTGGGAGAGAGTCACAGCATAATGAGGTGAGGGGCTGGGGAAATGGCTCTGTGGGTGGAGTGCTTGCTGCTTAAGATCAAAGACTAAAGTTTGGATCTCCAGCTTTAACATAAAGGGTGGGATCCCAGTGCTTGAAAGGCAGAGACAGGATTTCCAAAACATGAGCTAGCTAGATGATCTAGTGGAAGCAGCAATATCAGAGTCCATGGGCAATAAATAAAATGTGAGGACTGACTGAGGAAGATACCAGGCCTCTGTACATTTGCCAGCACATCTGTCCAAAGGCATACACACAGACATTCACACCACATGCACATACATATGTGGGAAAAGAACAAAGAAAGCTAGAAGAGAACACTGTGGTTGAACTATGAGGACCTTTGTAGCAACTAGGTATTCTGAAGAGTTTCCAGTTTGGGAATGAAACAATTAGAGATGGCTTAGAAGAAACATTGGCAAATGTGATAACAGGGTGAACAGGGGTGGGGATGACTTGACGCCATGGTATAAGAGTAAGGTGCTGAGGGCATGGGGTAAGAGTCAGGGACATGGACCCTTGAGGATCTACCTGATCGGCTCAGCCAGACAGACTACACACAGGCCTATTCTCTGTGATAGCTAAGACTGTTATGTCACCATCATCCCATGGGACTTTTAACAGGGAAAGGAATTTAAAGGATTTTTCTTTAATAGACAGCTTGCATTAAGTTGAAGTGAGGATTCAGAAAGAAGGACTTGGGTTAAGCAAAAACAAAACAGCTAGTCAGATATGCCTCTGTCTTGTGTGTTTTGGGATATAGGTGTGTGACATCATTCCAGGATTCTTGGCAGAGCTTCAAAAATAAGTATTTTCAAGTTAATTGTGAAGATATTTCAGCTAAGAAAAACTCTCCACCTGGACAGGAATGGTAACAAAAGCAGATCTAAATTGTCTCCCCCATACACCTCCATTTCTTCTTCTTTGGTAGGCTTCTCTGTGTAGTCCTAGCTATCCTGGAACTAACTCTGTAGATCAGGCTAGCTATACAATCCCTTTGCCTCCTGGGTGCTGGTATTAAAGACATGGCCCACCATGCCTGGCTCCATTTTATCTTCTTGGTGTGGTTTCTTCTATTCATACCTCTTACATGATAGATGTCTAAAGTTCTCTACTGTCTAGATCTAGGAGAGGTTGTGGCTTAGTTTACAAAACAGTCTGACTTTTACATGTCTGTTCATGTTGCAATAGCTCAGACATGTACACCTCCCAGCTGCAAAGAACTAGAAAAGTAGGGTCTGGAGAGATGGCTCAGTAGTTAAGAGTGTATAGTGCTTTTGCACAGGGCATGAGTTTAATTCCCAGCACCCATACCTGGTGGCTCACAACGGCCTGTAACTTCAGCTCCAGGAGCAACTGATTTCTCTGGCCTCTGTGAGTGTACACATACCTAATTAAAAATAAAAAATTGAAAATCCAGAGTATATATATAAAAGGCCTTTGTATATCAGGCAACAGATAGCACAGGCTGTGGTCCTAAGAGGAAGAATCATGTGAGCTAAGCACTAAGATTGCTCTGATGGATCCTGGAGATTTCTTCAGACATCACCACTGGAGATAACCTCTTCAGAACCCAGCATTCCTTCATAATAGAACATGAGCTAGTATTCTCAAAAGGTGAGGTATCCAAAAGTTTTTGAACAATGTTCTACAGTGAGGAAACTGTACAAAAAAGGGGTCAAGAACACTGCATGGGAGCCCCCTTAAATTTACTGAGCAGCATCAAGATATATATATATATATATCCACAGAACAAAACTTTGCTGGGCCAGACAATGGACAATTATGGTGGTTTGAGAAGGAATGTCTCCCACAGACTCACACATTTGAGTGCTTGGCCCATAGGGAGTGGCACTATTGGGAGGTGTGGCCTTATTGGAGTAGGTGTGGCCTTGTTGGAGGAAATGTGTCACTGTGGGAGTGGGTTTTGAGGTCTCATATATTTAAGCCATGCCCAGTGTGACACAACAGTCTCCTTCTGCTACCTGCGGATCAAGATGTAGAACTCTCAGCTACCTCTCCAGCACTATGTCTGTTTGCAAGCCACCATATTTCCTGCCACAGTGATAATGGAATAAACCTCTAGACTAAAAGCCAAACCCAACTAAATCTTTTCCTTTATAAGAGTTGCAATGGTCAGGGTGTCTCTTCACAGCCGTAAAACCCTAAGACAGAAACTAAGCACAGTGAACTGGAGAGTTGTCATAACTCATAGTCTGGGAGACATGTGAGGTCAGAACTCATAGCCTAGGAGACATCTGAATTCTGACCAGTTGTAGTTAAGTATTCACTGAGTCTCTGGGGACTCCAGTGGCAGCTCTGGAGCTACCTTAATAATAGTATCACCTCTGTTCTCACCTGTCGTCCATTCCATAGGAATTCTCAGAAGTCACCAGCCCAGACAACAATCCTCCACTTCAAGCTCTCCTGTCTCACAATGTGTGCCCTCTATCTCTTAGTCTGGCTACATCCTTCAGAACACTGGGTTCAAAATATTTGCTCCTCTGCCTTCTTGTCATAAAAAATGCCCCAAGGAATGTATTTCATATTATCTTTCATTATTTTTTACTTTTAGAAACCAGTTGCATAGGTTTTACCCACTTCTTTCTTTGAAAAAAGGAAGGTAGAGGCCATGGTGCCCATAGGGGCCAGGTGAATTCTGAAGGTCCTATTACTTTTAATTCTGACACACAGTAAGCTTGTTGTTTGGCTTGATGTTAGTTTAGGCTTTTATTGTCCTTTTATTATTCTTGGAGTTTTTTAGTGTTAAGAATTTTATGTTTTATTATTTATGCTATTGGGGAAAACAATATAGAGTTTGTTGAGAACAACTTGGCAGAGCAAAGAAAACATTAAAGATATGAATATAGGGGCTGGAGAGGTGGCTCAGGAGGGGAAGGCACTTGTTCTTTCAGAGGATCAAGGTTTATTTCCCAGCATCCACGTGGCTGCTCACAAACACCTGTGGCTGCAGTTCCTGGGTCATATTTGTTAATATAGCGAGTTTGAGGCTATTCTAAGATACACAAGACTAATTACCTAAAAACAAACAAACAATGACAAAAACAACAACAGCAGCAACAACAACAAATAACAAGAATAATAATGCTGGGAAACACTTTTTGCTTTTAAAAATAAATATTTTATTTTTAATGTGTGTGTATGTGTCTGCCTGTATGAGTTTATGTGTACCACATGCACATAGGAGCCCAAAGAGGCAAAGGAAAGTTTTGAGCCTTTGGAATGGGATTATAGACAGATGTTAGCTACCATGTCAATGCAGAAGACCAAACTTGGGTCCTTCATGAAAACAGCAAGTATAATTAGAAAATACTTTTTTATGACAAGAATTTAAAATATGTACAACAGGGTCTGGGGAGATAGCTTAGCAGTTTCAAGTACTTTGCAAGCAGGAGGATCTGAGTTTTAACCCCCAGTAACCTATGTGAAAACCTAGGCATGACTTCAAGTGCAGTCAAATTACAACAAATCACACACACACACAGAATCCCTTCATAATATACAGAAATATATATATATAATATATTTATTTAATATATAATATATAAATTGATGTTTTTTAGTGGCACTCTTACCCTGTGAGGAAAAGTCACAAAAGACAACAGAATAAACTAACAAGAGTTTTATTAAGACAAGGAGAAAGGAATAGCCATAATCAGGTCTGCTGAAAGGACACGTGTGTGAAGGGGGCAGGTGAACATGGGGCCTGTCTTTTAAGGGCCAGCTTGCACCTGTGCACACAGGCCCACGTGGCTACTCCACACATGCTCATAGATCATGTGTATGACCATGCAGCCTCAGGGCCTGGGTTACATAGGATGTATGACACGGAAATGACTAAGTGTCCCGCTGGGCATGAGAGATCATGGGGGCGTGGTTGGAATTCCTATCATAAATAAGCCTTATATAAATTTGTAACCTTGAATTGGGCTGCATTCCTAGCTCTCTTGAGCCTCATGTGGCCTGTAGGCTGTAGGTTGGACATCCTTCCACCAAAGGAGCCACAGGACATTATAGTTTGAATGGAAAAGTCCTTCATAACCTTCTGTGTTTGAACACTTGGTTCCCAGCTGGTAGCAAAGTTTTGGAAGGCTGAGAGCCTTTGGGATTGTGGCCTCACTAGCAGAAGTGGGTGGCTGCATATAGGGCACTAAGTTATACTGGTTTCTGGTACCACCTTGAGATCTCTGCTTCCTGATCCCCCAAGATATTGCGAGCTATCTGTAGACTCCTGCCACCCCAGACTGAACTGCTCCAGCCACAGCACTTTCCCTATCATGTTGGTACCCACCCTCTAAATCACGTGCCAAGATAGACCTGTCTTCCTTCAAGTTGTGTCTGTCAGATATTTTGTGACTGTGAAAAAAGTGACTAATGCGAACATATACACTTTGTATTATTGTATTACACTCTATAATGTTATGGTCTGATGATGATCGTGCCAGCTCAACTACAGCACATCTACAACACAACCTTCTGTATGCCCCTCACTATTTGCGGACATCCCTTCTGTCCAGGGAGTGGTCAGGAAGAGGTTCCCTGGTTTCTGCTCCTCTCACTTCTGCTTTCACCTCTCCCTCATCACCGTTTGTAAGCATCTTGCAAGCCTATTTTTGTTTTAAAAGGTTAGATGACTGCCTATGACTACTTTGTTATGTCTACCTGTTGTTTTGACTACCTTGTTGTGCTCATCCTGTCTGTTTCAGGAGCCTGAGCAACACTAACTTCTGATGCTCATCTTCTGTTCTCTAACCCCACCTATCTTGCCCAACAAATCCCCCATTTGGAAATACCCTACCCTTTAACTATAGAAACCTTGTCTTCCTCACATCCAATGCTGACCTCTTAAACCCCACCTTAGGGGAAGGCAGCCCATGTGCATGGATAAAAAAAGCTTGCTTTAATTAATTGCTTGCTTTAATTAATTTGGCCATGCTGTTCTGGGTTGGTGGTCTTTCTCTTCACATCTCTGGGAGTAGCACAAGATGTCAGGTCACCACCAATGGAGCTGTTATGTCAGACTGCTGTAAAGCCTCACATACCAAGTGAGTGGGAGAGGGAGGCACTCCATGTGCTACAAGACCTGTCAGAGCATCCTGAAAATTCCATTGCCAGGACTGTGGAAGGCCAAGAGCAAGACGAAGTGGAGTAGGGAAGAGGAGGCCCCAGAGGTGTGTAAAGTGAGTACATGATGCTAGTTGGGTTGTCTGTCTGCACTAGGGGCTGCAGAATTGGTAACCAGAAACCCCTTTCTCATTAAATGAATGCAATGAGGACATGACTTCTCCAAGGCATGGGTGAGGAGGAGAAGCTTTGTATTGTAGATCTGAGGGAGAGAATAGCCAGAGCATCTGGAAGAGTCCAGAGCAAGGAGAGAAAGTTGTAGACTAAGCATGACTAATGGACTGGACCATGATGCAGGGGAGGAGGAGAGAGGGAGCTAGAGAGGAGTACCAAGAGAGAGGGCCATGGGAGAGGGGACCAAAGAGAAGGGATCAAGAGTCAAGAGAAAGCACATGGCCACAATGGTGGGGTTATGTAGGACTGAGAAGCCTGGGGAGGGGAAGTCCATGAGCTGGAGCAGTTTAGGGTACAGGTGGGATAAGAAGAACTAAGAGGAGACAGAATGCCCAGCATGGCCTCTGTAGCAGGTACAAGCAATGTTGAGAGAACTTGGAGACCAGCGTGCACTTTGATATTCCAATAGGCCTAAGTATAGGGAGAGGAGAAAACACATCCCCACCTTTGATTTGGAGCCCCCACCCCACCCCCAGCCACCTCAGGCCAAATTGCTCAAATCTCATGCAGCCTCAATTTTTTGGAGGAAATAGCAGGAATAATGCCCATCTCCTTGAAGGTCTATCTGAGAATACGTGAGATAAAATGGACACTATTCTGTACGGCACATCTTTTACTGTCAGGTTTGTTATTAAGGGGAACAGATGTGGTTTGAATAACTTCCGTTCTCCACAGAGTTCCTCAGGCTAAGGTGGCCAGGTCAGTGTTGGGCAGACCTGCAGCTGGGACTCTAGCCGGAAGTAACCCAGAAAAACAAGAGCATGCCCAGTTACTACCTTTCCCTGGCACAGCAGGCATGGAGATTATGGTAGAAGTGTCCTTAGTCCTTGTCCCCTGGGGGACACCAAAGTGAATCATTTCAAGGGCTAATTTTTTCCTTCTAGTCTTAAGCACAGGAAGCCTTTTGGTAGACAGTGTTTCTCCAAGACAAATTTTCAAATGTGCATAGATGCTATTGTGATCATTAAAGAAAAATTAATGTAAAGCAGAATGCAAGGTGGCTTTGGGTGTGGGGAGGTTTCTTGGGTTTTGTGTTTCTATTTGATGTTGATGTTGGGAGTTAGTTAGACCCAGGGCAGGCTTTTATCACCTCTTCCAGACTCTTGAAGATGGGAAGGAACCACAGTAAAGGATTTAGGGTGGAGAGAGTTCTTTGTGGAGACAAGATGTGATGCAGTTGGATGGTTTGCTCCTTTATTTGTTTCTTTTATGGGATGCTGTGAGCCAAATGCAGGGCTTTGTGCATGTGTTGCTAGAATTCCTTCCCCAGAGAGACATAAAGCAACATCCGTCCATAGCCCCCAAGGCCCCAAAGCAGGATTCTGGAGAACCAATGAATTTATTGGGCTTCCTTATGGTGCCTAGATGAGGGCTTGCTTATAGGGGTGAGAGAGAGCATTCTCCCTCAACCGAAACATCTGAAATGCTGTACCCAGCAGGGGTGAGGCCTTCCCCAGTAGCCCAACAGATGGAGTCCCCATCCCCAGTCTTCCCCAGTCTTCCCCAGCCTCCATATGCTCTAGCCCTTCCCCCAGGCCAGATGGTACAGAGCAGCTGGATACTCAGGTGAGAATCTTGTGCTCTACTCCATGTCTCTATAGAGAGCTGTAAACCATCACCCAGACCCACCTGGATGATGGTTTGCAAGGGGCACAGATGAATTCCCCAAGATGGTGGTAGCACAGTCACTTATAATAACATGCTCTTCAAGTGCTGTCTGACTGATCCATATCACCAGCCCTCCTTTAATACTTTTTATTTGGGGACAGGGCTTCATTAAGTCGTCCAGGTTGGCCTTAGACTCTGTACTGGCTGGTTTGTGAGTCAATATGACACAAGTTAGAGCCATCAGACAAGAAGGAGCCTCAGTTGAGGAGATGCCTCCATGAGATTCAGCTGTAAGGTATGTTCTTATTTAGTGATCAATGGTGGATAGTGCCACCCTGGGCTGGGGGGCCTGGGTTCTATAAAAAAGAAGGTTGAGCAAGCCAGGGGAAGCACGCCAGTAAGCAGCACCCCTCCATGGCCTCTGCATCAGCTCTTGCCTCCAGGATCCTATTCTGTTTGAGTTCCTGTCCTGACTTCCTTCAGAGGTGAACAGCAATGTGGAAGTGTAAGCCAAATAAACCTTTTCCTCCTCAACTTGCTTTTGGTCGTGTGGTGTTTCATCACAGCGATAGAAACCCTGACTAAGACAGCCTATGATCTTATGCCTTAGCCTCTGACTAGCTGGAACTGCAGGTCTGTGCAACCAGTCTTGAGTTTGTTTTGTTTGAAACAGAGCCTTATTTGTATACCCAGGCTGTTCAGGAACCCAGGCTAACCTTGAACTTGTTCCGGCCTCCTGTGTCAGTCTCCCATGTGCTAGGATCCTATGTGTACACTACATCATCAACAAGATGTGTCTGAGTGGAGGGGGAAGTGGGGCAAGTGCAGGAAGGAGGTGGGTGGGTGCTGGAAGTCAGAGAGAGACTTGGGAAGAGCTTGGGCTCTGGGCTCACCCAAAGCTGGCTTCAAATTCTGGTTCTGCTTTGAATTGTCTTTGTGTGACAAACATAACCTAGTCCTTTAGCCTTCTGAGTTCATGATGAAACACCCCTTTAAAGCCACAGTAAGACCTTGAGTTTGAGGTTTTCTACATTTGAATCCAGGCTCTCTCACACACTAGGTGCATACTATAACACCCAGCTCCAGCCACATTGTAAGATTCCAAAACTGAGCTGGATAAGACAAGGTCGGCATGTGGGCCTTGTATTTTCCCCTCTAGTCCACTATTTCCTAGGTGAGGAGGTGGGTCTCAGGAAGCAGGGATGGGGAGGGATTGAAATTTCTCAGCTGCTGCTTCTCCTTTCTAGAAGGAGGATACTAAGGATCTGTGGTGGGTTTTGTGTTACATTCTGATTGCAGTTCAATGCCCAGATTAACCATCTTTTCAGCTGTCAGGAGCTCACCATGTTGCCAGTGCTTAAATGTCATCTGAGCATCGTTGTCTCTGGTCCTGGATGAAATGGAGACTAGGCTAATACAATGCAGTTTTAGTGAGTGATTGCAAAGATAATGTATGACTCTTCTTGTCCTCTTCATCTCCCTCCTTGCACGGCTGCTAAGAACTATGTTGTGTGATATTTTGTTTCTGTTCTGGCAAATCAAGCTAGCCTGGAGATCAGAGGGCAGAGCTAGCCACTATTTAACCAACAAGGCTTGGTGGTGGTGGCACAGGTCTTTAATATCCAGGCAGTGGTTCATGCCTTTAACCCCAGCACTCAGGAGACAGGAAGTTATAAGGTGGAGCAGAAGATCTGAAGAGGTAAGAAGTCACTGGTGGCTGCTTCTCTGCTTCTCTGATCTTTCAGGTTATTATCTCAATATTTGACTCCTGGTTTTTATTGGTAAGACTAATTAGGTTCATGCTTCAGAACTGTAGACTGGAGTTTTTCTCCTTTTGTCCATGAGATCATCTGAGGCCACTACAGGCTTGGTTCTAGGTCGTGGACAGATTTCTAGTCTCTGTTTCAGACATAATGAGGCTAGGATGTTTGGGGTTGACCTTTTCATTTTGTGGCCCTGTCTTAGAACATGTGACTCTCAACCATTACAACCCTTGCCATCCCACACTAACAATCTGCTGTGAGAGACACTGCCCAAATCCCAAATCCTTTCATCTCTGATCCTCTTAAACCAGAGCTTAATTTAGAAAAGACACAAAGATGTTTGTAAACCAATTTGTGTCTCTAAGTTTCAGTTGCCAGTAAATTTCTGGGAGAGTATTTGCATTTTAACAGAGTGTGCTTAGAGCCCTTCAAACTCAAAAAAGGAAGGATCCATACTCCACTCCCCCAGATGCCCTTCACTTCTGTCTCAGTCTGCTCCAGTTCCCCAGGCTCCAAATACCAAAGAGCCAAGCATAGATAAAGCTGCTTAAAGAAAAGAGTTTGGATCCTTACTCTAGTCTCTGTAGCCATTTTATGTGGCAGGAACCATCTATGCTATATTGTTAGACATGGGGAAACTGAGGTGCTGGAGAAATGAAATAAATACCTCACCAGGGTCAGTCAGTGCTGTGGAGAAGAAGCAGGATTTGAAACCAGGCAACATGTTGCCAGCATCTACCCATGCCCCTCCTTCAGCTCCTGTGTGCTCCCTGCCACAGTCTTCCCCACATAAACAGTCTTGTGTAATCATAAGGAGGCTCAGAAGGGAAGAGGGCTGAGATGAAGCTTGCTTGGGGCCCATCTGGGTCACCCCACCCATCTGCCTTTTCTTCTTCCCCAGACCCAGGCTATGTCAGCTAGGGGAGATACTTACAGGTTCCTGACAAAGAGTCTCTAAGTCCCTGGTCCATCTCATGCACACTTAGAAGACTCCACTAACATCTGCACACACCCAGACCGGTGCACTGACAGCCAACTTCCAATTCATAGTTCTCTAAAACCTTCCAGATAAAACTGAAGTAATAAACTTAGCGGGGAGTGCATGCCTGTAATCTTAGCTCCCGGGAGGTCAGGCAAGAGAACCAAGAGTTCAAGGGGAACCTGAGCTACACAGCAAGTTCCTGTCTCAACAAAACAAAAGCTGTGACTGTAGCTCAATGTTAGAGCACTTAACTGAGCAAGCACAGGCTCTGGGTTGAGTTTACAGCACCACTGATACAAAGTGAAGGGAAGCAAAACACAACCCCAAATCAACAGTATGATTGATATGGAAGTGATCAAAATGCATTAAGGTGGTAGATATGCTGATGTTACAAAATTGATGTGTGTGTGTGTGTGTGTGTGTGTGTGTGTGTGTGTGTGTGTGTCCTCCATAGCAGCTGCCCCCCTCAGAGGTCCTAGTGACATGCTTTGGAAAAGACCCTCTGTGAGTTACAACTGTGGTGTGGGTGGAAGCTATGGGAATATACAGAGCTGGGCAGAGATCCAGGGGAAGAGAGTAAGACAAAGTCAGGTCCCCAGATCTGTGGCCGATGCTCTGGGAAGCTGTTTCTATGGAGATCAGCAGTGGGGTTGGGTTCTGAAGTTGAGATTCCACCTCTAAAGCCAGGGGCATCCTGACACAAGAAACCCAGATGCTCAAAGAGAACATCCTGTGGCAGGAAGACAGGTGAAGGAGAATAACAGGCAACTTCTTTGTATGAACCTCTTCAGACCCACATGCCTGCAGCCACAGGTCCTTCCAGGGTGCCAAGCATGTTCGCTGTACAATGCCACCCAAGTCCTGCAGTGAAGATATGGCTGTTCTGCTTCATGGGAACCTAGAGCACGCAGGTTAAGATTTTCTCTGGGTCATGGCTGGGGCCTCTGTTAATGAGGTGGGGAAGAAGGAGTTATCTCTTTTGGGTCTCTGGAAGCTGGTTGACAGAGGAACAGAGGACAGTGGACAACAGAGTGATCTTGCTCAGCTAGGAGACCTGTGTGTAATCCCTGGAGACTTAGGCTGACCCATTTGTCCATTGTAGGGTAACTTCTGAAGACAGATAGCACTGTGGTGGGGTGGGAGGGGCCTTGGAAAGCAGGTGCTCTGAGGACAGGCTTCCATCTCTCTGCTTGCTCTTCTCCCTGCTTGCCCGGCCCCCAGTCCCAGAGCTTCTCAGCGATCTATCTGTAAATTGCCTCTCATCTTTCTGATCTTCTTCTCAGCAGGGCTTAAACTGCAAGACCCTGATAAATCAGTTGTCATTCTTTCCTTGGCTTTGAGTAGATTTCCTACAGTCTAACTGGTGTGTGAGAAACCACACATTTAAAGTCTGTCTGCTAGATGTTTTGATATGCAATGCTTTTTGACGAGTACACCCGTGAAACCATCACCACCATCAAGATATTGAGCATGCACGTCACTTTGGCAGCTTTGTGACTCTTGTCCCTTCTGTGCCTTCTCTCTAGGCAGCCCCAGACCTGTTTTCTGTCACTCTGGGATGCATGTGAATGGAATCGTACAGGAAGTTTCTTTTGTTCAGTGTGTTACTTTGATAATTCAAGTGTTTCCATTTTAGAAAACCAATTTCTTGTTTCCTAAGGAGGGCAAACAATGCAACTGTTTGTTTCCCGAGAAGTTGCTGCAAAAGTGTGGATGACACGCAGGGTACTCCTGACGATGATTAGTACTAGCTGCGAATGCATGACTTTCAGATCCACCCCTGTGGTGGGTATCCGTAGTTCACTCTCTTTTGTTGAGTGTTTTGCGGACAGATCAAAAGGACCGCTCAGCCCCTTTCTCTAGGCCCCACCCAGACACAAATACATCTCTGTAATTTCCAATTTTGCTCTTGCCAACTAGAAGCTGACTATTAAGGGGAGAAAGGCCCATGCAGAGTTCCTCATTTGCCTTCAGGGAAGTAGATGTGAGTGCTGGAAGGACACTAGAGACCAGGGATGCCGAACTGTGCACACCTAAAATGCATGCTGAAGCCACAACCCCCAGTTCTTAGAATGTGCTTAGACTCAGGGCCGTTAAAGAGAGAATTAAGTTGAAATGAGATCATGAGGGTCTCTAACCCAATGTGACTATTGGACATATAAGATGTGTGTGTGTGTGTGTGTGTGTGTGTGTGTGTGTGTGTGTGTGTGTGTGTTGGAGGGTTCTGTTCATTATGAGTCTATAATTTATTTGGCTTATTTGACATGTGAAGAAGTGAAAACTCCTCACAATGGAGAACTGACTTGCCTGAGACAGAAGCATCAGTGATTGTATCTGTGCAAAGGACAGAAGCAGTATAGCTTTGTGTACCACAGAAGGGGCACACAAATGTCATGCATTGTCCCCTGCCCTGTTAATAAAATTCCTTCTTAGGTGTATTCACTGAGATTCTGTCTCACTTATGTTCCTACACAAGTCATGCACCACAGCTGGAGTGGGGATATGGACATGCTGGCCTTGGGAGCTGCTATTAGGACAGCAGCCCAAGTGAGGCCTTCTCTGGGCCCACAGGTTAGAGAAGGTATGTTGTTTGCATAACAGAAAGGAGCATGTCTGCCTCCTGTGCCTTCTGAATCACACTGAAACAACAACAGAGATATAAAAAGGAAGGTAGTCCAGCTCTGCAACAGGAACATCAGGGTAGCCCTGTGTGCCCAGAGACTCCACTGAATTTCTGAAAGACAGAAAGTAGATGGGAGCATACAGAAGAGAAAACTAGGGAAGAATCAAGTACAAATAGAACATGTTCAGGAAAGTGCTGCAGAGTGTGTGGGAGCTGGAGCACCCTTAACACTCCTGGGAAAATGTATCTTGTACATAGAATGGCTTTTATAAGCATGGTGATAAGTCAAATTATTTTTCCTTCTCTTTTCACTTGCAGGGACATCACAGCGGAGGCCTGGCTGCTGCTATCATTCTCTATTGGCAGCACCTGTAATCTGGGCTTTATCAGTTTGCCAGAGGTCCACAGATGGCCAGAGGGAAGGAATGGGCAGCTTCAGAGGTCTTTTACAATGCAACTGCCATTACTTCTGTGAGTTCTTTCATAAGGTGTGGAGTACAGGCATTGAGATTTAAAATTAAAATTGTCATATTCTAAGACTGCCATTCCGTACTGCAGCTTTATGATGACTTTTCCAGTTTCCCATATCTGGGTAGGTGGCTGAGTGAGTGGTACTTCCTCTCAGCTCGTTGCCATTGGCGCTTTTAATCCCTCCCATTGGACAGGATTGAATTAGTCATTTTTCTCATTGATGCCACAGAATAGCTGATAGAAGCCACTTACGGGAGAAAGGATTTATATTGGCTCATGGTTTGAAGGGATTTAAGCACACCAGGACAGAGAAGGTGTAATGGCAGAAGCCTGGGGAGTAGCTTGTTCACATATTAGCCAATCTGGAAGTGGAAATAAGAATTAGAAAAGGATCAGGGTTTAATTTTAAAGACCCATCCCTAGTCACGTATACCCTCCAGCTTAGTACCATGTTCCAAATGTTTCACAACCTCCAAAACAACCCCACCCACTGGGGACTAAAGACTCAAGCCTGCATGGGAAGGGGGAAAATTCCACACTCAAATCATAATGAGAATATTCTGGGGGTACATTATCTTATTTGAGTCTCATTATGAAGGGAGAAGGTGAGAACATGAGGAATCTCAGAGAGCAAGACTCTGGAGTTTATCCAAAGTCATGAAGCAAGGTCATGGTGGAACCATTGTGGGGACAGAGATCTTGAAGCAGGATTTGGGGGTTCTCTGCTGCTTTCTTTACAGACCAAAAGGACACATCTAACCTTTGAATGAGCAAAGCATCTCGCTATTGTAGTATGTTTAGATGCCTCTAAAACAGAACTTGGACCAGGACGTGACTTCCGAAGGAGTCCATTCCAGATTCTGAATCTACTCCATGTGCCTTCTTGAAAAGGCCAGCTGTCATTATGAAGGGAATGGCAGAGGCTCAGGAGATTCCAGTTCCTTTCCAGTTCCTTTCCAGTTCCTTTCCAGTTCCTGAAGGTATCTCCAAGCATCTTCTGCCTCCCAGTGCCCAGTAAAGTGAGAATTGGCCTTCTCCTCCTCCCCTCTCAGAGAGTTGAGATCCTTTCCCAAGTGAGCATCTCCTTGACTTTAATTGATACCATTGGGCAATCATTAATTATTGCCCATACTCCTCAACATGGAGTGAAGGTGAGCCACTACCACAGGATCTAACAGCAGGTCTTAAAGATCACAGATGTTCATGCTGAGGTCTGAGCTGCCTCTTCTAGTCCCAGAGCTGCTTCAGGCCAAAGACATTTGTTCTACATCTGCACACAGACCTGCAGGGTCTGCTAGAGCCTGTCAGTCAGTTCTTTCTGGCCAGGAACCACAGCACTGAGCTAGAGTGGTCTTGGTTGTCCATTCCTTGTTTCACACTATATAGATATATTTAAAGACTGGGCTGTGCGAAGTTCCCAGTGAGTTAACTGTCAGCTGGCTTTTGGATAAACAATTGTTTTGTTTTTTTTTTTTTTTTTTTTTTTGTTTTTGTGGTTATCCCATTCCTGCCCTAAGTGGACATTTTCAAAGTCCTACTGAGTTTTAAATGACTCAAAGACATTTGGTAGTGAGATTGTCAAAATGCCATTTTGCCTTAAGTTCTCATCAAAGGCAGCTTGATGCTGCAGGGAGACTATTGTCTCTGGATGAAGACAGACCTTGGTTCCTGGGAAGGGCAGGGTCAGTGAGCATGCTGTTGAGTCCTAGGAATCACAACTCTTTACACTCTGAGTGTAGCTATAGTCTTTAACTCAGGGGTCATCTTTTAGGGCCAACACATCATCGTTAGATTAACTCAGCACAGGAGGCTTCTAAGACAGAGCCAATGCTTCTCTTTGTCCTGAACTTGGAATCAGATCTACCTCTTTGGAGGTGTGTTGGTATCTTGAAGTGATCGATATGGGGGAGAAAGAGTAAACTTGAACTCTCATCAGCTCTGCTGTTACTTGGTCAAGCCACTTTAGTCTTTAGAACATACTCCCTCAGGTGGATGGAATGTGAGGACACCAAAGTGGGTTAAGAAAGTTTCCCCAGATTGAGAATCTCTGAATATGACCTTCATTGAAAAGCAAGTCCTTGCAGACGTCAACAAGTTAGGATGGGGTCATGGACTAGCGTGAGCTCTTATATAAAGAACTAGTGTCTTTACAAGAAGAGGAAAGGACACATGGGTACAGAGACAAAGGATGATGACAGGTGATGATGGAGGCTATGATGGAAGTGATGTGTCTATTGGGGAGAATATTAAGGACTCTCAGCCACACCAATACCAGACAGACACTAGAGATGGCCAGGGTCAGTCCTTTCCTAGAGGCTCCAGGTAGAGCCTAGTTTGAGAAAGGAGGGCAGAGGAGGGCTTGCATGTCTTGGGCTTGTTCTCTCCTGCCCTGGGCTTGTAGCCACAGTATGAGCTTCTTTGATTTGCCATGCCCCCTCTGCTTTGATGGACAGAAGCCTCTGAAACATGGGCAAAAATAGAGTTACTACACTTCAGTTCTCAGGTGTTTTGATCACAGTGGGGCAAAAGTAACTGATACAACTTCCTAAATTTGTTTTATAAAACGCTTGTTCCTCAGAATGGTAGACATTTCTGAAAGAAGAAGAAAAAAGGCCCAGATTTCTTAGTTTATCTGTCTGTTTGTCTGAGACAGTGTCTCTTTTTGTCACTCTGCCTATCCCAGAACTCACTGTGTGTACCAGGCTGGCCTGGAACTCAAAGAGATCTGCCTGGGTTTAAAGGCATATGCCACCATATCCAGCTCCGAATTTTTTTATTGATGAAAAATTTAGAAACATAAGAGGTTACACAAAGTCCAGTGAATTTGTTTGTTAATGACAAAACTTTTCATATGGTAACATTCATTTGAAATTTCAAAGATGTGTGTGTGTGTGTGTGTATGTGTGTGTGTGTGTGTGTGTGTGTGTGTGTGTGTGAATTTAACTTGAAAATCACAATGCATTTGACTACCAAATCTTTTATTCCTTGTAAATAGAGTTCCATACCATACAGCGGTAAAGTTTTGTTTGTGACTTAATCATCCTCAATGCTATTCTAATGTAAAGAAGAAGAAAGTAGACAATAAAATATAGAGTTAAAATAAACGAAAGCTAGGTGGGTTTATTGTTATGATTGTTTTCCAGTAGAGATTCTGGTCCCAGGGAAATCTTTGAATCATACACAGATGTCTCATTTTCTGTTTAAAGGTGGTGCATAGGTACCATCTCCCTTTCCCTAGTCCACTGGCCACCAACATCACCCCAACTGTCCCTCTTGGCCAGTGGTTCTTTGGTACATCCTTTCCCTATGGTTTCAGAAAGGCTGTAGGTAGTGGCTCTCCCAGGAGGCTTCTTCATGCATACCCTTCCTCACCACTTTTGAAGGTAGATGCAGTGGAACTGGGGGGCATTGCCTCCTCAGATAGAAGACTCATCCTGTTTGTCTGTGTGGAGAACATGCCAGTGCTTATAAGAGACCATAAAGCTCTATGTTTTTGCTTTATAAGCTCTGTACTGTAATCCAAACTCTACAAATGAGCAATTTCTTTGCATAATGAATGAGTAAACTGTTTTACAAACTTTTATGTTGTTCTAAGTCTGTGGTTTTACTAAATTTCTACCTCAAAGTTATGTAATTAGAGCCTCACCAATCTGTTGTGGAGCCCTCCCCACCCTCCCCTGGAATCTGCAGCGCTCTCTCAGGCTGGTTTCAGACAAACACAATGTATACACATCTGTGCAAGTATGATTGTGCATATGTCTGCCTATTGGATGTGGCAGCGTGAATGCATGTAGGTTCAGGTTGTAGAAAGAAGGATGGATGGTCCTGGATATCTCCTTTTCCTGGATGATGGATTTTCAGCCACTCTAGGGCCACCCAGTGCTTCCTTCCCACTTAGGCCTTAGCTTCCCAGGGTCTATCTGTTCATAGACCTCCATACACACGCACTGTTTTTCATGCTCAAACCTTCCTCACTGTGGAGGTTTAAATACGAATGGCCCCTCTAGGCTCATATGTTTGAATGTTTAGTCACCAAGGTGTGGTTCTATTTGAAAGGATTAAAGGTGGCCTTGTTGGTGGAAGTGGGTGGGCTTTGAGGTTTTAAAAGCCATGCCAAGCCCAGTATTTGTTCTTTTTCTGCTGCCTGTGGATCAAGAATAGAACTCTCAGCTACTTTTCTAGTGGCATGTCTGCTGCCATGTTCCTTGCCATGGTAACAGCAGACCAAACCTCTGAAACTGTAAGCAAGGCCCCAATTAAATGTTTTCCTTTATACTGGTTGCTATGGTCATGGTGTCCCGACACAGCAACGGAACAGTGACTGGGAAAGAACTCATGATGCTTGCTCTGTTAGGAAGGAACTCCCTTCTTTGGTCCAAACACTTCAAGGCTCAAACTCGTTATGTTCATCTCCTATCTCCCTTCCAGTCCTTAAGGATTTTTTTTATCTTTCTTTTTCTTGCTATCCTGTAAGTCAAACCTGGAAAACTAAATACTTAAGTATTCTGTGAATATTTATGTTGACTAGAGGTTAAGACTTTGTCTTACATGTCCTATAGAAATGGCCAGTATCTGTTAGTCATTTAACAGCTGCCCATTGCTGCCATCATAAAGAGGATATGGAATAGATGGAAGACAGACAGAGCAGGCATCATCTGTTCCTTGCTCATTCTAATCAGATGTACACCAAGATGACACATTGGCTCTTCCCATAGCATCTCTGAGGGCTCTGCACTAGATAGCATTTTCTGCTAATTCTAGCTTGCTAGCTAGAGCTACAAGGCACACCAGGGACCCAGGGTAGCCTAGGATAGCCAGCCTCCAGCACACAGCTGTCATGTTGGAATTTTGTCTCTGGCTTGCTAGCATAAGGATGGTGTGGTATCTTCTGCCCCAGAAGCACTCACCATCCTTATCACATTGATAATTGTAAACCAGTATTTAAAGTAATCAGCCAAGGGACCAAGGAAAGGGCTAAGACAGTCCCATTGGCAACTCTGATTATTTACCTTTTGGGTTTTTTTTTTTTTTTCTTTTTAGATAGGTTCTCACTATGTAGCCCAATATAGCCTCAGATTCCTGCTTCATTTTTGTGAGTGCTGGGATTATAGGTGTGTATGATCATTCATTTTTAGAAAAAAGGACAAAGAGGTCCAGTGAGGCTTAGGTTTCACCAAAGTGTCATAAGTATGTGTAGATATAACCATCTTGTTAAATAAGAAACACAGAGCCAATTGTAGAGTTAAAAGCCAAGAGGTCAGAGCAATAGCTGAGAGCTGAAAACCTTACCCTTCACTGCTTCTGCTGTCTTTCCTCTCTGCAAGTGGCCTACTTCCTGTGTCCTGTCTTTTATACAGACTTTCTGTTCTGCCTTCTCATTGGTTATAAACCCAGCCACATGACCTCCTCATCATTGCCTGTCTATCCAGACCTCCAGATCTCCTATGGTTGGTATTGAATTAAAGGCGTGTGTCGCCATGCTGGCTGTATCTTTGAACACACAGAGATCCTGCCTAGCTCTGCCTCCCAAGTGCTGGGATTAAAGATGTGCACCACCTCTGCCCAGCTTCTGCCATGGCTTGCTCTGACCCTAATGCAACTTTATTAATATACAAATAAAATCACATTTCAGTACAAATAAAATATCAGTATAAGTATGCAGAACAAAGCAGTCTGGGTCAAAGTGTGGTCCTGCCTGTCACTGACCACGGATCTTCTCTGCTCCAGAGAAGCAAGGAGATTTGACAGGTTGTCAGTGTTGTGCAAAATGTCTTTTTAGAAGATAAGATCCTCCTCTGACTGGCCTGAGGCTTCGGGCTTTTCTCTCTCACAGCAAGGGAAACAAGGTGTCTGCTAACAAAAGATGGAGTAGGGCAGGTGCTACACTCTGGAGCCAGGCCAGGTGCAGCTCAGCAAGAGTGCCACTACACTTGCCAAAGCCAGAGAGGGCATGGAATCCCTAGGAGATGGAGATACAGGCAGTTATGAGCCACCTGACTTGGGCACTGGTAATCAAACTAGGGTCCTCTGGAAGAGCAACATGTGCTCTTAACCACTGTGCTCTTAGACTCTCTAGCTCTTAGACTTCATTTCTTGGTAGAGAGAGGAGAAAACCAGTGTGTGTGTGGGGAGGATAACTTTCCAAAGCAGTGACAGAACTTGTTCTTGTGTGCATGCTCAAAACAGGTAGACATATTATATAGGCATATGCAGATCTATATGTAGCAGTGGGTCTGTTTTTATCATTACCTGAACTCATTGCATATGGATAAGGATATAGGTCAACATAGATACAGCCAGGTATCTGTATAGACATGATGCATATCTGTAATCCCAGCACTCAGAAGGCAGAGGCAGGCAGGTCTCTGTGAATTTGAAGCTGGGCAGAGCTACATAGGGAGACTCTACCTCAAAGCTAAAACCCAAACCAACCAAACAATAGCAACAAACCCAACAAACATAGATATAACTGGGCAGAAAGATCTATATACTTTATAAAATTTTAAATTTTGTTTTATTTTATTTCATATGTATGTGGGTTTGGCTGACACATATGTCTGCATACTTCATTCATGCCTAGTGCCCTTGGAAGACAGAGAGGGCAATGGGATCCCCCAGAGCTGAGTTACACATGGTTGTGAGCTGCCATGTGGCTGCTGGCAATCGAACCAAAGTTCCTGGAAGAGCAGCAAGTGCTCTTAACCACTGACCCACCTCTTCAGCCCAACATCTATACCTTCGAATATACACACATCCATATAAATACACTTAAACCTCTGAGCCTGTAGTGCTGTTTGGTGGTCTGGTTGCACATAGTTATACACCCTAAGAAGGTAATGTATAACCAAGAGAGAAATGAGTGGACCCCTGGGTGCTGAGGCCCTGGGTGCTGGGGTGCCCCGGCCAGGGGGGGGCGACCCACCTGTGGGAGTGAATGAAAGGAACAGGGGGCACAAGAGACGACAGCAAGACAAGATTCTGATCAAGCTGCAAATTTTATTTTCCTCCTCAAGGCTTATATAGCATAGGAGGGGAGGGGGCAGGAAGGAGGAAAGGGGAAGGGATGTGGAAGGGGTGCAGAATGTGGGAGACATGCAGATTGTGCAACTGCAAGATGTTGGCTAAGGTCACTCACTGGTCAGGGGCCATTTATTCTGTTGCTAGGCTACCTGACCATGGAATGCTCTTTACATTTGGTTGTCATGGCACCTGACTGTGGAATGTCTTCTTATCTTTGGGAGCCTCCAGTTAGTAAACAGGTCTTACTGCTCTGGGGAAGGGCAGTGGGTTTATGACTTGTTTTCTGGCCTAGCTAGTACTTTTCTATGGTTCATGTTTGGTTCCTGACATCTTGGTCCCTGACACTGGGGCCCTGGGTGCTGAGGCCCTGGGTGCTGCACTCAGAGCAGGTGAGATCTCTGCAGATCCAGGAGGTGGGAGGTGCTTCAGCATAGGGTTTGCTTTTCAGCAAACTGCATGGGAAAGGTGAGATATGTTGTCCTGTGCAGAGACTGAAAGGCAAGACAGCCAAGAGGAGCAGAAAAGACCTGTGAAAGAAGAAAGGTAGAGAAGCCAAACGGAGTCAAACCAAGGAAGACTCTCAAATGCTGGCAGAGGACTTCAGGTCTGGACTAACAGACCACTGAAGAATGTTGAGTACAAAGCGTTTTGTTTGTTTCTTTCTTTGAGATGAGCTTTCCTTGTTCCTGTACACTCACCTATCTCTATCTCTTGTCCTCTCAACTCCAAGCCTTTATACCTCAAGGAAAGCTCAGAAGATGATTTTTCTTAGTTACTTCATTATTTTATGTGTGAGACTCTCACTCTGTAGTCTATGTTGGCCTGGGACTCATGATGACACATTGGCTGGAATTTAATTTGCAGCAATCCCCCTGCCTTTGTCTCCCAAGTGCTGGGATTACAGCTGGGAACCATCACACCAGCTATATTCTTTTTGTAATAGGTTGACAAATAGTTTGAGGTTAGTCAATTGAAAGTGGGCCTGGGCTTGAGATGGAGCTCATTGGTAGGGTGCTAACCTGAAGCCCTGGGTTCCATCCCCAACACAGCAGAAAACTGGAAGTGGTCCTAAAATCCCAGCACATAGGAAAGGGAGGCAGGAGGATCAGAAGTTCAGTCATCTGCCCTACATTGAGAGTTAAAGCCAGCCTGGGATAGGAAGATCTTGTCTCAGATCTCTCTCTCTTTCTCTCTCTCTCTCTCTCTCTCTCTCTCTCTCTTTGAGACAGGTGCTTATAATGAAGTTTTGGTTGGTCTGAAACTATGTAGATGAAGCTGGATTTGAACTCTTGCCTCTGCCTCCCTATTGCTGAGATTTTTGCCAGATTTTGGCTGTTTCTCTTCAAGACTACAAGCCATTTCATAGATTTGACTGGAGCTAGAGTCTTCTAGATGGGTTCTGATAGCTCAGACCTTGGCCTTTCTCTTGCTTGCTCTTCTTCTGCTTGGAGGATCAAAGAACTTCATTTGCACCTTGAGTAGATTTGGAACCACTTTGGAGAAACTGCTCTGGATTTGTTTTTGAGAGTGTTTCCTGGGTTGTAACTGAGGAGGGAATATTTACCCCAAATGTGGACAGTACCATCCTGTGGGCTGGGGGCCAGGAGAATGTGGTCTAAGTACCAGCATTTATGTCTCTGCTTCCTGGCGGCTAATGCGCTGTGGTCAGCTCCTCACACCAGCCATCATGACTTTCCCTCCATTATGGACCGTGGACCCCTCAAACTGTGAGCCAAACCATGCCCTTAAGTTACTTTCGTCAGGCATTTTGCCCAAGCCAGGAGAAAAGTGACACACACTCCACAACTCATTAAAGGAATAGGAGAGAAGATGAAGAATTTATACATGTGTCCGCCCACCCATCCACCCATCCACCCATCTATCTGTCCATCTATACTTCTTTATTTGTTACTTTTCTATTGCTACGATAAAACACCATGACAAAGGTAACTGATAAAAGAAAGTATTTAATTTGGCTTATGGATTCAGAGGGGTAATATCAAGGGTGGCAGAGTACAGGAACAGCTGAGAGCTCACATCTTGATAATGATGAGGCAGAGAGAGAAAGCACAAGTGAGTGCAAACTGGGAACCAAACTTTGTCTTTTGAAACATAAAAGTCTATCCCCTGTGACACGCCTCCTCCAATAAGGCCACACCTACTAATCCTTCCCACACTATCCTACCAACTGGGATCCAAGTATTCAAATTATATGAGCTCATTCTCATACAAACTACTCCATCCATCCATCCATCCATCCATCTGGTCCTCTAATCATTTATCTGGTAAATAGTAGCCCGAATACTAGAAATACAAAAAGGATGCAGCATTTCCTTGAGGCTGAAGAAGAGCATATTGCCTGGTTAGTAGGAGGGAGTAAAAGTCAGTTCAATGAAGAAGTCTCAGCTCAAGGAGGGAGACCGTTATCCTCTGGACTTCATTTGTGATGTGCATGCATTAGCCCACATACTTGATGCCTTACCTCGTAGCCTCAGTGTCTCTATCGCTTAGAGGACTGGCTGACCCAACAGAGAAGCTTAACCAATGCTCAATGAAAGAGTAATGATAACAAAGCAGAGTGTTGTAAACCTTAAGTTCCTTCTTTGAATGAAGATATGGGTATCAGCAATGGTCTGGAAGAGATGAAATCCGTTCATTATTGACTCTGCCTTTTGGGGTATAGCATCTGAACCAAACTGTCTCTTTCACTTCCTTTTTTCCCTCGAGCATGTCTCCTTCTTATTCTAGATCTGATATTTATAAGTGAACAGTGAAGGGGCTAAGCTACCTTCTTCCTCCTGATCCAGTTTGAGCCTAAACATTAAATGACAATAGCCTAGTGCTTGGTGATGTTCCTTGGAAAGGCTTTGCTGTGATTTTGTGATTGTTATCTCTCTATACATATTAATTATCAATTAAATATGAATCATCCCTGGGAATCTTCAAGCTCCTCCGGGGACAATGAGAATTGCCCAGAAAACATGGTTGGAGCCTTTCCTGAAAACATGATGGGGCCTTTTCCTAACAGTGAACAGATCAGACAGAGTAGACAGCAGGCCCTTCTCTTCCCTCTGTTTTTTTTTTAATGTATTTATTTATATTTATTTATTTATTTACTTACTTACTTACTTACTTATTTATTTTAATAGCACAGCTTTTATTTCAGATCTGAAATAGTGCTAAATAATTACTGCTTTAAGGGAAGTAATTATATATTACCCTTCTTTTTTTAAAGTTATCTGTCTTTTATTTATTTATTATTATTATTATATTTGTGTTTTAATTTTACACATCAGCCATGGGTTCCCCTGTTCTCCCCCTCCCGCCCCCACCCCTACCTTACCCCCATCCCCTCCCTCCATTCCCATGTCCTCCAGGGCTAAGACTCCCCTGGGGATTCATTTAAACCTGGTGGATTCAGTACAGGCAGGTCCAGTCCTATTTTTTGTGCATTGGTGTTTTGCCTCCATTTAAGTCTGTGTGAGGGTTGGATCTCCTGGAACTGCAGTTACAGACAGTTGTGAGCTGTCATGTGGGTTCTGGGAACTGAACCTGGGTCTTCTGGAAGAGCAGCCAGTGCTCTTAAAGGCTGAGGCATCTCTCCAGGCCCTCTCCAGTTTTTCTTTTCTTTTTTTTTTAAATTACTGGTTTAGTTACAGACAGCAAGTACAAAGACATCAGTAAGAGATTTTGTTTCAGGAGTATGCAGGGAGGAAGTGATGATTTGGGAACACAAAATTGGCCTTTGTGGGGGCCCTGTTGTCTGTCACCTACTGGAATTTGTGTGCAGGTGGACATCACACACACACACACACACACACACACACACACACACACACCAAAACAGAAAAGCCCTAGTCCTTAGTCTGTATCGCCCTCTGGTGGGAGATGGATTTTCAACAGCCAGGCTTGGCACTTCCTCCACCAGGCTTAGCATGTGCAAAACAAGAGTCTGGAGTTGTCAGAAAGGGAGCACGCCAGCACACACACACACACACACGCACGCACGCACGCACGCACACACACACACACACACACATACACACACACATACATACATACATACATACACACACACACACACACACACACACACACACACACACACACACACACACGAAGAGGGAGTCAACTTCATCCCAGGGGATTTGGTTTTTTGCCTTCTCATCTTCTCCAGGAGGGTACTCTGTCCCTGGGACTTTTTATTAGTCATCATGCATGCATTCCTTCATTATGCTTTTCACAAACACTTAGTGAGCATCTCAGTGTCTCTGGCCCCACAACAGGGCTTCATTTACAGAGGTGAGATAAACAGCAAACCCATCCTCGGGAGTTTTACGCACCAGCTCCTCAGGTTCTGCACCTGGAAACCAACACATTGGCATGCTCCTGTGAAATCTCACTTCTAGGTGATGGCTTCTGGACAGGGTGCTGTTGGAACTTGGAATTTTAGAGGGAATTTAGCAGGCATGCAAGATGTGACTGCTAAAAAGGGAAGAAACTGCAAAGACTAAAGGAGTGTTATTAGAAGGGAACTTCAAGTGTTGCTTTGGGGGCGGGAATATGATGCACAATTGGGAAATTCCTTGAAAACAGCTCACCTAAGCTACTTCTCATGTGCTTAGTAATGTGAGTTAGAGAGGAGGGGGTGGGTGGATGTGTGCTCCATCAGGAGCAGCAGGAATTATGAACCTGGAGGTCAACACAGAGCTCCATGGAATTTCTCCTTCTAGAAAAAATGATCCCATTTGAATTGTTTTTGGTTGGCTTCTGTTCTAAGGAGGCAGTCTCTATGTCTAACACCAACGAAGAGGAGATTACCATGTGCAGGTGCTGTTTGCTATTTATTTTTGAGGTACTGGAGATGAAGGGGTCAGGACAAAGTATAGAGGACAGAAGTTGGGCTCTCTCTCTCTCTGTCTGTCTCTCTCTCTCTCTGTCTCTCTCTCTCTCTTTCTCTCTCCCTATCTCACTGTCTTTCTCTCTGTCTCTGTCTTTCTCTCTGTTTCTTTCTCTCTCTCTTTGTGTGTGTGTGTGTGTGTGTGTGTGTGTGTGTGTGTACACTGCCAGGAATTGACACCTTGGGTCTTATGCATATCAGGCAGGCTCTTGAATTGCTCATTATCTTGGAATATATTTGGTGGTGCCCACTGATATTCACCCGCCAACCACCTCTGTGTCTAACCTAACATTTTGTGACTGTCAGGTAAATCCATTTTGGACACACTAACTTAGACCACTAACTTCCACAAACCTGGAAAGCCAAGCATGTCACCAGTTAGCTTTTGAAACGCAGAGGACAGAGCTCCTTACTCCAGCTTTTGTTACCCAAATACCCAATGTTTCCACCAGAGTCCAGGAAAATACCTTGATTTGTGACTTTCTTTTGTACTGTAACTGAAACACTTCATGGAACCAATTCCATGCAGGAATGTGCTTTTTGGGGTCAACCAGCATCCATGTGTCTGAGCCACTGCCATCTGTCCTTGGCCTGGGAATAAATCATCTTTTACCCCCTTTGAGCTGAGTGCTGTGCTTTGTAATAACAGGAGACATTTAGACCATCAGGGGAAGTGGAGCATCATCATTTTTCCAGCCCTAGAAAGATTCCTGTTCACCTTCTGAGATGCCCCAGAGAGTGACTAGTCTAATGATCAGGTTCACACACAGTCCTCCCCCGGAGGCCCCTCCCTCTATACTGCTAAGTGGGGCCACGGTGTTCAAGGTCACTTGCTGCATGGTTCCTCTAGCAGTCCCTTCATTTTACAGATCTGTACTAGCCTTGGACTTTCATAAAATCCGCACAGTGACACAGTCAGCTCTATGGAGACTTTCTCCAGGTCCATCCTCCTTCCGGGATAGTCCCTTCTCAGCTCTTCAGTTCCTGCTCAGGTGTACAGTGGAGATGACTCTTGTATGGACCACTAGCAGATGACCACATTCACATTTAGGGTTCATTTGTGATTATGGAAGGAACGGCACCCAATCCTGCTGAAGGCGCTCGAGGACTTCTCTCACTTTGTACGTCTCACTCTCTTTGGGCAGAGTCTTACTAAGCAGCCCACTGGCCTCACTCCTGCTTCAGTTTCCCAAATACAAGAACTGGGATTGGGATTATAGGTGTGCATCATTATACTCTGCCAGAGAACATTTTTCAGTGATTACTAAGGTGTTCATTTGGTCACTTGAGAGGTGCTAGGTACACAGACTGGCTGCTCCTCTGCTATCTGTTCCCAAGGGGTGGTCTGGCTGCAGCCAATTCAGTGCACGCTGTAGGTTGGGAGAGTTAAGACAATGCTTCTTTTCACAATTCATTTCTCTCTTTTTAATTTAGGTTTGGGGTCAAGGAGAACAGAAGGTCACAAGAAGGGCTTCGAGCCTAAGGCACACAGTTCGGAGAAAGTCCTGGGGTTGAACTTGAAACTTGTGAGGAGAAAGACCAACTCTATGATTGTCCAATTAAAGCAAACCTTATTTAATACTGGCCAGGAAGATGGACGCTGGTCAAGTTCATGCTTGGGATTCCCAGAGAATGGCACTGAATGAGGTCAGTGGTGGGCCTATAAAAGCCCAAACTCACAAGGCTATGGTACTTCCTGCCTTCATCCAATCAGGGACAAGCATACATTTTAATGTACTTCCTGCCTACATTCCTCCCTCCTATGCAGCTGGGGCAACCAATCTTGTTTATTGAAGTGAAAACATGTGACTTGTTATCTTACAACAACAACAGCCCCCAGCATTCCAGAAAGTTACCCGTCCCTGGGCAAGTGGGGCTTGTAGGTTAACTTTAGTCCTTACACTGGTTCACTGATTGGATTTGTTTAGGGCCTGAAGAAGAGGTACATATGGTATTTATGGGCATAGACTCTCTAGGAAACATCAAAAAAAAAAAAAAAAAAAAAAGGTAAAGTGATTGGATACAAATAGGTATTTCCAGGTTCTCATTCACCAATGTTAATATCTGTTCCTACCCCCTCCCCAGCCCACCCCTTCTTTGCAGTGCTGAGGATGGGACCCAAGGCCTTATGCATGCTAGGCACATGCTCTATTATTGATCTATATCCCCATACAGGTCCCTCCCTCCTTCCCTCCCTTCCTCCCTCCCTCTTCCCTCCCTCCCTTCATCCCTCCCTCTACCCTCCCTCCCTCTCTCCCTCCCTCCCTTGACATACTATATAGCCCAGGCTGTTCTCAAACTCTCTTGGCACTTTGTGTATGGGGGGGAGGGAAGGGTGGCAGGGTCTCATGTGTACCAGGCTTCTGTAGTTGGAGACCTTCTCTCCAGCCCCCACCAAGCCCTGTTAGTCCAACAACCCACTTGTAAAATAAACATATAGACATTTATATTATTTAAACTTCTCAGGCCTACCATTGTCTAGCTCTTACTCTTATATTTAGCCCATTTCTATTAATCTATACTTTGCCACATAGCTCGTGGCTTATCAGTACCTCACATCTTTCTTGTCATGGCGGCAGCTGGCAGTGTCTCCCTATCTAACCTTTCACTTCCCAGAATTCTCTTCCTCCTTGTCCCGCCTACCCTATCCTTCCTGCCTGGCTACTGGCCAATCAGCACTTTATTTATTTTACCCAATCAGAGCAACATATTTGACATACAGAACATCCCACAGCACTTCCCCTATTCTTTTTTTTTTTTTAAAAGCAAGGTTTTAACTTTTATATAGTAAAATTTTAGATAACAAAACAATTATCAAGCAAGAATTACAGTTACAATATTAAAGAAGATATCCTACCTATCTTATATTTGTGAGTCTAAGGTTTTATATCTAGCATATCTTTTATCATAACTGAGAAAATTATAACTATGTAGTCTTCAACCACATCAAAGACCTCAGAAGGATATAATATTACCTGAGAACCAGGAGAAGGATGCAAGCATCTTTCGGGAGTCTTGTAGGGTAGACAGAGACAGCTGTCAGCCTGGACAGTCACCTAATGTTCCTTTGTAAAGTTGTTCTTCAAACTTATCATCTTTCTGCCTCTACCTTCTGAGCTAGTATCTTCCTGGAACCTTAGAAATCACTATTAAAAACAACAATTTTGTATGTATGTTGGCAGGGAGGAGGTATGTGGTGGTTAGAGGACAATCTGTAGGAGTTCGGTGTCTCCTTCCACTGTGTTGGTCAGAGGGCTGCAGCTCAGGTCATCAGGCTCGCTGGCGGGCACTTTTGCCCTCTGAGCTGTTTTTACTGGCCCTTTGTTACTTTTTGACTGAGAAAATCCCTCGTTTCTTTCAATATCCTACTGCAATATGATACCTTTAATAAAGTACTTATAAGCTTGGGTTGGGCTCCTCCTTCCTATCCTGTATAGAGCTGTCTATGTACAGACAACTATCTTCTGCTGGAAGTTGGGGGTCTTGCATATTCATCTCTGTTTTCAGATGCTAGCCTCATGCCGAAGGCATGTTAAGTGCTCAGTAAATATTCTCTCTCTCTCTCTCTCTCTCTCTCTCTCTCTCTCTGTCTCTCTGTGTGTGTGTGTGTGTGTGTGTGTGTGTGTGATCACAACATGTTTGAGGCAAAGGACAGATAAAGAGCTTGAGGAAGAATATATTGCCTCCATGGCAGTTTGTCAGCACATTGTGTCTTTAAAACTTGTGGCCGTGCTTCAAAATAAAAATGAAGGGAGCAGAAGAGATCTTGACTATGTGACACCTTCAGGAAGACTGAGATCCCTACTGAGGCTGCCCTGAATGAGACAGTTCAGATTACCCGGCCTCTGAGCAGATGGTCCTCATTACGAACAATTCCAGCTTCCTTAGAGAGCTTGTCTTTTCTATGGTGGCTCCCTGGCTGCCTAACCAACTCCTACCTCTTAATCCCACTTGTAGAATACAGCCCATGTCCTTGTGACTGCAAGGCAGCATGTGTCCACCAGAGGCCGCTGATGCCATTCTCTGGCCAGACATCTCCTCCATAAGGGAGATTTTCTGCCTTGGGATCCTGCATGCACTCTTGGCTGTTGCATCCAGCTTCTGGTGGCCAGCTGGTGGTTTACTGAACTGCTGAAGATAAGAGGGTCCAAACGGAGTCCCTCCCCGCCACTGAATCCCTCAGGTCATTGTCTGCAAGGGCTGCCAATGAGCTCCACTCCCTGCCCACTAGTGAGTGTGCTCCCCAGATGTTACCCACCCCTGGCTGCTACCTGGGAGGACCAACATTGCTGCTTTCACTTGGCATCTGTGTGAGCTCTCTGTCCTTTTCTACTTTGCTAGAAAATTCTCTTTACTTTCCTGTCTCTTCAAAACAACCCAGCATTCCCCACTTCAAACACACACACACCACCACCACCACCACCACCACCACCACCACCACCAAAACTAACCCCAAATCTGTAACAAACCTGATGTGGTGGCTCAAGTCTGTCTCTAATCCTACCTATCAGGAAGGCCACAGTTTACATGGTCATAGCCCATCTCAAAACAATGCCCAAACACAACACAACAAAAACAACAAAACTCTGAAAACATCTCCCAAATGCTACAGCAGCATAACCAGGTTTGTTTTCATGTTCTGATCTAGAATTTCCTCTCACGTTGATTCTCTATCCTAGTGAGAGTCAGCTTCTGAGCTGGAACTCAAGTCTCTGCTCTCTTCCTCTTTCTCGCCCTCCCTTCCTCTTTTTCAGAGGGTATCTCTTTATATTGCCTAGGCTGGTCTTGAACTCATGAGACATGGCTGTCCCCTCTTACCCTCCAGAACACCTGGGAAGACAGGCATACACTATCACCTCTGGCTTCAGTGATCTTTTTGATGGTCCGGTGCATGGTCTGCACCTGACATGCTGGCACATAATTATGTTGGGGAGATGATGTTGAGGTGTTTAATACACATTCATCGAGTCATTCAGCAATCATCCATCAAGTACTTGTTATTGTGTCCCGGGCGCTGTGTTTATTTGTTAATCTAGGAGTCATTCCTGACAGCTTTACTCCATCCCAACACCAACCTATCTACCAGTCAGACTGAGAGAAGCTTCTGGAATGCAGGCTGCACCTGGCCTCTTCATTTCTTTTGCCTTGCCCACTATGGCTTGCCTAGACTTTGAAAATTGCCTTTGACATTGTCTTCTGCTTCCATTCAAATACGTTATCCAATGGGCTGATTTGTAAAGGAAGAAAAATCCAATTGTGTGTGTGTGTGTGTGTGTGTGTGTGTGTGTGTGTGTGTGTGTGTGTGTTAATCACTTGGGTTAAGATATTCCGGTGGTGTTGTGTTTAGAATCAAGAGGGAACCGTGTAGAAAACAGTTGGTTGTGGTTGTGCATGCCAATAACCTCAGTGTTCAGGATGCTGAGGCTGGAGGATCATGAGTTTGAGACTAGACTGGGCTTGGGCTACATCCTGAGAGCCTGCTGAAGGAGGAAGAGGAGGAGGGCAAAGAGGAGAGAGGGAGGGGGAGGCACAGGAGACAGAGGAGGAGGAAGCAGAAGAGGAGAGGAGAGGAGGGGAAGGAGGAGGGAGGAGGGAGGAAGGAGGGAGGAGAGGAGGAGGGACCTGTCATTGCAGTCTATCAGTCTACATGCCATCCAGCTGTTATCTACCTCTGTAGCCTCACCTTTGTCACCAGGGTCAGCCACCTCAGCCTTCTCTCCACAACTGGAACAGCCAGTTCATGCCAGCCTGTGGGCCTTTACACCTGCTGGTTCTGCCCAATGCTTTTCCCTGATGCTGCTCACCCGGAGTCCTCACTTACATTTAACTGAGTATCACTGACCTCAAGATTTCATTTGCAATCCTGTCTTGCTCATTTATTTTATTGTTCCTGTCCTTGTGCCCTCTGTCCTGCTGGTTCCAGGAAAGCTGGGGGGCCTGTTGGTTTTGTTTGCCACTGTACAGCTGGTGTCTGGAACAGTGTTTACCTGGCATTCAAGCCTTAGTGCTTGTATTTTTGTACTTTGTATTGATTTTGTGTGTGTGTGTGTGTGTGTGTGTGTGTGTGTGTGTGTGTGTGTGTCTGTGTGTCTGTGTATGCCATGGTGCTTGTTATAGAGCTCACAGAACAACTTGAAAAGGCATGTTCTCTCCTTCCACCATGTGAGCCTTGGGATTTCCTTCCTGTCCCACCCTCTGCCTTCACCTCCCAAGTATTAGGGTTACAGGTGTGTCCCGATGCCCAGTGTCTGTCCTGCTAGGGATTAAACCTGGGGCTTTACACACACCAATCAAGCACCCTTAGAACTGAGCTACATTCCCAGCCTCCCTGGTGTTTTCTCGAGTCAAGAAAGGAATGGACCATTAAATGTTATGAGTAAAAACCTACCCAAGATGAGTAAACATAGTCTCTGCCTTCGGATTGTTCACAAAAAGCTGCTAAAGGAGAGAGACTAATAAACATTTCCAACTCAATGAAACAAAAGTTATAATGAAGATAAGCGTAGAGGCACTATTTGAACACAGACGAGGGAATAATTAAATTTACCGTGTATAAATGAGTCTTATCTCTCTGCTTATGTGCTAAGCTCCTTAAGGACAAAGCACATCCTACACTTGTGTTCTCTTCCCCACTGCAGTGGTCTCTAAAAGCCAGTGCTTGGATAAGCTTCAACAGAATCACCTGCAGGGCTACAGTAAACATCAAAGGCTTCTGCTTCTGCCTGGCTGGAGTGGAGTCCTCGGATCTGTTGTCCAAAACTCCCTGGGTATTCTGAAGTGCACTGGCTTGAGGCCAATGCAGCATGCTGTGTACCACAGGGCTGAGCCCACTGCTGCAAGGCCAGGGATGGCTGGCACTCTCTGGGTAACTTCCGCTCGCTCTGTCAGGCTCCCTTCTTTTCCTGAGCACAGAGGGTTTCCAGCTGTGCTGCCTGTGTCTGGTGAGAGTGTGAGGGAGATGAGCAATCATTCCTTTTTCCTGGCATGATGGCTTTAGTGTCACTCATATCTCTTCATAGCGACAGTTATTACCCACCTTATGGGTCCTTTTATTTTTATTTTTTAACTGAGCAGCACACCAGCTTTCTAATAGTCCAGCCCCTGGTTGTAGATGTAATATGGTTTTATTAAATAAGAAACACAGAGCCAAATGCAGAGTTAAAAGCCCAAGAGGTCAGAGAGCAGTAGCCAAGAGCTGAGACCACCTTCTTACCACCGGCTGCCGCTGCTCTTCCCCTGAGAAAGAGAGACCTACTTCCTGTGTATCTGTCTTTTTATTGACTTTCTGTTCTGCCTTCTCATTGGTTGTAAACCCAGCCACATGACCTCCTCGTCACTGCCTGTCTATATAGACCTCCAGGTCTCTGTGGTTGGTATTGAGATTAAAGGCGTGTGTCTCCATGCTGGCTGTATCCTTGAACACACAGAGATCTGTCTGTTGGGTGATCAGGATTAAGGGCGTGTGCTATCACTGCCAGACTTCTGTTAAATGGCTTGCTATTAGCTCTGACCCCCAGGCACTTTTATTTATTAACATACAAATAAAATCACATTTCAGCACAAATAAAATATCACCACACCTGGTGGATAGCTTCAAGGCAGCACAGGGCTTCAGCCTGTGCAAGCCACATGGGGTTGCATGGGCCTTAAAGGGTGTGGCCTAGGAGTGTATATAGGGATACAAGGTGAATGTCTGTAACCTGATCCACCAAATGTGATTGCAATGTCCTACAAAGGTTCTGATGCACATCTGCCAGAGAGCCAAGCTATACCAGCCTATAGCCTGACAGGTAAGGTTGACAATGACTGCCTCTGGCATTGAGGGCCACTAGGATCTTGGATCCATCATTGTTGTTTGTTTGTTTGTTGGTGAGATATAGTTGTTGTTGTAGAGATATAGTCCATGTTGTCCTGGAACTCATTATGTAGCCCAGATTGGCTTTAAACTCACTCACAGAAATGCTCCTGGCCCAGTCTCCTGAGTGCTGGGATCAGAGGTGTGACCCACCATACCTATATCCTCATGATAGCTTGTCCTTGTAGTACACCCTGGCTAGAAAGAGAGGGACCAACCAGCAGACTTGAGTGTTTGAGTGTTGGTTTTAGACTTTTTAATGTAGGAGAAGTTTAGGGGTGGGCGTTTTGAAGGAGGAATGAAAGGCCTGTTTAAAAACCCCATTTGATAGCAAGTGGTCCTGGTTAGTGTTTATTGTCAGCATGACAAAACTGAGTTTCATCTGGAAAGAGGGAGGCTCAGCTGGAGACTGGCCTGTGGATATATCAGCAGAGCATTATTTTGTTTACTGGTTGATATGAGGCCCAGTCCACTGTGGGTGGTACTATCCCTAGGCATGTGAGTCTTGGCTGTATAAGAAAACTAGCTGAGTATAAACCAGAGAGAGAAAGAGAGAGAGAGAGAGAGAGAGAGAGAGAGAGAGAGAGAGAGAAACAGAGACAGAGAGGCAGAAAGAGAGATGGAGACAGAGAGACAGAGACAGAGAGAACACTCCAGGAAACAGTGTTCCTCTGTGATTATTGCTTCAAGTTCCTTCCTGCCTTGAGTTCCTGCCATTGCTTCCCTCCCTTCTGGACTATAGGCTGTAAACTGAAACAAACCCTTTCTCCCCAAGTTGCTTCTGGTAATGGTGTTTATCACAGCAGCAGAAAACAAACCAGGCCACACAAGTGCATTGTTTTACTTGGATTGTGTATTGCTTGCGGGTAGCCTGGTGTCTGATGATATTTACGAGGAATGGACAAAATTTTCCACCTCATCAGCTTATGTCTCTTGTCACCACCACTCTTTCCCAAATCTCCTTTCACATTTTCTGTGTACTCTTCCCTTTTCTCTTACAACAATAACATAGTCATCATAATAGTGGTACTCAGCTAGTTTGGGGCCTGAGGATGCTGGCTGTGCATATACATACTCTTCATACATCATGGACTTTATAACAAGCACTTGGAAATGTGAGTAGAGAGATAGGAAGGCAGGGAAGGGGTTTCAGATCTGGCCATACTGCCTAGGATTGGGAAATGAGGCTGTGTGCTTTGTTGGAGGAAACATGTAATCCTACAAATAGACAGTTTCCTTCCTGTTCTTCTGTAGCAGCCTTTAAAGAGCATTAATGTTTGACCATGACAGTAGAGAAACAGCAGACCAGAAGAAAACAGAGGCTTCTGGGAGCAGGTATAGTGACAGTACAAGAGAGAAGAGGTGGAGATAATGAGAGAGAGGGGAGAGAGAAAGGCACTAGGTGCTCATATTACCAGGTGGAGTGCATGAGGACCTAGGGAGCAGGACACATCAGCTAGTATTGTTAATTCGGGTCTCTTGGAGGCCTTGCACACATCTCCTGGGCTCAGTTTTCTCACCTACAAAATGGCAATAGTAACAACTCAAAACATCTCTTGTCTCTTTTTAAGCAAAGAACAAGTACTAGGAAGCTGTTTTCTCACCCACATTTTTTGTTTTGTACAAAGAAATAGTAAACTTAAAAAACACACAAAACAACTGCTCGTAAAAACAAAGGGAGGAAGGATGCATCCCTTTGGACACAACAATGCTTGGTAAAACTTACATTTAGAAAAATATGTAAGAAACAAGAAAACTTTACCCAAACAAGAGAGGAAGAATCTGCTATGCTTCAATAGTCAAAGGGTGCAAAACCTCAGTATTGGTGAAATTATTAAGGCCACTCCACGTAGTTAAAAGGGAGGTTTATTTTGTGGGGTAACTTACAAATGAAGGGGTAGGTTGCAGGGTCTGGCAAAGGTATAGGGTAGTCCGGCGGTGTTCTCTGGAGAACTCTGCTCAGTCCACCTCCAGCGTCTGGCGTCCCGGAACCAAGAGAGCCACCTCCTCCTGCTCCTCAGTCTTCCGCTCCCTCCTCTGCCCCGCCTTGTGGGCGTGATCATTACTGAAGCCTCAATGGCGGTTGGAACTTCCAGGCCAATGCTGGGATGGCTATCCACTACATCTCCCCCTTTTGTCTAAATAAGAAAGTTCTAACCTAATACAAGACTATACACAAAGAGATGGTTATCAAATATTGTCCAGGAGTAATGAGGGATAATGACTTAGATAAGTTGGAATTACAATAAGTGCAAACAATGTCAAGCAAAAAACACATAGTAAAATCCAGGGAAGTCTAGAGCGTGGGTAGGTGGCATGTTACAAAGATCATTCCAAAAGGTATCCTATCCTAAAGAACCTGAGTCTAATGCATAATATATTCTATCTAAGATATTATATATGTATATATACTAAGTTGTAACTATAACTGCTAATCTCCAACCTCATCAAAGACCTGAGAAGGAATGTAATAATACCTGAGAAATGGGAGAAGGACGCAAGCGACTTTCGGGAGTCTTGCAAGAGTAGACAGAGACAGCTAGCAGCCTGGACAGTCACCTAACGTTTCTCAGTATCGTTGGTGCATTCAAATTGGCTACAGGCCTAGAGTATCTGACAGACCATTTCAGAAGCAGGAATTCTGAAAGACCATCTTACCCTGTCTTGGCAAAGTATGGTGGTCGCTTTCATTGTGTCCCGCTTGTCCAGAAAGGACAGCATTTGTACTGTCAGCAGTTGAGGCAAGGGCAGTTCTTTGCCCAGTAGGCTATTTTGTGCCAAGAAGACAAACTTCCAAATGGAAATGTCTTAGAAGCCCAACATTCTCTCAGGATCAAATTGGTGCTGCCAGGAGCAATTGTGTCTCATGTCAACAGAATGCTAAATTATTTAAATGCCATATTCTCTAGGTCCATGAAGTGTTTGAAGATTACCTGTCCGTCTGACCTATGTATTTATAAATCTGGATAACATAACTAACATAATTATAGAGGTGACAAGCATAGGTGGCAATAACTCTGTAAGTCTCATCTACCTAAACAACCTAAGGACTAAGGCTTCTTATAAATAAGGCAAAGAGTCTGTAAGCAATTGTACAGTAAAAGGACAATGACTTTAAATTGTGACAATACACAAAATATCTTTAACAGAGGTAGGAATGTATGGTGCAATATGTAATATGATAATAATCCTAAATATATATCAGTATACAGAATATCTTAAACAGAAGTAGAACATACATACAGTATAACAGACATAAATTCACATATGTATCAATATACAAATATTTCAAATAAGAGTAAAAATATGTGTACAATATAACAAACAGTTCTGTATTTGTATCAATATACAAATTATCTTAAATAGGAATATAAAAAGTTTATATTTGTATCAACATATAAGAATTCATAACAGTGTAAAGGCTGCTATATTACTAAATTTGTTTATTAATGTATGTGATAGTCTACCATAACATGTTATACATATCCATTCCATTTCTTCTTTTCCCTTTTTTTTTTTTTTGAGACATATTTTCTTTCCTTAAGGAGAGTACTGAGTTTGACCATTTCTCAATGTGAAACAAAAACCACAAGAGAAAAGATTGCCATATGCAGCTCATTCTCATTCACAAAGGCAGGGGAACTTACGGAACCTATTTATTTATTTACCACAGGGCCTCATATGCAAGCCAAGCTCAGTAGTGTATGCATTGTTATTGCAGGCATGCACCGCCATGCAAGCTCTATGGCTGCTTTTTATTAAGACTTCCACAAATCCCACAAAAGTCCACGGAAGTTCTAGTGTTGAAGGAAGGACTCTGTTCTCCAGATAGGGTGTTAACTTAGGTGGAAATGCTCATTTTCCACTGTGGGCATTATGGTTACTAGTAAGCTCAAATGTGTGCTAGTTGAGAAGTCTGTCTCCAAGGTGAGCTGGGTAGGCCCCAAAGGTGACAGGGAGACCACTACCCGCCTTTTCTTTTATCATTTGACATACACTGTTTGCTTTTCAAATTCTACCCACTCTTAGCTTCTTTACTCCATCCTCAGCTTGGTACTCTTCTGTCTATAAGACAGTCATCACGTCCAGGGGCAGCTAGAGCACCCCAGCAGTCTTACCATCTTAGCATCTTTGGCTTACTCTTCTCATGGGTAGACTGTGTTTCTTCAGTGAGGCTAGCTTTAGTCATTCTTGCTGTTAGAGAAGACATCATTTTAAACTTAGTTAACTTGTTATTGAGACAAGCTCTCATGTTGCCTAGGCTGGCTTCCAACTTGATATATAGCCAAAGATGACCTTGGATTTCCTACCTCTGCTTCCCAGGTGCTAGGATTCTCAGCATGCTCTACTACACCCACCTCAGATAAGTCATCTTGACTCCACAGGGGACATGTCAAAATGGTGACTCTGCCCTGTTTTAGAAACAGTTACATGGTGGGAATTCCTTAGATCCAGAAGGATTCCCACACTGGCAATAAACAACTATTCCTCTTTACTCCCATGGGCCTCAGACTTTTCCTGTATGGGATGAGAGGCAGGCAGCGAAGTCTAAACTCCTTGCTGCTCAAATGCATTTAGATTTGGAGAGGGGTTGCCTTGCTTTGGTTTGCTAAAAAAGAGCCCAAAGCCTCATCCTTGTCCCATAGATAAATTCTTTGGCACTTTGGAGATACTGATCCAGCCCAAAGTGTGGGTTCTAATGGCATCACAGGCCAGAAAAAGGTAACAAGGCTTTGACCAATTCTGTTGTTTTTAATCAAGAAAGGCTCAAATGAGCCTCATTTGGGGTAAAGGGAAAAAAACCCACAAAATTATAGAAGTTGTGCTAAAAGAGTTTCTAGAAGCAGGGTGTGGTGGCACACAACTTTAATTCTGGCAGGCAGGTCTCTGTAAGTTGGAGGCTAGCCTGGGCTATTGTAGCAAGTTCCAGATTAGTCAGGATTACATGGTAAGCCCCTGTCTCAAAAAAAAATTGAAACAAAAGTATGTCTAGGGAGCTTTTGGAATTTGGTTTTATCTGAAGTCATAGAAGCAGCATGTGCTGTGGTAAAAGTAAAATCCAATAGTCCTGAGTGTTGTACAGTGAGAGGTAAAAGTATCCTTTATTTTCATCCTCAGTGCCCTTCCTAAGAATCCTCTGTAAAGCATCTCTCATGTGTCAGCTAAGGAGTTTTCCAAGCTAATCATGCATGTGTACACACCCTCGTCTTAATTCCGCACTCCACATCTGCATGTGAGCACACACACACTTTGACAAAGGGGGCTGTTCCATAAGGTATGTACCATCTTCTCAGCAGCTAATGTTGGAGATTTTTCTTCATCAGCACATGTGCACCTGCCCTCTTCTTTATAAGGCGATCCAGGATTTGCTAGTGGAGATGGGGTGAACCTCAACAAGTCGGGGACATAAGGTCATTTCCAGCTTGTTGTTGTCACAACAAAGAGCTGGTAATTCAATGTTCTCTAAAGTTTGATCCTTGGAACACACAAGCCTTTGGAGACAGGGATAACAAAACAAAAATGAGAATGTTTTGATTCCAGACTTGAGATTTTCTTTCCCAATGATAGTTCCTGGGATAAGTCAGTAGGGAACCTGAATAGCATGGCTTCACACAATGCTTCAAGATTTGTCTGTGACTATTTGACCATGGAAACATCCATCAGTCCTATCACTAAATACAGGTGTGGGCTGGTGCTCTGCATTAGATCTGGTATGTTCTAGGTGGCCTTGAAAACAAGGCCATGCTCAGTGAATGGGTGCAGAGCCTGTGGCCCAAAGACAGGAAGCCACCTGTAGAGGGACACAGAGCTAGGGAGCAGATAGGTGTGGAACGCAAAGTCTGAACCTTTCCCACCATGAGAAGAACCACCACCTGCTCACAGAAGACAGGAAAGTTTGTATAAAGCCCAGAGGTTGTGTTAAAGAAGTCATGTTTCATAAAAATGAGCCTGATCTGATCCAATTTGAAAGTTAGTCTGAAGTATACAATTATGATTGTTGATTTTCTGATTGAGTTATTTTATGTGAATGAGTATCTATGGATGTGTATGCACTACACTTGTTCCTAGTCCCTTGGAGGTCAGAAGAACTGGATCCGGGGTTCTCTACAAGAGCAGAAAGTGCTTTTAACCTCTGAGCAGTCTCTTCAGCCTCTGGTGCTTTCATTTTTATTTACTGACTGACTGGGTTACTGTCGCAGATAGCCCAAGATGGACTAGGACTTGCTGTGCAGCTGAGAATGACTTTGAACTTCTGACTACCTGCTTCACCTTCCAAGTACTGGATTACAAGTGGGTGCTATCCATTTATACAGTACTGGGGACTGAACCTAGGACTTGGTACATGCGAGGCAAGCACTTTACCAACTGACTTAGATTCCTAACCAATTTATGTTGCTTTAATAGGAAAAGTTGGGTAATTTAATGATTTGTAAACAGATTCATGTTCACTATGTTTTCTGTCTCACTTTGTAATGCCACAGCATCTTGGCAGCAATTACTAATGAAAGGAAATTGTATTATAATGTGATTGCCTAATTTGAGAGGTGAACATGGTTCTGTGGGTGGAGTGTGTTAGGAAGAATGATAGGACTTGAGTTTTTGAAGCATAATTAAGAGTTGTTTTATATGTATAGGTGTTTTGGTTTTTTTGTTTTGTTTTTGTTTTTGTTTTTTTGTTTTTGTTTTTATTTTTCGAGACAGGGTTTCTCTGTAGCTTTGGAGGCTATCCTGGAACTCGCTTTGTAGACCAGGCTGGCCTCGAACCTACAGAGATCCACCTGCCTCTGCCTCCCGAGTACTGGGATTACAGGCGTGAGCCACCACTGCCTGGCCCTGTATAGGTGTTTTTACTACATGCATATTTGTGTATTAGGTACATATCTTGTGCCTGCTGAGGCCAAAAGAGGGCACAGAATCCCCTTAAACTGGAATTACAGATGGCTGGAACCATCTCTCCAGTCCCTTGATATAATCTTTTATGCTCCATCTACTACAGTCCTCTAGTCTACCCACTGAGCTATCAAAGGCTCTTATATGACTTCATATTTCAAAGACACTCAAAAATTGAGATAAGGAGGGCAAACTGGGCCTGAGACTAAAGACGTAGAAGTCAAAAGTCCTCATTGGACAATTTAAGAAGTTTAGAAAACTTTATAGAGCAAATTCATGAAACACACACATAGTTGACATATAGATATAACAAATGGTGACCATATCGGGGTAACTGACATATCTTTCACTTCAAACACTTGTTATTTCTTGGTGTTGGGAAAATTCCAAAATTTTTTACTATTTTGAAGTAATTGTCAGCCATAGTCACCCTGCTGCGCTAGAGGATGCTTGAACTTTTTCTTCCTATGCATCTGTGTGCGTCCATCTGTTAACCATCCTTGCTCTACCCTTCCCTTTCACTTCCCAGCCTCTGCGGACTGGCACTTTACCCCCTACTTCTCTGAGATCAACTTTTTAGCTTCAGAATAAGTAAAAACACAGTTTTTGTCATTTATGCCTAACTTATTTCACTTAGCACAATGTCCTCTAGGCTTATCCATGTTGACACAAATAAATTTTCTTTTCTTTTTTTTTTTTTTGTGGCTAGCGATTCGATTGTGTATAAGTACTATCGTTCTTTATTCATTCACCTGTTGGTGGTTGATTCCAGAACTTGGTTATTGTGCAAAGCGCTGCGATAAACAATGTGGGGAGCTTGTATCTTATTGATACGATGGCTTACTTTCCTTTGGGTGTGTTCCCAGAGTGGTATTTCAGGATTAGATGGTCAGAGAACAAGCTCTTAAGGACTATAGAGCCAGAGAATTCTGGAACAGGTGAAAGAAGGAAGGAAGAAGTCAGTCTAAACCAGGACCTATCTTTGGGAGACTTGTGGACACTGTTTCATTCAAACATTGCCAATGTTTAGAGCCATACTTACCCCAAGTGGAGAGACAGGGAAATCCAGCACCCAAGCAATGAAATGCCTTCCTTCAAGTCACACTCATATTCATCTGTTTCTATGGAGCTGCATGAATGTCAGCTCTGAGCCATAATTAGCCTTGTCCTAGCCTTAACAGAGCTATGTGGTATAAGTGGCATCCCATTCTTCTACTCTGCGACGAGGCTTCCTACACTGTATGACAAATATGTATATAAGTTTACCTCTTCATTTTGTTAGGATTCACTAGCACACTAAGCAAGCATACTCAGCTCAGTCCTGGCAAGAGTCTTTAATCCATTAACACCACCACACTGGCTCACGTTGGTTGTTCCCAGTTCTGATCTGTCCAGCTTTATTTCAAGATCACACCACTCACCTGGCATGTTAGATGCCTCTGTAGATCCCATTTGGCTTTTCCTGTCTATATGTTAGGTGGTCCAGACCAGATGGTAAATATTTGCAGCATGAAGGGCCTTTGATGTACTGGGTACTTTGTAAACATGCACTTGCTGATTGGATAACAGACCGTCCTTCCTCCTCATTACTGTGCTTATTTTCCCCCCTTTTTTCAAACTGTCTCTATAGTTCTTGGCCATGGGAGCTCAGCTGGTATCCAGGGAGAGTGAAGTGACCCAAAAATCACTCACCCACCGCTAGCCCTGTGGTAAGACAATGCCTTTTCTGTGTACTACCGATAAGGCTTGGTGAGATTTCACCCTTGGGGGCTCCTGCTCCTTCTTGGTTCTGCTTTTCATGGGTTGTGGTTTAGTAAGGTCACCTGGCACCCCTTTCCAGAGATTGTGGCAGTCACTGCCCTCATAATTTCTCCCATCTTTCTCCCTGTATTGATAGCTGTGTGATGGTGGGGTTGCCATGACAACTGATTGATTAGCATCCAATTCCCGGACCAGGAAACATGCAGCCATAAAGAATTACAAATGATGCCTGATTGTCTGCTGCCAATAGCCTGATTGCTGCCATTTTCTGGCGGGTAGCTCAGCCCTAACAGGAAACCCTATGCTGTGCAATTATTGCGACATGATTGATGCATCTCTATAGTTACAGTAGGCAGTGTTTCCAACTTGGGAGAGTTTTTTTTTTTTTAAAGGAGGAAAAAAAGCCCTCCCTCTTTCAGATGGAAATACTTACAAATGTGGAGGATGAAGTGAGGCATGGTGGTGGGAAGTGAGGTTGTCAGGGGAGGTGAGTATAGACTAAGTAAGACCCCAAGCTAGAATTTCAGAGGAAAGGGACGGACAGCAGACAGGACCTGAGGCACATGATATGGTTGTGGGCAGGGAAAGTGGTTTGACTTTGCCTGCCTATGCTGTATTCTGTCTCAGCTCCTTCAACTCACAGCAAGTAAAGGATCGCTGGGAAGTCATTTCCAGATGGGAAGTCTAAAATGTGGGGGTGTGGGATGGTGCAGGATTGACAACAAACACACCCACAGGCCCCAGGTGGTGTGCAGCTCAGGCCAATAACTGAAGCAGCTCACCAGGGCTTAAATCATTTGTGATGGCCATAGAGCAAAGCACCTGGGCCTGGAAGCAAAGCAGGGAAATTTGGCACTGGGTGGGTGGGGGCATTGAGAATGGGCCAATGTGAGGGACCCAGCTAGTTCAGTGGCTTTGGGGGATAAAGAGACCTTTTTGTTTGGTCAAGAGTTAGAGAGGCTTTTTAATCACTCCATTGGATATTAAACATTTCTCAGGATTGTAGAGAAGATGAGAGAGAATGAAAATGTCTGTGATGGGTAGGCTAAGATTACTGCTGAAGAAGGCCACCTGCTAATACTGCTTATTGTTGAGAAGGCTGCTCCCTGAGTATCTTCTGAATGATGTCTACAGTTCAGTGGTACATCTGTCACTAGCTACTGATAATTTCCTCTTGTGGGTTAAGGCTAGCCATCCATGGGCAGCCTTTCTTAAAAAGTTCATGCTCCTGATTAGTACTATTAAGACACATAACCTCAGGGTGGATGTTTTTACCTTAAAATCCCCGGCAGGCATCCTTCCCATCATTGTACCCACTGTTTAATTTTTGCGTTCATTCGTTCTTACTTCTTGAGGGCAGAATCCCTACCATTAATTCTGGCAAGCAGTATAGCTGTACGAAGTCATCGTTGTCTGATTGAGTGACTGTGAAGATGGACTCCATGACAGGGCAGCACAGAATGCCTTTGGCAAGAATGAGTAAAGCAAAGAATGGTGGGATTGGCGATGGTGGGAGCGGATATGGGAAGCACTAGGAATTGTCTGTAGTTACACCAAGCAAGGCCTGATCTGAATAAAGGGCCCAGGGAGATAGGGATAGAAATTTGGAAAGATGTGCATTTTAATGCCTGACATATTTAGACATCGTTCTGGAGTACCATGTCAAAGAAGTATCTTGGCTACTGAGTATTATTAATCTAGAGTATGGCTTTACTTATCAAAAATCACAAGCATCTGTAAGTTGATATCAGTAACCCAATAATTTTCTTCAAAGGAAGAAAAGTAGGTTAAAATTTTCGATGTAACATGTTGTAAGTCTATCAAGAGTAGGTTGACTTCTGCATTTGTCAGTGTCCGGCCAAGAGAGCACTTCATGTGTTTGTGCTGAATATAACACACAGATTAAGGTTAAACACAATTCTTCTGACTGTGGAGTAGTAGACATTGAGGGGGGAAGAAAAAACCCAAATGTGCAAAATTATTAAACGTGAATGTGTGGTGTGCATTCTTAGGAAGCAAAACACGTGCCATCCTAATTTTAAGAGCTGGAAACTGTAGCTAGAGTTTTTCTCTCTCTGAGATTGCCAAACCCCGGCAGTCCTGTAGCCCACTTATAAAACAAACATACTGATGCTTATATTATTTAAACTGCTTGGCCATTAGCTCAGGCCTACCATTGTCTAGCTCTTACTCTTATACTCAGTCTATTTCTGTTAATCTATATATCACCACGTGTTCCATGGCTTTACCTGCTGCCTTTACATGATGTTCCCTGGATGGCAGGCTGGCATCTCCTCCCCTCTGCCTTCCTGTTCTCTCAATTTTCCTCTCTGCTAGTTCCACCTATACTTCCTGCCTGGCTACTTACTGGCCAGTGTTTTATTCATCAATCAATCATCCACAGCACTTCCCCTTTTTCTTTTTTTTCCAAAAAGGAAGGTTTTTAACTTTAACATAGTAAAATTACATCTAACAAAACAATTATCGAGCAAGAATTACAGTTACAATATTAAAAAAGATATCCTATCTATCTTATATTTGTGAGTCTAAGGTTTTATATCTAACTCATCTTTTATCATAACTGAGGAGATTATAACGCTAGTTTTCAACTACATCAAAGACCCCAGAAGGATATATTATTACTTGAGAAATGGGAGAAGGATACAAGCACCTTTCAGGAGTCTTGCAGGGTAGACAGAGACAGCTGGCAGCCTGGATAGTCACCTAATGTTCCTTTATGTTGGGGCATCTGTCTTCAGCCCACAGGCCTAGAGTTTCTCAGTCATTTTCTCTGTGTCCTGTAGAATGTCTGGCAGTTTCCTCTGTGAAACAGGAACCTGAAGGACCATTTTGCCAAGCAAAATTCAGTGGTTACCTTCCTATGGGTCCTGCATGTCCAGTTGATCAAGCAGTCCAGGCAAGAACAGTTTCTTGTCCAAATGGCTATTTTTGCCAAGGTGAAGATAAACTCCATATGGAGTGTCTTTGGTGCCTATCCTCCTCTCTGCAGTAAATCAGTGCTGCCAGGAGCAGACATGTCTCATTGTTCAGAAAGTCTAAATTTTTAAAACATTTTAAATGCCATATTCTGTAGGTCTTTGAAGTGCTTAAAGATTACCTACCTAATTGAATTATATCTATGTATACCTAGAAAACAACATGACTATAAGTTTGACTTTCGTGGAAAACTAATTATTAATCTGTATTTCTTAATTATCCATTATAATTTAAATGAGTTATATAAACATAATACCTCAAACAAGAATAGAAATATATATACAGTATAACAAAATTAAGTTTAAACTTGTATCAATAAACTAAAATCCATAGCAATGTAAAACATTTTAAACAAATTGCTCTTTAAAAGTAGATTCAATAATCTACCCTTTTATCCTATAATATCTATATCATACCTTCCTTTATTCTTTAGAAAGAGATCACATTTATAATCAATCTGATTTAAATAAAAATATTGGTTTTTCTCTGTCCCACACCAGAGGGCTTTTCTCATATGGGACAAAAGAATATCTTCACCCTTTTTTTTTTTTTTTAGCACTATGTTTGGGTTTAGAGAAGGAGTGAGCCAATTCCATCTCCATAGTCAGCTTGGTATATTTGAGAATTTGGTCATAGCTTCTCTTACTACTTCCTGCTGGAGGGGGGCGCTATATCTTATGGGGACACAAAGAAAATTTTAGGATTATGGAGTAGTCCATGAGGGTGTATCGTCTGAACCAGTTGCCTTGAAACCATTCTGGATGTTGGATCATCTACCATGGTGTCATTGGAGACCTTTGGGGGGGTGTCTTGGCTGGTCAAACCTGATGTATCTTAATCTGGAACAAATCCATAGCCTCTGGCTTTCTGTGAAAACAAGAGCAGAGACTCCTTCTCAAAGCAACATATCCTTTCATCCAAATTTTGAAGTCAAGGTACCTTTAAAATATACATATTTGTTTAACTCAACAGCTTTTACGATCAAATGTTTGTCTGCAGTTAAAAGTCCCAAAGACAACACAATCCAGATTCTCTGTAATATACATATTTTTGTGGTTTATGTTTTATACTGCCTTTACTGTCTCTTTAAAGACTTTATTTTTAAAAACTATTTCTTTATATAACTGTGTATATTTCTTTTTTCTCTCTTCCAAGCCTATGTACATTTTTACACACATTCTAAAGCATTTAAAGTCTTGTTCCATTTGAATCTGTCTTACTGTGAATCTATTGTTTTAAACTGCAGCATTACTAGGGCTAAAATAGCAGCTTTGGCTGGTGGTTCTGCCCACCTCAGCTTCCCCAAATGGTGGTGGTACGTTTACCGCCAGCTCTGGGCCACTGCCAGCTCTGGAAACATCAGCTCTTAAAAACAATGGTTCTATGCTTCTATCAAAGCAGCGTGTAGCCCAGAAACCTCTTTTTTTGTTTTTTTTTTTTTTACTATCAAAGACTAAATCTAGCAAAGTAATGTGCCACTTGTAGACCCCTCATTTCCGCCATACTGCCTGTCAAATGAGCACGCCAGGAACCCGCCAACTTGAGAGAGAGAACTAGGAAGCTGTTTTTAGCTCCATTTTAGAATCTTTTTTCTCAGGTTTTAGGTGGAAACTGTAGCCAACCCATTTGGCGCCATTTGTAGCTAGAGTTTTCCTCTCCGGGTCCTGCCAAGCCCTGGCAGGAAACAACCTCATGTGCGCTACTTGAACCTTAGTTTGTTCATCTTGTGAATAGGAGGGTAAGAATAGATCTTGTTCCATGGAGAATTTAGAAAGATGCATTGAGAGACTACCTGAAAAGCCCATGTCACACAGTAAAGATTCACTACTGGATACTTCAAGTGCCCAGACACTGAATGTTCTTTTATATAAAATATGCTAGGTTACATAATCACTAAAACCACAATGCACCTTAGGACAGTGCTGAGGGTGGCCATCTCACAGCAGAAAGTGCTGGGGTATTCAGGGAGCATGCTTCCCTTCTTTTGGCTTACCAGAAATGCTTGCACCTAGTGTCTTTCTTGTTAAACAGTGGCTATAAGTACTCATATGATGACCCAGATGGAACTATGAGCCCATTTATATTTAGGAGAACCCACTATATCCATATTTGTAGGGCCATTTAAGGCCAATTCAGAAATATCAGGGCTGGTGCCTCTGACTTCTGATTATCCGAACAGATAAAAGCTGGTTCCCATGGGAACTAGTTTTGCTTTCTCCCCCATTCAATTAAAATCCATTTATCCAAGCCTGAATGTTTTATAAGTGCCTTCTAGTGAGTTCTGTGTTTGGTTTGCCAGCCTCTGTGCAAACACAGATGACTTGCCATTTGCAACCACAGTCCGTTTGCCTTAAGTGAGCATACACTTGCATTTTCTGAGGCTGACTTTTTTTTTTTTTTTTAATTTGGGTCTCTTGTAGTTTAGACTAGAAAGGATTGGTTCTCACAAAGTAGTTCATGAAACCTGTAGCATCTAAGATTCTACAAAGAGTCTGTCTGAGAAACAGTGTCCTTAATTCATTTTATGTAACAAAATACTGGAGGCTGGTTCTCTTATAAACTTCAAACACACACACACACACACACACACACACACACACACACACACACTAGCGTGGTTGTTGATCAAAACAGAGTCCTCAATTGTTACATTTATCACATCTAACTATGAGGCCAAATAAGCCTTTCCTCCCTTATGTTTCTTTTGGCAGGCATGTTGATCTAGCATCAAGGCCAGTGAATAACTAACATGCTTGAGAAAGGCAGGGATGACATTGCTGTTCCTTCAGGACCTTCAGAGTCCAGCAAGAGTCTGGTAATGAATCAGGACTATGCTAACTTTTGTCACTTGGAATGGAAGTGACAGAAATGGATGATGTATGGTTAGGAAGTAGTGCGAGACACATGAATGCCTTGGACAAGCTCATGACTTGTCACTACTTTCAAACAATATTAATTATTTTCTCAACAATTATTTAGAGATAGTGTTGAAGGTTAAGTGAGCAAGATCTGCTGAAGATCTATAGCAGATCACAATGACATTTGAGCTGCCATTCACCGTCCTTCAGTTGAAGGGCATCTAGGTTGTTTCCAGGTTCTGGCTATTACAAACAAAACTGATAACGAACATAGCTGAGCAAATGCCCTTGTGGTATGATTGAGTATACATTGGGTATATGCCCAAGAATGCTATAGCTGGGTCTTGGGGGAGATGGATTCCCAATTTTCTAAGGAAGCGCCATATTGATTTCCAAAGTGGCTGTACAAGCTTGCATTCCCACCAGCAGTGGAGGAGAGTTCCCCTTGCTCCTCATCCTCTCCAGCATAAGCTGTCTTCTGTGCTTTTGATCTTAGCCATTCTGACAGGTGTAAGGTCTCAGAGTCGTTTTGATTTGCATCTCCCGGATAATTAGGGATGTTGAGCAATTCCTTAAATGTCTTTCAGCCATTTGAGCTTCCTCTGTTGAGAATTCTCTGTTTAGTTCTATAGCCCATTTCTTAATTGGACTGTTGGGTGTTTTGATGTCTAATTCCTTGAGTTTGTTATATATTCTTCCCTTCATGTAGGGATGACAGAGACCCAGCCAGAGGTTTCCATGATAGACATTTTGGTTTGTATTATATCTAGTATCCTCCTATGAGTAAGTACATGCTGTGTTTGTCCTTCTGAGTCTGGTTTGTATTTCCAAGAGGTTTCAAATGATTTGTGAGTTGTGTATATGTGTATGCATGACCACATGTGTACACGTATGTGCATGTATGTGTATATATGTGTGAATGGAGGCCAGAGGTTGACTCAGGTGTTTTCCTCTATTATTTTCTACCTTATTTCTTGAGACAGGGTTGTCTCCCTCAGCTTGAAGGTCACTGACTCAGCTATGCTGGCTGCCCAGTGAGCATCAGAGATTGGTTTGTATCCACCCCCTCAGCCCCCGTGTTACAGACATATGCCTTGTGCCTGGCTTTTTGTGTGGGTGTTGGGAACCTGAACTCAAGTCCTTAAGATTTGTGGGGCAAATGCTTTTGTTGCATAAATACTAATTGTTCTTAATAAAAAACTTGGAGCCAGGTATAGGTAAATGCTGAAAGATCAGAGAGACAAAGGAACAAGCCACAGCCACCTCTCACCTCACCAGCTCCTCAGCCAAAAGGACCGAGTTTCTTTTTCCTCCCGCTTTATATTTCTCTCTCTATCCAGCCACATCACTTCCTGTCTCAACCTTCCTGGTGCTGGAATTAGTGGCATGTGTGCTTCCCACATACTGGGAGCAAAGGCATGAGATCCCAAGTGCTGGGATGAGATCCCACTGCCTGGCCTTTATGTTTAATCTAGTGGCTGAATCTGTCCTCTGATTTTCAGGCAAATTTTATTTGTTAGAATACAAACAAAATATCACCACATTTCATTTTTTGTCTAAAATAATAAAAGAAGGTTATAACTAAAATAAGAAAAACTATATACAGTAAGTAAAATAACTATATATAATATATATAATCAAGAATTACAGAGCCCCCAGCTTTCTTCCACCCCGGAACTCCCATCTGGACCAGAGCTAGACGTGAACATCATGGAATGGAAGAAGAAGAAGAAGAAAACAACCTTATAAGTAACATCATGAAGAGGCTAGAGCCTTATATAGAAGAAATCAAAAATAAAGTAGAGGAACAGACAAACAAAAAATGGGAAGAATGCTATAAAAAAACTAGAGGAAAGGACAATTAGAGCAAAGAAAACAATAAATCCTTGAATGAAAATCATGAAAAAGCAAGGGAGACAATCCAAGACCTGAAGAGGGAAATAGAAAAAATGAAGAAAACACTAGCAGAAGGAATGTTGGAAATAGAAAATCTGAGAAAACAAACAGGAACTTCAGAGGCAAGTATAACCAACAGAATGCAAGAGATGGAAGAGAGGATCTCTGGTGTTGAAGATACGGTAGAAGAAATAGATTCATCAGTCAAAGAAAACACTAAAACCAACAAAGTCATGACCCAAAATGTCCAAGAAATTTGGGACACCATGAAAAGACCAAACCTACAAATAATAGGGATAGAGGAAGGAGAAGAATACCAACTCAAAGGCACAGAAAATATATTTAACAAGATCATAGAAGAAAACTTTCCCAACTTAAAGAAGGAAATGCCTATGAAGATATAAGAAGCCTATAGAACACCAAACAGACTAGACCCCCCAAAAAAGTCCCCTTGGCACATAATAATTAAACAACTAAACGTACAGAATAAAGAAAGAATATTAAGGGCAGCAAAGGAAAAACACCAAGTGACCTATAAAGGCATACCCATCAGAATAACACCCGATTTCTCGATGGAGACTTTGAAAGCCAGAAGGACCTGGACAGATACAATGCAGACACTAAGAGACCATGGATGCCAGCCTAGACTAATATACCCAGCAAAACTTTCAATCATCATAGATGGAGTGAACAAGACCTTCCAAGACAAAATCAGATTTAAACAATACTTATCCCCAAATCCAGCCCTACAGAAAGCACTAGAAGGAAAATTCCAACCTAAGAAAGGCAGATACACCCGTGAAAACACAGGCAATAGACAACACCACAGCAGTAAACCCCAAAGAAGAGAAGTACACACACACTACCACCAAAAAATAAAAATAACAACAGGAACGAACAATCACTGGTCATTAATATCCCTTAATATCAATGGACTTAATTCACTTATAAAAAGACACAGACTAACAGAATGGATACAAAAACAGGATCCATCTTTCTGCTGCATATAAGAAACACACCTCAAATTCAAAGACAGACACCTCCTAAGAATAAAAGTCTAGGAAAAAACTTTCCAATCAAATGGTCTTAAGAAGCAAGCTGGTGTACCCATCCTAATATCCAGCAAAATAGACTTCAAACTAAAATCAATCAAAAGAGATGATGAAGGACATTACATACTCATCGCAGGAAAGATCCACCAAGATGAAGTTTCAATTCTGAACATTTATGCCCCAAACACAAGGGCACCCACATATGCAAAAGAAACATTACTAAAGCTTAAATCACATATAAAACCCCACACATTAATAGTGGGAGACTTCACACCCCACTTTCACCTCTGGACAGATTGGCCAAATTGAAACTTAATAGAGACATAATGGACTTAATTGATGTTATGGCACAAATGGACTTAATCAATATCTACATAACATTCCACCCAAACAAAAAAGAATATACCTTCTTCTCAGCAACCCATGGACTCTTCTCTAAAATTGACTACATACTTGGCCACAAAGAAAATCTCAACAAATATAAAACAATTGGAATAACCCACTGTGTTCTATCAGACCACCATGGTTTAAAGTTAGATTTCAACAACAACAACAAACAACAACAAAAAAAAAAAAAAAAAAAAAAAAACTACAGAAATCCTACAATCTCATGGAAACTTAACAATGGTCAACTGAATCACCAATGGGTTAAGGAAGAAATAAAGAAAGAAATTAAAGAATTCCTAGAGATCAATGAAAATGAATGCACCACATACCCAAACTTATGGGATACTATGAAAGCAGTGCTAAGAGGAAAATTCAAAGCACTGAATGCACACATAAAGAAGCTGGAGAAATCTCATGCTAGTGACCTGACAGCACTCCTGAAAGCCCTTGAACAGGAAGAAGCAAAGTCTCCCAGGAGGAACAGACACCAGGAAATTATCAAATTGAGTGCCAAAATCAATAAAATAGAAATAAAGAGAACAATACAAAGGATTAATGAAACAAAGAGTTGATTCTTTGAGAAGATCAACAAGATAGACAAGCCCTTATCCAAACTAACCAAAAGACAGAGGGAGAGCATCCAAATTAACAAAATCAGAAATGAAAAGGGGGACATAACAACAGACAATGAGGAAATCCAGAGAATCATCAGGTCATACTTCAAAAACCTCTACTCCACAAAACTGGAAAATCTAAAAGAAATGGATAATTTTCTGGATAGGTACCATATACCTAAGTTAAATCAAGACCAGAGAAACCATTTAAATATTCCAATAACCCCCAAGGAAATAGAATCAGTCATTAAAAGTCTCCCAACCAAAAAAAGCCCTGGACCTGATGGTTTCACTGCAGAATTCTACCAGATCTTCAAAGAAGACTTAATACCAATACTCTTTAAATTGTTCCACATGATAGAAGAAGAAGGCATATTACCAAACTCCTTCTATGAGGCTACAATTACCCTGATTCCCAAACCAAACAAAGATGCAACAAAGAAAGAGAACTACAGACTGATCTCCCTCATGAACATTGATGCAAAAATACTCAATAAAATTCTGGCAAACAGACTCCAAGAACACATCAAAACAATTATCCACCATGATCAAGTAGGCTTCATCCCAGGGATGCAAGGGTGGTTCAACATACGAAAGTCCGTCAATGTAATACACCATATAAACAAACTCAAGGAAAAAAACCACATGATCATCTTACTAGATGCAGAAAAGGCATTTGACAAAATCTAACACCCCTTCATGATAAAGGTCTTGGAGCGATCAGGAATACAGGGAACATACCTAAACATAATAAAGGCAATCTACAGCAAGCCAACAGCCAACATCAAATTAAATGGAGAGAAACTCAAAGCAATACCACTAAAATCAGGAACAAGGCAAGGCTGTCCCCTCTCCCCCTACTTATTCAATATAGTTCTTGAAGTCCTAGCCAGAGCTATAAGACAACATAAAGAGATTAAGGGGATACTAATTGGAAAGGAAGAAGTCAAGCTCTCCCTATTTGCAGATGACATGTTAGTATACATGAGTAACCCCAAAAATTCAACCAAGGAACTGATACAGCTAATAAAAACCTTCAGCAACATAGCAGGATACAAGATCAACTCAAAAAAATCAGTAGCACTTCTATATACAGTAGACAAACAGGCTGAGAAGGAAATCAGAGATACGTCACCCTTTACAATAGCCACAAATGTTATAAAATACCTTGGGGTTACTCTAACTAAGCACGTGAAGGACCCATATGACTAGAACTTTAAGTCCCTGAAAAAAGAAATTGAAGATGTCAGAAAATGGAAAGATCTCCCATGCTCATGGATAGGCAGGATTAACATAGTAAAAATGGCGATCTTACCAAAAGCAATCTACAGATTCAATGCAATTCCCATCAAATTACCAACACAATTCTTCACAGATCTGGAAAGAATAATATTCAACTTCATATGGAAAAACAAAATACCCAGGATAGCCAAAAGAATCCTGTATAATAAAACAACCTCTGGAGGCATCACAATCCCCGACCTCAAGCTCTACTATAGAGCTACTGTAATAAAAACAGCTTGGTACTGGCATAAAAACTGACATGTGGACCAATGGAATCAAATTGAAAACCCTGATATTAACCCGCACACCTATGAACATATAATTTTTGACAAAGAAGCCAAAAATGTACAATGGAAAAAAAGAAAGCATCTTCAACAAATGGTGCTGACATAACTGGATGTCAATGTGTAGAAGGCTGCAAATAGACCCATACCTGTCACCATGCACAAAACTTAAATCCAAGTGGATCAAAGACCTCAACATAAATCCAGCTACTCTGAACCTGATAGTAGAGAAAGTAGGAAGTACTCTTGAATGCATTGGCACCGGAAATCACTTTCTAAATATAACACCAGTAGCACAGACACTGAGAGAAACAATCAATCAATGGGACCTGTTGAAACTGAGAAGCTTTTGTAGAGCAAAGGACATGGTCAACAAGACAAAGCGACAGCCTACAGAATGGGAAAAGGTCTTCACCAACCCCACATCTGACAGAGGGCTGATATCCAGAATATATAAAGAACTCAAGAAATTAGACATCAAAATGCCCAACAGTACAATTAAGAAATGGGTTATAGAACTAAACAGAGAATTCTCCACAGAGGAAGTTCAAATGGCTGAAAGACATTTAAGGAATTGCTCAACATCCCTAATTATCCAGGAAATGCAAATCAAAACGACTCTGAGATACCACCTTACACCTGTCAGAAAAAAGCACAGAAGACAGCTTATGCTGGAGAGGATGTGGAGCAAGGGGAACTCTCCTCCACTGCTGGTGGGAATGCAAGCTTGTACAGCCACTTTGGAAATCAATATGGTGCTTCCTTAGAAAATTGGGAATCCACCTCCCCCAAGACCCAGCTATAGCACTCTTGGGCATATACCCAATGTATGCTCAATCATACCACAAGGGCATTTGCTCAGCTATGTTCATATCAGCTTTGTTTGTAATAGACAGAACCTGGAAACAACCTAGATGCCCTTCAACTGAAGAATGGATAAAGAAAATATGGTACATATACACAATGGAGTACTACTCAGCAGAGAAAAACAATGACATCATGAGTTTTGCAGGCAAATGGATGGATCTAGAAAAAGTCATCCTGAGTGAGGTAACCCAGACTCAGAATGACAAACACACTACGTACCCACTCATAGGAGGATACTAGATGTAAAACAAAGATGACTAGACTGCTCAATAACTCCAGGGGGGCTACCTAGAAAACGGGACCCTAAGAAAGATCACCCAATGACAGAGAAATGGATGAGATCTACATAAACAACCTGGACAACAGTGGGAGTAATGAAGGGCAAGATTTGAGGGGAAGAAAGCTTAGGGGAACAGGAGATACCAGCTGGATCAAGAACAGAAAGGGCGAATGAGGAATAACAGACCATGATAAATGAAGACCACATGAGAACATGAATAGGCAGAGTGCTCGAGAGGTCCCCAGAAATCCACAATGGTATATCCTCTGTAGTCTGCTTGCAATGGTTGAGACAAAGCCTGATCTGACCTAGTCTGGTGATCAGATGGCCAAACACCCTAACTGTCATGCTGGAACTCTCATCCAATATCTGATGGAAGTAGATGCAGAGATCCTCAGCCAGGCCCCAGGTGGAGTTCCAGGTGTTCAACTGTCGAGAAAGAGGAGGGTCTGCAAGAGCATGAATTGTTGAATCCAAGATTGCAAAAAGCACAGGGACAAATAGCCAAACGAATGGAAGCACATGAATTATGAACCAAAGGCTGTGGAGCCCCCAGCTGGATCAGGCCCTCTAGATAAGTGAGACAATTGAATAGCTTGATCTGTTTGGGAGGCACCCAGTCTGTGGGACCAGGATCTTTCCTTAGTGCATGAGCTGGCTGTTTGAAACCTTGGGCTTACACAGGGACACTTTGCTCAGTCTAGAAGGAGGTGACAGGACCTGCCTTACTGAATCTACCAGGTTTAAATGAATCCCCAGGGGTGCCTTGATCCTGGAGGACATGGGAATAGAGGGGAGGATCTGGGGGGAAGGTGGGGGTGGGAGCGGGAGGGGGGAGGACAGGGGAACCCATGGCTGATGTATAAAATTTGAAAGACATAATAATGAATAAAAAATTATTTATTTAAAAAAAAAGAATTGCATTACCAATGTCTAGTCCATTAATATTTGACAGATTGAGAGAAAATTCTCCATTATTCACTTTCTATCCTAACTTGTATTACCAACCAAAAACTATCTTTCGATGTCTTTCAAAGTTATATACTTTACACCTCTTTAGTGAGTTTATTTTCTGAATTTGTTATTAAGGAAAACTATAACTGTAACTATCTAGTCTTCAACTCCATCAGAGGCCCAAGAAGGAAATAATATTAACTGAGTAAGCAGGAAATGCAAATAAACAGTTTCCAAAAAATGTGAGAAATGACAGAAACAGCTGGCTGCCTGAACATTCACCCAAGGTTCCTTTGCAACGTTGGGGCATCCACCTTAGGCCTACAGGTGTAGAATATCTGACACACTTACCTATGAAGCAGGATTTTCTGAAGGGCTGTTCTACCTTGTCTTGGCAAAGTTTGGCAGTTCTTTCTTTTGTGTCCTGCTTGTCCCAGTTGGACAGCATACTGTCAGTAGTCAAAGCAAGGGCATTTTCTTGCCCAGTGGCTAACTTTTGCCACAAAGAAAGTAAACTCCATATGGATTTTTTCCAATGCCCATCATCTTCTCTGAAGTAGATTGGTGCTGCCAGGAGCAAACATGTCTCATTACCATAAAAAAGAAGCTATGTTATTAAAACATCTCAAATGCCATATTCTGTAGATCTCTGGAGTGTTTGAAGATGATCTGTCTATCTAAAATATAACTCTGTTTGACCTTGAAACATACCTAACATGACTACAAGTTTGATTGTAGTAGGTAACTTCTAACCTGCATTTCTTTATATCCTAACTAGTTGGTAATAACTTTCAAGGACTAGAAATTTGCATTACATTGTTAAATGAGCTATATAGATACAATGCCTTGAACAAGATTAGAAATATATGTACAGTGTGTTCCAACAAAAATAATATCAAATATTTATTAATATATACATTTTGTATACAATATACAAAAATCCAATCCAATTTAAAATATTTCAAACTAGTAGTTGCTTCTTAAAACCAGATTCAATAATTTACCTTTTTATCTTATTATATCCATATTCTCCCCTTTTTCTTTTCAGAGTAGATTCAATAATCTACCCTTTTATCATATCATTTCTATA